>NC_088381.1:7337500-7993750 GCF_037993035.2 Macaca fascicularis
CTATAGGCACACGCCACCATGTCCAGCAAATTTTTCTATTTTTAGTAGAGACAAAGAGACAAGGTTTCACCATATTGGTCAGGCTGGTGTTGAACTCTTGGCCTCAAGTGATCCACCTGCCTTGGCCTCCCAAAGTGTAGGGACTACAGGCGTGAGCCACTGCACCCAGCCACCAAAGACAGTTTAAAGCCTGAAAGCCAAGCTACAAGTTAAATCCTTGGACCAGCTTGAGAATTTGTCTTCCTGTTTGGTGTGCTTTCCTTTGCTTGATCTCCACCCTTCATCTATTTTACATATACCTGCCCTTTCTGTACCGTCATGCCCACCTTTAAGTGGTGTCTTTGCTTTAACCTTTTTTGCATATACACAAACCAATCAGCATCCACTCCCCATCCTGTGCCTATAAAGCCCCCGACTCAGTAGAGGAGGAGACTGCCTGACTTCAGGGAAGAGACAACCTGACTTCAGAGAAGATGACCTGTCCTTCCCATCCCCTCTCCACTGAGAGCTGTTTTCATTGCTTAATAAAATTCTTTACCTTCATTATCTTTCAGTTCATATGAGCTCATTCTTCTTGGTCACTGGACAAATGCTCAGGACCCACTGAGTGCGGACTCCCAGAAAGGCTGTCACACCAGCCCTTTGCCCTTGCCAGCAGAGGGCAACTGCCCTTGGATCGAGGCAAGGGGCTAACCAAGCTGCTAACACACCACCGTCCACGGACAGTGGAACTAAAGGAGCACTGTAACACTCCCTCTTGGGCTTCAGGGTTGTGAGCATCCTCACCTGGGCGCCACTGTGTTCCCCTTGAGGTAACATGCCTCGTCTGGCTGTGGGCCCTGCATGGAGCTTGCTCCTGTGTCAGTGCCCGGAGCAGCCAGCCAGATCCCACCCTCGCTCGCTTGCATGCTCCTCCCAACAAAAGGTTGACCACGACAGGCTGAGATGAGGCACCCCTTCCATGAGTCTGGTGAAGGGGCCGAGAAAAATCCTGCCTCAAAGGTAAACTGAATATGGCTGAGGAAGAAATTTCTGAACCTGAGCATATGTCGATAGAAATTTCCAAATCTAGATCTTGGATGGTGGCTCACGCCTGTAATTCCAGCACTTTGGGAGGCCAAGGCTGGGCTGGTCATATGTGTTCAGGAGTTCAAGACCAGCCTGGCCAACATGGTGGAACCCTGTCTCTACTAAAAAAAAATACAAAAATTAGTCAAATGTGGTGGTAGGCAACAGTAATCCCAGCTTCTCAGGAGGCTGAGGCACGAGAATCACTTGAACCTGGGAGGCAGAGGTCACAGTGAGCCGAGGTCACGCCACTGCACTCCAGCCTGGGTGACACTCTGCCTTAAAAAAAAAAAAGTTTCCAAAACTAAATAGAAATTTCCCAAAAAAAGACATACAAATGAACAACTGGTATATGAAAAAAAGCCCAACATCACTAATCATCAGGAAATGCAAATCAAAACCACAGAGATGTCACCTCATAACCATTAAAATAGCTACTACTGAAAAGACAAAAGATAATTTGGCGATGTGGAGAAAAGAAAACCCTCGTACACTTCTGGTGTGAATGTAAATTAGTACAGCCATTATGGAAAACAGTATTAAGGGTTCTTCAAAAAATTAAAAATAGAACTACTGTATTGTCTTAGTACATTTGTGTTGTTACAAAGGAATACTTGAGGCCAGATAAATTATTTTATTTTTTGTAAACACAGGATTCTCGCTATGTTGCCTAAACTTGTCTTGAACTCCTGGGCTCAAGCAGTATTCCTGCTTCAGCCTCCCACAGTACTGTGATTACAGGTGTGAGCCACTGCTCAGCCGAGGCTGGGTAATTTACAAACCAAATCTGGCTTAGAGTTCTGTAGGCTGGACAAAACACACAGTACTGGCATCCGCATCAGACTGCTTCCACTCATGGGGGAATGCAAATGGGAGCAGCCATGTGGAGATCACATGGTGCACGAGGGGCCAAGAGAGAGAGGAGGGAGGTGCCAGGCTTTTTTTTGACAGTCAGTTCTGTGGTAACTAATAGAGTGAGAACTCATTCATTACCTTGAGGATAGCACCAAGCCATTCATTAGGGATCCAATGACCAAAACACCTGCACCACGTCCCATCTCCAACACAGGATCAAATTTCCACATGGGACTTGGCAAGCTCAGACAAACCATATCCAAACCATGGCACATACGATCCAGCATTCCACTGGGGTATGTACACTTGGGGGTATATACAAAGGTAATGAAATCAGTATGTTCAAGAAGTATCTGCACTCCCATATTTATTGCAGCATCATTCACAACAACCAAGACATGAAATCAACCTAAGTGTCCACCAACGCTTGAATGGATAAAGAAGAGATGATACCGCACCAGAACCTGAGACAGCAGGAGCCCCGCCTGGCCCGAAGCCGTTTCCGCCGCAGCAGGCAGAGGGGCTGAACAGGCACTACCAGTCAACGTGGGGTTCCGGAAGACACCCCCTCCGGGCACCCAAGTGCCCCTTCTCAGGGCTCAGTCTGACCATGGCCACGTCCTGCCTCACGCCGCCCCTTAGGCCTGGCATAGAAGCTCGTCAGCTCAGTCCTTGTCCTTAGAGCTGGGCCCAGACCCTGGGTTCTGGCCAAATCCCCACCCGCAGGGCAGCGTGTTTGGTCTGCCACCTTCAGGAAAATGGCCATGGCCTCGGCCTCCCTTCGGGCACCCAGGAATGGGGGGTCTGCTCCGTCCCCCAACTATCCACACTCTGAACCCCGGGGGCTGCGGAGCCTGCCGCCACTTCCTGCGGGTGGGGACGTTCTATGCAATACAAGGTTCCACTTTCGAGAAGTGCAAGCAGCTGTGCTGGTGGGCACAGGTAGGGTCATGTCCTGCCCTTCCCAGCCCTGCCCCCGAACTCCACGCCTGGGGCAGCCCCTCTGGCTTCTAAATCCACGGTTGGGGATCCTTAGGTCATGTTACCTTTTTTTTTTTTTTTTAAAGGAACAAATACACAAACACATTGGTTGACTTTGCTTCCCTGTTCTCGAATACTTGAATGTTGGGGGGATCTGGGAGGTGTGGGGGCCCCCAAGACACCGTCTGCCCAGCCCTGCTGCCCCTCCCAAATCGCGTACAACGGTCACAGTCCGGTGGCCAAAGGGCTGCTGTGCCCTCCCTGGTCCCCACTGCCCTTATCTGTGGACTGCCCCTTCCAAAGACCCCTGGAATAGGGCGGACGGGCAGGCTGCCCTTCCCCCCGCTCCTCGTCAGTGATTTTACGGGGGAATTCACTACCTTTTTCTATAAAAGAACAAGCAAACGGACACCCGCCCTCTGCAGGCACCCAACAGCCATCTAGTCTCCAAAGGTGAGCGACTAGCAGTTTTTTTCCCCCCCCAAAGGTGGGACTGTCATTTCCTTCTCCCTCCCCACCCCTCACATACCATCTGCGACGTGGAAGACTGGTCAGAACTGTTACTGTGCATGAGTGAAGATCCCAGAGCGCCGTGGGCCCCAAGCCAGCTCCCAGCACTGGAGGACGGTAACAGCCATGTGTCAATGCTAAGATGTTTTTAAAAGACAAAAAAAAAAAAAAAACCCAAAGTTTTTCAAAGTGGGAGGAAAACATCAAATCACTTTAATCACATCATACCAGGTGAACTTGTGTCCAGAATTTGTGGGCTCTTGGTGTCACAGAATTTAGGAACAAAGCCACAGACCTTCGTGTTGAGGGTTACAGTTCTTAAACATGGTTTGTTTGTACTTTCTCCCTTCTGGTGGGTTTGTTGTCTCGCTGGCTTACACGAGTGAAGCTACAGACCTTTCTGCTGAGTGTTACAGCTCTTAAAACGACACGTCTGGGGTTGTTCATTCCTCCCTGTGAGTTCATAGTCTACACTGGCCTCAGGCGTGGCAGACATTTGTTCGCAGTGTCACAGCTCTTCAGGCAGTGTGTCTACAATTGCTCATACCTTCCTGCAGATTCATAGTCTATATCAGCCTCACTAGTGAAGCTGCTGACCTTTGCAGGGACTACTACAGCTCACAAAGCACAGCACACTCAAAACAGCAAAACAACAAAGCTGCCACACAACAGAAGAAAACCAGGACTCATTACCGACTATTAGACTGGGCCAGCGTGCTTTTATTCCCTTATCTGGCCCCACCCACATCCTGCTGATTGGTCTATTTTACAGAGAGCTGATTGGTACATTTTACAGAAAGCTGATTGGTCTATTTTTCAGAGAGCTGATTGGACCGTTTTGACAGGGTGCTGATTGGTGTGTTACAATCCCTGAGCTAGACACAGAGTGCTGATTGGTGCATTTACAATCCTCTAGCTAGACATACAAGTTCTCCAAGTCCCCATGAGATTAGCTACACACAGAGCACTGATTGGTGCGTTTACAAACCTTGAGCTAGACACAGAGTGCTGATTGGTGCATTTACAATCCTTTAGCTAGACACAGATTGCTAGACAGAAAAGTTCTCCAAGTCCCCACTAGGTTAGCTTGATACAGAGTACCTATTGGTGTATTTACAAACCTTGAGCTGGACACAGGGTGCTGATTGGTGTATTTACAATCCCTTAGGTAGACATAAAGGTTCTCCAAGTCCCCACTAGACTCAGGAGCCCAGCTGGCTTCACCTAGTGGATCCGCAACTGGGGCTGCAGGCAGGACTGCCCGCCAGTCCCAAGGGAGCTGTGCCTGCACGCCTCAGCCCTTGGATGGCCAATGGAACTGGGCGCCACGGAGCAGGGGGCTGCGCTCATAGGGGACGCTCAGGCTGCAGGAGCCCACCGCCAGGAGTGGGGAGGTTCAGGCATGGCGGGCTGCAGGTCCGGGGCCCTGCCCCATGGGGAGGCAGCTGAGGCCCTCGGAGAACTGGAGCACAGCTCCAGCGGGCCGGCACTGCTAGGAGACCCCGCGCACCTAGGCAGCTGCTGGACCGGGTGCTAAACCCCTCACTGCCCTGGGCCAGCAGCGCAGGCGGTGGGCTCCGAGTGTGGGGTCCACGGAGCCCGCTCCCGCGGGAACTCATGCTGGCCTGTGAGTGCCTGGCAGAGCCTTGGTTCCCGCCCATGCCTCTCCCTCCACACCTCCCCGCAAGTAGAAGGAGCCGGCTCCGGCCTCAGCCAGCCCAGAGAAGGGCGCCCATAGTGCAGCGGTGGGCTGAGGGGCTCCTCAAGCACCACCAGAGTGGATGCCGGGGCCGAGGAGGCGCGGAGAGTGAGGGCTGCTAGCACACTGTCACCTCTCAAACTGATAGAATACCCGTAACAGTATTACGGGTTCCTCAAAAAATTAAAAATAGAACTACTGTATTGTCTTAGTACATGTGTTGTTACAAAGGAATACTTGAGGCCAGATAAATTATTTTATTTTTTGTAAACACAGGATTCTTGCTATGTTGCCTAAACTTGTCTTGAACTCCTGGGCTCAAGCAATCCTCCTGCTTCAGCCTCCCACAGCTGCTGGGCCGAGTGCTAAATTACTTCTCAGCCCAGGCTGGGTAATTTACAAACCAAATCTGGCTTAGAGTTCTGTAGGCTGGACAAAACACACAGTACTGGCATCCGCATCAGACTGCTTCCACTCATGGGGGAATGCAAATGGGAGCAGGCATGTGGAGATCACATGGTGCACGAGGGGCCAAGAGAGAGAGGAGGGAGGTGCCAGGCTTTTTTTGACAGTCAGTTCTGTGGTAACTAATAGAGTGAGAACTCATTCATTACCTTGAGGATAGCACCAAGCCATTCATTAGGGATCAAATGACCAAAACACCTGCACCATGTCCCATCTCCAACACAGGATCAAATTTCCACATGGGACTTGGCAAGCTCAGACAAACCATATCCAAACCATGGCACATACGATCCAGCATTCCACTGGGGTATGTACACTTGGGGGTATATACAAAGGTAATGAAATCAGTATGTTCAAGAAGTATCTGCACTCCCATATTTATTGCAGCATCATTCACAACAACCAAGACATGAAATCAACCTAAGTGTCCACCAACGCTTGAATGGATAAAGAAGAGATGATACCGCACCAGAACCTGAGACAGCAGGAGCCCCGCCTGGCCCGAAGCCGTTTCCGCCGCAGCAGGCAGAGGGGCTGAACAGGCACTATCAGCCAACGTGGGGTTCCGGAAGACACCCCCTCTGGGCACCCAAGTGCCCCTTCTCAGGGCTCAGTCTGACTATGGCCACGTCCTGCCTCACGCCGCCTCTTAGGCCTGGCATAGAAGCTCGTCAGCTGAGTCCTTATCCTTAAAGCTGGACCCAGACCCCAGGTTCTGGCCAAGTCCCCACCTGCAGGGCAGCGTGTTTGGTCTGCCACCTTCAGGAAAATGGCTGTGGTTTCGACCTCCCTGCAAGCACCCAGGAATGGGGGGTCTGCTCCGTCCCCTAACCATCCATGTTCCGAACCCCGGGGGCTGCGGAGCCTGCCGCCACTTCCTGCGGGTGGGGACGTTCTATGCAATACAAGGTTCCACTTTCGAGGTGGGCACACAGCTGTGCTGGTGGGCACAGCTAGGGTCACGTCCTGCCCTTCGCAGCCCTGCCCCCGAACTCCACACCTGGGGCAGCCTCTCTGGCTTCTAAATCCGCTTTTGGGGATAAGTTTTTTTTTTTTTTTTAAAGGCACAAATACACAAACACATTGGTTGACGCTGCTTCCCCATTCTCGAAGAGTACTTGAATGTTGGGGGGATCTGGGAGGTGGGGTTGCCTCAGACACCGTCTGCCCATCCCCGCTGTCCCTCCCAAATCTCGTACAATGGTCACAGTCTGTTGGCTGCAGGGGTGCTGTGCCCTCCCTGGTCCCCACTGCCCTTATCTGTGGACTGCCTTTTCCAAAGACCCCTGGGATAAGGCAGATGGGCGGGCCGGCCGGCCAGCCTCCCCGCTCCCATCTCACTTGTCAGTGATTCCACATTTTGCAATGGGGAATTCACTGTCTTTTTGTATAAAGGAACAAGCAAACAGATACCCGTCCACTGCATGCACCCACAGTCATCAGGTCTCCAAAGCTGAGTTAGCACTCTTTCCCCAAAGCTGGGACAGTCACTTCCTTCTCCCTCCCCACCCGTCGCATACCATGTGCGACCTGGAAGACTGGTCAGAACCGTTACTGTGAATGAGTGAAGATCCTGGAGCACCTTGGGCCCCACACCAGCTCCCAGTGCTGGGGGACAGGAAAAGTCATGTGTCAATGCTAAGATTTTTTAAAAGAAAAAAAAAGTTTTTTTGAAGTGGGGGAAAAACATCACTTTAATCACATCATACCAGGTGAACTTGTAGGTCTGGAATTGGTGGGTTCTTGACTTCACTGACTTCAAGAATGAAGCCACAGACCGTCCTAGTGTTAACAGTCCTTAAAAGACGCTGTGTCTAGAGTTTGTTCCTTCTGACGAGTTTGTGGTCTTGCTGGCTTACAAGAGTGAAACTGCAGACCTCCGAGGTGAGCATGTACTGGAACCATTACATTCCTCCCTGTGGGTTCACAGCCTATGCAGGCCTCAGGCCTGAAGCTGTGGCTGTTTGCGATTAGTATTACAGCTCTTAAGTCGGCGTGTCTAGAGTTCATTCCTTCCCGACAGCTCAGTCTACAGCGGCCTCAGGAATAAATCTACAGACCTTTGCAGACAGTGTTATAACTCATGAAAGTAGTGCTGATCTAAAGACTGACCAGCAACAACCACCACCACTACAAACAACAAAAGAGCAAACGCTCCACAATACAGATGAGAACCCAAACTTATTGTCACTGGCAGGCTGGGGCAGCCTGCTTTTATTCCCTTATCTGACCCCACCCACATCCTGCTGATTGGTCCATTTTACAGAGAACTGATTGGTCCATTTTACAGAGAGCTGATTGGACCATTTTGACAGGGTGCTGATTGGTGCGTTTACAATCCCTGAGCTAGACACAGAGTGTTGATTGGTGCATTTACAAACCTCTAGCTAGACATAAAAGTTCTCCAAGTCTCCGTTAGATTAGCTAGACACAGAACACTGATTGGTGTATTTACAAACCTTGAGCTAGACACAGAGTGCTGATTGGTGCGTTTACAATCCCTTACCTAGACACAAAAGTTCTCTAAGTCCTCACTAGATTCAGGAGCCAAGCTGGCTTCACCTAGTGGATCCCCCACTGGGGCTACAGGCAGGACTGCCTGCCAGTCCCGAAGGAGCTGTGCCTGCGCTCCTCAGCCCTTGAGGGGCTGTGCCGGGACCCTGGGGCTGCATGGAAGCCCACCGCGTGGTGGGGAGAGGTACAGGCATGTTGGGCTGCAGGTCCGGGGCCCTGTCCCATGGAGAGGCAGCTGAGGCCCTGGGAGAACTGGAGTGCAGCTCCCCTGGGCCCGCACTGCTGGGGGACCCGGCTGCACCTACCGCAGCTGCTGGGCCGAGTGCTAAGCTCCTCACTGCCCTGGGCCGGCAGCCCCGGCCGGGGGCTCTGAGTGTGGAGCCCATGCCCACGGGAACTCGCCTAGCCTGTGAGTGCGTGGCACACCCCTGGCTCCCGCCTCCGCCTCTCCCTCCACACTTCCTGGCAAGCAGAGGGAGCCGGCTCCGGCCTCAGCCAGCCCAGAAAGGGGCGCCCACAGTGCAGTGGTGGGCTGAGGGGTTCCTCAAGCACCTCCAGAGTGGAGGCCAAGGCCGAGGAGGCGCGGAGAGTGAGGGCTGCAAGCACACTGTCACCTCTCAAACTGATAGAGCTCAAAAGTTTGCCCTTACACCAACTGTCAATGCTGGAATTTTGTATTCTGTTTTGTAAGGATTTAATGTCAAAAAATCTGCCCAAAAAAAAGAGAAAAGGTGATACACATGTATGCGCACACACACATGGTGGAATACTACTCAGCCTTAAAAAAAGGAAATCCTGTGATTTGTGACAAAATGGATGAATCTGGAGGATGTTATATATTAAGTGAGGTAAGCCAGGCACGGAAAGAAAACCACCTCATCCTCTCACTTACACATGGACCCTAGAAAGGTCCCTAGAAGCAGAGAGTACAATGCTGGATACTGGGGACTGAAGAAGGTGGGGAGAAGAGGGAGGTGTTGGTCAAAAACTATGAAGTTTCAGTTACAAGGAAGAAATTTTGGAGATCTGTTATACAGCATGGTGGCCATAGTTAATAATAATGTATAATTGAAAACAGATTTTAAATGTTCTCACAAAAAATGGTAAGTATGTAAGGTGATATATATAACTAGCTTGATTCGTTTCCAAAAAGGCAATACAGTGAGGCTTCAACTCTACAAAAAAAAAAAAAAAAAAAAAATTAACTAAGTGTGGTGTCTTGTGTTTGCAGTCCCAGCTACTCGGGAGGCTGAGGTGGAAGGATTGAACCCAGGAAGTGGAGGCTGCAGTGAGCTGAGATTGTACCACTGCACTCTCGCCTGGGTAACAGAGTGAGACCTTGTCTCAAAATAAAAAATAAATAAATAAATAAATACTTCTAAGCCAAGAAATACTTCTAAGATTTAGTAAGTTAATTTCTGAAAAATGCCTGACATTGCACTAGCATCTATTTCTACTTCTGTTACTATTTCTATCACTAACCAGATATGCTGGTTGATTACATATGGGATGTAAAAGAATGAAAAGGGTCAAAAATGTATCCTAGGCCTGAGTAATTGGAAAGATAGAAATTGATGGGGAGAGCTGAGAGGTGAGGGACTGGAAACATATGCTACCACACTTGGTTAATTTTTTCTTTTTTTTCTTTTTTTGGAGAGTTGAAGCTTCAACTAGTTATATTTATAACCTTACATACTTACCATTTTTTGTGAGAACATTCAAAATCTCTGTTTTCAATTACACATTATTATTAACTATGGCCACCATGCTGTATAACAGATCTCCAAAATTTCTTCCTTGTAACTGAAACTTCATAGTTTCTGACCAACACCTCCCTCTTCTCCCCACCTTCTTCAGTCCCCGGTATCCAGCATTGTACTCTCTGCTTCTAGGGACCTTTCTAGGGTCCATGTGTAAGTGAGAGGATGACGTGGTTTTCTTTCTGCACCTGGCTTACCTCACTTATTATATAACATCCTCCAGATTCATCCATTTTGTCACAAATCACAGGATTTCCTTTTTTTTAAGGCTGAGTAGTATTCCACCACGTGTGTGTGTGCATGCACGTGTATCACTTTCTTTTTTTGCAGGTTTTTTGACTTTTATTAAATCCTTACAAAACAGAATACAAAAATCCAGCATTGACAGTTGGTGTAAAGGCAAACTTTTGAGCTCTATCAGTTTGAGAGGTGACAGTGTGCTAGCAGCCCTCACTCTTGCGCCTCCTCGGCCTTGGCATCCACTCTGGCGGTGCTTGAGGAGCCCCTCAGCCCACCACTGCACTGTGGGCGCCCCTCTCTCGGCTGACTGAGGCCGGAGCCGGATCCCTCTGCTTGCCAGAAAGTGTGGAGTGAGAGGCGAGGGTGAGAACCAGGGGTGTGCCAGGCACTCACAGGCCAGCGTGAGTTCCTGCGGACACGGGCTCCGTGGGCCCCACACTCGGAGCCCCTGGCTGGGGCTGCCGGCCCAGGGCAGTGAGGGGCTTAGCACCCGGTCCAGCAGCTGCAGTAGGTGCGCCTGGTCCCCCAGCAGTGCTGGCCCCCCGGAGCTGCCTCCCCATGGGGCAGGGCCCCGGACCTGCAGCCCGCCATGCCTGAACCTCCCCCCGCCTCACGGTGGGCTCCCGCGCAGCCCGAGTGTCCCCTATGAGGGCCACCTCCTGCTCCGTGGCACCCAGTCCCATTGGCCACCCAAGGACTGAGGCATGCAGACACAGCTCCTTTGGGATTGGCAGGCAGTCTTTCCTGCAGCCCTAGTGCGAGATCCACTAGGTGAAGCCAGCTGGGCTCCTGAGTCTAGTGGGGACTTGGAGAACCTTTATGTCTAGCTAAGGGATTGCAAATACACCAATCAGCACCCTGTGTCTAGCTCAGGGTTTGAAAATACACCAATAGGTACTCTGTATCAAGCTAACCTAGTGGGGACTTGGAGAACTTTTCTGTCTAGCAATCTGTGTCTAGCTAAAGGGTTGTAAATGCACCAATCAGCACTCTGTGTCTAGCTCAAGGTTTGTAAACGCACCAATCAGTGCTCTGTGTGTAGCTAATCTAATGGGACTTGGAGAACTTGTATGTCTAGCTAGAGGATTGTAAATGCACCAATCAGCACTCTGTGTCTAGCTCAAGGTTTGTAAACGCACCAATCAGTGCTCTGTGTGTAGCTAATCTAATGGGACTTGGAGAACTTGTATGTCTAGCTAGAGGATTGTAAATGCACCAATCAGCACTCTGTGTCTAGCTCAAGGTTTGTAAACGCACCAATCAGTGCTCTGTGTGTAGCTAATCTAATGGGACTTGGAGAACTTGTATGTCTAGCTAGAGGATTGTAAATGCACCAATCAGCACTCTGTGTCTAGCTCAGGGATTGTAAACGCACCAATCCGCACCCTGTTAAAACGGTCCAATCAGCTCTCTGAAAAATAGACCAAACAGCTTTCTGTAAAATGGACCAATTAGCTCTCTGTAAAATGGACCAATCAGCAGGATGTGGGTGGGGCCAGATCAGGGAATTAAAAGCAGGCTGCCCCCCCCCCCCCCCCCACCAAGGCCATCAATGATGATTAGTTCCGATTCTTCTCTGCCCTGTAAGAGCTTTGTTTTGCTGTTTGGGTGTGCTGTTTTTTTATGAGATGTAGTAGGCCCTGCAAAGTTCCGCAGCTTTGGTCTTTGGACCAGCGTAGACTATGAATCCACAGGGAGGAATTAGCAACTGCAGACACGCTGCCCTAAGAGCTATGGCACTTACTGAGAACGAACGTTTGCAACACCTGAGGCCAGGGTAGACTATGAACCCACAGGGAGGAATGAACAACTCTAGACACGCCGTCTTAAGAGCTGTAGCACTCACCGCAAAGGTCTGCAGCTTCACTCCTGTAAGCCAGCGAGACAACATACCCGCCAGAAGGAAGAAACTCCCCACACGTGCGAACATCAGAAGGAAAAGACTCCAGACACAGTCTCTAAGAATTGTAACACTCACCACAAGGGTCTACGGCTTCATTCTTGAAGTCAGACCAAAAACCCACGAATTCTGAACACAAGTTCACCTGGTATGATGTGATTAAAGTGATCTGATGTTTTCCTCCCACTTTAGAAAAACTTTTTTTTTTTTTTTTTTTTTTTAAACCTGTTAGCATTGATACGTGGCTACTGCCAGTCCCCCAGTGCTGGGAGCTGGTCTGGGGCCCACAGTGCTCTAGGATCTTCACGCACAGTAACGGTTTTGACCAGTCTTCTAGGTCGCACATGGTATGCGAGGGGTGGGGAGGGAGAAGGAAGTGACTGTCCTGCCTTTGGGGGGGAGAAAAAAACTGCCAGTCACTCAGCTTTCGAGACCAGATGGCTATGGGTGACTGCAGAGGGCAGGTGTCCGTTTGCTTGCTCTTTTATATACGAAAAGGCAGTGAATTCCCTGGTTGCAAAATGTGGAATCACTGACAGGTGAGGCGGGGAGCGCAGCTGCTGGGCCCGCCCTATCCCAGGGGTCTTTGGAAGGGGTAGGCCACAGATAAGGGCAGTGGGGACCAGGGAGGGCACAGCCCCCCGGCGGCCACGGGACTGAGACCATTGTATGAGATTCGGGAGGGGCAGCGGTGCTGGGCAAACGGTGTCTTGAGGCCCCCACACCTCCCACATCCCCCCAACATTCAAGTATGCTTCGAGAACAGGGAAGCAAAGTCAACCGATGTGTTTGTGTATTTGTTTCTTTTAAAGAAATAAAACTAAACACGACTTATGATCCCCAACCACGGATTTAGAAGCCAGAGGAGCTGCCCTAGGCATGGAGTTCGGGGGCAGGGCTAGGAAGGTCAGGACATGACCCTAGCTGTGTCCACCAGCACAGCTGCATGCACTTCTCGAAAGTGGAACCTTGTATTGCATAGAACGTCCCCACCCGCAGGAAGAGGCAGCAGGCTCCGCAGCCCCCGGGGTTCGGAACATGGATGGTTGGGGAACTGAGCAGACCCCCCCATTCCTGGGTGCCCGAAGAGACGCCGAGGCCACGGCCATTTTCCGGAAGGTGGCAGACCAAACACGCTGCCCTGAGGGTGGGGATTTGGCTAGAACCCGGGGTCTGGGCCCAGCTCTAAGGACAAGGACTGAGCTGACGAGCTTCTATGCCAGGCCTAAAGGGCGGCGTGAGGCAGGACGTGGCCATAGGCAGACTGAGCCCTGAGAAGGGGCACTTGGGTGCCTGGAGGGGGTGTCTTCCAGAACCCCACGTTGGCTGATAGTGCCTGTTCAGCCCCTCTGCCTGCTGCGGCGGAAATGGCATCGGGCCAGGCGGGGCTCCTGCTGTCTCAGGCTCTGGTGCGGTATCATCTCTTCTTTATCCATTCAAGCGTTGGTGGACACTTAGGTTGATTTCATGTCTTGGTTATTGTGAATGATGCTGCAATAAATATGGGAGTGCAGATACATCTTGAACATACTGATTTCATTACCTTTGTATATACCCCCAAGTGTACATACCCCAGTGGAATGCTGGATCGTATGTGCCATGGTTTGGATATGGTTTGTCTGAGCTTGCCAAGTCCCATGTGGAAATTTGATCCTGTGTTGGAGGTGGGACGTGGTGCAGGTGTTTTGGTCATTGGATCCCTAATGAATGGCTTGGTGCTATCCTCAAGGTAATGAATGAGTTCTCACTCTGTTAGTTACCACAGAACTGATGGTTAAAAAGAGCCTGGCACCTCCCTCCTCTCTCTCTTGCCCCCTCGTGCACCATGTGATCTCCACATGGCTGCTCCCATTTGCATTCCGCCATGAGTGGAAGCAGTCTGATGCGGATGCCAGTACTGTGTGTTTTGTCCAGCCTACAGAACTCTAAGCCAGATTTGGTTTGTAAATTACCCAGCCTCGGCTGAGCAGTGGCTCACACCTGTAATCACAGTACTGTGGGAGGCTGAAGCAGGAGGATTGCTTGAGCCCAGGAGTTCAAGACAAGTTTAGGCAACATAGCGAGAATCCTGTGTTTACAAAAAATAAAATAATTTATCTGGCCTCAAGTATTCCTTTGTAACAACACAAATGTAGTAAGACAATACAGTAGTTGTATTTTTAATTTTTTGAGGAACCCTTAATACTGTTTTCCATAATGGCTGTACTAATTTACATTCACACCAGAAGTGTACAAGGGTTTTCTTTTCTCCACATCGCCAAATTATCTTTTGTCTTTTCAGTAGTAGCTATTTTAATGGTTATGAGGTGACATCTCTGTGGTTTTGATTTGCGTTTCCTGATGATTAGTGATGTTGGGCTTTTTTCATATACCAGTTGGTCATTTGTATGTCTTTTTTTGAGAAATTTCTATTTAGTTTTGGAAACTTTTTTTTTTTTTTTTAGGCAGTGTCACTGAGGCTGGAGTGCAGTGGCGTGACCTCGGCTCACTGTGACTTCTGCCTCCCAGGTTCAAGTGATTCTCGTGCCTCAGCCTCCTGAGAAGCTGGGATTACTGTTGCCTACAACCACACTTGACTCATTTTTGTATTTTTTTTTTTTAGTAGAGACGGGGTTCCGGCATGTTGGCCAGGCTGGTCTTGAACTCCTGACCTCATATGACCAGCCTTGGCCTCCCAAAGTGCTGGAATTACAGGCGTGAGCCACCATGCCCGGCTAATTTTGGATATTTTTTTTAGTAGCGAGGGGGTTTATCCATGCTGATTGGGCTGGTCTCGAGCTCCCAACCTCGGATGATCCACCCACCTCTGACTCCAAAGTGCTGGGATTGCAGGTGTGAGCCACCGCGCCCACCTGAAACCCAGTCTTTTTATGGAAAATCAAAACCCATAAAGATTAGCCAGGCATGGTGGGCCGCAGGGGTAGTCCCAGTTACTCTGACAGCTGATATAGGAGGATTGCTTGAGCCCGGGGATCCAGGTGGCATTGAGATATGATGGTGCTGCTGCACTCCAGACTGGGCGACAGAGCTGGACTCTGTCTCAGGAAAGGGAAAAAAAGAAAAATAAAATGGCTACATCAAGGAACAGCTTGACAGTGTATTATTGAGAGAAATAGAGGCAAAGGTTAGCAGACACCAATGCTCACTTAGTGGGAACTGCAGGTGTTCCCTGGACTGGAGGCTGCTACTTTTCCGAAAGAAATCTATTATTGACAACCAATAAAAAAAAATTGTAGGTTTGTTACAATATACAAATAGCTAAACTTTATATAGCCACGACCATATTCTAGCACTGCTCTAAGCCTTTTCCTGCTCTGAAATAGCTATCGTTACCACCATTGTAGAGAAAACAGATGCCAAAGCTTGTTGTGGAATGACCAGGAAACTGACTATGAAATTGACTACTTGTAAGTTTCAGACTTAAAAGTTCTTCCTGCTTTGCTCCTTACATTGCCACATTTTAGTTAACATACCTCTTAAAATACTGGTCCTTTCTATATTTGGAGGGACTCCTCTTGGCAATTTGAAGTTTTTTCTTGCAGTAAGCCATTTACTCATAGGATTATCTGCGTTTCATGTCAGTTTAAGTACCTCTTTAGACATTGTTCAGTTAGGAATCTAAATAGGAGCTAACGTTGTATGTAAAAGGAAATAACAGCTGCTTACAACCATTTTTGTTATATGATAATAGAAATATAAATCAGTATGTTATTGCAAATGCAGGCTGGGAGGAGAGGGGAAAATACGCAGAGAGAAAAGCCCCATCTCTGCTTGGAGTTCAGCACTGGGTCTCTTTTCCTTTCCACCTTCCTTGTCAAGGCTGCCACAGTGACAGAAGCACACAGCACTGCCTTTTAGTGACACCTGCTGGGACAGACCTGGCAGAAGGGATTGCAGATTTGCATGGTTCCTGGCTGCCTCTGCCGGCCTGAGTCAGCAGCCCACTGCACTTCATGCTGAGCTTGGACAGCTCAGGTTTGAAAAACTTCCCCTTCCCTTGGAGCAACCACCGTGTTTCACCAAGTTGCCCAGGCTGCTCTTAAACTCCTGAGCTCAAGCGATCCCCCATCCTAGCCTCCCAAAAGTGCTGGGACTACAGGTATGAGTGTAGTCCTGGCCTCCAGCAAACTTTTTAAGAAATGCATCTAAGCTAGATGGCTGACAAGGTTGCGAGTTTTATACCTCACATGGAGCAGATAAGCAATTAAAAGTTTTGGCTTAAAACTTTTCTCCTGCTCCCAAAAAACAATAGATGTTGTTGCCATTGTTCTTGGTCAATAAATCACCTATAACACTAAGAAGGTAATAGGACATATCTGAGAACAATCTGTTGAGATGTAGTTGAGACTACAATCTGAAAAACTGAACAGAATTCCAAAAGAAAGCCGTGTTATAGAATAGTAAAGTGTAATCTAAAGTGTACCATGTGCCTGAAATTTAATGTCTCTGAAGTAGCTAGAAATTTTTATAGCTCCACCAACCCGTTCTACCACATAATCATTAAGATTACAATTAAACTAGCTACTAAAACTTAGCAAACAAGGGAAAGGGAACCAACAGAAAACTATACTCGGTTAATTTGTAGAGAAATTGTGTCCAGAATTGGTGGGTTCTTGGTCTCACTGACTTCAAGAATGAAGTCGCGGACCCTCGAGGTGAGTGTAACAGTTCTTAAAAGATGGTGTGTTTAGAGTGTGTTCCTTCAGAAGTTCAGATGTGTTTGGAGTTTCTTCCTTCTGGTGGGTTCCTGGTCTTGCTGGCTTCAGGAGTGAAGCCTCAGACCTTCGCAATGGATGTTACAGCTCTCAAGGCGGCACGTCTGGAGTTGTTAATTCTTCCCAGTGGGTTCATGGTCTCACTGGCCTCAGGAGGGAAGCTGCAGACCTTTGCAGTGAGTGTTATGGCTCATAAACACTTGGTAGTTGCTGCTGGCTGGGGCAGCCTGCTTTCATCCCCTTATGTGACCACACCCGCATCCTGCTGATTGGTCCATTTTACAGAGAGCTGATTGGTCCATTTTGAGAGTGCTGATTGGTGCATTTACAATCCCTGAGCTAGACACAGTGCTGATTGGTGCCTTTACCATCCCTTAGTTAGACATAAAAGTTATCCAAGTCCCCACTAGACTCAGGAGCCCAGCTGGCTTCACCTAGTGGATCCCGCACCAGGGCTGCAGGAGGAGCTGCCTGCCAGTCCTGAGCTGTGCCTGCACTCCTCAGCCTCTGGGCAGTGGATGGGACTGGGCGCCACAGAGCAGGGGGTGGCGCCTGTGGGGCGGGGCAGGGGAGGAGGGGGCGGGGGGAGGAGGGGGCGGGGGGAGGAGGGGGCGGGGGGAGGAGGGGCGGGGGGGGGAGGGGCGGGTCTTGGACATGGCAGGCTGCAGGTCCCAAGCCCTGCCCCACGGGGAGGCAGTTGAGGCCCGGGGAAAATTCGAGCTGGTGCATGGGGGCCGGCAGTGCTGGGTGAGCAGAGGCAACCTCTGCAGCTGCTGGCCTGGGTGCTAAGCTCCTCACTGCCCTGGGCCGGCAGTGCCGGCCAGCCTCTTCAAGTGTGGTGCCCACGGAGCCTGCACCCTTGCCCACCAGAACTAGCGCTGGCCTGTGAGGGTGGCGCAGCAGCCCCAGTTCCCGCCCACGCCTCTCCCTCCACACCTCCGGCAGGGAGAGGGAGCTGGCTCCAGCCTTGGCCAGCCCAGAGAGGTGCTCCCACAGTGTGGTGGCGGCCTGAAGGGCTCAAGTGCCCCTAGAGTGGATGCCGAGGCTGAGGAGTCGCAGAGAGTGAGGGCTGCTAGCACATTGTCACCTCTCAAAATGATAACTGTATAGTTTCTTTTAAAGAGACAGACCTTATTTTAAGGATTTTTACATTGAAGAATTCAAAAAGCAGTAAATTTTTGGGAATTTGTTGATTTGCCTTTAAAAGGAACTGCTGACAAAGATTCACTGGTAATAATCTGAACAAGTTGGAAAATACAGTCAACACTACTGAAACACTACTAAAATAATTTCAGGACATAGTTTTATTTGACAGAACAAAACTTCTCAGATGCTGTCCTTGATGTGAAAATGGACTGCTTCTTACTTTTCTAAACACACGGTGGTATAATTAACAATACTCAATTACTTCTGTTCTTTCCTGCATATATAAAAATTAAAATAACAATTTAAAAACTAATGTATCTTCTTATTTCTTATGGATAAGATTCAATGTTTCACTCAATAGCGGTGTGGTTTAAAATATTTTTTTTCATTTACAAGTTAAACCACAATCCACCCAAAGGTAACTGACAGTCTATAGGCTCGTAGTGCAAATAAGCACTTTAGGAATGCAGCAACTGACATTTCTAAACTACAAAACAGATACAATTCTTAGAAGATACATAAAAAAAGCTCTGCTAAGCAGATGGCCACAGAACTAGAACATTGATAATTTTACTGGCGATGTCCATAGGACTCCAGACGTTTCCAAACGCAACTTGAACTCTCAACTGAGGCTTGTTTTGTATTTTGCTTTTCCAGTTTCACTAATGACACAAACATGCTATAAAATGAAAATCCAGAAATTCACATTAAAAAAGGTATATTCTGAAATGAAAGGCAAGAACATCATTTTACATATAAGAACACTGTTATGTTGCCAGGGTTCTTACTAAACAAGCAGATAGTACTACTGTATTTTCGACCAGTAAAGTTTGGGGAGTGTATCTTTGACAACAAAGCAGTAGTCTATCCCATTATTTTATTTTGTTTTTTTGTCCTAATATGTAGTTTTTTTTTGCGGGGGGGGTGTTGTTTAGTTTTGTTTGTTTTTTTGAGACAAGGTCTTGCTCTGTCACCCAGGCTGGAGTGCAGTGGCGTGATCTTGGCTCACTGCAGCCTCTGCCTCCCAGGTTCCAGTGATGCTCCTGCCTCAGCCTCCCAGGTGGCTGGGATTACAGGCACATGCCACTGCACCCAGCTAATTTTTGTAATTTTAGTAGAGACGGGGTTTCACCATGTTGACCAGGCTGGTCTCGAGCTCCTGACCTCAGGTAATCCACCTGCCTTGGCCTCCCAAAGTGCTAGGATTACAGGCGTGAGCCACCGCAACCGGCCTCAATATGTAGTTTTGAAAGACAAATAAAGTAGGGAATTTTAAGCATATCAAAATGGGAGGCCAGGGTAAGCGGCGGAAAAAGATGGAGTAAAAAACCTGCTTTAGGTAGTGTGCTGTTGCAGTCTTCCCAAATCTTCCTCAACCATGTTCCCACATCCATGGGACTCCTGCCTCCAGAGTAAGAGGCAGGTATTCAAAGGACAGTGAATTAAAAGACTAAACTCGATCATTTATTTCTTACTTATGGTCACATTTATCATCTGAAATAATAATGCAACAGTTACTGTATATTAAAGCTGTTCCAACTATTTCAGTCAACAAGAAGTGTCACCCTAGCCTGGCCAGGTTCCAGTTCTAAGGACGTCAGTACTAGACTACAGCTTTATCTGACTAATGGGAACCATCAGTCTGTTCAAATTACGAGGTGCTGGAAGGAGAAAACAATTCTCTTTCCTAAATTTTTATGCGGGTTTTTTAAAATGAGTGAGGAAAAATAAGCAGTTACTTACATTCAAATCCCTGAAGTCTTCATTAGAGTCAATTCCAGTTGTCTGGAATTTCAAATCCAACAACTGAAAAGAATCATAATTCATCATTTAGATACAGAAAACATCACTTTTAAATCTAATACTGGCAAATGCGCCTCTCTACAAATATTCTCTAAGCAATTATAAGCCATTTCACATAAAACTCTTGCAGCTTAAAGATGGTTAAATGATTGACAAAAAAAAGTAATTCTCTTACAGTCTGGCCTATAGCCAATACCTCGTGGGGTCCTTTTCACCAGCAAGCTGTTAATTACAAAATGTGACATATGCAGAGAGACTACAGGGCATTACAAAAGAGAAGATTAATGTTTCTAAACACCGTTTCATTTCATCCATGCTGAGTGTGCCATGGTCACTGTTAACACACCCAAGGACAGTCTATGAGATGGAGAGCTAAATTGTGGGGATTACTAGGAAGGGGCAGCAATGAGTTGACACTGCAGACAAGGGCCTTGGTTGATCACCTGGAGCCTGAAGGACAGTTCAGAGACCTGCACCGTGACTACCCATGTGTCCATCGAAGGGGAGCTAATCAGGAGGATGAATGGGGATACAGTGTCAATGAGCAAAGATATAAAGATAAGGGTTCTCAGTCCAGAAGCCTTGGAAATACAATCCCTAAACTGTAAAAAAGTGTGGGAGAGGCGAACATCACCTTTCGTCACAGCATTCTCTGTTTTTAAAGAGTCGAGTCTCGCTCTGTGGCCCAGGCTGCCATGCAGTGGTGTAATCACAGCTCACTGCAGCCTTGACTTCTTGGGCTCTAGCGATCCCCCCACCTCAGCCTTTCGAGTAGCTGGGACTACAGGTGTGTGCCACTTCGCCCTGGCTGCATCACAACTTAATAACTGGCTTACAAAGAGGAACTTTAGGCTAAAACCATGAGTGTGCCAAAAGAACCATATTTATTTTTGAGAGCAAAAGCTGCAGGTGGTATCAACTCTACAAGAAGCTATTTTTTTTTTTTTTTTTTTTTTTTTTTGGAGACAGAGACTTGCCCTATCACCCAGGCTGGAGTGCAGTGGGGCGATCTCGACTCACTACAAACTCTAGCTCCCGGGTTCAAGCCATTCTCCTGCCTCGGCCTCCTGAGTAGCTGAGACTACAGGTGCCCGCCACCGTGCCTGGCTAATTTTTTGTATTTTTAGTAGACATGGGTTTTCACCATATTGGCCAGGATGGTCTCCATCTCCTGACCTCGTGATCTGCCTGCCTTGGCCTCCCAAAGTGCTGGGATTACAGGTGTGAGCTACCACACCCGGCCACCAAAACCTAATTTTATAACCCAAATGCTGCCTGTTGAATAATATTCAGCCATTTAAAAAAGCTATAGAAGCTGCTTTGAAGCCTTTATAGATATTAAAGGCAGTCTCAAGAAACTTACACTTTCATACCTTCCTAGATAAATTCATGTGTTTAAAGAGCTGGAAAGGGCCTAAAGTGATTCTCAACCTGGACGGCACATCAGAATCACCTGGTACCATTAAAACACAACCCAGGCTACCCAGTCCACAGCACTGACCAATCACCTCAGAATTGCTGGAGATGAGAGGCAGGCTGCCCAGGCCACAGCCCCGACCAATCACATCAGAATTGCTGGAGATGAGATGCAGGCTACCCAGGCCACAGCCCTGACCAATCACATCAGAATTGCTGGAGATGAGACACAGGCTGCCCAGGCCACAGCCCCGACCAATCACATCAGAATTGCTGGAGATGAGAGGCAGGCTGCCCAGGACACAGCCCCGACCAATCACATCAGAATTGCTGGAGATGAGACACAGGCTGCCCAAGCCACAGTCCTGACCAATCGCATTAGAATTGCTGGAGATGAGAGGCAGGCATAAGGTGTCCTGGTTTTTGTTTTTACCTCTCAGGTGATTCCAATGTGCAGCCTAAGTAGAGAACCACTGACCTAAGCTGTAGGCTCCAAGGGATCATCTAATCATGTCCCTCGTGACTCTTCCAGTAGATGGATAGTGGAGACACTTCAATTCCATTTCCATTTAGAAAGAACATAACGAACCAATCACAGCCAAAACCCTTCCCTCTACCTGAACTCAGGAATGCTCCAGAAAAGGTTCACTAAACTCAGTGCAATCTGTATGAGGAGTTCAGGAGAACCCAGCACCTCATAGGCCTACAGATCTGAATGTTTAATAAAGCTCCATCTCTAAGGCATGACTAGAGTTGCTTCTGAAGCATTTTCTGTACTGTAAATGGGTAGCCACTCCTAAGAAGATATATGCAAATGGCCAATAAGCAGACGGAAACATGTTCACCATCATTATTCATCAGAGAAACACAAATCAAAACCACAACGAGATACCACATCACAGCCACTAGGATGGCTATAATAAAAAAGACAGTAACAAGTGTTGTCAAGGATGTGCTGATATGGGAACCCTCATATATTGCTGGTGTAAAATAGTACATACACCTTGTTAAACAGTCTGGCAATTCCTCAAAATGTTAAACGTAGAGTTACCATATGACCTAGCAATTATATACTCCTGAAAACAGGTATCAAACTTGTACCCAGACGTTCAAATCAACATTATTTATAAGAGCCAAAAGGTAGAAACCCAAATGTTCACCAACAGATGGATAAACAAAATGGGATATAGTCATACAATGAAATATTATTTAGTCAAAACAAGGGATGAAGTACTGATACACGCTCCAACCTAGATGAACCTTGAAAACACTATGCTGAATGAAAGGCAGGATATTGCACGAGTCCATTTATACGGAATGCCCACAATACACAAATCTGTACGGACTTTCTATAGAAAGTAGATTAGTAGTTGCCAGGGGCTGGGAGAAGGGAGACTGACTGCTAATGGGTACAGGGTTTCTTTTGGGGGTGATGAAAAGATTCTAAAATGAAATGGTGGTAGTAGATGCACAATTCTGAATATACCAAAAGCCACTGGATTATACAACTTTAAAAGAGTAAATTTTATGTGACTCATAGTTCCGTTTAAAAAAAAAAAAGAGTATGTTTATGTTTCCAGAACCAGCTACATATATAATATGCTAAAAATCTTGTTATCTTCCCTACATTCTAAAAGGCACAATTAGCAGTTAGCCAACTGCTCACTACAATGAGATCAGTCACATTATAACACTGAGTGAAACAGTGTTTGCAGTTAAAAAGATTTTTAAATATATTATCTCCTTGACATAGTTTCCCTGAGAAAAAGATGTTAACAATCATTCCCCTTTAAAGATGAGTAAATACGTTCAGAGAGATTAAATATGGAAGCGTTTCTCAGGGTAAGTGGCAGTGAAATGCCGGACTAAACTCCCACATCCGTGTCTTTCTCACTTTACTGCTCTGCCTAGAACAGGAAAACAGGAACTGGGTGGGAAGAACCTTAGAAGTCATCTAGGCCATGCATTCTCTCTTCTCTCGATCTCTCTCTCTTTTTTTTTTTTTTTTTTTTTTGAGACAGGGTCTCGCTCTGTGGCCCAGGCTAGAGTGTAGTGGTCTGATCACAGTAGGCCACTTATTCTCAACAGAGGCAATATCACCTCCAAGGAAGCCACAACTAATTCTCAGCGGGGAGACATTACAAATCTTAGACATTACAAGATTTGTGACTCTCCAAAACTCATCCCTACCCAACACTCTTATTCCTTAGTGTTGAATTTCTCTCTGAGTATTCTATAAGCAGCTGATGTGGAATTTATGGAAGATACATGAAATGTATGCAAGATCAGTGCTACAAAACTGTGGCAAATAGATGACTTGCGTCAACAAATGACCCAAGTATTTTTTGAGCGTGTCCTACCTGTGGCAACACAAAATCTCTCTCTCATGAACCAGTGTATCTCAATTCCACAGCATATACAGGAAAGAACAACAAAAGAGTACCCAGAGGATTAAAGTCTATGCCACGGTAGGTTGACATTGAAAGCCCTAAAGAGCAGGTAGAAAAAGAAGCAAGTGCACTGGTAAGTTTCTATTAGGTTGGTGCAAAAGTGATTGCGGTTTTTGCCATTTCATAGGATACTACTTAGTGTCCTATAATGCATCGCTTATATACTCTCATAGTGTCTGTCTCAAATCTATTTAAAAGAAAAACTGGCCAGGCACGGTGGCTCACACCTATAATCCCAGCACTTTGGGAGGCCGAGGCAGGCGGATCACGAGGTAAGGAGATCGAGACCATCCTGGCTAACATGGTGAAACCCCATCTCTACTAAAAATACAAAAAATTAGCCAGGCATGGTGGTGGGCGCCTGTAGTCCCAGCTACTCGGGAGGCTGAGGCAGGAGAATGGCATGAACCCGGGAGGCAGAGCTTGCAGTGAGCTGAGATTGCCCCACTGCACTCCAGCCTGGGTGACAGAGCAAGACTCTATCTCAAACAAACAAAAATAAGCCCTCAAAGGATCACTAGTGGTCAGCAACTATACGCAAAGAAATAGGAAAACCTACTAAAAATGGATAAATTTCCAGACACATCCAGCCTACCAAGATTGAACCATGATAAGATCCAAAACCTGAACAGGCCAATAACAAATAATGGGATTGAAGTGGTAATAAAAAGTCTCCCAGCAAAGAAAACCCTGGGACCTGATGATTCACTGCTGAATTCTAGCAAACATTTAAAGAAGAACTAATACCAACCTTACCCAAATGATTCCAAAAATAGAGAAGGAGGGAATACTTCCAAACTCATTCTGCAAGGCTAGCATTACCGTGATACCAAAACCAAAGATGCAAACCAAAAAAGAAAACTACAGGCCAACATCACTGATGAATATTGATGCAAAAATCCTCAACAAAATATTAGCTAATTGAATTCAACAACACGTTAAAGTTGGGGTGCAGTGTCCCAGGTTCACTCGACCCTTCCCGTTTTCCTCTCTGTGTGTGTCTACTTTGCCGTGTTCCCTGGTGGCAGCGGCGGTGGCAATGTTGGTGCATGGGCCTCCCAAGACAAGGGGAAAGTGAGTATGCCCTTTTCTTGCCTCCTGCCAGATGTCTGCAGCCTGGCACAAGCTCTGGCCAGGTCTTCAAGCAAGGGACCTGGAGCTGTTCTTTTCCAATTTCTGGATTGGTAACTTGAGGCAAATTCTGAGTACTAGAGTCAAAACTAAGAGGAGAGTGAATCAGGGGAGTCTGGGGTCCTGAGAGGCAGAGACCTGAAACCATCTAGAGTGTGTAGGTAGCTGGGTGTGTGTTCAGGCCAGTTGCTTCTCTCTAAGCCTCAATGTTCCAGGTACCCTTGGAGGGGCTGAGATCCTGGGGATTCCTGGAGCCTGGCTGCATGACCTGGCCACCCTGATGCCTTTGTGTTCTCCTTGACAGGACAGCAAGGCTGAGGAGAATGGCTCCGACAGCTTCATGCACTCCATGGACCCACAGCTGGAGCTGCAAATGGAAACCACCCAGTACCTGGAGGACTCCTACATGGCCATTGTCAGCAAGACCGTGTGGGAACTCATGGTTGGTGTCATGCCCAAGACCATCATGCACGTCATGATCAACAACGTGCATGCACCGCCTCATGGGGGTGGGGGCTTCTGTAGCACTAGGGATGCAGGTGGCCATGATGGCCTGGGGGAGATGCCGACCAGCCCTATGGGACCAGGTCCAAGGAGGGAGGCATTGTCCAGACCTGAGCTGTCTCATAGAAATATAAGGTGGGACTGAGCGCAGTGGCCCATGACTGTAATCCCAGCACTTTGGGAGGCCCAGGAGAGAGGATAGTTTGAGCTCAGGAGTTTGAGACCAGCCTGGGTAATGTAGTGAGACCTGGTCTCTACACAAAAATTTTTAAAATAGCTGGGCTTGGTGGTGGCACGTGTCTATAGTCCTAGCTACTCGACAGGCTGACATTGGAGGATCACTTTGAGCCCAAGAGGCTGAGGCTGCGGTGAGCGGTGATCTTGCCCACTGTACTCCAGCCTAGCGACAGAGCGAAATCCTATCTCCAAAAAACATTTATTTAAAAAACTAAGTAGACAGGTGTGCTGGTGGCATGATAGGTCCTGGGTCCCCTCCCAGACCTGTGACCTTGGACAGGTGACTTTTCCTCTGGACCTCAGTGTCCCTATCTGAGTGAGAAAAGGGCGGTGGGGAGGCAGATCTTTGAGTCTAAGCGGTGTAGAAGCTGTGTAGAAGCCATACTCAGGGCTCCAAATCCAGCACACAGTCCCAGAAGGGCCCGGCAGGAGGCCAGGGCAGCGCAGGCATCAGGTCCCAACCTCCTTCCCTCTTTGCCCACTCTCAGACCAAGGAGTTCATCTTCTCAGAGCTGCTGCCCAACCTGTACTCACGTGGGGACCAGAACACGCTGATGGAGGAGTCGGCAGAGCAGACACAGCGGCGCGACGAGATGCTGCGTATGCACCACCTGCTGAAGGAGGCACTCAGCATCATCCACGACATCAACACAACCACCGTCAGCACTTCCACAGGGGCCCGTGGACAACTCCTGGCTGCAGGTGCAGAGCATCTTTGCCGGACCCAGGTACCATGGCTGGCCCCCACGGCCCCAAAACCCCCCAGCTGCCATGGCTGAGCCTGGGGCTCTTGGAACGGGCTCCGTGCCCAAGCTGGCAGACGTGGGTGCTCTCTGGAACCATCAGAGAGCTCACAGTTTACGGTGTCAGGGCTGAGAGCTGGGAGGGGGTTGTGTGTGGGGCTGCACTCTGAGGCCACCAGAGGCCTAGGAATGTCATCCTGGGCACGCCGTACCTGTTGTGCAGTCCGAGTCATGCTGCCAGGGCAGAGTATCCAGCTCCCAGCCTGGGAGTGCTGAGAGCCAAATCCACTGCAGAGCAGGGTGAGAGTCAGGGTCCCACCTCCTCTATCTGTCGGCAACCCAGTGGTGATCCAGGATAAAACCTCGAGAGTCCCAAACACACAGTCAACCCACAACACATCTCACAGGCCAGGCGGGGACACACAGCCCCTTCCCTCCCTCCCAGATCCCATCATAGCTGCCAGCGTGTGACTGAAGGCAGGGTCCCTGGTCCCCGCTGAAGCACTATCTCAGGCCAGCAGGCTCATGCACCTTGGCCTGTTGCTCCTTGAGGTCGCCTCTGCTATTCAGACAAGGGGACCACAGTGCCTGCTGGCCTGGCTGAGCCCACCCACCTCCCCTGCCATGGACTCTCCCTCTTCAACTTTTCCCAGCAGGAAGGGCCCAGCCTCACCTATGTGACCTGCAACCCCCAACAAGCTGAGGCTTCCCTCTTAGACTTACAAGTCTATAGCCAGTGGCATCCAGCTGCCTGCCCTCCCTGCCTCCCCCAGGGTCCCTTCAGAGGATCCTGGGCGTTCCGACCACCCAGAGGGTTCTCCGGTGATCACTCCAGACATCCATCCCTTTTAGCTTCATCATCCTGGTTGAAGCAGTGTTCCTTCTCTGTCAGGCCTGGTGGCTGTTACGTTGGGCTCCCCAAGGCAAGAGGTGACCCCAGACCAGGGGTTGGAAGACCGAGTGACCAGAGAAGAGGGAAGCCCGAGGGGGTGAGTATTGGTCTGAACAGTGGGTGCACTGCCTGGGTGCCGTGGACGAGGCCAGCGTGTGTGGGGTGGGGAGGGTGGCCACAGCCCCCAGGCACTACCTGTGAGGCTCCTGCTCCTCCCTCCATCTTCCTCCCCTTTCCCTTCCAGCCCCTCTTTTCCAGGAACCTTGCCACACCCTCACCTGCGCCCTCCCCTCCCCGGCCCTCCCACAGCTGCAGTGGCACACCTGTGCTCTGCACTTGCCTCACCAGCTCTCTGCTCACTTTTCTCTCTCCTGTTTTCTCTCTGCTTTCTCTCCAACTGCCAGCCGATCGGGTCCAGCAAGTCCATCCTGGCCCCGCTTTGACCTCTAAACAGATCCGTCCTCTTCTCGGAGACCTCCCTTTCCAGGCCTGCCTGGGCGGCTGTTCTGTGATTTGACAGTGGCTCCCCCGGCCCCAAAGCCAGCCCCCTTCATCTGTGACTTGGTCTGCTGTAGTGGTGAGCTGACACCTCCAGGTGTGACTGTGGCTGAAAACATGTGCCCCCCTCTGTGGTATGTACCTGCCCTGTTCTATAAATATCTATAAATACATATATGTACATATATACACATACATATATACACATACATATATACACATACATATACACACATACATATACACATACACATACACACATACATATATACACATACATATACACATACATATACACACATACATATATACACATACATATACACACATACATATATACACATACATATATACACATACATATACACACATACATATATACACATACATATGCACACATATATACACATACATACATATACACACATACATATATACACATACATATATACACATACATATACACACATACATATATACACACACATACATATACACACATACATATATACACATACATATACACACATACATATATACACATACATACATACACACACACACACACACTCTCCTACATGTGGCTGGCCGCCTCGCCTCTAGCACTGGGAATCAGTCACCGTGCTGTCCGTCTGGAGTCCTGTGTCCCAACAAGAGAAAGCTGTCCCCTGACATCGCCCCTCCAAAGTGCAGAACCTCCAGTGAGCCTCCCTGTCCTGCCCGGCCTGCGGACAGCCCCCGCCATCCCTCCCGCCCCCACCAAGCATGGGAGTGCTGTGCAGGCAGCGGTGTGGCCTGACAGTCCCTACCAGTCCTGCTGTCCCTCGGCTGAGAATCACACCCATTTCTGGATGGCGGGGAAATGTGTCCTCTGCTGGCTGTGTTCTCTGTGGAGCTCAGGGGAGGGGAAAGGCCAAGCCATTTCTAGGGTGCTGTCGGGAGCGGTGAAAAGGCCATACCCTTTCCAAGGGACACTTTTCCTGGAAAGCCCCTGGAGCTTCCCTGGCTCTTATCCTGTGAAGCCGGCTCTGGCCACCAGGGGGCAGGGCCATGAACGCAGCCTGGAGGGAGCCTGCGGGGCAGCCGGCGCTCTGGAGGGACAGACAGGAGAGGCCACCAGGTGCAGACAGGAGAGGGAGGCACGGGGACGGAATGGAAGACGCCTGGGCTGGGTGGAAGTCAGTGCCCTTAGGTGCTGATACCTGTCTTCCCGGCCACCGCTAGATCAGGCTTCTGAGCCTGTTGGCTGTCAGGGTGGGACCGCGCCCAGTAGGCGCCATGGCAGTCCCTGTGGAATCCCCCAGGCGCCACCAGGCAGCATACAGGTAACAGGCCTGGAAGGTCCCCAACAGCCTAGCTGGACATGCTCAAGACACTCTGGGGCTCCTCGTTCGGTGGCACAAACTCCAGGACCCAGTGAGGGAAACGGGAACACACCAGGCCGAGGAGTATGGCTAAATCCGTTTATTCCAAAATAAAAAGCAAAATAAACAGGAGTCGCATCACCAGGGAGCCACGACCCCATCCCCGCCTCCTTCCTCTGTCCTATGCTAGCAATAAATAAGTTTCCCAGCCACAAATAATCATTAGAACCTCCTGCCCATGTGCCAGCTCCAACCACCGCTAGGTCCGATACAGGGATAGCCCTACCCTCTGGAATATACAAAACGTTACACAGACACAGTATGTACACCAGGGAAGGGGGCCACCCCAGCAGGCCGTACCCTCACCTGGTCCACAGTTAGCCCCACTGTCCTGCCTCAGTTACCTCTCTGAATAAGAAGCTGGGAGCCCTGCTGAGGGAAAAGTTGCTATGGTGAGAGAAAGGCCATCAGGCCTCCAAACAAACCAACTCCACCAGCCTGTGGCTCTTAAATAACAATCATCGTCATCTGGAAATTTAAAGACTCAGCCCTGGTCAAGGTGGCAAAGGGTCTGTTTGTCTTTCCCCATTAGACAGAGGTCTTGTCTTGCTACCCTAATTGTAAAGGGGTGACTGGGAAGGAGTGGCAGGGACATGGTGGCGGTGGAGACTCCAGCCCCATTTCTCCAGGCTTTGCTGACAGGGGCCGGTTTTTAATTTTTATTTTTATCTCATGACTTTTTTATCCCATAATTTATTTTTCATAACTATTTTTGGTAACTTTTCATAAAACTTTTTTCTACTTTTTTGTCACAAGTTTTTTTGCCATAAGTTTTTCACCCCATAACTTTTTTAATCCCATAACTTATTTTGTTGCATATATTACACTTGCATATATTACAATTTTGTAAAAATGAAACAGATTATCTCATGCCAGGCATGCCCAACATTTGCACACTTTCAATACCTTTAATATTATAGTTTTCGAGACACACAAAATAAAATTTTAAGGCAAAAAACAGCACTTTGCAACAATTTAAGAATTTATTACATTACAGTAGCATCACACCAGCAGTCCATGATGCCACTTTAGGCAAAAGTCTTTCAGTATTTCCATTATACATTCTGTTTACAAGAATTCATAAATCGGTAAAATTCATTCTAAGAAAGCTTGGCAAATAAAACTTTGGACTGGAATTGGCATTTCTTTCTCTACTTTTCCTTCCCACCATCTTTATATTAGCAACAGTATTCATATTTTTAAATGTTTAAACTTATTTCAGAACATTAAGCTAGCAGTTACATTTTTTAATAGTTATATTATTTTAAAATGACTCTTTAAGATAAAGTTTTAGAGAAATTTCATTATGGATAGGGCTGATTAACATTTTCAATTTTCTAAAAATCTGCTTTGGTTTTAGAGCTGATTTTTTTTCATTTCTGGAAAATCTATCAAGTTTAATAAATACTTTAAAAACAATTATTATATATTGCGGTCTTTAGGTGTTTTGATTCTTCCTACAGAAATTCAAATTTATTCAGTTGAACTCACATTGTAAAATTCCATGTTTCTGGTGAACTCTAACCTTCCAACGTTGCCTCCTAAGCAAGTTGAAAGTTGCGTTATACTGAATGAGGAAGAGCACAAATACTTGGCTGAATGAGGTATCGCAAAAGTCTGCATGCACTTTGAAGAAAGACTTACGTTATTGTCATACGATTTCCATTCTTTGTAATTTTTTCTTAAATATATGACAAATACCTAAACAAAGAGTGGTATTTCAATTAATATAGTAAATTTATTTTCCAGACTGACATTCAGCTTAAATATGCCAGTATGTGATTTAATCCATAGGCAGCTGAGGAACACATTATTGTCAGATTAGGTACAGATGCTAGCAACTGTCTTTGAACTCAAAGAATGCAAAGTGGCAAGTTCAGAAAATAAAAGGCAGAACAGGACTTTAAGTCCATTTTAAAACACAGGCTAAAAATCGTACCACTGTTAATTAGCTGCATTATTTGGTCTAATATTTTTTCTTTATCATTCTGAAACTGGGTTTATCTGATACATTGATACATTCATACAATTTGGAAGAGTCAGTTGAAGTCACAAGGACCCAATATTTAGTCTTTCAGTGAATGCAGGAAATCCGTTATTCCATCGGTAAAATCATATTGTTGCTCTTCTGTTAACGTCATATTTATAAAAGTATCATGAGGATGCCAAATGCTAAAAATGGAGATGGTCTAGTAACTAGAAATCCCCACCCCAGGGAGCACACGTACGTATCTCCCTACGTCCTAATACTGTGATGTGTTTTGGACACAGACATTAGAACCTCATGAAGTTTTAACTGTTGATTCTTTCCCAAGCATCATCAAGTTATGATTTAGACAATGTGTGACTGAAATTCATTCATTCCTCATGCATAGGCACAATCACATAAATATTGCACAAAATATGCCCCTAACTGAAACCGAGAGGTATAAAAACATATTTCACTCTTCGTAAAGAAGTTTGTGAGGAAATATACCTGTGATTGTATAGACACGTTTCCTGATAATACATTGACATTCACGAACAGTAGATTGCACTGCAGCTTGTAAACATTTTAAGTTGCATAAACTTCTCCTTGATTTTCAAAGATAGTATAATACTGTCTCCTAAAACTCCTTTTTGTTTCAACTAAGTACTCTCATATATTAGTTTATAATAATGTTTGTTATTATTTTTTTTAAGTGTTTTCAAGGAAAGAAGTAAATTCCTATGTCAGAGTAACTAAGGTGGTTGAAGAATAGGTATTAGCCAGAGAGGTCTAGATGGTAAAATCAATCTTCAAGCCTCAAAGAAGCTCCATGAACAGAGAGGAATGCCAGGTGTCACATGGCTTTCCTTCACTCTAATTCATTCTGGACTAGAGCCTCTATGCCTGTTCCAGGGACATTTAAACTCTTAAAGGACTTCTCATGCTTTTTACTAAATACATTAAGAAGAATGCTAACCAGTGCCCTTTTGTGAACTGGGACATGTAGTCATGTGATTAAAACAGGTAATATGAACTCTGATTTTCAAATGTATTACAGATACCAATGCTCTAAGCTAGGAAAGGTTTTCCACATCCACAGTCAACGATGGGAGCCTTTCATTCCTCAGAAATAGTCCCTTTTTAGGTGACGGATAAAGAGTACAACTGCTGCAGCTCCTGATGCAATATCTTCATGAGCCCAGAGCACACATGAATCCTAAGGGAACTACCATAGTACAGCGCTCGTTCTTGGCACCGGAACAAAGGAAACACACTGTATCCCGCACATTCCTGCCGGAGCAGGCCACTGTCCTCTTCTGTGAGATTTAAAAAGCTTCCCCAAAACGTTATTACTCCCATCACCAGTACACAGAAAATGGGGGAAAGGCTGTTTCCAGTTCTCGGCCTTTAAACAACTCTAATGTCAGTACTCACGCTGGCATATAGTACAAAGTAATCAACAGTGCACACTTGAGGGCAAACCGCATATTGAGCTAATGAAAGGCTCACTGTGATTAAGATTAAATCAAACATAATAGCAGAACATAAGCAAATTTTATCTGAATTCTGTAATGAACATACATGCTGTAATAACATTAAAAAAGCATGGCAGCCTATTCCAAACCAGCGAGAATAGTTTTGTGCAAACAGTGGGTCTTTGTGTGTTTGAACTCCCACCACATAACGGCAAACTTGATATACATGCTAATGACCTACAATTATGAAATTAAAACAGAAAAATGCTAAAGGATGCCAGAGTGAACCTCAGTGAAGGCCACAGAGACCCACTCTCTTACAACTTTTTACAAATAAACTTAAACTATAAATTGGAAACAAAAATAATCAAGCGTGGCTCTAACATTCAAAGGAAGGAAATGAATTGTGTAGGAGATTCACCCCATAGCTTTGTTTCTTGTTTTAAAATGTCTTGACCAGCTCTTTGATGATGGTGATGTTTATCTCCTTCTTCTCCGCAGCCAAGCCCAGCAAAAGAACGGCACGCAGCGATTGCTGCCCAAGCCTGGGTGCTCCTGGTGCTCCTGGTGCTCCTGGTGCTCCTGCGCGATGGGCTGTGCAGTGGGGTTGTCGTGGGGAGACCCCTCCGTGGCTTCTCCTTGCCCAGTCTCGGCGCTGACGCTGAGGCTCAGCTCACAAAGATCTTTGGAGAGAGGGAGGCGGGGATCTGAGTGCAGCGCCAGCACCCCCTGCTCCTGCCTGCCCGCCCTGCATGAGGGCTCTATTCACCGCCATGCTTGTGGGCAGCCCCAAGCTCCTGGGGGGGTGGGGCTCCTGGACCGGGCTCATCAGCTGGGTTCTGGGAAGAAGTCAGGAGTTTGCTGTGCTCGTTGATGTGGTCAGCACAAGCCGTAACACCATCTCCTGAAGCTCCAGCAGCTTCACCTGGAGGGAGGGGTGCTCAGCCATCACACCGCTGCCGGCGCCCACCCTCACGCCCACCCCACCCCACCCCCGCAGAGATGTTGCACACGCTACCTTCATCTCCTCCCTGTGCTGGGCCAGCCTGATGATGTCCTCTCAGTGCCACATCTTTGGCACTGCCCACTGGCTCATTTATAAGGTGACGAATTTTCCTGCAGGAGGACAGGGCTCAGACGCTGGGGCCCCTCTGAGGGCCCTGCAGCTCCCCCTGCCATGCCCTGACCTCCCACTCACTGATGGCATCTCTCCCTCCAGTACTGGATGAACTGAACTTCTAGTTTCTCCACACGCTCCCTCAGGTCCGCCTTCTCCTCCAGGAGGTCCATAAGGCCGCTCTGGAGCCAAAATAATGGGGTCACATCTCGGCAGTGACCTGCCCCACCCCTGCCCTTCTTGGCCCATGCCAGCACTCACTCACCTCCAGCTTCTCCATGACTTCCCGCAGGCCCCGCTGGGGCTCCCCGATCACAGACTCGCCCCCAGTCCCTGGGGCTGGGACCACAGAGGAAGGTGGTAAAATGGGTGCGGGGGGAGTCAGGCTCACCATGGCCTCCCAGCTCTCCTGGTCCTCTGGGACGCTCGGCATGGGCCGAGGTCCCTCCTCCTCCTCACTGTCCAGATGTTCTCCTCCATCTCCTGTGGGGAGTGGCCAGAGGGCTCCTCAGACAACCCAATAAGGGAGGTACTGTGGGCCCAACTCTGCCTCCACCCTCACTGGGTAACCCTGAGCCAGCCCCTCCCCAGAGAGGAATGAGCTGCTGTTCTTTATTTTTTCTTTTAAGAACCAAGATCTTGCTATACCGCCAGGCACAGTCCCACTACTGGTCAGTGCAGGAGTTCTGACCTGCTCCGTTTCTGACCTGGGCCAGTTCAGCCATCCTTAGGCAAGTTGGTGGCCCCCCCGCTCCCAGGAGGTCGCCATATTGATGCCGAACTTAGTGCAGGCACCCGGTCAGCATAATGACCAGCTGTTCTAAAGGTCTCTTCCAACTCCTCAATCCTGTGCTGCTAACAGTCCCCCCTTCCTCCTGGGGCTCTGTCCTCTTCCTCTGAGTGGTCTCCGGTACCTTCCCCAGGGAGACCCGTGAGGCGCAGCTGGGCCGTTAGCTGCTGCTTCTGCTGGCTGGCAGCCTCCAGGTGCTCCTAAGGGTTCAGGAAAGAGTGAGAAGGCACGGAGTTTGCCAGGTCGTCCCCCTCATGGTCCCGTCCTCAGCCGCTCCCTCCCCTGGGTCTCCTGTAACTTTTGGTGGGCCATCTCGGCCACCGCTTTGCCCCAAGCTTCCTGCTGCTGCAGCTGGTTCATTAGCTGGGTCTGCTGCAGTAACTGCCTGTGCAGCGCCTCCTTCTCAGAGGTCAGCTGCTGATAGGCGGCCACCTGCTGCTGATAGGTGGCCACGGACTGCTGCAGGTGACCCAGGTAATGGTCTGGCTGCTGCTGCAGACTCTGAGCGTCTTGGCTCTTCAGCTCCACCTGCAGGAAGACCCGGGGCATGACGGCACGTGGCGGCTGGCTTCCAGATTCTGGGCCCATTAATAGGGTAGTGAGGGCACTGTGGGGCTCTGTCACCTGCCCAGGCCCCAGGCCCCTTGCTCCAGGCCTAAGTGACTGTCTCCCTTTCCTAGAACCCCATGCCTCCTTCCCCAGCCTCAAATCTCATACCCTCTTCTCACCATTTAAACTGTAGGCCACAGACTGGTGGAAAAGCAGTGAGAGCCAGCCACCATCTGCTAAGTGTGGTACAGGCCTAATGCTTTCCATGTATTATCTCATTTAATCCTCAGCACCTCTGTAAGGACAATGCTAACTTCCTTTTGAAGTTAAAGAAATAGAGAGAGCCAGGTGTGGTGGCTCACACCTGTAATCCCAGCACTTTGGGAGGCCGAGGTGGGTAGATCACGAGGTCAGGAGATCGAGACCATCCTGGCTAACACAGTGAAACCCTGTCTCTACTAAAACATACAAAAAATTAGCCGGGTATGGTGGTGGGCGCCTGTAGTCCCAGCTACTTGGGAGGCTGAGGCAGGAGAATGGCGTGAACCAGTGAGGTGGAGCTTGCAGTGAGCGGAGATCGTGTCACTGCACTCCAGCCTGGGCGACAGAGCGAGACTCTGTCTCAACAACAACAACAACAACAACAACAACAAAACAGAGACTTAGAGATGCAAAGTACTTGAACGGTGACCAGTGGAACTGAGGCTGGAAGCCAGTTTTAATCTAAGGGGGCTTTTTGCTTTGTTTTGAAACAGAGTGTCACTGTAGCCCAGGCTGGAGTGCAGTGGTGCAATCTCAGCTCACTGCAACCTCTACCTCCTGGGCTCAAGCGATTCTCATGCCTCAGACTCCTGAGTAGGTGGGATTACAGGCATGCGCCACCATGCCCGGCTTTTATATATATATATATAATATTAGTGGAGATGAGGTTTTACTATGTTGGCCAGGCTGATCGCAAACTCCTGACATCAAGTGATTCTCCTGCCTCAGTCTCCCAACATACTGGGATTATAGGCATGAGCCACTGCCCCTGGCATAAGGAGCCTCTTATCCCACTGTCTCTTCCCCTATGATTGGGGGGCTCTATGCCTCTAGCTGGGATGATGATGTCCAGACCTGGGAGGAGCCCAGGGCTACCCACCTCTAAAAGTCAGAGGATAGGAAGCAACAAACAATCACAGGACTGCCCTGGAGTGTGCTGGGGTCACCTGCCCCCAGGCTGGAGCTGCCTCTGGCCTGGCACCTCCCCTCCCCAGAGTTTGGTGCCTGCCTCCCTGCCCTTCTTGGATGGGGCAGAGGTTACCATCTCCTTCACCTCGTCCAGCTTCTCCTGTAGCTCCTCCACTTGCTGCTCCAACTGCAGTGCGCTCTTGTTCTCATTGTTCTGGACAGAGAGAAGCAATCAGCAGCCACCCACTGAAACTGGAGACCCCAGAACTCGGTGTCTGCCTCCCATGGCACCGGGAAGGGTGGAGGCAGGTTAGAAAAATCATCCCCTCTCTCCCACAGCTACCAGAGCAGGGCTCTGGCTCACAGGTGCCTTTAAAAGTAACATTTCATGTGAAGGCTACACTGTCCCATTTTACAGGTGGGGAAACAAAGGCCTGGAGGGCTAGGGAGGAGGGCAGGCTCCCCAGGTGGGGCAACACACCAGCTCCTCGACGCCGCTCTGTGGCTCGGGCAGCTGCTGAAATCTCTCTTCCTGCTCCCGAAGCCTCTCCTTTAGTGTCTGGTTCAGGAGACTTACGTGTTGATGGTTTTCCACGTGGGCCTGGAGCTCTGCTGACACCCTCTCTAGTTCCTTCCTCAGGTGCTGCAGCTCCTCCTCAGGGGGCACAGCTGGGCGCTCCGGGGGCAGGGGTTTAGCTGAGAAAGGAAGCAGACAATAAGGGCCTCTGGATTCTCAAACAAAACAAAACAAAACAAATAAACAAACAAACAAAAACCCCTCCTCTTGGTGCACAGCTCCTCTCAGCCTCCCCAAACTTGGCCTCACTGCTAATGATTCCTCGCACCCAGATGGTAGCCAATCTTCCAACCACTTTCAGATACAGAGCACTGTGGGTGGCTGACAATGGGCCCTCTGTGCTGATGGGGACACTGAGGCTCACACAGATGACAAGACTTGCCGTCTCCTGGCACAGACCTCTTTCCTTCTGCCTCAAAGCTCTTCCATCCACCCACCTCCCTGGGGCATTCTAAGCCCCCCACAGCCCTCTGATGCCAGGCCTGCTCCCAGGTCACACCAGCCCCATCTTACCCATCCGGTTCTTGAGTTTGGACAAGCTCCTCTCCAGCTTCTTCACCCGACGCATGTCATCCTTCTTCTCCTTCTTCAAGGTGCAAACCTGCCCAAAGCACAGGGGGAAAGGGCCCTGGAGAGAGGGGCTGGTGACTGGTGGCTGCCATCTCCCTCTCTGCCCCCACCTCCACAAAGCCCAGACCCATGACCACCTCTTGCTGTACTGTTCCCATGTTACAGATGCTTAGAAAGATCCACTGACCCATCTAAGATGGGGGAGCTGAAGGGTCAGACCTCACCTCCTGTGACATTTTCCTCATCCTCTGCTGCCACCGGGCCCTCTCTCCTTTTAGATGTTGAGCATATTCATCTCTCTCTAGATGGGCTTGTTTTAGCGACTCCTTCAACTGCAAGAATGGGCACAGAAGTTAGGAAGGGCTGTCACTGGTCCTCACCTGCTCCTGGCCACCTGGGGTCATCTTCCTTCCATATCCCTCCCTCTGCAAAACCCCACCTGGGTCAGCTGTGCTTTCAGAAGTGCCTGCTCCTGTATGGACCGCTCTAACTTCCACTCCATACGTGCTTTCCTGTGGCTCGAGGACTGGATGGTGAAGAGTGAGAAGTTTCAATCTGGGGAGCCCGGGCCATTCCACACAGTGCCCCTTAAAAGAGCTACGGCTAGACTCAGTATACAACTCAGTCAGTAAAGATCAACGCACTTCCAAGTCCATGGTCTGGTTTTTAAAAGAACTCAGTAAAGTTGGAAGGGACAGGGAATGAGATGGAATTTACAGCTGGCTAACAGAGGCCCAGAGAGAGCAGATAATATTGCTATTGTTATTACTGTTATTACTACCACTGTCTGAACCTTTATGGAGTGCTTCACCAGGCACCACGCTAGCAATCCCATTTACTCCTCGCAACCACCATAGGAGACAGTTACTATGATGACCTCTATTGTGTAGATGAAAAAACATGGAGTATTTGAGGTTAAATGCTTGCCTAACACCACGTAGGCAGAGCTGGGATTTGAACACCCAGGTCTATCTGATTCTCTAAGCCCATTTTCTTGCTGGGGATGGGGGTACAGATAGGAAGGGGAAAATTAATCTTTCGTTCAGTTTTTGAAAGGATGATACGTTCGCATAGTCCAAAACTCAGAAGGTACAGAAGGGAAGTATCTCCCAGCCACCTATGGCTCTCTCCTGAGTTTATTATGAACCCTTGCAGACATGTTTTATGTATATTATCATAGTATGTACACACACACACACACACACACACACACACACACACACACGCAGGTTTCCTCTCTCTACAGAAATGGTAACATACTAAAGGTAATCTTCTGTACCTTCACAGAACAAGTACCCAACACCCCACCTAGGACTTGGCCAAGACCCCAGCCAGGTAAGGGCAGGGCAGGCACTTGGCCTCCAAGCTCTGTGTCCAGTGCTCCCTCCCCACCGCGCCCCCCAACTCACCCACAGCAGCTGACTCAGCCCCAGGCTGCCTCTAACAACCAGACACAAAAACAGCAAGAAATAGCCATGCTGCCTCCTGGGCAGGCCACTCCATCCTGAAGAAGGGACCCTTAGGCTCACTCCTCCATCTGCGAAGCCAGGCTCCCAGGGCACAGGGCGGGTGGTCAGACTCACTCTGTCCTCCTTCTTCTTCTGTGTGGCGGTGACAGCAGAGAGAACCTGCTCTAACTCTCCTTTACGCTGCGATGAACATTGCAGGCGGTCGGCCAGATCCTTGGACTCCTCTGTAATGAGAGAGTTCAGATGGGGCCCAAAGGACTCCCCTAAAGACCTGTCAAAGTGCCAGGCTGAAGGATGACAGGGCGCCCAGATTCCCACCTTCAAAGCATCTGAGCGAGCGTTTCGTGCGATACAGGTCCGTACTTAGTTTCCCTTTCTGCATGTTCAGTGTCTGGATTTGAACCTTTGGGAGAAAAGCCAAGCAAGTGCTGGAAGAGAAGGAAAGAAACATTCCCCGGAGGACAGGAGAAAACTTCACACCCTCCACTCACCTCTAGCTCCCTTTCGGCTTTCTGTTTCTCATTGTTTGCCTTCTTTTCCTATAGGAAGAGGAAGACAGAGCTCTTACCAGGGGGAGGCAGAGATGGCACAGCAAGATACATGCCCCCAGAATGCCACCAATGCCCCAGGACAGGCCCACCCATGAGACCAGGTTATCAGGGACCCTGTGGGGATGGGGTGGAATCTGAGGGGTGAGCCTTCTTCCCCAGGCTGGGAGTGGGCGAGACGACACTGGGGCCTCTACGTCTGAGTGCCCCCCAAACCCAGCCATCATGTCGTGAGCAAAGAAATCGCGTTACTTCTTCCAGCTGATGTTCCACTTGTTTCTTCTGTTGTTTCTGTGGGGAGAGTCAAATTAAGGTGAGGGAGGGTGGCCCCTCAACTCTATTCCCCAGGCCAGGAAGCGGGAGGCGGGGCCAGGAATGGATTTTAAAGGCAAAGTTCTCAGACCCAATGGGAACACGAACTGGTAAACCCTCCTCAAGCACCCAAGGACAGAGGATTTGGGTCTTTGTTGGTTTCCGCCCACAGTCACAGATCTCAAAGTCTGAATCTGAAATCTCTTCCGAGGACAGGAACATAAACCTCTAGAGATGGAGTTTGAGAAAGGCCCCCTCTTCCACTGACTTGTCATTTAGAAAAGTGCGTTCATTCAATAAACATTCACTGAGCACGTATGGGCCAGGTACGGCTCTTCACAGCAGATATAGGCAAGAAAAGGACAGTCAGGAGCCCTTCGCCCTGGGGTTTCTGTTCTGGGGGGCTTTAAATCTCGGACTCTCAGAGCTAACAGACACCTTTGATACTCACTACCTCCTCTGGAAACATGAGCCCAAAAGGAGAGGTGGCTTGTCCAGAATCGAAGAGCAAATTAGGGACTGAGTCACGGCAGAAATACGGCGCCCCTGACAACCAGTCAGGCTCGCACTTCCCCGAGAGGCCACAGCCCCAGGGCGTGTGTAGCAAGGACTCAAGCAGAGGTGTGTGGAGAGGAGACAGTCGGCAAAGAGGGCAGCAAAAGAAGAGCCATGGTGCGTGCTCTGGGGTCCCTCCAGGTGAGGTCTGGGCACCCCAGATCCCTATTTGTCCTTGGCACCAGGTCCGCCAGCCCCTTTCTTCAGGGCCCCAAGGGGAAACTGGAGCCCAGGATTGGCAGCGTGGAATCAGGGGACCCCACTGGACTCTTACCAAAGATTTGATGGTGTTCTTCAGTTTTGACAGACCTCGAGTCCAGGACTACTGCTAGTTCTTGGGACGGGCTCTGAGGCACATGCAGAGAGGAGGAGGTGGAGGAGGAGTCGGGGGAGAGGTAGAGAGAACAATCATTAGGGCTGGGGTGTGTGTGGGCTATCTCAGCTGGCAGAGGGGCACCCAGTCCCCGCTGTGGGAGGAGGTTGGAGGGCTGGCCTGCAGAGTCACTGTACCTCCGCCCAGAGCCTCTTACCTCCAGATCCTTGAGGGGTGCAGATGACGTAGGGCCCTCTCCGTCGATACCTGTTGCTGACTACAAGAGGTGAGAGTGCACATGGAGATGTTCTCTCCCCCTCAGTGTCTAAGCCCTCTGACTTCCTTTCTTCCCCATCAATGGGCAACATTTTCTTTTCTGCCTATCTTGGACCCTTTGCCCCATAACTCCTTTGTGCCAACTTCTCTCATGGTTCTTATCTCCCCACCATCCCACCGTGGGGCCCTTTCAATGACTCCTGATGGCAAGTGGCTGTTCTCATTGTCCTGGCTTCCCCTTAAGACTGGGGATGAGAAAAATCAAACAATGACCATATCCTGGGTGTCCTGAGTGTTTACAGCAGACCATGTACTGGGGATTAACATAAAAACAACAGTAACAAATCTCATTTAAACTTAAAAAATGGAAGTCAAACGATACCACCTCTATTACACAGATGTGAAAAGGGAGGCCCAAAGAGCTCAAGGAACTTGCCCTAAATCATATCCCTAGCAGATGGAGAGGCAGGATTCAAATCCATAATTCTTTTTTTTTGTTTGTTTTTTGAGATGGAGCCTTGCTCTGTCACCAGACTGCAGTGCAGTGGTGCGGTCTCGGCTACTGCAAGCTCCGCCTCCCAGGTTCACGCCATTCTCTTGCCTCAGCCTCCTGAGTAGCTGGGACTATAGACACCTGCCACCAGGCTCGGCTAACTTTTTTGTATTTTTAGTACAGACGGGGTTTCACCGTGTTAACCAGGATGGTCTCAATCTCCTGACCTCATGATCCACTTGCCTTGGCCTCCCAAAGTGCTGGGATTACAGGTGTGGGCAACCATGCCCGGCCAAATCCAGAATTCTGAACCAGTACCCAGCAGTCCATCCACAACCTTAACAATTACCCTCTACTGCCCCTTGGGCCCCCTGTCCCCAGAAGCCTGGTCAGCCAAGACTCACATCCCCAGGTGAGTGGCAACCACCAGAAGTGGCTGTCTCAGGAACACTGCCATTTGTTTTCCTGTTCCTCTTCACTCTTGCGGGAACACTAGGGCTGTTTCTCTGCCAATATTCTTTTAACTGTGGGAAAGAAGAACAGTAATACTCATGAGAACTATCAGCCCCTACAACCACATCCTCCTTTACAGTTTTTACAAAATACTCTCATACACTATCTGATTTAATGACGCCAACAACTATACAAGGTGTTGTCACAATCATTTAGTGACTGAGAGGGATTGATATCATGGCTAGAAAAAAATAAGAAAAAGGCAAAACTGGAACTTTGAAACTCAATCTTCTGACTCCAAGCTCTGAGGTTTTGCCAAGAATCAGCAGCTGCCAGGGATAAAAACCAGAGGCAGAGGTAGAAAACTAAACATTAAGTAGGCAGGAGCTGTATGCCATGTGGTTTAGAGTCATACATCCTCACACGTCTGTTAGTGTGAAGAAGTGCACCAGTACCTCTCAAACTTTTATATCAATGTTTCCTCACGGCAGAAGGCAGCCTTTCTGTTAAATCTGGGAATTCATCAGAAAGAGGACAACCCAAGCCTCATTTCAGACAGAAGTCTGGTATACTCTTAGAAACCTATGTGACTGTCATCCTTAAGTACACTAATGATTTTTCTCCTGATCTCAAGAGAATCAAGGGAAACTGATGCTTCAGGAAGATGTCCCACATTTATCCTGTGACACTCAAAGTACCCCAGATTGAGATAATATGAGGAAGATGCAAGTCATCAAGTTCAGTTTCCCAAGATCTGTTCCACAGAAGATGAGCAAATCTCACTTCAGAGAACACTGACTGAAGCGCAGTCTGGTCCCAGAACCATGGAGAATTAGAATATGAGGTGGAGAACTCAGAAAAAAAAATGTTAAAATCTCTCTGGAAAGTAGAAGCCTGGGAGAAAACCAAAACCAAACCCATTCTCCCATTGCCACCCAGAGATACTGTCAACGTTTTGAGCTCACGGGGGAAGTGTAGGCTTTTCCCCCTGTCAATGTCGATGTTAAGGGAGTGAGGCAGCCTGAAACCTCTTGCTCCTAGGTCCCATAGTCTCCATTTCCCTTCCAGCTGGAAATGTGTGCTGTGACCAGAGGAACCAGAAATGGGTTGAGAACGCTTAGGGGACTTTAACAATAAGATCAAAGGCCAGTCTTCCAGTAATGACAGTTACTCAGTGGACTGTGACATCACTACATTCCACTCCTCCTGGTTCGGGGGAGGGACCACATCCGCACGATGTCTGTTGCTGCTTCATGATGGGGGAGGGAAACACAGGGTTGGGACCCAGGTCCTTGGAGACTCCAGTGCAAACAGCCCAGGGAGGTCGACCTTGAGGCAGTAGGAGGGGAGGGCAGAGTCTGCAGCAGGGAGCCCCAGGAGTCACCAGCCCAAAGTCACCCAGGGATGACTGGCAAGGGAGGGGCCTGGGGCTGGGGAACCCAGGTCCTTTGAGATGAGAGCCCAAAGAGCCCAGGGAGATCAAGCTTGGGGTGGCAGGAGATGAGGGCCCAGTAATGGAGTGGGGAGCCCCAGGAGTCACCTGCCCAAAGTCAACCTGGGGTGATTAGTGTGGGCAGGGACTGGGCTGCTTGCTGAAGGGGTGGGGCTGACTGACAAAACTTTGGTGGGAGTAGCCCAGAGGTACCGGGGTTAGGGGGCCCAGTCTGGTGTGCCTCAGGAGAGGTATCAACTCTGGCAGAAGTCTTGTTATCAGAGGGGATCTGTGGCTGGGTTGGGAGGCCATGACGCAGTGCGTTTTTACCTTTTTCTTGGCTGCAGCCAATTTGCTCTGTTGAGTTTCTTCTGCCATCGCAGGGTGGGGAGGGAGGCGGGTTTGGGGCCACATCAGCAAAATCCTAGTGAGCACTGATGAACACCTCCAGTCACTGACCAGGTTGCTGTGCGACTGAGCCAGAGGAGGCGCAGCCAGGGCCCCAGTAGAATGCTGAATAGGGGCGTGGCCTTAATGCTCCAAGCCCATTGGTCAATGAGAAAGATGAAAGGGAAAGGGGGCGTGGCCAGACAGCAGTGTGTCCAGAGGGACCTGTGGCTCACAAGGAAAGGTCCCCATGCAACCGCTGTCCCAACCCACTCTAAGAGAGAGGAGAGGCCATCCACTCTGGGAGAGGGGAGGGGCTGGCTTTTGCTTTAAAAGCTTTAAAACTTTAAAAATAAAATGTGTGCATACTTTATATATATGTGTGTCCATGTGTGTGTATCTATGTTTTCCTCCAGAACTGTCTTCATTATCCAGCTTCTATGCAAGGTCTATGATTTTGGCCTATATTTTTCATCTTCAAATACAGTACAAAAATTACCAGTGTTACCTTAACTGAGATACAAATTCTATAAAAATGGAAAATCCATAGCATGCTTGATGATTAATGAAGCAGACTATATTATCCAATATTCCAATAAGACAAAATAATCACAATGATTTCTCTTTTTTGGAAAAATGTTTCTCTTATTCTTCTACGTTTTTGTTAAGATTTTTTTTTCTTAAACAAGAAACATGTCTAATATCTGTAAAAACACAAAGTTTTGGGCTGGATGCAATGGCTCATGCCTGTAATTGCAGCACTTTGAGAGCCCGAGATGAGTGGATCACGAGGTCAGGAGATTGAGACCATTCTGGCTAACACGGTAAAACTCCATCTCTACTAAAAATACAAAAGAAAAGCCAGACATGGTGGTGAGCACCTGTAGTCCCAGCTACTTGGGTGGCTGAGGCAGGAGAATGACATGAACCCGGGAGGTGGAGCTTGCAGTGAGCCAAGATCGTGCCACTGCACTCCAGCCTGGGCTACAGAGCGAGACTCCTTCTCAATAAATAAATAAATAAATAAATAAATAAAACTTAATAGAGCAATTTGAACAAAAGCAGCAATAAAATAATTTAGAAAATACAAGCTATTAAAAAATAATTTTAAAACTTGTGGAACAAAGACAAACAGCACTCAAAGAAAATGTACACCCTTACATGTTTGTTTAAAAAGTAATTTAAATTACATTGATCTACTAAACTAGGAAAAGCAAAATAAACAAAAAGGGTAAATAATTAAGACATAAGGAAAAAGTAGAAAAAAAAGATTTTAAAAAAATACGAAATGAGGATTCTTTCAAAAGACTAAGATAATAAAATAGTGAAGTCTCTGATAAGTAATCAAGATAAAGAAAACCTTGAAGAGAAAAGAGCATATAGCCACATGTGAATATGATGCAAAAAGTGAAAACTACACATCTTTACAACACCTTAGAAGTATGGAGGAAGTGTTCATTTGTTTAAGAATCTACAGTTATGAAAACTAACTGAGGAAGTGGAAAATCTGGAGACCAATATGCAGAAGAAGGAAAAAAGACAAAGACTCATCCTCCAAATTAGATATTTATTTAAACCAGAATTTGTTAGCCTCAGCAATATTGATATATTGGGCCAGACAATTCTTTGTGGAGGGTTCTCCTGGTGTGTTGCTGGATGTTTAGAAACATCCCCTCTACCTACAGAATGCCAATAAGACCTCCCAACCATGACCAGTTGTGATCATAAAAATGTCTCCAGATATTTCCAAACGTCCCATGGGAGGTAAAATACTCCTGCAGTTGAAAATTACTCTGTAAACTAGATCTACATCCTAGATCTTAGAAAAAAGATGTTAAGCTTCCCAAGTCAGCCCTGCATACCCTTGACACTGAAATGAAATAACAGCCTTAAAGGAAACAAACAGAACTATAATCTTATTTAATACAGAAGTAAAAATGTAAAAATAAAATATTACCATAGCCATTCTAACAGTGTTTATTATAGGAATGTAAAGATGACTCAAAATTAGGAAAATTTCATCAGGCAAGTCACAAATTATATTTCTACATGGAATTGAAGGCACAACCATGAAAAACAAAGTAGCTCTATATGCATTAAGTCCATGATCTATTCCAATTTGCAGATATCTTACAGAAGGAAAACTGAACACTGAACACATATTTTCACCATCTGCTCTTTGTCCTGAGGCTCCAATAGAAATACAGTGAAGAATAAACATTGTATAAACACACAATTACAAAAAGGAATGGGGTTACCAATAGAAGAGAATTCATCTCCGTTAGACAACGATAGTAAATGGAAAATGGTTAATTAATGGAGCAAAGCTAACAAAGGTGGAGGTCAGGGGGATACTGAGAACAAGGAGGCTAATTTGTCCCACAGCAACCTGGAAAGGTTTTAGACTCAGATACGAGGTACCCCCGAGAGTGGGACTGATAGGCAAGACTGAAAACAGAGATTAACCAAAAGCCTGTATAGAGAACACATGTTACAGGCCCTGAAACACACTGTTGCCCCCATGTCCTTAAGCAGAACCCAAGCAAATATACCTACCTCAGACAAGAGAATGTAGATTTTACATCCAGAGGAATGGAGTAGTTCCAGCCATCATTTACGATTGCACCAGGAGATAAGATAGAGGGGTGGAGGATAACAATTAGGAATCAGCCTACATTCCCCTAAAAGCTATCAGTTGACAAGTCTTGGCCACAAAGAACTCCCAATCAATTTTTATTTATTTTTATTTGTATTTATTTATTTATTTTGAGACAGGGTCTTGCTCTTTCACCTAGGCTGCAATGCAGGAACGCAGTGGCATGATCACAGCTCACTATAGCCTCAACCTCCTGGGCTCAAGCAATCCTCCTGCCTCAGCCTCCCATGTAGCTGGGACTGCAGAAGGGTGTCACCACACCTCACTATTTTTTTTTTTATTTTTTGTAAAGATGAGGTCTCACTATGTTGCCCAAACTAGTCTTGAGCTCCTGGGCTCAAATGATCCTCCAAATTTGGTCTCCCACAGCTCTGAGATTATAGGTGTGAGCCACCACACACTGGCTCCCAGTCTTTTAGCACCTCTCTCAAATATGAATGAACAAATAAAGGAATTAAAAAAAAAAAAAAAGACTACAGGTCAGGCACGGTAGCTCACACCTGTAATCCCAGCACTTTGGGATGCGAGGTGGGTGGATCACCAGAGGTTGGGAATTCAAGACCAGACTCATCAACATGGAGAAGTTTCATCTCTACTAAAAATACACAAATTAGCTGGTAGTGCATGCCTGTAAACCCAGCTACTTGGGAGGCTGAGGCAGGAGAACCACTTGAATCTGGGAGGCAGAGGTTGTGGTCAGCCGAGATCTCATCATTGTACTCCAGCCTGGGCAGCAAGAGCGAAACTTGGTCTCAAAAAAAAAAAGAAAAAAAGACTACAAGTGATAAGCAATGTAGAAGAGATATTTAAGGAAAGGCTTTAAAAAGAAAAATAAGACCAAAATAAACTAAGAAAAAAATGTATTAAAGAACAAAGAGATGCAAGGGAGAAGACAAAGAGTATCAAAATCACTTCATAAAGACACTTGTGAATATATTACATGTATAAAACAAAACAGAATATGAATAAGAAATAATCAGAGAAGAAAAAGTTCTTAGAACTCAGCGTTCATCCTGGGAGTTGGTCTGCAATGAGCCACACCTCCCGTCATCACGTCCTTGGACAGGTCCATCCCACAGTGAATCTGGGTTGGCCCCAAGACTCACTTTAACCTGTAGCATGTGGTAGAAATGACGCTGGAACTGTTCCAGGTCTAAGCCTTAAGAACGCCTGGCAGGTCCACTTCTGTGCTTCTGGAAGCCAAAACTAAGAATTGACTACCCTCTCGGAGAAAGAAAAGCCACATGAAGAGGCCCGAGAGGATGAGGTGCTATGCGGAGAGAAAGGCCACAGGAAGAAACACCAAGGCAGCAGAGTCCCGTGGGTGAAGACGTCGTCTCAGACATTCCACTACAGCTGAGCATCCAGACGACCAGTCCCTGCCACCGTCTAACCGCACAGTGAGAGCTGCCAAATGAGACCAGCAGAAAAACTGTCCAGCTAGCCCCAGTTAACCCATACAGTAGTGACAGATAGACAAATGTGTAGTTTGATGCCATTACGTTTTGGGATAATTGGTTAAGCAACAATAAATAACCAAAACAAAACTTAAAGTTATGACTCTCCAAATAAAATTTCCTCAAAGTTGAAAGATAAGAAAAATATTCCGGAACTTAAAATTTTTTTAAAAATTAGAAATAACGTGAGATACAAGACTCAAGGCAAGAGGTCTAAAATCCAATTAACAGACACTTCAAAATGAACAAATAAAATGGAAAGGAGAAAGTTAACAACAAAAATATGACAAGATTCAAGACTCAACTTTGAAAGAGCCTATCCATAGGCCGATCCATTTGGTGTACCCAGCGCAATGAATGAAAAAAGACCCACACTAAGTACACTGTTGTGCTATTTCAGCTCACCAAGGAAAAGACAAACTCCTAAAAGCTTCCAGGGAGAAAGTTCTGCATAAAGAAGTGAAACTCAGGATGGCATGAGGCTTCACCACCACAACTGGTTAGAAGACAACAGCACGGACTTTGGAATTCTAAGGTAAAATTATCCTCAACCTAGAAATACATAATCAACCAAACTATCAATCAAGCGTGAGGGTAGAATATGAGAGACGTGAATACTGATGGGGATGTGGTACGCACCAGGCAGTGTTCTAAATGGCTTACATGTACCAATTCAATTAATCCTCATAGCTCCCTAAAAACATAGGTACTACGGCTATTACTGGCTCCCCCATTTTGCAAATGGAAAATTCATGCATAGAGCAATTAGGGAATCATCCCAAGGGCATACAGCTAATAAGTAGGAGAACCAAGATTCAAACCTATCTCGGACTGGCTCCAAAACTCAAACACTGAGTCATATTTTTTTGGAAGATAGAGCTCAGAAAAGATACCACTCCATGCTTTCTTAGGGTTTTATTTGAGGACATTGTCAGGTAAAATGAGAAAGGGTAAGCCAAGAACGATGACATGGGATCCAGGAAACAATGTAGCTACTGTAGGAAAGCAGATGAGAAAACCCTCAAGATGGCATCTGCACAGCCAACTGAAAGAACAACCTGCCAAGATGGGCACAGAGGAGCCAAAGGCTTCAAAAGATAAGGAGATCTCACAGAAAGGGCTACAACAGCATTTTTTAAATGAAAAATTACTACTATGAGGAAGACCTGCAAAACAAAAAGCAGTGCCAAGAAAAGAAATACCCTATCCTAAATAGTCTAGAAAACTTGGCTTTACTCTCCAAAGTCCTAATGATAAGAGATTACTTGTATGACTAAAGATAATGTTTGAGGAAGGGGAAGTGGGTGGTATAAGAGCTAAATTATCATGTATTATAGTAAAAAGTAAATAATTGATGCCTAAATAGGTAAATCCAGGAAGAAGTTAAGGGTGGTTGTGAGCTAGCGGAGATTTCTGTTGCTTGCAGGAGATGACATTTGGGCAAGTCCTTAAGAAGCATAGACAGACGTAAGGAGATGACATTTCTAGGTGAAGGTAACTGAATAAGCAAAGACAAAAAAAGAAAGAAGCAAGAACATTTATGGACACCAGGAATATTAACAACGAAAAGATGGTGGTAGGGAGAAGGGCAATTGTTTGCCTGTCATAGTAAATACCATCAGCTCCAAAGAATGAAAGGTTATTTTTAGTACCTAAAACAGAACAAAGCAATTCAACAGGAACAAAAAAACCTAACTTCTAAATAAGTTGAATGATAAAAAAAAATCATCCTAGTTTGACTTTTGCTTGAGACAATTTATTTTAATCTCTTGAACACTAGAGAATTTTTACTTTCCCTGTAAATAATTCATTACTACTACTACTACTACTACTATTATTATTATTATTATTATTGAGAGGGAGTCTCGCTCTGTTGCCCAGGCTGGAGTGCAGTGGCGCCATCTCGGCTTACTGCAAGCTCCGCCTCCTGGGTTCATGCCATTCTCCTGCCTCCACCTCTGGAGTAGCTGGGACTACAGGCGCCCGCCACCACACTTGGCTAATTTTTTGTATTTTTAGTAGAGATGGGGTTTTCCCGTGTTAGCCAGGATGGTCTCGATCTCCTGACCTCGTGATCTCCCGCCTTGGCCTCCCAAAGTGCTGGGATTATTATTATTATTTTTGAGACGGAGTTTCACTCTTGTCGCCCAGGCTGAAGTGCAATGGTGTGATCTCAGCTTGCTGCAGCCTCCACCTCCCAGCTTCAAGCGATTCTCCGGCCTCAGCCTCCTGCGTAGCTGGGATTACAGGTGCTCGTCACCACACCCAGCTAATTTTTGTATATTTAGTGGAGACAGGGTTTCACCATGTTGGTCAGGTTAGTCTCAAACTCCCGACCTCAGGTGATCCACCCGCCTAAGCCTCCCAAAGTGCTGGGATTACAGGTGTGAGTCACCGCCCCAGGCCTAATTATTTTTATTTGTCTACTTGACTTTTTTTTTTTTTCTATCCCTACCCGCACCTCTTTCCTGGAGTAGGAAAATGTAGGACTCCATGAGTCCATCCCAACATGGACTCCAAGATGCTCCAGGCTGTCTCTCTTACTCATCATGATTCTGTATTACACACCCAGCACAAAGTGGACCGTCAAATAAAGAAAATCTTAGAGTAAAAATGGCCTGCAACAAAACTATGGAAATAGTGAGAAGATCAGGCACTGCCAGGGGTTGAAGGGAGGGACAAATGAATAGGCAGAGCATAGAGGATTTGGGGGCAGTGAAACTACTCAGTATGATACAGTAATTATAGACACATGTTATTATACTTTTGACCAAATCCATAAAATGTCCAACACACCAAGAGCGAACCCTAATGTTAACCATGGACTTTGGGCAATAAAGGTGTATCAGTATAGGTTCATTGATTGTAACAAATGGACCACTCTGGTGCCCATGTTGGTAGTAGGGAAGGCTGTAAATGCATAGGGGCAGGAGCTGTATGGGAACTGTCTGTACTTTCCGCTCAACTTTGCTGTGAACCTAAAACTGCTCTAAAATTGATCTATTTAAAAGAGAGAGGAGGCCAGGTGCAGTGGCTCATACCTGTAATCCCAGTACTTTGGGAAGTCGAGGCGGGAGGATCACGAGGTCAGGAGTTCAAGACCAGTCTGACCATCATGGTGAAACCCCAATCTCTACTAAAAATACAAAAAATTAGCCAGGCGTGGTGGCGAGCGCCTGTAATCCCAGCTACTCAGGAGGCTGAAGCGGGAGAATCGCTTGAACCCAGGAGGCAAAGGTTGCAGTGAGCAGTAAGCCAAGATCATGCCATTGCACTTCAGCCTGGGCTACAAAGGAAGACTCAGTCTCAAAAAAAAAAAAGAAAAAAGAAAAGAAAAGAAAAGAGAGAGAGAGAAAGAAAATGGCCTAAAAGACTACCAAATACCACCAGATGACACTCTTTCTCTCAGAAGCTCCAATGAGGGCTGCATTTGTAGAAACTGCTGCTGCTGAAGAGTGTAGCAGGGATTGTGACTGCCCCTGGCCCAGTTATTCGTGAAGTTCATGAAGTTCATGAAGCTCAAGGAGCTTCACAGTGTTGTCCCAGCCCAGCTCCAGGTTTGTACTTTCCATGGGTGTTATTAAAGATAGGTATTGTTAGGATTCAGGTGTGATGAGGCCAACAGGTCAGGAGATGACTGCCGCTGGAAAGAGAGTTTTTTACTGTTCCCAAGAGGAAGGGGTACCAGGTAGGTCAGGAGATAGAGCAGGAGCAAAAGGAGGGCAAGGGCCTTTCTTATGGTTTCCACAGGAAGGGACAGGTGAAGCAGGGTAAGCAGACTTAGCATTGACTGGTTTGAATAATTTCTGGGGCATGATTGACTGGGGCATAGGGCTGTCCGTAGTATTCTGGTAGCTGGTCCTGGGGTGACTAGGGCAGGTAGATCCTGGCCCAGAGTATAAGAGCCTGAGAAAGGAGGGGGCTGGGGTATGAGAACTGGATTGCTTGAATTTTTTTATTTTTTAGACGGAGTCCCACTCTGTGGCCTAGGCTGGAGTGCAGTAGCGTGATCTTGGCTCGCTGCAACCTCTGCCTCCCAGGTTCAACAGATTCTGCTGTCTCAGCTTCCCCAGTAGCTGGGATTACAGGCATGTGCCACCATGTCCAGCTAATTTTTTTTTTTGTATTTTTAGTAGAGACAGGGTTTCACCCCGTTGGCCAGGCTGGTCTGCAATGGATGGGTTGATTTGTGTACGAAAGGCAGGCTTTCAGGCAAGCTCTTTGCTATCTCTAGGAACTGGCTAATCCTGGGAAGCACAGTCTCTCTCTCCAGAGTCACCAAGGCTCCAAAATGCCAAAGCGTCTGAACCACATGGTTAATAAAATGGAGTATAGTGACGCAAAGTTACAATCTCCAGTTCACAAGTGAGGTCAGAAGCAATTCCAGGAAAATTAGTTTCTTATGGTTACTATTATCAGGCCACTCAGAGGAGTTTTGATTTCCTGAAAAGGAAATCTTCCACGCTGATGCTATAGAAAAAGATCTAATTGCTTCTATAAACTGGCAAGAATATTACCATAACCACAGAATTTTTTGCCAGTTTCCCAACTGGAAAAAACTAAGACGTATTTGAGCTCCTTTAAGTCACTCCTGTTTACCTGCATGGTCTTAAGGTGACTCAGAGAGAGGACACAGGCAATGAGTGGGAGAAGGGCCCAGGTGCCACACCTTACTTGTACTGGCAGATGGGGAGGAACAGCACAGACCGCACATCTGAGAGAAGAACTGGTTACCCACAGACAAGGCCAGGAGTGTCCTGAGGTTACTCCAGGGCCTGAGAGCTTCCAGGCAGATGTAAACATGAAGGGTGGCTTGGAGCAACTGTATTATAACTGCACAATCTGAAGTGAGGCATTGTCTGTGGCAGCAGCCTCCCCGAGCCGGCAATAATCCCTTTTTCTAATCTGGTTTAATTAAGTGGACACCAGGCGTGGATCAGAAGAGAAGGGTCATTTATGGGATTGCATTATTTAACCAGGTGATCACTTAGAAGGTTTTGAGTTTCCAAAACAAAAAGAGACTGTGCTACTAAGAACTGGCATGCAGTGGGCAGTTTAATAAAACTGAAATGCCAGCCGGGCACGATGGCTCACGCCTGTAATCCCAGCACTTTAGGAGGCCAAGGTGGGTGGATCACCTGAGGTCAGGAGTTCGAGACCAGCCTGGCAAACATAGTGAAACCCCCGTCTCTACTAATAATAATACAAAAATTAGCTGGGCGTGGTGGCACGCGCCTGTAATCCCAGCTACTCAGGAGGCTGAGGCAGGAGAATCGCTTGAACCTGGGAGGCAGAGGTTGCAGTGAGCTGAGATCGTGCCACAGCACTCCAGCCTGGGCAACAGAGCGAAACTCCATCTCAAAAAACAAACAAACAAACAACACACACACACACACACACACACAAAACAAAACAAAAAAACAACTAACTTTTCTTTACTGTGTATAGTTTTACTGCAATTCCCTGCCTAACCCCGAACTGCATGGTGGGAAGTGCAGGGATAGGTGAGCAGCGCAGTTCCTGATAGGACTTCCTGCCTATGATGAGACCATTGAATACAGACTGTGAGCCTGTTATTTCCATAATGTTGAAAATGATCATTTGAGGGTGTGGGGAGATGCGGAAATGACTATTTGGGGATCAAGGAGGAATTTAAATTGATCAGGGGTTAGCCAGACTGCATCTCTTTTCATCTTTTGAAGTTTACTGCAGCAAGGTGTTGATTAGTGCAGCATAATGGTCTTGGGACAGGACAGTCAGCATTGTGCAGCTCCTGGCTTTAATCTGAAGCCTACCTTCCTCCCGCAGATCTGTAATAATTCCAAGTGGCAGTATGGTTTTGCTTACAGGTGTCCATGCGATGTGGACATTGCCCACGGAGGGCACAGAGCAGCAAGACCCAGGAGGGAGATATTTCCCCAGTTCTCCACACACCAGGATGTTTGAGAGAAGAGCCAAGTCTTGGTTTTACGACAGTGAGACAAGAACAGAGAGAAAAGAAGAGGAACAAGTGGCTCTCGGATACTGATGAGTTATAAAGAGAAGATCCTGAAGGAATTCAATGTGAGTCAGCTGCTCCCGCACTTGGCGTCTGATGGCGTGTTCTCCTTAAAGGAGTACCCAGAGATCCTCCCTCAGGATTGCCATCCCAAGAGAGTGGAGGCTTTTCTCCTGAAGCTCTTTTTCAAAGGTGCAAAAGCCTCCTGTGCTTTCTGCTCTCATCTGGAGGAATTCTGCCTTCCCTACTCACCTACGTTTTTCTTCATTACGAAGGTAAGGACATAGTTTGCTCTAAAAAGTAGTAAGCTTAATTACGATCTAACCAAAATATCAGGTACCCAGCCACAGTATGTTATCATGAGTTTCAACCCTGCATTGATCTTTACTTTAATGAAAATACCCACTGCTTCTCTCTAAAATCTCATGATGTAGCAGGACGAGCCGCAGACAAAACTCCTCAGACACCAGATTAAAGAAGGAAGAGGTTTTTTTATTCGGCCGGGAGTGTCAGCAGACTCACGTCTTAAGAGCCGAGCTCCCCGAGAAAGAAATACTTGGCCTTTTTAAAGTCTTACAACTTTAAGGGGTCCACGTGAAGGGGTCGTGATAAATCGAGCAAGCGTGGGAAACGTGACTGGGGGCTACGTGCATCAGCTAACAGAACAGAAAGTTTTACAATGCTTTTTTCATACAGTGTCTGGAATTTACAGATAACACAGGTAGTTTAGGCCAGGGGTTGATGTTATTATTATTACTTTGTTTAACTTTTAGGACTGGGTGATGGTGCCAAGGTTGTCTGGCTATTTATCTTACTTTTGTTTCTTTCTCACTCTCCTCCTGTCCTGTGAACTAGGCAAGGTGGGGGGAGGAGGGCAGCAGGAGTAGTAGTGGTCTCCTTCCTTAATGATATAGAAGTAAGCATCTGTGATGCCCAAGAAAACTGTATACAGCTCCTAACACAACCTGAGGGATGATTTCTAATCATCTAATAGAAATATTTATATCTTTCTTGTTTTAATGAGGATTTTTAAGTGCAAGACATAAAATATTAATAGGTTAAGGAAGCTGGACTTAGCTTTCATTCTGCAGGTAGAGGCACAAAAATGATCATGGTTCTTCAAAATGTTAGAGTTGATGTATGATCTATGAATTCCATTCTTAGTTATAAACTCAAGATAAATGAAAATGTGTCCATGAAAACCTGGTCTAAGAAGGTTCATAGCAGCATCATTCATAATAGTCAAAAAGTAGAAACAACCCAATTACCTATCAACCAGATGGATAACAAAATATGGCCTCTCTACACAACAGAATATTATTTCATCATAAAAAGGAATGAATTACTGATGCATGCTACAACACAGATAACCTTTAAAACTATGCTAAGAGAAAGAAGCCCATCACAACATGTACATCTGTAGGTTTCCGTTCCTATGAAATGTCCATAAGAGGAAAATCAACAGAGACAAAGTAGATTAGTGGTTGCCAGGACCAGAGGTCGTGGGTGAATGGGAAGTGACTGCTGACGGTACAGTACTTTTTTTTGAGATAATGAAAATGTTCTGAGATTAGATTATGATTGCATACATCTGTGAATATGCTAAAAACTACTGAACTATATATATTTAAAAATTAAATATGTTAATATTTAATATTTTAATATATTAAATATATGTTAATATTAAATATAAATGTTAACATTTGATACAGTAAATATTTAAAAACATATTAAATGTTTAAATATATATTTAAAAGGGTGATTTCTGTGGTATGCACATTACATCTCAATAAAGCTGTCATTTAAAAAAATTGGCACAGGGACAAGGTGCGGTGGCTCATACCTGTAATCACAGCACTTTGGGAGGCGGAGGTGGGTGGATCATTTGAGGTCAGGAGTTTGAGACCAGCCTGACCAACACGGTGAAACACTTTCTCTGCTAAAAATACAAAAAAATTAGCTGGGCGTAGTGGCACATGCCTATAGTCCCAGCTACCCAGGAGGCTGAAGCAGGAGAATGGCTTGAGCCTGGGAGGCGGAGGTTGTAGTGAGCCAAGATGGCGCCACCGCACTCCAGCCTGGGCAACAGTGTGAGACTCTGTCTCAAAAAAAAAAAAAAAAAAAAATTGGCAAGGAAGTCTTCTCAACTGTTTCTCTTCTCCCAGCCTTCCAAAGAGAGATCTGTAATTGCCTGTTCTAATTTTCCAATCTCCTTCCTTCTCAAGAGAAAGGGTTCTTTCTTGCTAGGAGAGGGTTTGGGTTGGCTGATGTCATAAAGAAATGAAGGCCGGGCGCCGTGGCTCACGCCTGTAATCCCAGCACTTTGGGAGGCCGAGGCGGGTGGATCACAAGGTCAGGAGATGGAGACCATCTTGGCTAACACGGCGAAACCCCGTCTCTACTAAAAATACAAAAAAACTAGCCGGGCGAGGTGGCGGCGCCTGTAGTCCCAGCTACTCGGAGGCTGAGGCAGGAGAATGGCGTGAACCCGGGAGGTGGAGCTTGCAGTGAGCCGAGATCGCGCCACTGCGATCCAGCCTGGGCGACAGAGCGAGACTCTGTCTCAAATAAAAATAAATAAATAAATAAATAAAAAGAGAAGAAGAAGAAGAAATGAAGAGTCGGGGGAGGGAAAGAAGAGTAGGAGAGAGAAAAGGTGAACAGGGCTGGTCAGAAGAGAAAGGTTTGGGGAAGGTAACCGCAGCAGATGTTCTGGGAAAGTTGCAGGAGTAACGGGGACAGATGCAAGAACAGGGGATTCCTATTTTGTGATACCATGGCCTGTGTGCATGTGGACCTATTCAGGTTTCAGAGAATTGCAAGAAAAGGATTTGAACTATTTTGAAGTAGCATTTGGTTGCTGGTCTTCATTTGCCTACGTTTCTCCAAGACAGAACCATAACGGCCCAGACTTATATTTTAAGCGTTTGTAATACAGTCAAGCTTTTATATTTTACAATATATTGAAATAATATATTTTAAGGTTTGTCTCTGGAAAAATTGCCTTTGGCTTTTAGGATAGTTGTGGCAAATTACAGGTTAATTATAAACCCCTCCATTCCACAGTCTCCGTAACATTGAGTAAAATAATCAATCCCCTGAAAAAGTCAAGTTGGTGAAAATGAATATTTATGAACGACTTCTTATGTTACTTTAGGCTTTCATGTAATACAATTTTTTTCTGAGAAGTATTTATTCATCCATGTAGCTGAATGAAAGCTACATGTTTTTGCAACTTCCACGAGAATCTAAAACTACTTAAAAGTTGTATTTTTTTAAAAAATGATATAGCAATTATATTATCCAAGTTTAACTGAAGAGATTGTTTTTGAGGTTTTTTGTTTGTTTGTTTGTTTGGTTTTTTTTTGAAAAATAAAATTTAGGCTGGGCGTTGTGCTCACGTCTGTAATCCCAGCACTCTGGGAGGCTGAGGCAGGCGAATCACCTGAGGTCAGGAGTTCGAGACCAGCCTGGCCAACATGGTGAAACCCCATCTCTACTAAAAATACAAAAATTAGCCAGGCATGGTGGTAGGCGCCTGTAATCCCAGCTACTTGGAAGGCTGAGGCAGGAGAATCGCTTGAACCCAGGAGGTGGAGGTTGCAGTGAGCCAAGATCGTGCCATTGCACTCCAGCCTGGGTGATAAGAGCAAACCTGTGTCTCAAAAATAATAATAATAATAATGTATTATTACTGTAATACCTTATAATACCTGTGTCTCAAAAAAAGAAAAGAAAAGAAAAGGGAAGGGAAGGGAGGAAGGAAGGAAGGAAGGAAGGAAGGAAGGAAGGAAGGAAGGAAAGAAAGAAAAGAAAGAAAAGAAAGGAAAGAAAGAAAGAAAAAAAGAGAAAGAAAGAAAGAAAGAGAAAGCAGAGAAAAAAGGAAAATTTGAAAATATTTGTTCTTTTGCCACCTGAATGTCATAGCAGTGGTTAGAATTTAGGCTTTTAATGTTTGTAAGTGATTCCCTGGGTAATAATCAATCCCAGGCTATAAAGCAAGTACTTTGCAAGAGCTTAAGCCCCTCCCAGCACTGGGCAAGCCATCTGTGCTCAGTGGGGCTCAGCCTCTGTGGGTGCCCCCAAAGAGGCTGATTTATGATCGGCTATAACGACATCCAACTTCAGAAGGAAATCCATTTCTTCTCACTGTATGGGGTAGACTCAGCTCATATAAATTCTGAGGAAGCCCTACAGTTCTGTGATACAAAAACAAGCAGCTGCCGTCATTAGAAACACAGACTATTAAATAACTGCATCCTAGGGTAGCACAGCAAGGAAGTTCCAAGTTAGCAGTGCTGCTGCAGAGTGCTCCGCAGAAGGCAGGATTATCAATTCAGCACAAAGTTGAAGGCAAGAACTCGTGGTATTTCGCTATCATTGCTAGTGATATTCACGGGGCCTGGAAGTCCTATACTGTCTCTTCATGTTTTATATCCACATTTTAATGTTGTTTGTGGACAATACTGGTTGTTACAACAGGTCACTTGTACCATAAAAAGAATGACTGGCACCTCTAGTTACAGGGGAAGACCCACCTCACAGGGACCAGGGAGTAGGGGCAAGAGGCTCATCCCTGCAGCACTTCCCACCTCTTTGTTTGTTTGTTTGTTGAGACGGAGTCTCTCTCTGTCGCTCTATCTCCCAGGCTGGAGTGCAGTGGCGCGATCTGGGCTCTCTGCAAGCTCCGCCTCCCGGGTTCACGCCATTCTCCTGCCTCAGCCTCCCGAGTAGCTGGGACTACAGGCACCCGACACCACGCCCGGCTAATTTTTTGTATCTTTAGTAGAGACGTGATTTCACCGTGTCAGCCAGGGTGGTTTTGATCTCCTGACCTTGTGATCCACCCGCCTCGGCCTCCCAAAGTGCTGGGATTACAGGCGTGAGACACTGTGCCTGGCCCACTTCCCACCTCTTAAAGTGGCCACACATTTCTTTTGTTCCTGACCTTCTCCCATTGGGAAGATGGGCAAGAGCTAGAGCTAGAAGGGCAACTGAAGTGTGAACATACCAGGAAAGCTCAGGGAAAGTGGCCCCCAAACCATCTTTCCCATAGCTCGTCTCTTGGGGTGGGCTTTTCTGCAGTGACGTGATTCAATGTGACTGCATGATTATGTGTTCACAACCAGCAGGCACGGGGCTGGCACTGACTACATGATGATGGGAGGATGGGCGCCGCCTTCAGGAGCTGGAGGAGCAGAAGACATGAACAAAGGTGGCGGCTGATATGCGCAGGGGTGGGTGAAGAGGTGCAGGAGGCGGGCTTGGAGAGTTAAAGAGGATCCACAGAAAGTTTCAATCCATGTGCCGTCAGCTCTTTGCTGGGGACCATTGCCTCTTGGGCCTGATGGGAAGCAGGGCGGAAAGGCCTATGAGGGAACCAAGTGGCTGAAGTGTTCAACCAGGTGTGCGGGGAAGGTGCTGTCCAGGCAGAGGCAGAAATCATGGTCACATCCCGAGGAGGAGCAAGACGAGTTCAACTGGTGAGTCTTAGAAGTCAGCCAGAACCGCCCTCTGACTCTGGTTCCCAAGCTCAAGAGGGACCAAGCCCAAACCCAAGCCCAAGATGGGGAAGTCGTGCGCATCACCGGTAGGTGGCTCAGGAAGAAGCCATATTTGAAAGGGATTCTGGTGCCTCCTTTTCCTTCTTCCCCTGATTCCGTGAAACCCGTTTTTAAATATTGCAAAGAATGTAGGTATTTCCTCTCAAAGCCCCATGTTCAGAAAAATAGCAGCATGCACTTTTGAAAAAGGGCCACTCTATTCCTAGCTGAGACAAGCACTTATTTATTTTGAACAACTGGTAATGATGTATTTTTCAATGAATGAATGGATGTTTGTTTAGAGAAATGTAAACTGAATAATGTTGGTTCTTTTACATACAATTTGAGATAGCTAAATCTCTAGCAACATATTGTTATAACTTTAAAAAAGATAAGCAACCAGTGGATGAGCTTGCCAGAAATGTGATACCCACTTGTGTTATAATGCAGAACAATCCCATAGGATCTTACAAGATGCATCTGCTGCAGAAGAAACAGCAACGGTTGGAACTCAACCCGATCCTAGCAGTACCCTTGGAACTGAAGATCAAGAACAAAGTCTCCAATGATGTAACAAGTATGTTAACATTCTCAGTGTGTTTGCAATCTTTAAAAAGGCCTATCTTTTTACTTTTCATTTTCTTCCTCTCCTCATAGTTCTTGTTCCACCACGTCCTTTGGCTACTTACATACCGTTTTGCTGATGCTAATATTTTCTAGGACATACTTAGACCACTGTGTGATTTTTTTGGTTGTTCCACAGTATGAAAAGAATGGTATTTGGAGGCCTCCATTTGACTGTGGGGACTTGATGCTGTTGAAGTGTGTGCCTGGTGTCTGTTCTTAGTTTTTGTTCAAGCCTAAAACAAGATGATGCAACTCATTCAGAACATTCCAGATAACTCTGCACTTCAGTAGTAAACTTCTAAAGTATGAGTAAGAGGTTATAAATTAAGCAGTCATTCTCTAAAATGTGTGCCTAATGCTCCTCCGAAAGGAAAGAAAAAATAGTCTTAATTCCTGGTGAGACATTCTGAATTTGCTCCAACATAAATGGCCTCCAGCTTCTCTTTTGGCTCATAAATTACATGTTTTGTGGGCTAGAGTAAAACTTGAACTGCGGTAAGCCTTCATGGCTATTCCTTGCAGGTACAGACTGTCTGATAGGAAGAATTTGCATAAAATGAGAACACAAAGCAGCTATCCAAATGGTCCCTACTCCATGCAGTGTCCTTCCCACCTCAGAGGCATGAATGGAGGCTGGGCACGGTGGCTCACACCTGTAATCCCAACACTTTGGGAGGCCAAGGCGGGCAGATCGCTTGAGGTCAGGAGTTCGAGACTAGCCTGGCCAACATGGTGAAACCTGATCTCTACTAAAACTACAAAAATTAGCTGGGTGTGGTGGTAGGAGCCTGTAATCCCAGCTACTTGGGAGTCTGAGGCAGGAGAATCGCTTGAACCTGGGAGGCGGAAGTTGCAGTGAGCTGAGATTGTACCACTGCACTCCAACCTGGGCAACACAGCAAGACTCTGTCTCAAAAAAATAACATAAAATAAAATAAACAATAAAAAAACAAAGGCATGAATGGAATGTCAATAGTTGGTGTGTACGCCATTTGTTTCCTTCAACTTGCTTATGGCGTATAAGTATCCAAGGTACAACCATCAGTAAGTATTGTAGAAAAATATAATACACAGGTCAACATTTACTATGTTTAAATAGCATATATAATTAATTTTACCTTTAATCAGGCTTGTTATTAGAAACATGTACTTGGGGCCCCCATTATCACAGTGTGTTCATTTAGAAAGCACACAGCTTTCCAACTTTTCTTTTGCTGGATAGAGACCCATGTAATCTCAGGACAAAGCCCTCCAAGGTCCCTGAGCCTGACTTAGGTGGACCTGGGTTCCCTGTGATGGCAGGCTCCTGAAGAGCCAGGAGGCTTTTGCTGGCTGGAACTGAGCTGGTGGTTCTGGGGTGGGCCCCCTCCGTGGAGAATGAAGTCCTGACAGCCCCATCCAGGAGGTAAGGTCTGCCCTTCCTAATACAAGATTCTGGACTGCAGGTGCCTCTGGGATTTAACAAAAGTGTGATTTCTGTTTATTTTCCCCTCCTACTTCCTGCTTTCAGTATGGAAAGAGAGACAGAGCCTCATTTATATGTAATTCTAATATGCACACATGCCGAGAAAAAGAGATCTATTTTAAGGAATTGGCTCGCACAACTATGGGGACTGGCAAGTCCAGAATCTGTAGGGAAAGCTGGCAGGCTGGAAATTCAGGTAAGAGTCAATGTTGCAGTCAGTCTTGAATCTGAATTCCATGGGGCAGAAGACTAGGAACTCAGGCAGAGTTTCCATGTGACAGTTTTAAAGAGAATTCCTTCTTTCTCAGGAAACCTCAGTCTTTGCTCTTAAGGCGTTCTACTGATTGGATGAGGCCCACGCACATTATGAAGGGAACTATGCATTACTCAAAGTCTACTGATATAAATGTTCGTCACATCTGGCCAGGTGCAATGACTCAAGCCTATAATCCCAGCACTTTGGGAGGTCGAGGCGGGTGAATCGCCTGAGGTCGGGAGTTCGAGAGCTGCCTGACCAACATGGTGAAATCCTCTCCCTACTAAAAATACAAAAAAAAAAATAGCCAGTTGTGGTGGTGGGCGCTTATAATCCTAGCTACTCGGGAGGTTGAGGCAGGAGAATCGCTTGAACTCAGGACGCGGAGGTTGCAGTGAGCCGAGATCGTGCCATTACACTCCAGTGTGGGTCACAAGAGTGAAACTCTGTCTCAATACAAAAAAGTTCATCACATTAAAAAAAAAATACTTTCATAGCAACATATAGGCTGATATTTGACCAAATAACTGGGCGCCACAACTTGACTAAGTTAACACAAAATTAAGCATCGCAAGTATTATGCAGCCTTGGGCAAACTGCTAAACCTTTCTATGCCTTAGATTCTCATCTGGAAAATGAGGATAATGAACAGTACCTGTCTCATAAATTTGTGGTAAGGATTAAATGTACAAAAACCTGTAACCTCCTCTGATCCATTCTTCTGTGCCCCAAACTACTCTATGCCTGGCATATCTTTGGCACTCAAGTCATGCTAAGTGGTAACTGACTCAGCAGCTTGTAGACTGCGTCTTTCTGCTTACCTCCTTTTTTACTCTGAAGACAACCATCAGGTCCAAGGCTTCCAGTACTTTATGCAACTAGTCCATGCATACCAGGCCTGCTGACTAAGCTAATCCCAGCACTACTTCTGCACCTTCAGTTTGCCTGGGACTGGCCCCCCACCAGCCCCCAGAAATACCTGAGGCACATGCATTGAATTAAACAGTGCTGCAGATCTTTCTAGATTTTTACTTTCTTTCTTGTGTCTTGTGGAAACACTATCTTGATTCTTACTGCTTGATACATCCTACCTATCCTTGGGTCCTAGCTCCTTCTTTCTTCTGTCTTTTCTTTTTTAGTCTTCTACGCAGGGACAGTGTTAAGATGGTGTGATAATTAATTTTATGTGCCAGTTTGGCTAGGTCAGGGCCCAGATCTTTGGTCAAACATTATTCTGGATGTTTCTGTCTTTTTTTTTTTTTTTTTTTTTTGGATGAAATTAACATTTAAATTGGTGAACTTTGGGCTAGGCGCGGTGGCTCACGCCTATAATCCCAACACTTCGGGAGCCTGAGGCGGGTGGATCGCCTGAGATCAGGAGTTCAAGACCAGCCTGGACAACATAGCAAAACCCTGTCTCTACTAAAAATACAAAAAAAAATTATCCAGACGCGGTGGCACACGCCTGTAATCCCAGCTACTCAAGAGGCTGAGCAGGAGAATCTCTTGAACCTGGGAGGTGGAGGTTGCAGTAAGTTGAGATTGCGCTGCTGCACTCCAGCCTGGGTGACAGGGCAAAACTCAAATAACTAACTAACTAACTAAATAAACAAATAAATAAACAGGTGAACTTTGAGTAAAAGCAGATAACCATTCAAAATGTGGGGGATCTCACCCAATCAGTTAAAGACAATAGAACAGAGACCGACCCTTCCTGAGAAAGAAGGAATTCTGCCAATAGACTGCATTTGGAATCTAACTGTAACTCTCCCCTGGGTCTCCAGTCTGCTGGTCAACCCTGCGTAGTTTGGATCTACTACTGCTCCACAGGCTCATAAGCCAATTCATTAAAATACATTTCATTAAATTTTATATGTGTATATAAATGTACACACATATATACTGAGATGTTTATCTCAATATCTTTTGCATGTTTGTGTGTGTGTGTGTGTGTGTATTCTGTTGGTTTTGTTTCTCTGGAGGAATTCTAACTAATACAGATGGAAAGAACAGTCCTCAAATCCATAGCTCTATGTTGGCCCTGAGAGCTAAAGTCTGGGATCCAAGTAGCCCCCCTGCTATAGCTTTCTTTCTTTGAGTTTCTAAGGCTTTTGGGCTTCTGATTCCTGGGGAGGATCAGCACCTTCTCTTTTTCCTGCATTTTCAAGGTCCATGTCTGCTGCCAACCTTTCCCTCAGAGTCTGTTGATACAGATGCCCATGGGGTAAGATATGTACTGGAGTAGTCTAGGAATAAAGACCTGAGTCCTTTCCGCCCACATCCCCCAGCCTAAGTTCCAGAGCTATTTCCTCTTCTGGCTTTAAAACGAAGCCAACAATGTTCCCACACTTCCATTTCCCAAGGAACTGTTATAGCCAACCCTGCCTGCATCCTTAGGTTGGCACCCCTCTCTGTAGCCATGATCTGTTCACTAGCACAGGGAAGAATGGGTGGCCCCTGGTCCATTCTTCCCTTTCTGCCCAGGCTAGTCTTCTCTCTGACTTCATTGCCCTTTTCTGGTCTGAAAATCTAAAGAGAGTATTCCCAACCCTTCTAGGAAATGCGGAAAACACGCCCTGCTGGGGCCATATCTGGACTTTCTGTCTGTATTGGTTTATCTTTATATCACCACTACCTCTGTGTTCACTGCTTATTGCTAACAATGTCTGCATACTTCCCCGCATGCTCCCTACTACTAATAAATCCCGCCATGAATTCAACAGTAGAGTTCAAAGTTCCCTACCTACTGAATAAATTACAATAATGTCTGTTAGGTTAACCTGCAAGGTGCATAAAGTCGATTTTGTTTATTAAAAACAACCTGCAACTTACACATTTTTCTGCATCAGTGAAACTTTGGTCTAAAAATATAATTAACATAATCATCTCATACTCATTTGAAATATAGTCCTGTGGAAAATGCACCTTATTGTTATTTTATCACACTAGATGTGACAGTATGGTATTACTAAACACCTAGAATGTCAGCTCTTTCTTTTTTCTTTTTTTTTTTTTGAGACAGTCTTTTTCTGTCGCCCAGACTGGAATGCGGTGGTGAGATCTCGGCTCACTGCAATCTCCACCTCCTGGGTTCAAACAGTTCTCCTGCCTCAGCCTCTCCAAGTAGCTGGGATTACTGGCACGTACCACCACACCCAGCTAATTTTTGTATTTGTAATAAAGATTGGGTTTCGCCATGTTGGCCAGGCTGGTCTCGAGCTCCTGACCTCAGGTGATCTGCCCACCTCAAATAGGCCTCATGGAACGAGCAGGAATATGGATAATGTCAAAAAACAATTTCTACTTGGGTTGTGAGTCAATGAATGGGGGAAAGTTTTTCTCCTTAATGGGTTTTGCCATATTAACATCAAAATCAGTTGTGACTCCACTGGCCGTCGAGGACACGTGAACTGCACACACATCTGCTGTGGTAAAAGCCCCTCCCCGTGACCTCGGGATGGGACCATGTGCCATCCCAAATCCTTGAGCTCAGCACTGGAGGACAAGGTGGGATGGAATACGACCGCTACCACACAACATGTCACAAAAGCCGGGCTGGAAGGAAATCCCTCAGAGTGGCACATTTCCACTCAGCAGTTGCGACTGATTTCAGAAAATGCACGGTGATTGCTTTGTGATTTTTCTGTCTCCATGCCATGAATGGCTAGAGAGAATGGAGTTAACTGGGAAACTGGGACACAGCACACTTTTGCTTTTAAAACCTCCTTTTTCTGTTCATTTGGCTGTCAAAACAGACAACCTTACTCACTCACAGAAGCATACATTGAGGAGAACTACAACAGAGGAGACAGAAAAGCATAACCGATTTTGAGCTTCATCATGGGATAAACTCAATCTGTAAGTGCAGAGAATAACTCGGAGGAGCTTCTGCACCTACCCACACACATCACTGTGCATTCACCAAGGCGACAGCATCCAGGACCTCGGATCCACCAATGAGAATCCCACAGCAGCAGCCCGGAGGACAGCTGGTGGCTGCCGGAGACATAGGTGACACGCCATGTCCAGACAAGTCTGCAGCACGCAGGGAGAAATGAAGCCCGCATTGTGCTTCGGCTCAAAAATATTTAATCCGTTGAAAAGGGAGTCGTACGGGAGAAGTAGAAAGAAATGCTGGTCATGTATTCTACCTAGAATTGTTCACTCCCTGGTCCCATGAACCCCAGTTCCCCAAAATGGCAGGCTTGGAAACTGAGGCTCTGAGCTGAAGTGACTTGCTCCAGGTCCCATGTTCTGTGCTCTTTCTAGATCCTGTGGCTTGCAATGACTTGGTGCATCTCACCCACAGGATGCGTGTGCCCAGACACAAACCTGAGATAGGCTGGCCTGGTTCTTAAGCTTAAGGATGGAAACACGGTCCTCCCACCTACCCCGGCCCACCAGGGCTTCTGCCTTGGACGGGAAACAGCCAAACTACCACCAACCTGACTCCGCCCACATGGGCATGGTCACCATGGCAACAACGGATGGAGGGTCCAGGCTCTTTGGTTGATTAAATCCTTGGGCATCTTATTTTCAAACTCCCCTCGTCCTCCACCGAACAGACCTGGGCAAATGGGATGGGAGCCTCCTCTGTTTCCATACACGCTTGTGCCGGCCCCTGTTTTCATGCTTATCAGAATGTATTGGTCATTTTTGTTTCATTCCTCGCCTTCTTCCAGCAGCCCTCACCCTCCACGCCCTCCTACCCCGGCATACACACAAAAGGGGAAGGAACCTTTTCAATGCGCCTTTTAATTTCAGAGCCCAGCACAGCCTGGGATGGAGCTCTCTGGTTGTCCTGCAGTGAGCAGAGGTGAAAGTCTCACTGGCCCCAGACCGTGCTCTGCGGGGACCAGTTCTCTGTCCCAAAGCCAGGGCCTCCAAGAGCTGGATTTGACTTCCTCACTTCACATTCCTTCTTGAACCTATTCTGTACCCCCACTCTCTGGTTAAGGTTGCCAGTGAGAACCTTCTTGGTTGTCATCTTTTGGCCTTTCATTAACATTTCTCTTGGGTTCCAAGACCCACACTTCCCCGTGTTCCTCCTTGCTCTCCTGCCCAGCTTTTCCTCTCTTTTTCTGAATCCTGGATCCCGTATCCTTATGTTGCTCCAGGGCCCCACGTCTTCGACATTGCACACTCTCTGAGTGCTTTCCTGATGATCTCATGGGCCTCTACCCTGTAAGTACCATATTTGCCTCTCCAGCCTGACCCTTCCCTGAACCCCAGACTCTCCAATTCGCTGCTTATTCACAGAAGCCACTTGCAGTCTAATAGGCAGCCCCAGCAACACATGCAAAACCAACTGGGGGCTGGGCGCTGTGGCTCATGCCTGTAATCCCAGCACTTCGGGAGGCCGAGGAGGGTGGATCACCTGAGGTCAGGAGTTCAAGACCAGCCTGGCCAACAGGGTGAAACCCCATCTCTACCAAAAATACAAAAAATTAGCTGGGCATGGTGGCGGGCACCTGTAATTCCAGCTATTCAGAAGGGTGAGGCAGGAGAATTGCTTGAACCCAGGAGGTGGAGATTGCAATGAGCAGAAATCGCGCCATCACACTCCAGCCTAGGCAACAAGAGTGAGACACAGTCTCAAAACAGAAAAGAAAGAAAGAAAAAAAACCTCGGAATTAGCGCCCTGCCAAACCCACTGCTTGCTCAGGTCTTAGCAAATGACCATTCTGTCCAAAGACTTGAATCCTTCTCCACTCTTCTCTTGCCCTCACCCCACATCGCAGCCACCAGTATTCTACCAACTTCACCTTCAAACTGTGTTCAGGATCTTACCACTCTTCACCACACTGTCTTCCTCTGAGTCACTGTCCGGACCCTGGATTCCGTCTTATCACTGTACCACCATTACCCCATCACCCCGCCCCTCAAACCCTGTAGACACATCAGCCTTCTCCTGGTTCTGGCTCAGGACTTCACGCTCCCTGATGGTCACATACTGTTCAGAGAGCCTTTTCTTTTCTTTTTTTTTTTTTTTTTGAAATGGAGTCTTGCTCTGTCCCCCAGGCTGGAGTGCAGTGGCGTGATCTCGGCTCACTGCAACCTCCGCCTGCCAGGTTCAAGCAATTCTCCTGACTCAGCCTCCCGAGTAGCTGGAACTATAGGCTCGCGCCTGGCTAATTTTTTGTATTTTTAGTTGAGACGGGGTTTCACCATACTGGCCAGGCTGGTCTCAAACTCCTGACCTCATGATCCACCTGCCTTGGCCTCCCAAAGTGCTGGGATTACAGGTGTGTGCCACCACCCCCAGCCCAGGAGCTTTTCTTACCATCCTCTCTAAAACTGTACCAACCCCTACTCCAGCGCCCTCTATCTCTTACCCTGCTTTGTTTTCTTTACAGCAGGTATCACCCTTGAGCATGTTTTTTGTTTTTTCGTTGTTGTTTTTGTTCTTCGTGTCCTTATTGTCTGTTTTCTCAGAGTACAATGCAACCATCATGATGACAGTGGCTTTGTGTTATTCACTGCTATGTTCCTAGTACTCCTAGTTCCTAGAACAGTGCCTGGAACATAAAGGTCTTTAGTAAATATTTTTAAATAAAAGAATAAAATATTGGACTGAGGTTTAATAACATACATCAAAATACCAATTTCCCCAGTGATACAGAAATCAGATTTAGCAAAGTATGGCAGTGGACCAAACCCAACCCGCAGCCTGTTTTTGAAATAAATTTTTAATGGAACACAGCCACATCCATTCATTTACATATAGTCTATGGTTGCTTCCATGCTAGCCACCAAGATTGAGTAGTTGCGACAGACTGCATGGCCCCCAAAGACTGAAATATTTACTATCTTGCTCTCTACAGAAAAAAATTTGCCAACCCATTATATAGGTAATACTTCCCACCTCTTCTTACGGTTTAAAAAGTAATAAAATAATGAATGCAATAAACAACTATTGCATTGTTAATCCACTCATACATACTTACTGAAAAAAGATAAAATTGTACAGAGTTGTGTAGGGTAAAAAGTGAAAGCCCTCTTTCTCCAGCCACTGTCCCAGCCCTGTAGGAGGTAGCCTGCTAGCATCTGGATTATTTCCAGGCCTTTTTGAAGCATTTCCATGCAAACTTCTGTACTCCTTGAGCGCAAATTAGTTTTGTTTTGTTTTTGTTTATTTTTTAATTGACAAATAAAAATTGCATATATTTGTGGTGTACAACATGATGTTTTGATATATGTGGAATGGCTAAATCAAGCTAATCAACATATGCATTGCTTCATATACTTATCGTTCAAATGAGTTTTGTTATCAAGATTTTGCTAGACTTGGAAGGAGAAGGAAAACTTCCCATCTGTTCCTTTGCTCTGACAGTTTGAATAATGGGAATCACACGCTCCTTGAAGGTTCACTAGCATCCCCCATAACACTACCTGAATCTGCAGCCTATTTCAGGGCTGTATCTCTGACTACCTTTTCAGTTTCTTCAACAGAACCAGCAAGAATTTGGGTCTTCTGACTCTTTTGTTAATTGTAGTAATTTACATTTTTATAAAAATATTCATTTCTTACACATTGTCCAATTTATTTCTATAGAGTTGATTACAAGTTTTAAATCTCTTCCCTATTTATAGTTATATTTCTTTTATAATTCTTCTTTTTTTCTGGATCAGGTCTGCTAGTAGTTTCACAGTTGTATTAGCAATTTTCAAAGAACTCGATTTGGGGCTTATCAAATTTTGTTGTTTGCCCTGCTTGTTTGTTTCATTAATTTCTGCTTTTTTATTTTAAAATTTCTACTTTCTATGCTTTGTCTCCTAATATTTAGAGTTCATTTATTTTCCCTTGTCTTCTTACGTTTTTTGGCCACACCCTGCTGGCTTTACTACACTGAGCCCTTGTCCCAGTATAAACTGTTGGCAATCACAACCATGATTTCCTGGTTTACACATAAATAACAGAACACCTCTCTGTTTTGTTTTTATCTCCAGATACATATAACTTTTTCTTTCTTTTCTTTCTTTTTTTTTTTTTTGATTGGGGATATTCTTTTCTTTGTTATTTCCATTTTCTGGTTTTATTGCATGGTAGTTAGAAAATTAGCCTCAGTGTTTTCCGCATTTGGAAATTCATTGAGACGTTTTGGTTTATTACGATGTCAATTTTTGTAGATAGTGTATGTGTACTTACAAAGAGTGTATATTCTATCCTGAGTTCAAAATTCTGTATATTACTATCGAGTCAGCTTTGGGATCTCAGTATCTAAAACTGCTTTTTGTCTATTACATCGGTTATTTTCTGAGAAAGTTACTAAATCCTTTCATTTTGACTGTTAACTTGTCAATTCATCTTTCTTTATGTATTTTGATAGCATGTTGTTCAGGCATAAAGATTCACTGCTGTTCTAGTGTCTTCATATTCTTATGTGTAAATATAAAATCTGTCCTATTGAATATGTTTGGCTTTAAATTCCTTTTTTTATTTCACATTTCTCATCTTTCACTGATTTTGTAAACAAGTGACTACCTTTGTCATTTAATTTTCAACATTCCTGAATAATTTTATTTTAGAATACTTTTGTGAATGTTAATATGGTTGTGTATTTTATTTACTTATTTATGTTTTTAGTGACAGGGTCTCCACTCTGTTGTAGGTATTTATTTTTAGCACGTCTGATGGCCCATTAGTAACATTAATAGTGATAGAAATGTAGCTAAGCAATATTGAGTCCTACTCAATTCAAGCAATCTCCTGAGCACTTTACCCATGTTATTTCATACAGTGCTCAAACCTATCCTATAGGTAGTTCTTCTGGTTGTCCCCAGTTAACAGCTGAAGAAACTGAGGATTTGAGTGGCTCCATGACCTACCCAAGATCAGAAAGCCAATAAAGGATTGGGCAGGATTTGAACCCAAATACTCTATGAGCACTACATATTGGTCATATTAATTATAATTGCTGACTTATTCAGCTTTATCCCTATCATCTTGTTTCGCACCGTATTCTAAGAGAATTCCTCTGTTCAGTCTTTAGCTCTCTGATAAGATCTTTGGTTAGGCCCATTCTTTGGGAAACAGTCATTCGATTTTTTATTTTAGAATGTGTTTTTAATTTTCTAGAACTGATCGCTTTTCTGACATAGCAACGAGTTGACCTGTGACTAGACAGGCTGACATTTAGATTCTTCAGGTTGCTTGACTTCTTAGTTAGGTATCCTCCTTGTCCCCACTCCATGCAGCTGTAACCTGAAGGTACTGATTCTAGTCTCCAGCTCCAATATCCTCTTTCTCTCTCTCTCTTTTTTTTTTTTTTTTTGGAGATGTAGTCTCGCTCTGTCACCCAGACTGCAGTGCAGTGGTGCGATCTCTGCTCACTGCAACCCCTGCCTTCTCCTGCCTCAGCATCCCAAGTAGCTAGGATTACAGATGTGTGCCACCACACCCAGCTAATTGTGTGGGTGTGTGTGTATTTTTAGTAGAGATGGGATTTCACCACATTGGACAGGCTGGTCTCCTGATCTCTGGTTATCTGCCCGCCTTGGCCTCCCAAAGTGCTGGGATTATAGGCGTGAGCCACTGCACCCAGCCCTCTCTTTCTCTTCAGCACTACCTAAACCTTTAGTGCAATTTCCAATTTTATTTTGGAGCAATGCTAGCAGGTTTATTCTGGACCCAAATTCTAGAACTGCCACCAATCTTATTCCATCTACTTTATATCTTCAAGAATGTTTTGTCTCTTCTGATCTCTTAAAAACATCCTTTCCAAATATTTTTCCCATTCTGTAGGTTGTCGTTTTACTCTGCTGATTATTTCTTTGCAGTGCAGAAGGATTTTAGTTTAAGTCCTATTTGTCTTTTTTCATTTTTCATTTTTGTTGCATTTGCGTTTGAGGTCTTAATCGTAAATTCTTTGTCTAGGCCAATGTCCAGAAGAGTTTTTGTTAGGTTTTCTTCTAAGATTTTTATAGTTTCAGGTCTTACATTTAAGTCTTCAATCCTATCTTGAGCTAATTTTTATATATAAGTCCAGTTTCATTCTTCTGGCCAATTTTCCCAGCACTATTTATTGAATAGGGTGTCCTTTCCCTGCTGTATATTTTTGTTTATGTTGTTAAAGAGCTGTTGGTCGTAGGTATATGGCTATATTTCCGGGTTCCCTATTCCATTCCATTGATCTATGTGTCTATTTTTATACTAGTACCATGGTGTTTTGGTTACTATAGCTTGTAGTATAGTTTAAAGGCAGGTAATGTGATGCCTCCAGCTTTCTTCTTTTTGCTTAAGATTGCTTTGGCTATTCAGGCTCTTTCCTGGTTCCATATCAATTTTAGGATTTTTTTTTTAATTTTGTGAAAAATGACATTGGTAATTGATATTATTTGGATCTGTATCCCCACCAAATCTCATGTGAAATTGTAATCCCCAGTGTTGGAGGTGAGGCCTGGTGGGAGGTGATTGGATCATGGAGGCAGTTTCTTGTGAATAGTTTAATACCATGCCCCTTTGGCACTATATACTGAGTGAGTGCTCATGAGATCTGGTTGTTTAAAAGGGTGTGGCACCTTGCCAGTCTCTCTTGCTCCTGCTCCCACCATGTGAGACTCCTCACTCTCCCTTTGCCTTCCACTATGATTGTAAGTTTCCTGAGGCCTCCCCAGAAACTGAGAAGATGCCAGAATCATGTCTCCTGTCAGCCAGCAGAACTGTGAGCCAATTAAACCTTTTTTCTTTAAAAATTACCCGGTTCCGTGTATCTGTAGCAATTCGAGAACAGGCTAACACAGTTTGATAGGAATTGCATTGAATCCGTAGAATGCTTTGGGCAGTATGATCATTTTAACAGTATTAATTCTTCCAATCCAGGAGCATGGGATGTTTTTCCATTTGTTTGTGTCATCTACAATTTCTTTCATCAGTGTTTTGTAGTTCTCCTTGTAGAGATCTTTCACTTCCTTGGTTAAATATTTTCCTAGGTATTTTTTTCATAGCTATTGTAAATAGGATTGAGTTCTTGGTTTGGTTCTCAGCTTGGTTGTTATAGGTGTATAGAAATGCTACTGATTTTTGTACCATTGATTTTGTATCCTGAAACTACTGAAGTAATTTATGAAGTCTAGGGAGAAAATATTTGCAGACTATGCATCCAACAAAGGACTAATATTCAGAATGTCCAAGGAACTCATACAACTGTACAAGAAAAAAAAACCCATTAAAAAGCGGGCAAAGGACATGAACAAACATTTTTCAAAAGGATATATACAAGTGACCAACAAACATATGAAAAAATGTTCAACATTACTAATCATCAGAGAGATGCAAACTAAAACCACAAAGAGATAAAATCTTGGCAGGGCGCGGTGGCTCACGCCTGTAATCCCAGGACTTTGGGAGGCTGAGGTGGGCAGATCACGAGGTCAGGAGATCGAGACCATCCTGGCTAACACAGTGAAACCCCGTCTCTACTAAAAATACAAAAAGAAAAACAAAATTAGCTGGGCGTGGTGGCGGGCGCCTGCAGTCCCAGCTACTCCAGAGGCTGGGGTGGGAAAATGGTGTGAACCCGGGAGGCGGAGCTTGCAGTGAGTTGAGATCGCGCCACTGCACTCCAGCCTGGAGGACACAGTGAGACTCCGTCTCAAAAAAAAAAAAAAAAAAAAAAAAAAACTTAAGCCTGTCAGAATGGCTATGAAAAGCCAAAAAGCAACAGATGTTGGCAAGGATAACACTTATAGACTGTTGGTGGAAATATAAATTAGTACAATTTCTATGGGAAACAGTATGGAGATTTCTCAAAGAAATAAAAGTAGTACTACCGTTTGATATAGCAATCCCACTCGTGGATATCCACCCAAAGGAAAATAAATCATTATATAAAAAAGACACCTGCACTTGTATGTTCATTGCGGCATTATTCACAATAGCAAAGTCATGGAATAAATCTAAGTGTCCATCAGTGGATGACTGAATAAAGAAAATGTGGTGTATATATTTATATCATGGAATACTGCTCAGCCATTAAAAAAATGAAACTATGTCTTTTGTAGCAACATGGATGGAACTGGAGGCCATTATCTTCAGTGAAATAACTTAGAAACAGAAAGTCAAATAGTGCATATTCTCACTTATAAGTGGAGCTAAACAACGTGTACCCATGGACATTGAGGGTAAAATAATAGATACTGGAGACTCCAAAAGGTGGGGGAGGGTGGGAAGGGGCTCAGGGATGAGAAATTACCTAATGAGTATCATGTACACTATTTGGGTGATAGTTGCAATAAAAGTCCCCGACTTCACCACTATGCAATATATCCATGTAACAAAACTTCACCTGTACCCCTAAATCTAATTTTGTACCCCAAATCTATTTTCAAAACACAGAAAGCACCCTTTCTAAATTTCCAATGCTGCTACAGAATTACTCTCCTTTTTATATCCCTGTGGTCCCTGAAGTAGGATTTAAACAGGCAGGAAGGGTAAATTTTCATGTTTAGTCAGTCACGTTCAACTGGAAATCTTTTCATTTTTTCTTACTCACTAATTATGGCTGTCATTAACTAAGATATCAAAAGGGAATTGCTCTGTTTTCCTTCCTTTCCTCTGGATTATATCAGCTGAATGTCACCTTTGCAAATGGAAACCAAAACCCATCCCACACTCTTGTCATATGGTGGACAGGAACAGTGTCACTCCTCACAGCAGTAGTGTCCCTAAAATTGCTAAAATAGACTAGACAGTAAGAGTGCCACTCTCACACATGTGTGGCCTGTAAACTACCACCCCAGGGGTTACATCACCAATGATGCTGAAAGGTAGGTCTCAAGTGCCAAAACTGTTCTCTTTATATTTTCTTTTCTTTTCTTTTTTTTTTTTTTCTGAGATGGAGTCTTGCTCTGTTGCCCAGGCTGGAGTGCAGTGCGTGATCTCAGCTCACTGCAACCTCTGTCTCCTGGGTTCAAGCAATTCTCCTACCTCAGCCTCCCAAGTAGCTGGGATTACAGGTGCCCACCACCATGCCCAGCTAATTTATGCATTTTTTAGTAGAGACGGGGTTTCACCACGTTGGTCAGGCTGGTCTCAAACTCCTGACCTCAAATGATCTGCCTGCCTTGGCCTCCCAGCGTGCTGGGATTACAGGCGTGAGCCACCGTGCCCGGCCTTCACATTTTCTTTTTAAATTTTAACTATTTTTAATTTTTAGATAAGCAAGTATTCACTTGGTCCCAAAATCAATGGGTTCAAAGTATAAATGGTGAAAATTCTCCCTTCCGACTTCTCTCCTATCCAGTCCCCTTCCCATAAACAGTCATGATTAACAGATTTTTGTACATACTTCATTCTAGAGATATTTTGTTCATGCAAAAGCTATACATATTTTCCTCATTTAAGAAAACCACAAATAGTAGTATATCGTAGACATGCTCTACAACTCACTGTTTTCATTGAGCAATATGCCTTGGAGATGAATCCATGTCTGTTCATAAAGAGCTTCTTTATTCATTTTTACAGCTACAGAATATTTCATTGTCTGACTGTTCTGTTATTTATTTAAGCAATCCCCTACTGACTACTGTTTAGCTTATCTTGTCTTTGCTGTTACAGTGTCACCATGAAGAGACTTGTGCACATGTCATGTCGCATATCTATAAATATAAATGAATTCCTAAAAGGGAATTGCTGGTTCAAAGGGTATTTGCATGCAAAATTTTCATAGATGTTGTCAAATTGTGCCCTGTAAGGGTTACAACAATTTAGACTCCCACAAGTAATTTGTGATTGTTCTTGTTTCCCTGTTTCCTCAGTAATACAATGTGTTATCAAATTTTGAAATATTTGCCGGTCTAGTGGGTGAAAAATTATATCCCATTGTAGTTTCAGTGTGAAATTACTTATTATGAGTGAGACTGAACATCATTTCATCTTTGAAGATCCATATGCATTTTTTTCTCTCTGTTCATATCCTTTTGAGAAAAGAAAATCACTTTTATCTGAGAAATGCACATCTTTCTAATTATCAGGTCCAGAGAGACATTAACATGAGACAAGGCCAGATGCAGTGGCTCAGATCTGTAATACCAGCAGTTTGGGAGGCCCAGGCAGGTGGATTGCTTGAGCCCAGGAGTTTGAGACCAGCCTGGGAAACATGGCAAAACCCCATCTCTACAAAAAAATACCAAAAAAAATTTGCTGGGTGTGGTGGCACGTACCCTTGAAATTAAATTGCCATTGTAACAGTATTAAGAGGTGAGACTTTTAAGAGGTAATTAAGCCATGGGAGCTCCGCCCTCATGGGCGGGGTTGATGCTGTTATAAAAGAGTGAGTTCAGCCCCTTGCCCTCTCTCTTGCCCTCGGCCTTCCACCGTGGGATGACGCAGCAAGAAGGTCCTTGTTAGATGCTGACCTCTCAGGAATTCCTAGCCACCAGAACTGTGGGTTAACACGTTTCTATTTATTGCAAATTACCCATCCCAGGTTATGGCAGCATAAATGGACTAAAACATACAGCAAAGAAATTATTTTTATATGTGATTTGATTTGCAAATACTCACCAGTTTACTGTTTGTCTTGTGACTTTGCTTAGGGAGGGTTTTTGCATGTGGATTTTTCTTTTTTATTTTAGAATAATTAATCTATCAACCTTGTCTTTGATGGTCCCCCAGTTTTATGTTGTATCTAGAAATGCCCTCCCCAGCATTTGATTCAAAATAAGTATGATGGTTTATTCTAATATTTTATATCTTCTTTTTTTACATTTCATTTTTTAATCAACTAGAATTTATCCTGGAGTCAGGTGTGAGATCTGAATTTAATTTTACATTTCTTTAGAGTTTTTCTTTGCACATTAACTTTAGAATCAGATTGTTTTGTTCTCCCTCAAAAAAGAAAATCCTGTTGGGATATTTATTGGGATTGTATCAACTTTATTATTAACACACTCTCTACTATGGATACTGTTTTGGTCATGAATGTTGCTTTCCAAGATTACAGATTTCCACCTGTTTAACTTTTCTTTGTATCTCTCAGGAGTGTTTTGAATTTTTCTTTTTTCTTTTTTTTGAAATGGAGTCTCACTCTGTGGCCCAGGCTGGAGTGCGGTGGTGCAATCTCAGCTCACTGCAAGCTCCGCCTCCCAGATTCACGCCATTCTCCTGCCTCGGCCTCCCGAGTAGCTGGGACTACAGGCACCCGCCACCATGCCCTGCTTGTTTTTTGTATTTTTAGTAGAGACTTGGTTTCACCGTGTTAGTCAGGTTGGTCTCGATCTCCTGACCTTGTGATCCACCTGCCTCGGCCTCCCAAAATGCTGGGGTTACATGAATTTTTCTTTATATGAATGATACACCTAAGAATAATATTCCATTGAGATATATTGCAATTTTAAAATGAAGGAAAGAAAGAAACCCTAACATCTCAGTAGGCCAGCATAGCAATGCTTCCTTCTTGTTCATGCAAAGGCAAGTTGGCAGGTGGTCTCCTCCATCCTGTGGTTCATGTATCCAGGTTCTTTTCATCTTGAGATGTTCCACTGAAACACGTGGCCTCCAGAGTTCCTGCAGCAGGGGAAGAGAGCCTGGAGTAGCACCCAAGCTATCAATTCTCTGGGCCTGCAGGTCATATACTTCCTTCTTCATTTTATTGGCTACACTCATCACAAGACTACCTAACTGCAAAGATGCTGTTAGTCCTTTGCAAAGGTCATGCACCCAGGAAAGAAAGGAGGACAAGAGATACGTTCCACTGGCAGTCTCTCTCACACCAGCAAAACTATTAAGCACAAGGGTAAACTAAAGAAACATTTTGGTCGTATAAAGTCTCAAAATATTTCATTCCAAGGTAGCTTCTCTCAGGAAACCTGTAGAGTGGAGGCTCCACCACAATAAGAGAGCAAACCAAAGAAGAGGAACATATGGCATATGGAGACAAATAACCCAACCCAAGATTGAGTCAAAGTGAATCCCCAGGATGGTGGTGAAGAACATCCCAGGAGGCAGCAAGACTCCACCTAAAAGCGTGTACTGTCTTTGCCTCTGCAAAGGAAAAAGGAACCAACAGAAAGGAAGCTAACCAAGAGCCAAGAAGCAGCACCCAGACCAAATGATGCAGATAAGCAGCCTGTATCCAGCTCTGCCTGAAGCTGGGTCTATTCCTAGGGAGTTTAGTTACATGAGTCAGCGACTTACCTTTGTGCTTTGGCCAGTTGAGGGCTGGTTTTCACTTATAACAATTCCAGTCTGAGACCAGGAGACCACAGAAATGGAAGAAATAAAGCTAGTTCTCAGGGAATTTTATTCTTTTTTGTGTGTTCTCTAAAAAAAAAAAAAAAATGTGTTTAGGCTGGGCGCAGTGGCTCACGCCTGTAATCCCAGCATTTTGGGAGGCCAAGATGGGTGGATCACGAGGTCAGGAGATAGAGACCCTCCTGGCTAACATGGTGAAACCCTGTCTCTACTAAAAATACAAAAAATTAGCCAGGTGTGGTGGCGGGCGCCTGTAGTCCCAGCTACTTGGGAGGCTGAGGTAGGAGAATGGCATGAACCTGGGAGGCGGAGCTTGCAGTGAGCCGAGATAGTGCCACTGCACTCCAGGCTGGGCGACAGAGGGAGACTCTGTCTCAAAAAAAAAAAGTGTTTATATTTGACACATAATAATTGTACACATTTATGGGGTACAGTGTGATGTTTCAATAGATGTATACATTGTATAATGACCAAATCTGGGTAGTTAGCATATCAATCGCCACAAAATTTACATTTATTTGTGGTGGTAACTTTCAGGATCCCCTTTATCAGCTCACTTGAAATATACTCTACATTATTATTAGCTGTAGTCATCCTACCATGGACAGGAACACCAGCATTTATTTTTCCTGTCTAACTGTGACTTTGTGCCTATTGACCAACCTCTTCCCGTCCCTGTTTCCCCTCCCCAGGCTCTGGTAATCACTGCTTTACTCTCTACTTCTATGAGATCAACCTTTTTGATGCCACATGAGTGAGATCATGTGGTATTGGCCTTTCTGTGCCTGGTTTATTTCACTTAGCGTTATGTCATCCAGGCTCATCCATGTTGCTGTGAATGACAGGATTTCATTATTTTCCCAAGGAGTTTTTAACCTTGTTAAGGACATTTGAACTGTCATTAACTACAGTACATTGTCTCTGCTTCTGGACTGTCATCTCCTCAAGGACTATGTGTTTTTAGCTAAATTCCTTGCATGCAATAGAAGCTGGGCAATTTCAGAAGTGAAAATGACACCGTGAAAGTTATTCACAGTTTAGTATTAAGTGAAAGAAGTTAAGTGGGAAGCTAATTTGCTCATTTTTAAAAATGGGGCTATTTGGGAAACTATTTTAAATGGCATTTAAGTGTTGGGATTTCAGGTGAAATTTCTTATCTTATTTTTGTTTTTTGGTTTTCTTCATTTTCTGCCATGAATATTATTTGCTTTATAATGAAAAGGTATATATAAAAACTTGATTGTGAGTTCAAACAATGCTATGTGTCAGCATTAAGCATGAAAGTACACTGAAGAAACATTTTGGTCTTGGTTTGCTGCTATTTTACAAAAGCATTCACTATTTAAATACTGTAACATTTTCCCAAGAAAAGATGAGAAAATTAAAATTTTTAAGAAAATTAAAATTGAGGGTAAGAATTTCTCTCATCTTCAATAAATCATATCACTATGTGGCATAAATCATATCACTATGTGGTATAAATCATATCACTATAATCTATGAAGGTTTTCTTTAAAGATTTGTTAATTCAGTAAGCAAAACAGGACAGACACATTATGAATTTAAAAAAATAACTGAGGCCTAAACATTATTTATTCTTCAGATCCTTTATTATTGAAATATGACGTCTACTAGATAAATCTACTTTATTGTTGAGATATGACATCTACTAGATATGCTATCTACTAGATCGAACCTAGATTCTTAGGTTTACACAGGCCAAACAAATCAGTGTTGCTTCTGTAAAATAATACTTGAAGCAAGAAAAAAAATAAAGAGATTCACATTGAATCTGGTTTATGTTTAAACTAGACATACTCCTATAAGTCCGAAAATGTGCTTATAATTACAAGTATTTGTAAAATGTGTGTAAGTGCCTTTATATATTTGAATTTGATCTAAAAGTGCCTACATTGCCTGTAACACTCTCAAGTTTTCATAGCAGCAATAGTTCCTTAAAAAAATTTTTTTTCTCCACACTCCATAAATCTCATTAAAGACAATTGTTTTCCAATAACATGTACCATGCTAAAGGTATTCATTTTCCAGACTGCATTTACTGGAAGAAATGCACAAACCACTATTGTTCAGAATAGGAAAAATATAAAATAGTGCTTAGAATCTTACGGTAGTACCCAAAACTACCCAAATTGCTGTAATTATTGTGAAAAAAGTAATCACAGTATTTGTTCAATATTTAAAAACACAATTTATTGAGAATCCATATCTGAGTTCTGGGAACATTTTAAAATTTAATATTGTCATATGAGCTACTAATACTTTGTTTACATTTTCTGTATTAACTCACCCTTCTAACAGCTTTACAGTTAAAGTGTTTGTAGTAGACCACTGACCTGGCTTTGCTGGCTTCAGGCTACAGTAAACCACAGTCCTCACTTAACACAAGGGTAGAGATAGATCACCACTAGATGGTACTATGAGGTAATTATTAAATTCCACATTATTTCAACTTAGCATTACAGTGATTTTTTTCTGCAAAGAATAAATCACTCTTACTAGTCTTATCATTCCCATTAGCACCATCTCCTCCTAACTTTAATTGCCTAAAACAGCCCAGTAGGAAGAAATTACAGCCTTTGATTCATAACAAAATATTTTACATGAAGTTTTTGAAGTTAAATAAAATGTGGCTCTGGGAAGTGATATTAATTCCCCGTTTTCTTTCACAATTACCTTGAAGCTCAACAACATGTAAAGGAATGTAAACAAGAGTTTTCATAGTCAACTGAGTGATTAAAAGACAAAAGAGCATTAACAAAAACCAGTTTTGCCATTCTTCATGATATAGACAGTTGACAGCTAAAGCTTTTGTTTATTTTCATTGTCAAGTCTTACATGGAAAGAATGTTTTGGTGGATAGGGTGAATTTTGTCTTTATCAGTGTGGTTCGAGCAACCAGCCTGTGGTTAGAGCAACCAGCCTGTGGTTAATACTCTGTTTAATCAAAGCACTGCAGTTCCCATCAAATTCTCTGATGGGCATTAGCACTGGGCTCAGTCACCCAGGAAAACACAACGGTTTCACTTCAGAGAGTATTTGAAGCCAACTGCACTCGGTTCTGCTAAATGTTGCCATTTTTCACTGAAAAGAATTCCACACCAATCATGTGTGAAGGTCATTTTGATTCTGGTTTGTAATATGTAGATACTGTTCCTGTCTGTTTTTGTGGTCAATTGGTAAGAATGGTAATTCTCCAAGGCCTAAGTCAGCTCAGCTCACAGTAACTCCATTAGAAAACTGTTTCCCCTTCAACCAACTCAGCCTCTGAAAGATTCACATCAGGTCAGAGAGCAAAAATAATATAGACAAAAATGTGTTAAATAGGAAATAGGTTGACTTGGAAAATCCCCAAATTAAATAACTGAAAACTTATGTTTAAGTTTATAAATCTTTTCATCTTTTCATTATGAAAGAACATGTTCCAGTAATGATTAATCATTTAGTTCAGTACTCTCAGAATTAAAGAATGCAGCCAATTCATAATAAGGAAATATTTCATTGTTGTCTAAATAAAAATTTGAAATAAAAATTTGAAAATTGAATGTTTACTGAACATCATAGTGCAAAGTGTTGTGGGGAATGTAAACATGTTTTTACATTTTTTACCTCATTACCTCAAAAGGTAATTCTTACCCTCAAGAGCACATGTGCACGCATCCTCATTAAAGCAGCCAAGCATGAATTGTTTAAAACAGTACAGGGCCCCATATCGCTAGATATCGGACTGTCAGTCAGCAATGAGGAAGGTGTTGGATAAAAGAAGGTTCTTGGTGAGCGAGCATGAAGAGACGCTCTTCCTGGAAGCAATGCGACTTGAGCAGCTCACGGATGGCTGCTTCTTGCCCTGGCTGTGTATTGGCATTGCATCAGGAACATCAAAAGACACCGACGCCTGAGCCCTGCCACAAGGGATTCTGATTTAGTTTATCTGGGTGCTCCCAGGTGAATCTAATAAACCATTACCTTACTGTTGGTCACATGTCTGGCTGATAGTTCAAGAATAGAGCTTGGGCCGGGCGTGGTGGCTCACGCCTGTAATCCCAGCACTTTGGGAGGCCGAGGCGGGCGGATCACGAGGTCAGGAGATCGAGACCATCCTGGCTAACACAGTGAAACCCCAAAACTACGGAAAAATTAGCCAGGCGTGGTGGTGGGCGCCTGTAGTCCCAGCTACTCAGGAGGCTGAGGCAGGAGAATGGCGTGACCCCGGGAGGCAGAGCTTGCAGTAAGCCAAGATTGCGCCACTGCACTCCAGCCTGGGCGACAGAGCGAGACTCCGACTCCAAAAAAAACCAAAAAACAAAAAACAAAACCAAAAAGGAGCTTGAGCCAGAATGTAAATCAACCACGTCACTTAGCCCAGTGTTTAGTTCTGCTGGCGATGGTCTCATGACATGTTGTGAGCCATGAAAGAGGCAGTTGGATGACTTCCCTTCTGGAGCAGGATTCTCCTCTTCTTGGGGCCACATGTTGGGGCCAGCATGACTTTCTATTTATTCCACGTTTCCCCCTTTTCAACACACTTTATGTCTGTAAGTGAAAAATCAGTCTTCAGGCTGCGCACAGTGAATGATGCTGTAATCCCAGTAACTTGGGAGGCTGAGGTGGGAGGATCGCTTGAGCTCAAGAGTTCAAGACCAGCTTGAGCAACACAGCAAGATCCCATCTCTAAAAATAAATGTAAAAAAATAAATTCCATCTTCAATTTTGTTCTTTCTGTATTCTGCAGCCTTGTCTTCCTGTGCGTGTCCTTTAGCATAGGACCTGGTGCAGAATATGTGCGCCATGCAATTTTTTTTGGCTCTTTATTGTGGAAATTTTCAAACATATACAAAATAAACAGAATAGCGTAATGATCCCCTATGTGCCACATACCCAGCTTCGACATTCAGCATTCTGCCATTCCAGGGGCTTCTGTAGCTCCCCTCACTCCCCTGCCCTCACTCAACCATTATTTTTACAGTTTTATTGGAGGTAAAATTGACATATATCAAAATACCATAATGACAAAGTAGCAAAAATTAAGTGTGTATAATACACTTATATATATTAAAATTATATATATTTATATATTAAATATATTAAATATATATTGTATATTAAAATATATATTAAAAATATATATATATTAAAATATATATTAAATATATATATATATTTTTTGAGATGGAGTTTGCCTGCGACACCCAGGTTAGAGTGCAATGGCGTGATCTCAGCTCACTGCAAGCTCCACTTCCCAGGTTCAAGTGACTTTCCTGTTTCACCCTCCTGAGTGGGATTACAGGCGTGCACCACCAAGTTCAGCTAATTTTTGTAATTTGAGTAGAGATGGGGTTTCACCATATTGGCCAGGCTGGTCTCAAACTCCTGACCTCAAGTAATCCACCCACCTTGGCCTCCCAAAGTGCTGGGATTATAGGCGTGAGCCACTGCACCCGGCCTTATTTTAACAAACACACACACCTCTGTAACTCACACCCCATCACGATACAGAGCATTTCCATCACTCCAGAAAGCTCCTTCATGTCCCTTTCCAGGTAACTAACCAGGGGCAACTAGTATGACCTTTTTAATCCACTTTAGATGAATTTCGCCTGTTCTGAAAAGTCATCTCAGCGGAGCAGTCTTTACTTTTTTGTGTCCAGATTCTTTAGCTCCTCATAATTTCTATGAGGCTCACCCATTTCTTAATAATAAATATTTTTGGCTGGGCACAGTGGCCTGTAACCCCAGCACTTTGGGAGGCTGAGGTGGGTGGATCACTTGAGGACAAGAGTTCAAGACCAGCCTGGCCAACATGGTGAAACCCCGTCTTTACTAAAAATAAAAAATTAGCAAGGCGTGGTGGCAAACGCCTGTAATCCCAGCTACTTGGGAGGCTGAGGCACAAGAACTGCTTGAACCTGGGAGGCAGAGGTTGCAGTGAACTGACACCACACCACTGCAGTCCACCCTGGGTGATGGAGTGAGACCCTGTCTCAAAAAAAAAAAAAAAAAAAAAAGGAAGAAGAAGAATAAGGAGAAAGAGAAAGAGAGGAAGAGGAAGAAGAAGAAGAGGAAGAGGAGGAAGAAGAAAAAGAAGAAAAGAAGAAGAAGGAGAAGAAGGAGAAGGAGAAGAAGAAGAAGAAGAAAAGAAGAAGAAGAAGAAGAAGAAGAAGAAGAAGAAGAAGAAGAAGAAGAAGAAGAAGAAGAAGAAGAAGAAGAAGGAGGAGGAGGAGGAGAAGGAAGAAGAAGAAGAAAAGAAGAAGAAGGAAGAAGAAGAAGAAGAAGAAGAGGAGGAGGAGGAGGAGGAGAAGAAGGAGGAGGAGGAGGAGAATTTTTAAAAATAAAGATTTCTAAACTAGAAAGTGGCAGTGCGGGGAGCAGAGGGCTCACAGTAGAGAACAGATTGGGCGAGCAGGCTGGCATCAGTCTGTGGAAGTCCTTGGAAGTCAGGAAGAGGGACCTTTACTCTATTTTCCTGGTACCAAGTTAACAGACTCCTTCATAATTGCTGAGCAGGGCCTGGGAACTGATTTTCTGCCATCATGTTCCACTCCCCACTGCTTTCATGAGTCACCACTGTGCCATTGAGTAGCGGTGCCTATTGCCAACTCTACTTGGAGCTGGTGCATGCACATTCCCTCCTGAAGAGCTGGCATAACTCCAAGTCCCATCCCACACCCCCTGGAAGGATGTGAAGAACAAGTTCAGAACTTGGCAACATGCCTTTGAACGATCGTTCACGCCTCCTTGAGGTGGTGGAGCTGGAAAGGCAAAGGTCAGGAAGATCAGTCAGGAAGCCATGGGCCAGGGCTGGGTGCCAGGAGCATTCAGGACCATGATTTGGTAACTTTGGACCTGGCCCTATATTGCTAGGGAATGGAATCAAATGATCTTACAGGGCTGCCAAGGCTGTTTTGATTTGTGTGGGTGCAATGCAAGGTCAGGAATGCCACAATCCAACTATCAAATGCAGGAGCGATAAAAAATTTGCTGACCAGATCAGCTTAGACATGCAGCATTTAGGTTCTGAAATAGAAATCCAGGTCAGGGACACCGAAGAATACAGTCTGGACCCACGCCAAGTTTGGGAGCACAGGAAGTCCAAGGAGAAAGAGTGAGGGGAGTGTTATTTCTCAGCAAGAAGCTAGAGCAGGATTAGACTGGAGAAGCAGTTGTCCAGCAGGAGAAAGGGTGTCAGGAGGCATGTACCGAACAATAGCTTCCTCCCTAAGTGGCCCACTACCTTCTCTCAAATTCCAGAAAAGCTTTAATTTTGAGGCCTTGGAAGGGTGGGAGAATTTCTAGGCGCCTTATCCTAACTGATAGGATCGAAGAGTTGGAAACTGCATGTATTAATTATCTGTTGCTGCAAAACAAATCACACCAAAACGTAATGGCTTGAAAAGCACATTTATTATTTCATAGTTTCTGTGGGTCAGGTATCCAGCCACAGTTGAATTGGGTTATCCAGCTCAAGACTTCTCACAAGGCCACTGCCAGTAAAGAATCAAGAACCTCATCCTAACATCTTGCAAAGAACTGAATCCTGCCAACAAACATGTGAGTCAGGTTGGAAGTAAATCCTTTTCCTGTTGATCCTTCAGACGAAAACACAGCCCCGTCTGACAGCCCTGTAGCAGACTTATTTGTTTTGCAGACATGTGCAATGAAGCTAAGAATACATGTCCTGAACATGGTCAAAATAGGATGCTTCCTAATCCATGTCCATGGCTTGCCTTCTTTCTAGAGCTCTCCCATGGCTCACATGGCTGTGGATTCTGGTTCTGATACCATGCCATTAGCTCGTACACCATGATTACAACTGAGTTCATCCTCTGGGTCCTAAATGATTTTCATCCTCCTGTCCTATTTTAGTCAAGAGTATTGCTACTTCTTCAGTCCCCTAGCGTGGCAGGCAGCTTTCAGCATGGCTGTCAATGATCTCCATCTCCTTATCTTCATGCCCATGTGTAGTTCCTTCTCCTTGTGTATATGGGCTGGGCTCAGTGACTTGGTTTTAATGAATAAAACACAGCAAGGGTGTTGGATGCCACTTTGGAAATTAGATTATAAAAGACAATGACTTCCATCTTTTTCAGACTCTTTTCACATCTTGCTCTGAAAAAGCAAGCGGGAGAGATTCACATGGCAAGAAGCTAAGTCCTGGAACCAGCATCCCTCGGATGCCAAGGGATGACTGTTTTGTTATTGTCATTATTGTTGCTTTAAACAATTGTTCATCAGAAGAGATCAAAGCTTCGGAGACCACTTTGGCTCTTCCCATTCCTTCTGTTTCCAGTAGAGCTAATTCCTCTGTCGTCTTCCTTGTGACTGTGAGATTCTCATCTTCATCTCACTCTCCACACCCCTCCTAAGTTCAGGCCTTGCTGTCCTCAGGCCAGGGGCACATCTAGCCCTCATGCTTGTCTCCATGTGCCCCTTTGTTTGCCAGATCTCCCTTATAAAACACTTTTTGTCGCCTCTGTATAAGGCACTGTTTAGGGTCACTTTTTGTGTAAGGCACAGAGCTCTCGCCCACCCTTGGGGGCTCCTAACGCCACCCCTTTGTCTTTCCTGATCAAGCCTCACCCAGCCAGCCCATGGTCCCACTTCCATGCCCACTGCCCCGCTGATCTCTGCCCCGTGTCCTTCTCCTCTCATGTACGTGGAAGCTGTGCCCAGTTCCCCTGTCTCTGAGACCTCCCATCCACCAGGATCGTTGACTGTTGACTTTCCTCAGCACTTTTGTACTTGATATTTCCACCCTCTCTTTCTGTCTTAAATATTGACTTGAAATCATTATCTAGTCATTTTTTAATCATAGATATCACTTACTGAAGATACAGTTAATCTTCACAACTGCCGTGCGAAGTAGGTGTGATGATCTCCATTTTATGACTGGGGAAACTGAAGTTCAAGGCCACACAGCTAATAAAAGTCACTGCCAATATGCAAACCCAGGCCCATATACTCTTTCCTACCCAGGGCTCCACTGACTTCTCCTCCATTTGACTGAGAAACACCTTGTTCTCCAAGTCTTCTGAATCCCCACAATAATTGGGGATTTTACTCTAGGGTAGAAAACAAAGTGATATGTGCAAATTTCAACCACAATTTATTAAATATTGACCAAGTTAAATGGAGAGCAAGGTTAATTTATATTTTATTAAAAAAAGTAATGGAAATGTTATATTTTTGGTAACGCTGCATGTCTGTATCAAATATAAGTGTTGAAAATTTTCCATTTCTGGTCAGTTAAGTCTGACTCTGTTCCATTAAATATCTACATTAAATGAAGTACCATACTGTCTTAAGATTTATGCATTTACATGAATAGACTCCAGGGTGTAACACTTTAATCTATAAAAAGTACTAACTAAAAGTAACCGTTGCCATGGCAACACACTGCATGCATTAGTAGCCTTCAAAGGCAAAGTACTTTTGGAAATGAGCATTTACTGATGCCCCAGACTAACCAAAACTCAGTGGAATGGATTTTAAATCACCGTTAACACTTGGAGCTTCATTCCTAGGTTTAAAGTAGATCACAGAGCTTCCCAGCACATATATTATTTTTCACTTAAAGGAGAATACTTCATTAGTGAGCGACTGCTGATTTTCTATACACATTTTGAGAAACTCAAAAAGATGGATTTTAAAGTGCATCTAGATGAGCAAGGTCCCAGAAGAGCTATGAACATTTGGCAACACAAGAATGAGGGAGAATAGAGCACTCTCCCTGCATGAAGTCATTGCACAAAGTCAGTGAAAAGACAATTTGGTCCTGGCTGAGGAAACATAAAGAGATGGATGCAGCCTTCAAGAGCCCAAAATTGCCCTCATGGACCTTGGACGGGCACAGGAAAGCAGTGGCACACAAGACCTGTGGGGAGACGATGGATGTGTAGATGAATCTGTTAACAGCAATGATGGGGAAACCCCCTCACTAGATGGAAAGTATAGAGTTGGATCCCTACCTCACACTGTGGAACAAAGGCAAAGTCCTATTGGATTCACTACCCACATATGGGAAAAGTAAATCCACAACCCAGATACCAAAAGGTGAGGAGAAATGTCTCTGAGACCTTAGGGAAGAGATTTCTTAAACAAGACTCCAAATGTACATATTACAGGGCAAAATATGAAGAACACAACCATATAAAAACTAAACATTTATGATGTATTAGTCCATTGTCACACTGCTATAAAGAACTGAGGCTAGGTAATTTATGAAGAAAAGAGATTTAATTGACTTATAGTACTATAGGCTGTACAGGCAGCATGGCTCAGAGGCCTTAGGAAATTCACAATCATGGTGGAAAGCGAAGGGGAAGCAGGCACATCTTGCCATGGTGAAGGAGAGAGACAGCAAAGGGGAAAGTGCCACACACTTTTAAACCATCAGATCTCATGAGAACTCCCTCACTATCCCTAGAATAGCAAGGAGGAAATATGTTTCCATAATCCAATCACCTCCTACCAGGGCCTTCCTCCAATTTGACATGAGATTTGGACAGGCACACAAATCCGAACCATAACATATGGTCAAGTGCAGCAGCTCACGCCTGTAATCCCTGCATTCTGGGAGGCTGAGGTAGGAAGATGGGCAACACAGAGAAACACCATCTCTACAAAATTTTTAAATTGACCAGGCATTGTGGTGCTTGCCTATAGTTCTAGCTACTTGGTAGGCAGGAGGATTGCTTGAGCCCAGGAATTCAAGGTTATAGTAAGCTATGGTCGCACCACTGCACTACAGCCTGGACTACAGCCTGGGCAACAGAGCAAGATCCTGTCTCAAAAAAAAACTATAAACGTTTCTATTCAGTGAAGCCATCTTAATCAAAGTTAGCAGAAAATAATTTTCTGGAAGAAGATATTTGAAGTGAGTAAAATTGACAAGGGATTAATACACAGGCCAACACTATCCAAGAGAATTGGCTGTGATGATGGAAATGGTGTCAGTCTATGTGGGCCACTGGATAGTTGTAGCTACTGTGCACTTGAAATGTGAGGAGGGTGACTGAGGAGCTGAATTTTTAATTCTATTTAATTACTATTTTTTTATTTTTATTTTTTTAGATAGGGTCTTTGTCACCCAGGCTGGAGTGCAGTGGTGCAATCACAGCTCACTGCAGCCTTGACCTCCTGAGCTCAGGTGATTCTCCCACCTCAGACTCCTGAGTACCTGGAATTACAGGTGTGCCACCACACCTGGCTAATTTTTGTATTTTTAGTAGAGATGGGGTCTTGCCATGTTTCCCAGGCTGGTCGTGAACTCCTGAGCTCAAGCGATCCACCTACCTTGGCCTCCCAAAGTGCTGGGATTATAGGTGTGAGCCACCATGCCCAGACTAATTAATTTCAGTAGCCACATGGGACTAGTGGCTAACGTATTAGCACAGATCTAGAATATACAAGTAACTCCTACAAATCAGTAGGAGTTAAAAACTCAAAATATGAATAGGCAAAAAGAAAAAAATGACTTCATCTTAATTCCTCACCTTAATTTTCCTCTTCTTCCTCCAAGTCTTTTCTTATTTTATTTTTATTCTGTTGTATGCATTTCTTTCTTTCTTTTCTTTTCTTTTCTTTTTTTTTTTTTTTTTTGAGACAGAGTTTCACTCTGTCACTAGGCTGGACTGCTGTGGCATGATCTCGGCTCACTGCAACCTCTACCTCCCAGGTTCAAGCAATTCTCCTGCCTCAGCCTCCCCAGTAGCTGGGATTGCAGGCACACGCCACCACACCCAGCTAATTTTTGTATTTTTAGTAGAGACGGGGTTTCACCATGTTAGCCACGATGGTCTCGATCTCCTAACCTCATGATCTGCCCACCTTGCTCTCCCAAAGTGCTGGTATTATAGGTGTGAGTCACCGCGCCTGGCCCCTGTTGTATGCATTTCTATAATCCACCCCAAATCCCTCTTTGGCAGTGAGATGGAGCATAAATATATGTAACAACAACCCCCACTCATGGATGGGCTGATCTGACTGAGGCTGGTCTCACTGGGTCTTTGAGCTTTTATGAGTTGGGCCAGCACTGGCTTGGGGGAGGAAAGGGGGTCAACATCCTCACATCATGTGCAGAGGCCCTGTCATCATGGCAAACTGTTTATGCAAGTTCATTATCGAGAAGAAATGGATTGATCAACAGAAATCCCGAAGACTTCTAAGACAGTGAACAAAGGACTCCGCTATTTTTTCAGCTCCACATAGGCTAACACCTAGAGGACATGTTGCATTCTTTTGTGATTTTTACACAACTGAGAAGAAATTTTAACCTTGTTTAAAGCTAATACATCTTTTACCAGGCGTGGTGGCTCATGCCTGTCATCCTAGCACTTTGGAAGGCCAAGGTGAGAGGATCACTGGAGCTCAGGAGTTCAAGGCCAGTCTGGACAACATATTGAGACACTATCTCTATTTAAAAAATAATAATAAAGCTGATACATCTTTAGTCAAAGAGAAAATGGAAGAAACAGCAATTTATTACTTAACTGAACAAGAACAACATTTCATTTTATTCTTGTCATTGCACCCTCAGAGAAACATAATTGAGGTGGAGGGATCCAGAGGAAGGGAACCAGTGACAACGAGGATGGAGGGCTCTCCACGGGAAGGTGTGAGAGAATTTAGTTCTCCGTGCCGTGAAGATGGGATTGGAGCCATACATGCGAGGGCGTCACACAGGTGACTGAGCCCTGCAAGTCCCTGAATGATACAAGTGAATGAAGGGGAAATGTGGATAAAACAAACACTGTTTTGCTCAGACAAATGCTTTCAGGAAGTAACGTTGTTTCCTCTGTTGGACAACAATAGGTAGTTTCTACGCCAAAGGTATTAAATTTAAGGATATGAAATTGTCAGTTTTGCAGGACAAGAACGGCTAACAAAAATGGTAACTTCACCTGGTTCAACACGGTCCTCAACCAGAAAAGGCGTCAGAGCCTGCCTGAGACATGAGAAAAGAGGTCACAATCTCTCATTACAGTGAGGTCTGAGGACCCCAGCCCGGAAAGGAAGGGAATTGGTTAGCACCCAGATCCGGAGTCCACGTTTCAGGGAACCAAAATACAGGCAAGCCTCAAGTCCAAAAGGGTGTAAACAGAGAGGCCAGGACCCGACCTTCAGCCGGGCGTCTGCAGAGGAAGTCAGCCACGCAGTGAGGGCTACTGAGCAAAGAGCCTTCAGGTGTCTGTACCATAAAAGAAAAACAAATGAGCTAGGAAACCCCCAAACTATTCAGACAATAGACAATAGAATCCATTGATCTTTAAAACTCCAAGCCCAGTTTTGAGGTTTACATGTATTTTTGTCGAATTGCTGCATCTTTAGACTAAGTGAAGGCAGTTATGAGAACATGCCCCAGTTTTTTTAGGTAACTCCATGGAAGACAATGCATCTTCCTCAGAGACGTCCCCACCCTGACCGTGCAGGAGCTCCATCCAGATGGGCCACAGTGCTCAGAGGTGAGGTGTGGGTGCTCAGAGCTCAGGTTGTGGGTGCTCAGAGGTGAGGTGGAAGCCTTGCAGAGGAAGGCGGCTTTGAAAGAAGTGTGGGGGAAAGTGCAGGAGGATCCAATTCTAAATTCCCATTTGATTGGCTGTGAAATCTCTTCCGTTTTATATTTTGTGATGCAAAATAATGGTGTCTGTTTTTCTTTCATTCAAAATGCATCATAGGCCAGACACGGTGGCTTAGCCTGTAATCCCAACACTTTGGGAAGCCAAGGCAGGGAGATCGCTTGTGCCCAGGAGTTCAAGACCAGCCTGTGCAACATAGCAAGACCCCATCTCTATAAAAAAAATTTTAAAAATTAACTGGACATGGTGGCATGCACCTGTAGTCCCAGCTACTTGGGAGGCTGAGGTGGGAGGACCACTTGAGGCCAGAAGGTCAAAGCTGAAGTGAGCCTTGTTTGAGCCACTGCACTCTAATCAGGTGACAGAGTGGGACCCTGTCAAAAAAAAAAAGCATCATAAAGGCATCCAAACCAGAAAGGAAGAAGTAAAATTATGTCTGTTCTTGGACATGATCTTATATGTAGAAACCCCTAAAGATTCCACAAACTATTAGAACGAATAAACAAATTCAGCAAAGATGCAGAATATACAAAATATAAAATCAACATATAAAAATCAGTTGCATTTCCATACACTAAAACGAACAGTCGGAAAAGGAAATTAAGAAAATAATTCCATTTCTAATAGAATCAAAAATAATAAAATACTCAGAATTAACCAAGAGGCAAAAGACCTGTACTCTGAAAACTATGAAGTGTTTCTGAAAGAAATTAAAGAAGATACAAACAAATGGAAATACAGTACATGTTCATATATTTAAGGACTTAATATAGTTAAGATGTCCATACTATCCAGAGCAATCTACACATTTAGTGCAATTCTTGTCAAAAATCTCACGGGTGTTTTCACAGAAATTAAAAAAAAAAATTGATCCTAAAATTCATATGGTATTTCAAAGGATCTTGAATAGCCAAAACAGTCTCGAAGAAGAATAACAAAGTTGGAGTTCTCACATTTCTTTATTTCCAAATTTATTACAAAGCTATAGTACCTTTAAGGCATAAAGACACACATGTAAATCAATGGAATTGAATAGAGAGCCCAGAAATAAACCCTCCCATATATGGTTAAATGATTTTCAGCAAGAGTGCCAAGATCATTCAAAGGGGGAGAACAGTCTTTTCCACAAATGATGCTAGGAAAACTGGACCACATGCAAAAAATAATGAATTGGATGCTTTCTTTATACTATATACAAAAATTAACACAAAATGGATCAAAGACCCAAATGTAAGAGCCAAAACTATATAAGCCTGAGAAGAAAATACAGAGGAAAATCTTCATGATACTGAGTTTGGCAATGATTTCTTGGCTATGCCACCAAAAGCACAGACAACAAAAGTAAAAATAGGTAAATTATATCAAAATTAAAAACTTTTGTCCGTCAAAGGACACAGTCAACAGAATGAAAAGGCAACCTATGGGATGGGAGATATTTGCAAATCATACATCTGACAAGGGGTTAGTATCCAGAATATATAAAGACCTCCTACAACTCAACAACAACAAAAAGATAACCCAGTTTAGAAATGGGCAATGGACTTGAATAGACAGATATCCAAATAATGTATGTAAGTGTGCAACAAGCATAGTCAAAGATGCTCAACATCGCTGGTCAGTAAAGAAATGCAAATGAAAACCACCATGAAATACCACCTCATGCCCATTAGAATAGCTGCTGCAAAAAACCCCAGAAAATAACAAGTATTGGTGAGATTGCAAAGAAATTCAAATTTGTGTGCCCTGTTGTTGGCAATGTAAATGTGCAGCAGTTTTGAACAACGCTATGGCAGCTCCTTAATAAATTAAATAGAGAATTACCATATGATACAGCAACTCCACTTCTGGGTATGTATCCAAAGAACTGAAAAGATCACAAAGAGATATTTGTACAATCATGTTCATAGCAGCAACGTTCACAATAGCCAAAAGATGGCAACAACTCATATATCTATCAACAGAAGAATGGATAAGCAAAATGTGGTCTGTGTATACAATGGAATATTATTTAGCTTTAAAAAGGAGGACAATTCTGACACATGCTACCACATGGATGACCCTTAAGGACATTATGCTAAGTGAAATACGCCAATCCAAAAGGACAAATACTGAATGATCCCATTCATATGACCTCTCTAGGGTAGTCAGCTATAGAAACAGAAGGCAGAATTGTGTTTGCCAGAATCTGGGGAGAAGGTAAAATGAGGAGTTGTTGTTTAATAGGTATAGTTTCAATTTTATGAGATAAGTCCTAGAGATTGGTTACAGTTTTATGAGATAAGTCCTAGAGATTGGTTACACATTAATGTGGATATACTTAGCACTAGAGAACTGTACACTTAAAATGGTTAAAATGGTAAAGTTATGTCATGTGTATTTTACCACAATTAAAAATTTTTAAAGCATATATCATGAAGAAATATCCTATTTAGTTCTCAAACATATTTAAGTGATTTAATAATTGTGGTAACACATGGTTTAAATGTTTAACATGAGATTACATTTATATAAAGCTTCTTGTACAGTCATTTGACTGAATTTGCCAATCAAGTTAGGTGAACTACTCAATGATTTTCTTGTAGAAACTGCAAAAATCACCCCCTTGATTTAGACATCCTCATGGTATAATTTACAGATTTGAGTTAGTTGGTGGGAATGTAAATTAGTACAGCCACCATGGAGAAAACTATGGAGGTTCCTCAAAAAAGCTAAAAACAGAGCTACCATATGATCCAGCAATCCCACTGCGAGTATATACCTAAAAGAAAGGAAATCAGTATATTGAAGAGATATCTGCATTCTCATTTATTGAAGTGTTATTCACAGTAGCCAAGATTTGGAAGCAACCTAAGTGTCCATCAACAGACAAATGGATAAAGAAAATGTGGTACACATATACAATGAAGTACTATTCAGCCATGAAAAAGAACGAGATCCCGTCATTTGCAACAACGTGGATGAAACTGGAGGTCATTATGTTTAATAAAACAAGCCAGGCACAGAAAGACAAACTTGACCTGCTCTCGCTCATTTGTGGGAGCTAAAAATGAAGACGATTAAATTCATGGGGATAGTAGAATGATGGTTACCAGAGGCTGGGAAGGAGGAGAGGAAGCATGGTTAATAGATACAAAAATATAGTTAGATAGAATGAATACAATCTCATATTTGATAGCACAACAGGGTGACTACAGTTAACAATCATTTACTGTACATATAAAAATACCTAAAGTAGTGTAATTGGAATTTTTGTACCACAAAGAAATGATAAATGCTTGAGATAATGGCTATGCCATGTCCCCTGATGTGATTATCATGGATTGCATGCATGTATCAGAATATCTCATGTACCCCATAAATATATACACTTACTATGTACCAACAAAAATAAAAAATACAATACAATAAAAAGATTTGAGACCAGGTGCAGTGGCTCACACCTGTCATTCCAGCACTTTGGGAGGCCAAGGCAGGTGGATCACTTGAGCTCGGGAGTTCACAATCAGCCTGGGCAACATGGAAAAGCTTCATATCTACAAGAAATACAAAAATTAGGCCGGGCGCGGTGGCTCAAGCCTGTAATCCCAGCACTTTGGGAGGCCGAGACGGGCGGATCACGAGGTCAGGAGATCGAGACCATCCTGGCTAACACCGTGAAACCCCGTCTCTACTAAAAATACAAAAAACTAGCCGGGCGAGGTGGCGAGCGCCTGTAGTCCCAGCTACTCGGGAGGCTGAGGCAGGAGAATGGTCTAAACCCGGGAGGCGGAGCTTGCAGTGAGCTGAAATCCGGCCACGGCACTCCAGCCCGGGCTACAGAGCAAGACTCCGTCTCAAAAAAAAAAAAAAAAAAAAAAAAAAAAAAAAAAAAAAAAGAAAAGAAATACAAAAATTAACCAGGTGTGGCGGTGCACACCTGTGGTTCCAGCTACTTAGGAGGCTGAGGTGGGAAGAGGGCTTGAGCCCTGGAGGCAGAGGTTTTCATGAGCCACGATCACGCCACTGCACTCCAGCGTGGGGAATAGTATGAGACCGTGTCTAAGATAAAAAACGATTTGTGTTAGAATAAAATTCAAGCCAGCTTCAGCCACCAAATTGTGGTCTTCAGCAAGTCTCTTCACTTCCATAAATCTCAGTTTCCTCATCTGTAGTGTGGATTGCTTTGAAAATTGAGTGAAAATATGAGTGTCTGTTTTCTTTTTGCATCAGATGTTCATCCACTTTCCCCTCCCTTTCTTATGCTGGTTCAGGATATTGGGTTCCATGATGCAATCCCAAAGTACAGAGGAAGAAGTGAGCCAGAGTCTTCATCACAGGCCCATTCCTGGGCACAAAGCAATTCTGATAGAATCTTCTAGGGGAGGAGCAAAGAAGTGAGGCCATGAGCAGGCAGGTGGAGCAGCAACCCCAAGGCCTTCCCTGACGCTGCAGCCCACCGGGACCCCAGCCAGCAAATTCCGGTGGGCTCTGTTCAAGGTTCTCCACCGTCCTCCAGATCTGGGTTGTAGTAGTAATTACGGTGACCTTCATTTTCAAAGCCTGATCTCCAAGGCCCTGGAGGTCATGGTGAGGTGAGAAAGGGAAAGTCTTGCCCCTCTTTCCAGGGGTTTCCTGAAACTCAGGGGGAGAATTATGCTTTAAAGTTACTTTACAGCAGTAGTTTTAAAGTGCTTAGTTTTCCTTTGCCTTTGGGAAGCAAATTTCTTCTAAGAAATCTTGAAATATTTTTGCTCATCTTGTATCTTTGAATACAATGATTTTCTTTGTTTTTTGTTTTTGTTTTTTTCTTTCTTTCTTTTTGAGATGGAGTTTCGTTCTTGTTGCCCAGGCTGGACTGCAATGGCACGATCTCAGCTCACTGCAACCTCCACCTCCCAGGTTCAAGCAATTCTCCTGTCTCAGCCTCTGGAGTAGCTGGGATTACAGGTGTGCACCACCATGCCTGGCTAATTTTTGTGTTTTGTTTTGTTTTGTTTCAGTAGAGACAGGGTTTCACCATGTTGGCCAGGGTGGTCTTGAACTCCTGACCTCAGATGATCTGCCCGCCTCAGTCTCCCAAAGTGCTGTGATTACAGGCGTGAGCCACTGTGCCCAGCCTGGATACAATGATTTTCTTTAGTATACAATGCAATGCAATGTAATGACATAGAGGTTGTTGATGCTCGGAGATTCAACAACCCACTCACAATGTAGTAACTTTCCCCAGCCGCCTGTTATTTGCCTGGAGATAAAAATAGGTAGAGATTTCAACGTCAGAGCAAAGAGCCGCTTATTGTATCTATTTAGTGTGTTATAATTAAAACTGTTGTGAATTCTGCAGCTTCATATTGCAGAGGTTGAGAAAACCTTTTTTCAGTTTGGTTCAAGTAAATTCACACTTCCCGAATCCCATTTTGTGTTTTAGGGTCTAAAAAAAATGAACCTAAGATTAAAAAGAAAATGCGGCCGGGCGCGGTGGCTCAAGCCTGTAATCCCAGCACTTTGGGAGGCCGAGACGGGCGGATCACGAGGTCAGGAGATCAAGACCATCCTGGCTAACACGGTGAAACCCCGTCTCTACTAAAAAATACAAAAAACTAGCCGGGCGAGGTGGCAGGCGCCTGTAGTCCCAGCTACTCGGGAGGCTGAGGCAGGAGAATGGTGTAAACTCGGGCGGCGGAGCTTGCAGTGAGCTGAGATCCGGCCACTGCACTCCAGCTTGGGCGACAGAGCGAGACTCCGTCTCAAAAAAAAAAAAAAAAAAAGAAAATGCAACCACACCATTGTGGTGTGCCTGGCCCTGTGTAGAAACTGGAGGGGTGTGTGCAAAGCCCAGCAAATATCCAAATGACACATTCATAAGCTCAGCTGAAGCTTTGTAAGTAAATTCTAAACCAAGGATGTTGTTCGTCACACGTACTTTTCTTCTCAACTTTCGATTGAGGTCAGCTCCCTGATCCCATCATCAACTCTACTCTCACCTTTGAGATTGAGTTCTTTTTTGATCAACTGAACTATTATAAGAAAAAAGAGAAAGAAAACATTGCCAGTGAGGGGAGATCACTAAAGGGGATTCTGTCTATTTACCACCCAGAGGGTTTGGAGCTGGCTGGAGCCTTAGAGACGGTGGGGACATTTGCCCTTGGGGTGCCCTAGAACAGCAGCTCAATCTCTATCTTGAGGAATCTTCCATTGGGCAACAGGGAGCACCTCCTTTTCTCTCTTCCCCAGTGTAGTCCAGAGATCAGCCCACTTGCTCTGAGGCACTGACTCTTGAGGACGTGCTAAAAGGACCTGGGCACAGCTGGCAGTCATATGGCTGTGGCAGTTACGGCCACCACAGTGGATCATGTGGGCACTCTTCCTGCCTCTCTCCTGTGTCCTGACCTCCCAGAGCTTCCTGGTCCTGCTGCTGCTGAGGGTAGCGTCAGCACTAGGCATGCATCTGTGGGCATGAATGCCTTCAGCCAGAGTGTCCCGTAGTTTGGGAGAAAATAACCTTGATATTTAAATAAAACCAATCCAATTGTCCCATAGACAGTTTTTTTTTTTCTTTTGATAAACATAGAAATTCACCCTTCTAGTCTTAAAGCTTGAAACTTACATTTGTTTTATCTGAGTTCCTTCTTCAGGAAAGAACCTTCAGACCTCTCAAGAACTGAAATTCACCAGACCGTCACATCCGACAATAAGATGTAGGACCCCTCATTCGCCATGATTGCTTCCTTGCCCCTCCCTATTTTCCGTTTTCTTTCACACGGTTACATTTCTTCCCTGCTATATGAACCCCTAGTTTTAGTTAGTCAGGGAGATGCATTTGAGACTGAGCTCCCATCTCCTCTGCTGCAGAACCCGATTAAAGCCTTCTTCCTTGGCAATTCTCACCATCTCCATCATTGGCTTTCTGTACCGCAAGCCCCAGGACCCAGACCAAACTCCCGGTATTTCGGTAACAGAAACAAACTTGGGGTTGGATTCCAGTTCTGCCTCTTACAGGTTATGTGTCCTTAAACAAGACTTTCCCCTCCATGTCTTCTTTTCCTCATCTTTGCAGTGGGCACAGAGGCCCTGCTTGGCATAGTTACTCTCAATGAAACCTGAATGTGGGAGCACTGTTTGTACTGTAAAATGCTACACATCAGAGAATTGATTTTACTGTTGTAAACCAAAAGCCTTCAAGCCATACCAGACTTGGATTTGAAATGGCTTCACTGACTTGTGACCTCACCCTAGACTGCTAACAGTGACATCACCCATCCTTCCTCTGCCTGAAAGGACAGCAGTCGAGCAGGCTTCAGGATTGGCTTAATCCAAGTGCTCTAGTTTCTTCTGGGCCATTCCTCAAGTATCTGCCCCATCTTTACTTCCCCCTATAGTGGTGTCCAGAGGAGGCAAAAGAGACTTCTTCCACAGCTCTCTCAGGAGAAAAAAAAAATTCCCTGGAAAGCCCAGCAAACTTCTCAGCATGTCCATTGGCCTGAGTTGGATTTCATGCCCCTTTCTGAACTGACCTCTGGCAAAGGGAATGAGTCACCCTTTGAGCACCTACTCCCAGATCTGGGGGTGGAATCCACTTCCCCTGAGTCACATGGATTCCATGAAGTGCGTTTGTGGGTAGGTAGGTAGGGGAAAGGGTGTGGTGCTAAAGAACTGCACAAAATCGGAGTTCTCTTAGAGAAGAAGCAGTGGTGAAGGGATAACATATGTACATAGAAGAGTCTAGGTGAACACACATATGTTCAGTGTATGACCAGTTTTTGTTAAAAAAAAAAAAAAAAGGAGGGGATGAGAAAGGGAAATATATAAATATACAAGGGAAATATGCAAATATTTTATAAATACAAATATACATATTTGCATATGTAAAAAATATATTTGGAAGGATAAAGAAAGAGACTGTTCATGTGGCTTTCTCATGGACAGGACCCAGATGTCTGGAGACAGGGATTGGAGAGAAACTTTTCATTCTACACTCATTCATATTGCTTAAATTTTGAACCATGTGAATATATTGCTAATTCAAAAATAATTAATCAGTCCATTATTTTTTTGAGATGGAGTCTTGCTCTATCACCCAGGCTAGAGTGCAGTGATGCGATCTCGGCTGACTGCAACCTCCACCTCCTGGGTTCAAGCGATTCTCCTGCCTCAGCCTCCTGAGTAGCTGGGATTACCACCGCACCCAGCTAATTTTTGTATTTTTAGTAGAGATGGGGTTTCACCATATTAGCCAGGCTGGTCTCGAACTCCTGACTTTGTGATCTGCCCACCTTGGCCTCCCAGAGCACTGGGATTACAGGCGTGAGCCACCGTGCCTGGCCAATAAGTCAGTTTTTTTAAGTGGAATTCGGAAGCGTGAAAGTGTGATGGAACATTAGGCACTGCACATCTGGACCCTCTCAATGACTTTGTCAAGAATAAGGTGAATCTATGCTTCCTTATTCATCCTAGGGCCCAGTGGATAACTGTTAGCTCTAATATGCTCTCACACACACACACACACACACACACACACACACACCCCAAACATTAATTTTCAAAGGTAATGCAGTCTGAATTCATGCTGAAGAAGGGAAATCATCTAACTGGTTCATAATCTGAACTACGGTCTCTGCTTCCAATGGGAGAATCATTTTTTTTTTCCATTCCAAACCTCTAAAACCCAGTGATCCTCAACCAAGGGTGATTTCACTCCCAAGGGACATTTGACAATGTCTGAAAACATTTTTGGTTGTCAGAACTTGGGAGCATTTAGTGGATCAAGATCAGGAATGCTGCTAAACATCCTACAATGGACAGCACGGCCCCCCCACAACAAAGAATTATCCAGCCCAAAATGTCAATAGTGCCACTGTTGAGAAATTCTGCTTTAAGACAAAAAGTACCAGAAAAAAGCACAGGAATCAAGCCTTCAGTGGCCACCATCTAGTAAAATGCCTGTCTTTGAAATGGTCACTTGCCTTGCTCTCAGCTGGCTAAAATTCTTACACATGAAAAAGGAAGCAACGTGGAAAGTGATGCTGTCCTGCAACATGAGATGCCCCAGGACTTAATGAAGTAAAGACTTCAGTCTCCCAGTCAGAGAGAGGTTTGCTGCATTCACTTTCAGGGAAAGCCATCCAGCTATGAGGCCAAGCTCTTCCTTCTTAGCACTCTACCGGTGAGCAGTTGGATGTTTTCTTTAGATTAATGTTCCAATGACTGCAATCTCTGCCAAGCATTTCTCTGAAGTGTATAAATATATCAAATCCTCACACCAGCATTTTGAGGTAAAAACATACTTATCTCCACTTCCCAGGTAAGGCTCTTAGCTTGCCACAGTCACATACCTCGGAAGTTGCTGAGCTATTATCTGATCCCTGGCATCTGGCTCCATCCTCCGAGGGCTCTACAGCCTCCATACACTCAAACCATAATACACCTTCATGTACTTTTGTACAATAAATTACTAAGTGTAGATATTGCAAAATTGTTCTCCAAAAAGATTACTCTGATATATTTTCCAATGAATGATCCATGGGAGTGACTGTCCACATCCTCACCAACATTGGGTATCACCAATTTTTTAAATCTTGTACTCAGCCATTAGTTCTATTTTTCATTTCCTCAGAATGAGGAATGAGGTTGAGGTTGTGCATCTTTTCATGTGTTCATTTGTTCTTAGTATTTCTTTTTTCTGTGAGATACTTACCCAGATTTTTACCACTGTTGATCGTTTCAGATTTATGACTTCTTTGTTCACTAGGAACACTTAATCATTGTTCATCATGTATCACAAATATTTTGCTCAAATTATTTTTTATATTTTTGTATTGTACTTTTCTTTTTCTGAGTAAAGGATCTTGATTTCTGAGTAAAAGATCAAGATCTGAGTAAAGGATCTTGATCTGAGTAAAGGACATCTTCACATTTATCAGTCTTTTCCTACTTGGTTTCTTGAGTCTGATGTCATCTTCAGAAAGTTTTTTCCTATAAAAGATAATAGAGAGATCTGGCAAGATGGCTGAATAGGAACAGCTCTAGTTTGCAGCTCCTAGTGAGACCAACACAGAAGGTGGGTGATTTCTGCATTTCCAACTGAGGTACCCACTTCATCTCATTGAGACTGTTTAGGCAGTGGGTACAGCCCACAGAGGGCAAGCAGAATCAGGGTGGGGCATTGCCTCACCCAGGAAGTGCAAGCAGCCGGGGACCTCCCTCCCCCAGCCAAGGGAAGCCATGAGGGACTGTGCTCTCTGGCCCAGGTATTATGCATTTCCCACGGTTTTTGCAATCCACAGAATAGGAGATTCCCTCATGTGCTTACGCCACCAGCTCCCTGGGTTTCAAGCACAAAACTGGATGATTGTTTGGGCAGACACAGAGCTAGCTGTAGTTTTTTTGTTTTGTCTTGTTTTGTTTTTTCCATACCCCAGTGATGCCTGGAACCCCAGCGAGACAGAACCGTTCACTCCTCTAGGAAGGGGCCTGAAGCCAGGAAGCCAAGTGGTCTTGCTCAGCAGGTCCCACCCCCACAGACCCCAGCAAGCTAAGAATCACTGGCTTGAAATTCTCGCTGCCAGCACAGCAGTCTGAAGTTGACCTGGCTTGGTAGAGGGAGGGGCATCCACCATTACTGCGACTTGAGTAGGCAGCTTTCCCCTGACAGCGCTAAGGAGGCCAGGAAGTTTGGACTGTGGAACTCACCACAGCACGGCAAAGCAGCTATGGCCAGACTGCTTCTCTTGATTCCTCTTCACTGGGCAGGGCACCTCTGAAAGAAAGACAGCAGCCCCAGCCAGGAGGTTATTGATAAAACTCCCATCTGCCTGGTACAGAGCTCCCAGGGAAGGGGCGGCTGTCAGGGGCGCAGCTTCAGTGGACTTAAACATTCCTGCCTGCCAGCTCTGATGACAGCAGCAGATCCTGACAAGGAGGATTCTCCCAGCACAGTGCTCAAGCTCTACTAAAGGAGAGACTGCCTCCTTGAGTGGGTCCCTGACCCCTGTGTATTCTGACTGGGAGACACCTCCCAGTAGGGGCCAACAGACACCACATACAGGAGAGCTCTGGCTGGCATCAGACTGGTGCCCCTCTGGGACGAAGCTTCCAGAGGAAGGAGCAGGCAGCAATCTTCGCTGTTCTGCAGCCTCCGCTGGTGATATCCAGACAACCAGGGTCGGGAGTAGACCTCCAGCAAACTGCAGCAGACCTACAGAAGAGGGGTCTGCTAGAAGAGAAAAACTAACAAACAGAAAGCAATAACATCAACATCAACAAAAAGAAGCTGCACACAGAAACCCCATCCAAAGGTCATCAGCCTCAGAGATTAAAGATCATCATTTTTTTTATTGTGTCTATTTGATTTTTCTCTCTTTTCTTCTTTATTAGTCTAGCTAGTGGTCCATCTATTTTGTTAATCTATTTTGTTAATCTTTTCAAAAAATCAGCTCCTGGAATAACTGATTTTTTGAAGGGTTTTTCATGTCTCTATTTCCTTCAGTTCTGATCTGATCTTAGTTATTTCTTGTCTTTTGCTAGGTTTTGAATTTGTTTGCTCTTGCCTCTCTAGTTCTTTTAATTGTGATGTTAGGGTGTCAATTTTAGGTCTTTCCAGCTTCCTGTTGTGGGCACTTACTGCTATAAATTTCCCTCTTAATACTGCTTTAGCTGTGTCCCAGAGATTCTGGTAGCTTGTCTCTTTGTTCTCATTGGTTTCAAAGAACTTCTTTATTTCTCCCGTAATTTAATTATTTACCCAGTAGTCATTCAGGAGCAGATTGTTCAATTTCCATGTAGTTGTGCCGTTTTGGGTGAGTTTCTTAATTCTGAGTTCTAATTTGATTGCACTGTGGTCTGAGAGACTGTGTTATGATTTCCATTCTTTTGCATTTGCTGAGGAGTATTTTACTTCCAATTATGTGGTCAATTTTAGAAAACACGCTGTGTGCCACTGAGAAGAATGTATACTCTGTTGATTTGGGGTGGAGACTTCTGTAGATGTCTATTAGTTCTGCTTGATCCAGATCTGAGTTCAAGTCCTGAATATCCTTGTTAATTTTCTGTCTCATTGATCTGTCTAATATTGACAGTGGGGTGTTAAAGTCTCCCACTATTACTGTGTGGGGGTCTAAGAGTCTCTTTATAGGTCTTCAGGAACTTGTTTTATGAATCTGGGTACTCCTGTATTGGGTGCATATATATTTAGGATAGTTAGCTCTTCTTGTTGCATTGATCCTTTTACCATTATGTAATGCCCTTCTTTGTCTTTTTAAATTTTGGTTGGTTTAAAGTCTGTTTTATCAGAGACTAGGATTGCAACCCCTGCTTTTTTTTTCTTTCCATTTGCTTGGTAAATATTCCTCCATCCCTTTATTTTGAACGTATATGTGTCTTTGCCTGTGAAATGGGTCTCCTGAATACAGCACACTGATGGGTCTTGATTCTTTATCCAGTTTGCCACTCTGTGTCTTTTAATTGTTGCATTTAGCTCATTTACATTTAAGTTAATATTGTTATGTGTGAATTTGATCCTGTTATTATGACGTAAGCTGGTTATTTTGCACATTAGTTGATGCAGTTTCTTCATAGTGTCATTGGTTTTTATATTTTGGTGTGTTTTTGCAGTGGCTGGTACTAGTTTATCCTTTCTATATTTAACACTTCCTTCAGGAGCTCTTGTAAGGCAGGCCTGGTGGTGACAAAATCTTTCAGCATTTGCTTGTCTGTAAAGGATTTTATTTCTCATTGGCTTATGAAGCTTAGTTTGGCTGACTATTAAATTTTGGGTTGAAAATTCTTTTCCTTAAGAGTGTTGAATATTGGCCTCCACTCTCTTCTGGCTTGCAGGATTTCTGCAGAGAGATCTGCTATTAGTCTGATGGGCTTCCCTTTGTAGGTAACTTGACCTTTCTTTCTGGCTTCCCTTAACATTTTTTCCTTAGTTTCAACCTTGGAGAATCTGATGATTATGTGTCTTGGGGTTGCACTTCTTGAGGATTATCCTAGTGGTGTTCTCTGTATTTCCTGAGTTTGAATGTTGGCCTGTCTTGCTGGGTTGGGGAAGTTCTCCTGGATAATATCTTGAAGTGTGTTTTCCAACTCGGTTCCATTCTCCCTGTCACTTTCAGGGACCCCAATCAATAGCAGGTTTAGTCTTTTCATATTGTCCCATATTTCTTGGAGGCTTTGTTCATTTCTTTTCATTGTTCTTTGTCTAATCTTGTCTTCATGCCTATTTCAGTAAGTTGATCTTCGATTTCTGATATCCTTTCTTCTGCTTGATCAATTTGGCTATTGATATTTGTGTATGCTTCACAAAGTTCTTGTGCTGTGTTTTTCAGCTATATCAGGTCATTTATGTTCTTCTCTAAACTGACTATTCTAGTTGGCAGTTCCTGTAACCTTTTGTCAAGGTTCTTAGCTTCCTTGCATTGAGTTAGAACATGCTCCGTTAGCTCAGAGTTGTTTGTTATTACCCACCTTCTGAAGCCTATTTCTGTCAATTCATCAACGTCATTCTCCATCCAGTTTTGTGCCCTTGCTGGAGAGGAGTTGCAATCATTTGGAGGAGAAGAGGCATTCTGATTTTTGGAAATTCAGCTTTTTTATGCTGTTTTTTCCTCGTCTTCTTGGATTTATCTATAAATTTTATTGTGTCAAATAGACACAATAAAAAATGATAAAGAGGATATCACCACTGATCCCACAAAAATACAAACTATCATCAGAGAATACTATAAACACTTCTACACAAATAAACTAGAAAATCTAGAAGAAATGGATAAATTCCTGGACACATACATCCTCCCAAGACTAAACCAGGAAGAAGTCAAATCCCTGAATAAACCAATAACAAGTTCTGAAATTGAGACAGTAATTAATAGCCTACCAACCAAATAAAAGCCCAGGACCAGATACATTCACAGCCAAATTCTACCAGAGGTACAAAGAGGAGCTGGTACCATTCCTTCTGAAACTATTCCAAACAATCAAAAAAGAGGGAATCCTAACTTATTTTATGAGGCCAGCATCATCCTGATACCAAAACCTTGCAGAGACACAACAAAAAAATAAAATTTCAGGCCAATATCCCTGATGAAGATCGATGAGAAAATCCTTTAAAAAAACACTGGCAAACAGAATCCAGCAGCACATCAAAAAACTTATCCACCACAATCAAGTCAGCTTCATCCCTGGGATGCAAGGCGGGTTCAACATATGCAAATTCTTACACCTTATACAAAAATTAACTCAAGATGGATTAAAGACTTAAATGTAAAACCCCAAACCGTAAAAACTCTAGAAGAAAACCTAAGCAATACCATTCAGGACACAGGCACGGGCAAAGACTTCATGACTAAAACACCAAAAGCAATTGCAACAAAAGCCAAAATTGACAAGTGGGATCTAATCAAACTAAAGAGTTTCTACACAGCAAAAGAAACCATCATCAGAGTGAACAGTCAAAATACAGAATGGGAGAACATTTTTGCAAACTACCCATCTGACAAAGGTCTAATACCCAGAATCTACAAGGGACTTAAACAAATTTACAAGAAAAAAGCAATCCCGTCAAAAAGTAGGCAAAGGATATGCACAGACAATTCTCTAAAGAAGTCATTTATGTGGCCAACAAACATGAAAAAAAGCTCATCATCACTGGTCATTAGAGAAATGCAAATCTTTTGATATCATGAAATTTTCATGCAAATCTTTTTGATACCATCAAATTTTATACCACAATGAGACACCATCTCATGCCAGTTAGAATGGTGATTATTAAAACGTCAGATGCTGGAGAGGATGTGGAGAAATAGGAAAGCGTTTACACTCTTGGTGAGAGTGTAAATTAGTTCAACCGTTGTGGAAGACAGTGTGGCAATTCCTCCAGGATCTAGAACGAGAAATACCATTTGACCCAGCAATCCCATTACTGGATATACACCAAAAGGAATATAAATCATTCTGCTATAAATACACATGCACACGTATGTTTACTGCAGCACTATTTACAATAACAAAGACATGGAACCAACCCAAATGCCCATCAATGATAGACTGGATAAAGGAAATGTGGCACATATACACCATGGACTATCATGCAGTCATAAAAAAGAATGAGTTCATGACCTTTGCAGGTACATGGATGCAGCTGGAAACCATCATTCTCAGCAAACTAACACAGGAACAGAAAACCAAACACTGCATATTCTCACTCATAAATGGGAGTTGAACAATGAGAACACATGGACACAGGGAGGGGAACATCACACACTGGGACATGTCGGGGGGCAGGGGAGGAAAGGAGAGAGAGCATTAGGAGAAATACCTAATGCCTGTCGGGCCTAAAACTTAGATGATGGGTTGATAGGTGCAGCAAACTACCATGGCACATGCGTACCTATGTAACAAACCTGCACGTTCTTCACAAGTATCCCAAAACTTAAATAAAATTTTTTTAAAAAATTCCCCAAACTCACTAGAGAGGCTAACATTAGAATTCAGGAAATACACAGAACGCCTGTGAGATACTATACAAGTCAATGATCCAAAATCACATAGTCAATAGATTCTCCAAGATCAACGTGAAAGAAAAAATATTAAAAGCAGCTAGAGAAAAGGGGCAGGACACCTGCAAAGGGAACCCCATCAGGTTGACAGTGGGCCTTTCAGCAGAAACCCTTAAGCCAGAAGAGATTGGGGTCCTATATTTAGCATTCTTAAAGAAAAGAAGTTTCAACGAAGAACTTCATATCCAGCCAAACTAAGCTTCACAAGTGAAGGAGAAATAAGATCCTTTGTAGACAAGCAAATGCTAAGGGAATGCATTGCCCCCAGACCTGCCTTACAAGAGGCCCTTAAGGAAGTGCTAAACATGGAAGTGAAACACTGTTACTGGCCACCACGAAAACACACTTAAGTAGATAGAACATTGACACTATAAAACAACCATACAATGAAACAGCTAACAACACAGCAGGATCAAATCGCACATATCGATATTAACCTTGAATGTAAATAGGTTAAATCCTCCACTTAAAAGGCACAGAGTGGCAAGGTGGATAAAGAAACAAGACTTTTTTTTTTTTTTTTTTTTTTTTTTTTGAGACGGAGTCTCGCTCTGTCACCCAGGCTGGAGTGCAGTGGCCAGATCTCCGCTCACTGCAAGCTCCACCTCCCGGGTTCGGGCAATTCTCCTGCCTCAGCCTCCTGAGCAGCTGGGACTACAGGCGCCTGCCACCTCGCCCGGCTAGTTTTTTTGTATTTTTACTAGAGACGGGGTTTCACCGTGTAAGCCAGGATGGTCTCGATCTCCTGACCTCGTGATCCGCCCGTCTCGGCCTCCCAAAGTGCTGGGATTACAGGCTTGAGCCACCGCGCCCGGCCAAGACCTAACTTTTTGCTGTCTTCAGAGGATCCACCTCATATGCAATGACAACCATAGGCTTAAAGTAAAGGGATAGAGAAAAACCTACCAGGTAAATGGAAAGAAAAAAGAGCAGGGGTTCCTTTTCTAATTTTAGACAACACAGATTTTAAATCAACAACAATAAAATAAGACAAAGAAAGGCATTACTTAATGAGGGTTTAATTTCAACAAGACTTTACAGTCCTAAATATATATGCATCCAACACTGGAGCACCAGATTCATGAAACAAGCTCTTAGAGACATATTTTGTTAGATAACCTCACAAAAATAGTGGAAGACTTCAACACTCCACTGACAGTATTAGACAGATCATCAAGGCAGAAAACTGACAAAGATATTCAAGACCTGAACTCGACACTTGACCAAATGGGCCTAACAGACATCTACAGAACACTCCAGCCAACAACAACAGAATGTACATGATTCTCATCTGCACATGGCACATACTCAAAAACCAACCACACGATCAACCATAAAACAATTATCAAAAAATTCATAAAAAACAAAATCATACCAACCACACCCTCAGACCACAGCACAATAAAAATAGAAATCAATACTTAGAAGATTACTCAAAACTATACAATTACATGGAAATTAAACAATCTACTCCTGAATGACTTTGGGTAAACAATGAAATTAAGGCAGAAATCAAGAAATTCTTGGAAACTAATGAAGACAGGGATACAACATACTGGAATCTCTGAGAAACAGCTAATGCAGTGTTAAGAAGAAACTTTATAGTGCTAAGTGCCCACATCAAAAACTTAGAAAGATCTCAAATAAACAACTTAACACACCTAGAGGAACTAGAAAAACAAGAGCAAACTAACCCTAAAGCTAGCAGAAGAAAAGAAAACAAAAATCAGAGCCAAACTGAAGGAAATTGAGACACAAAAAACACACAAAAGGTCAACGATACCAAAAGTTGTTTTTTTGAAAGAATAAATAAGATTGATAGACCACTAGCCTAAACTAATAAAGGAAAGAAAAGATCCAAATAAACACAGACAGAAATGACAAAGGGGACATTAACCACACAAACTAGAAAACCTAGAAAAATGGATTAATTTCCTGGAAATAACTTCCCAAGATTTAATCCAGAAGAAATTAAACCCAGAACAGACCAGTAACGAGTTCTGAAATTGAATCAGTAATAAAAAACCTACCAACCAGAAAAGGTCCTGGACCAGACAGATTCTATCAGACCTGTAAGGAAGAGCTGGTACCAATTCTACTAAAACTATTCCAAAAAATTGAGGAGGAGAAACACCTCCTTAGCTCATTTTATGAAGCTGGCATCATTCTGATACCAAAACCTGGTGGAGACACAACAAAAAAGGGAAACTTCAGGCCAATATCCCTGATGAACATAGATGCAAAATCCCTCAATAAAATAATGGTAAACTGAATTCAGCAGCACATCAAAACACAAATCCAGCACTATCAAGTAGGCTTTACCCCTGGGATGCAAGGTTGATTCAACATACACAAATCAATAAATGTAATTCATTACATCAACAGAACTAAAGACAAAAACCACATGATCATCTCAATAGATGCAGAAAAGGCTTTTGATAAAATTAAACATCCTTCATGTTAAATGCCCTCAACAAACTAGGCATTGAAGGAACACACCTCAAAATAATAAGAGCTGTCTATGACAAACCCACAGCCAACATCATATTGAATGGGCAAAAGCTGCAAGCATTCCCCTTGGGAACCAGAACAAGACAAGGATGCCCACTCTCACCACTCCTATTCAACACAGTACTGAAATTCCTAGCCAGAGCAATCAGGCGACAGAAAGAACTAAAAAGCATCCATATTGCAAAAGAAGAAGTCAAACCGTCTGTCCTTGCAAACAGTATGATTTTATATTTAGCAAACCCCATAGTCTTTGCCCAAGAGCTCCTAGAACTGATAAACTGACAAACTATTTCAGCAAAGTTTAAGGACATAAAATCAATGTATAAAAATCAGTAGCATTTCTTTACACCAATAACACCAAATCAAGAATGCAATGCCATTTACAATAGCCACACAGAAAGTAAAATACTTCAGAATACAGCTAGCCACAGAGGTGAAAGTTCTCTACAATAATAATTACTGAATTACTGAATAATTGCTGAAAGAAATCAGAGATGACACAAACAAATAGAAAAACATTCCATGCTCACGGATAGGAAGAATAAATATTGTCAAAATTGTCATATTGCCCAAAGCAATTTGTAAATTCAATGCTATTCCTATCAAACTACCAATGACATTATTCACAGAATTATACAAAACTATTTAAAAACTCATCTGGAACCAAAATGAGCTCAAATAGCCAAAGCAATCCTAAGCAAAAAGAACAAAGCTGGAGGCATCACATTACCTGACTTCACACTTTACTACAAGACTGTAGAAAAAACCAAAACACCATGATACTGGTACAAAAACAGACTCAAAGACAAAAGGAACAGAACAAAGGACCCAGAGATAAAGCAGCACAGTTACAACCATCTGATCTTTAACAAAATTGGCAAAAACAAGCAATAGGGAAAGGACTGCCTATTCAATAAATGATGCTGGGATAACTGGCTATGCATAGGCAGAGATTGAAACTGGACTCCTTCCTTTCACCATATATAAAAATCAACTCAAGATGAATTAAAAATTTGAATGAAAAACCTAAAAATATAAAATCCCTGGAAGAAAACCTAAGACATACCATTGTGGACATAGGCCCTGGCTAAGACTTCATGACAAAGATGCCAAAAACAATTGAAACAAAACCAAAAATTGACAAATGGGACCTAATTAAACTAAAGAGCATCCTGCAGCAAAATAAACTATAAACAGAGTAAATAGTGGGGGAAAATATTTGCAAATTATGCATCTGGGAAAGATCTAATATCCAGATTCTGTAGGGAACTTAAATTAAGCAGAAAACAAAAAACTCCATTAAAAAGTTGGCAAAGGACATGAATAGACATTTCTCAAAAGAAGATATCTATGTGGTCAACTAGTATATTAAAAAAAAGAAGACAATCTTAATTATAATGGCACCAAAAAGAATAAAATATTAGGAATAACCCTAACCAAAGAGGTGAAAAACCGCACACTGAAAACTATGAAGCAATGATTAAATAAATTAAGACAGATACAAATAACTGGGAAGACATCTCTTGTTCATGAATTAGAAGACTTAATGTCGATAAGATGTCCATACTACTCAGAGCAATCTACAGATTCAATGCAAGCCCTATCAAAATACCATAAACATTTTTAACAGAAAGAGGAAAAAAATCATACAAAATATAGAACCACAAGAAATCCCAAATAGCTAAAGCAATATTAAGAAGAAGAACACAGCTGGAGGCATCATACTTACTGATTTCAAAATATATTATAAAGCTACAGTAATCAGTGTTGTACTGGAATAAAAATCAGGCAGACCGACCAATGGAATAGAATAAAGAGCATAGAAATAAATCCACACATCTATGGTCATCTGATCTTTGACAAGCATGCCAAGAACCCACAATGTGGAAAAAGATAGTCTCCTCAATAAGGGGTACTGGGAAAAGTGGATAGCAACATGCAAAATAATGAAATTGGACCTTATCTCACACCATATGTGAAAATCAACTCAAAATAGATTAAAGATTTAAACCTAAGACCTGAAACTGTAAAACTACTAGAATAAAACCCAAGGAAAAGCTTTTGGACATTGTTCTGGGCAATAATTTTCTTGGATATGACATCAAAAGCACAAGCAACAAAAGCAAAAATAGAAAAGTTTGATTACATCAAACTAAACAGCTTTTTCACAGCAAAGGAAACAATCCACAGGGTGAAAAAGCAGCCCTGCAGAATGGGAGAAAATATTTCTGCATTCCTGTGTTCACTGCAGCATTATTTACAATAGCCAAGATGTAGAAACAACCCAAATGTTCATAGACAGATGAATGGATAAAGCAAATGTGATATAAAATGCAACACAACGTGACTCAACCTTTAAAAAGAAGGAAATCTTAACATTTGTCACAACATGGACACACCCGGAAGACATGATGCTAAGTGAAATAACTCAGTCACAGAGGGATGAAGACTAATGATTCCTCTAATATGAGCATCAAAAATAGTCAAAAGTGTTGAATTAGACAACAGAATGAGGGTTACCTGGAGATGGCATGAAGGAGAAAAAGGGAGTTGTTATCCAGTGGGTATAAAGTTATAGTTAAACAAGATGGCTGAGTTCCAGAGATCTGCTGTACAATAGAGTGTCCGTAGCTAACAACAAGATATTGTGTCGTAAAAACAATTGTTAAGAGGGTAGATCTCATGTTAAGAGTTCTTATGAAGAAAAAAAAGAGGGGACACAAGGAAAGTTCCAGATATGTTTATTACCTGGATTACAGCAATAGCAACATGAGTATATACATATGTCCAAAATCATCAAATTGTGTACATAAATTGATATGCAGTTTTTTGGGGAGTTTTTTGTTTTGGATTTTTTTTTAGAGACAGGGTCTCTCTCTGTCATCCAGGCTGGACTGCAGTGGTTTGATCATAGCTTACTGCAGCCTCAAACGTCTGGTCTCAAGCAATCTTCCTGTCTCAGTCTCCTCAGGAGCTAGGACTACAGGCACATGCCATCACACCCAGCTAATTTATTTTTAAAATTTTTAATAGAGACAGAATCTCACTATGCTACACACACTGGTCACAAACTCCTAGCCTCAAGCAATCCTCCTGCCTCAGCCTCCCAAATTGCTGGGATTACAGGCATAAGCCCTCATGCCCGGCCATATGCAGTTTTTTGTATACCAACTATATCTCAACAAAGTTGGAAAAACAACAACAAATAACCTTCAAAACAGTAAGCACCAAGCCCAGATGGGTTCATTAATTGAATTCCATCACACATTTAAGGAATAAATATACCAATTCTTTACAATCTCGTCTAGAAAATGGAAACAGAGGGAATAGTTCCTAAATCATTCAATGTGGCCAGCATAATCCTACTACAAACACCCCAGACACAGGCATTACAAAAAATGAAAATCACACACCAATGTTTTTCACAGACATAGACGGAAAAATTCTCAACAGTCCGGGTGGGGTTGGTTCACACCTGTAATCCTAGCACTTTGGGAGGCTGAGGCAGGCAGATCGCTTGAGCCTAGAAGTTTGAGACCAGCCTGGACAACATGGCAACACCTCATCTCTGCAAAAATACAAAAATTATCCAGGCATGGTGGCATGTGCCTACAGGCCCCAATATCCTCTCTTTCTCTCTCTCTCTCTCTCTTTTTTTTTCTCTTGATATGGAGTCTCACTCTGTCACCCAGACTGCAGTGCAGTGGTGTGATCTCGGCTCACTGCAACCTCTGCCTCCTACGTTCAGGCGATTCTCCTGCCTCAGCCTCTCCAGTAGCTGGGATTACAGGCATGCATCACCCCAGTTAATTTTTGTATTTTTAATAGAAATGGGGTTTCACCATACTGGCCAGGCTAGTCTCAAACTCCTGACCTTGTGATCTGCCCGCCTCGGCCTCCCAAAGTGCTGGGATTACAGGTGTAAGCCACCACACCTGGCCATCTTTTTAACAAAAGGTGCTTAACAGCTATACAAATGCAAACAAAAGTGCATCTAGACACAGATTTTATATCCTTCGCAAAAATTACCTCAAAGTGGATCATAGGCCTAAATGTAAAATGTGAAACTTAGGAGCAAACCTAGGTGACCTTGGGTATGGTAATAACTCTTTAGTTAGAACACAAAGGCATGATCTATGAAGGAACGAATTAATAAACGGGACTTCACTAAAATTATAAACTTCTGCTCTGTGAAAGATACTGTCAAGAGAATGAGAGACTGGGATAAAATATTTGCAAAAGACATATTGAATAAGGGACTGTATCCAAAATACATGAAGAACTCTTAAAACTCAACAATAAGAAAAGGAACAACCTAATTTTTAAATAGACAGAAGATCTAAACAGATGACTCACCTAAGAAGATATACAGACAGCAAATAAGCAATGAAAAGACGCTCAACATAATGTGTCATAAGGAAACTGCAAATTAAAACAATAATGAGCTACCACTACACACCTATTAGAATGCCCAAAATCCAGAACACTAACAACATCAAATAATAGCAAGTATGTGGAACAATGGGAACTCTCGTTCGTTGCTGGTGGGAATGTAAAATGGTACAGCTATTTTGGAAGACAGTTTGACAGTTTCTTACAAAATTTAACATACTCTTACCATATGATCCAACAATCATGCTACTTGGTATTTACCCAAATGAATTGAAAGCATATGCCTACACCAAAACCTGCACGCAAATGTTTATAGCAGCTTTATTCATAATTGCCAAAACTTGGAAACAACCAAGATGTCCTTCAACAAGTGAATGGATAAAAACTGTGGTATATTCATATAGTGGAATATTATTCAGTGATAAAGATAAATGAGCCGTCAATAGCTATTACAAAAACATGAAGGAAACTTAAATGTATATTGCTAAGTAAAAGAAGCCAGTCTGAAAAGGCAACAATACTGTTTGACATTCTGGAAAACGCAAAATCATAGACAGTGAAAAAGATCAGTGGTTGCCAGAAGCTCAGGGAGTGGGGAAGGGGAAGAATGAATAGTTGTACCAGAAGGCATTTGGGGGATGGTAAAACTACTGTGTACAGTACTGTAATAGTGGATACATGACACTATGAACTTGCCAAAACCCATAGTACCACACACCACAAAGACTGATTTCCTAAAGTATGCACTTAAAATTTTTTTAAAAATTAAGTAATTCCTTTGTGTTTAAATTTTCTCTGATATTAATACAGCCACTTTGGCTCTTGCAAAGTTATTGCTTGCATGAGATATCTTTACCATCCTTTTATCTCGAAACCCTTTGAATCAAAGTCATGTCTCTTGTAAAGAGCACATATTAGGTGGGTCTTGTTTTTTTGTTTGTTTTTGTTTTTGAGACGGAGTCTCGCTCTGTCGCCCAGGCTGGAGTACAGTGGCACGATCTCGGCTCACTGCAAGCTCCGCCTCCCGGGTTCACACCAGTCTCCTGCCTCAGCCTCCCGCGTAGCTGGGACTACAGGCGCCCACCACCACGCCTGGCTAATTTTTTGTATTTTTAATGGAGACGGGGTTTCACTGTGTTAGCCAGGATGGTCTCGATCTCCTAACCTTGTGATCCGCCCACCTCAGCCTCCCAAAGTGCTGGGATTACAAGCGTGAGCCACTGCACCTGGCTAGGCGGGTCTTGTTTTAAAAAATCCAGTCTTGGCCAAGCGCGTTGGCTCATGCCTGTAATCCCAACACTTTGGGAGGCCGAGGAGGGTGGATCACGAGGTCAGGAGTTCAAGATCAGCCTGGCCCAGATGGTGAAACCCCGTCTCTACTAAAACTACAAAAAATTAGCCAGGCATGGTGGTGAGCGGAAATTGCGCCACTGCAATTCAGCCTGGGCAACAGAGCAAAACTCTGTCTCAAAAAAAAAAAAAAAAAAAAATCCAGTCTTACAGTCTCTATTGTTTGATTGGGGTGTCTAATCCATTCACATTTAATGTTATTATTTGTATGGTTGAAACTATATCTGCCATTTCAATATTTGTTTTTTATGCTCATGACTTTTCATTTTGTTAGTCTCATGACTATTCCTTTTCATTGTTTTCTTTTGTAATAAATAGATACTTTCTAGTGTATTATTTTAATTCTTGTAATTTTTGATAGTTTTAATTTTAGTTCTTTTCTTAGGAGTTGCTTCATATCTGAAGCACTTAGGGAGGCAGAGCTGGTATCAAAGCAGTCAGTTACCTTGTGGATGAAAACTGCTGTCTGCTCTCTCTCCTCTGCTGCAGCCACTGGCTTCTGCTCCAATCTTCCTTTTCAGGGACTGATTTTGCCTAGAGGACCTCCTAAGTCCCAATTTGGCCTGTTGCTCAGGTTCCTGATTTCAATCTGAGCCTGAGGGGCTTAGACTTCTTGACCTGGGGTCCTTTATGCATCACCAGCTATGACCCCAAGGCTTCCTGATCTTTGAGAAGTCCTACTCATCTGCCGGACGCCAGTGACTAAGCTTCTTTTTAATTACAGAAGGCAGGAGCCTGAATCAAATAGATTGGAAAGGTTATTTCAAATGCTGTTATTCTCTTATTGCTTTAAAATAGTACTGGAAACAAATGTCTCAGCCCCTACGTTTCCATACATCATCTCATTAAATCTCTACAAAGTATTAGTTGTGTGCTTTAAATACCCTTGTGCCTGATTTAAGATAAATTATTACTGAAATTGAAACCCTGTTATGATGTGATTATTTAGTGTTAGATTTTTGCTCTATAAAACTACAGAATATCTTAAATATGTTTTCTGATAGATCTAGGGCAGCAAATCCCTTCTGGATATTTTTCTCTGAAATTACACTGAAAGAAATAAACAGCTGTCAGGAGTATGAAGGCTAAACCGTTAGACTGCTGACTCAGTGCTCTGGAAGTTACAATATGTCCTAGAGTGCGAGTCACACGCCTTAACATTCAAGTACTCATTTTCTTTTTTGAGGGTCAACATAAATTAGCTGTGTGAGGTTGAAAGGAGGAAGACACACAACTGGCAAATACAAATGCATGTACAATCGCCAGGCTTCCGGTTGTCCAGGAATAGTCAAACATATAGTTAATACTCAAAATATGGTTAATGCCTCATTTTCTAATTGAGAAAGCCTATTCTTTTAATGGTTCTCTTTATCCATCGCAGCTACTGAATTATATAATTATTTGTTGCTTTGTCTTGTTTTCTCCTCAGGACTCTATAGAACAGTGGTAATGAAGAGAATAGTTACAAATATTTAACCAGTGTCTTTTGTCCTTATACCACATTTCCTTCCAGACTCTTTCATCTGGAAGTCAAGTCAAGGGGTTTATTGCCTGGGGCCAAGAGCAGGTATGTTCTCTCTTGTCAAGAGGCTAGGCTTGAAATCCATGCTTTGTGGATTTGGTGGATTCTTTCAACCGCTATTTGAATGGTCTCGGTATGCCTTGCAGCTTAAACCATCTCTTACAGTGGAGATAAAGAGAGTCCTTCCATCCATCTGCTGGGCCTGCTGGGCCTCAGGGCTTTCTCCGAAGTGGTAGGAGGAAGATGTCACAGAAAATGTAAAGAAAAGTCTACCTCGGCAGTCTACAGGGTGGTGGATAAAAGAAGAGCAGGAACAGTCTGGCGTGGCAATCAGCCTGATGTAGGTGCTGAGTGTTCTTCACAAAGCCCCAGCATGAAAGGGGTGGCTGAGAGCAGGCTCCAAGTCCATGGTGCTAGAGCGAGGCCAGACTGAGGCAGGGCTGGAAGTGGTTGCATGGATGGCACTACAGGTTCTTAGAGGGGTCTAATCTGGGTCCGTTGGGGGCTATGCCACACAAGAGTGGTTCCTGTGCCCACAGGTCCCACCATGAACCTCCCAGCCCCAGGCCTGAGCTCATAAGCAAGCAGGGAGTCCAGAAGCCAAGCAGCCAAGGGCATCCCTGACACCCAAAGCAATGCCACCACATGCAAGGACAGCCAGGCAGATCCAAGCTGGGGGCTGGACAGTGCCCACGGAGCCATTTAAAGTTTTGTGTATGTTTTTTTCCCTCATTTTTAATTTCGTTTGATTCTTATGTACAATGAAGTATTGTGTATGTCTAAAGTACACAGTACTTTAAATCACACGGGCCATTTAATTGGGTTCTGTTGGTTTGTTTGCTTTGCTTTCCTGCTAGTAATAGAAAGTAATTGAGGAAGGCAAGAAAGGATATAAACAAAATAAGAAACGACACTTTCTTTGCACATCCAAATTGTGGCAAGGATTATTGCAGGTAAGTTCCAGGTGGACAGGAAGTACATTCACACACACATGTGCACACATCCATCTGCTGGGAGCCTCTGATTTGTGTAGTTGAGGTACAGAACTTAAGAGAAGTGAGAGTTGAAGTAGGGCAAGAGAACATTCACAAATGTCCAACTAGCTCCTGGTTCTTTTTTTTTTTTTTAACAGATGGTATAGCCCACAAGACCCTAAGATACTTATTATCCGGCATTTAACAGAAAATGTGCCTACCAATTTCAGAAATAATACATCATCATTATCAACTTTATATGCAGAAATGTTCATAATCATATCTTAACAGTTTTGAATAAATGGTCCTAAACATAGTGACTTGCTCTTTCATTCTACAGACCAGCCCAAGATATACAAGATATTCAAAAAGACTCAATGTATATAACTGTCCCTGCATGTACAAAAAATAAAGGATTTTTAACATATTCACGATCAAGCATGACCTCGAGGAAGGGGGCTGGGAGGTTAACACTTGCAACAACACGAGCATTCTCCAAACTCACAGAAAACAAATTTACCTCAGTAAATAGTCTACATGTACTACAGGCTCTGGAAAAATCTGCTCTAAAAATTCTTCACCTTCATCTCCTTTTGATTTCAAATATTCACAAAGAGCACACCCATGCACAGCAATTTCAGGAGGTAATGTTTCCACTGGAATCCATTCCTCCACTCACAAGAAAGAGCGTAAGAGAGGCTGGGCGCGGTGGCTCACGCCTGTAATCCCAGCACTTTGGGAGGCCGAGGCGGGCAGATCACGAGGTCAGGAGATCGAGATCATCCTGGCTAACACAGTGAAACCCCGTCTCTACCAAAAATACAAAAAATTAGCCGGGCGTGGTGGCGGGTGCCTATAGTCCCAGCTACTCGGGAGGCTGAGGCAGGAGAATGATGTGAACCCGGGAGGCGGAGCTTACAGTGAGCTGAGATCGCGCCACTGCACTCCAGCCTGGGCGACAGAGCGAGACTCCGTCTCAAAAAAAAAAAAAAAAAAAAAAAAAAACCGTTTCGGATGCAGGGCTTTAGAGAACACCCTGGACAATCTCAAGACAACTTGTTGTAGTTGGACTTTTTCCCCCTTGGTGGAACAAATGTTTTGGATCCTAACCCCAAATGGTACAACCCTTCTGATTTGCACTTTCCATTTGTAATGAAAGTGGAGACTTTTCTATCAAAGAGCCATCGTGTTCCAACAACATCAACTGGGCTGCACTCTAATTATGAAAAGGCAGGAGGCCAGGCACAGTGGCTCATGTCTGTAATCCCAGCACTTTGGGAGGCTGAGGCGGGTGGATTACCTGAGGTCAGGAGTTCTAGACCAGCCTGGCCAACAAGGCGAAACCCTGTCTCTACTAAAAATACAAAAAATTAGCTGGGCGTTTTGGCACATGCCTGTAATCCCAGCTACTTGGGAGGCTGAGGCAGGAGAATTGCTTGAACTGGGGAAGTGGAGGTTGCAGTGAGCTGAGATCACACCATTGCACGCCTGAGCAACAGAGCGAGACTCTGTCTCAAAAAAAAAAGAAAAGAAAAGAAAAGAAAAAGAAAAGGCAAGAATATCAAGTGATCTTAATAGTTCCTAGTAGTTATTCCTATCAGCCAATGACAGTCAAGGCCTGGAGCTGTGCCCAGTTGCTTATATTTTAGAGTAAAGGCTGGAAGCATTGGCTCAGGAGCTGTACTGCCTGAGGTTGCCCACCTTTCCTATTTGTCACTGTTGTTATTGTATTTTTAACCAGTTATTCTTCCCAGTCTAATGAAAACCCTGTTTATAACACCCACCCACACCCATTTCCCATTAACTGCAGCAACAAAAGTCCCAAAAGCCCCAAGAATACAAATGTGCAAAGGGAACATATAAAGCAGGGACTGTTGCTCGGCGCTGCTGGCAGGACTCTCGCCAGCATAAAGGGCTGCTTGTGCTGGCTGTGTTCATGGTCAGCTGACTGCTGGACAGTAAGCATCAGAAACTCTTGAACCTGCCTGCTCCTGTCTGCAACTGGAGCAACAGTGAACTCAGACCAAAAGCTCCCCGCACATACGCCTGCCTGGGCCCAAGTGAACGTCACTTCTTTGTTGATTGTGCTGACTGAACTCACATCTGCCCAGAAGTTAGCAAACCATTTGTTAAGTTGTCAGCAAAGAAAAGGTGGACAATCTTAACAAATTCAACTTGGGGTTATCCTTTTTTAATTCAAATCCCAGGTTTTAGGTTCCCCGCAAAGTAGATTTTCAGGCATATTTAGGTGAACTATGGGTGTTTTTTGTTTGTTTGTTTTGAAAGGTTATTTCTGGCTGGGCACGGTGGCTCACACCTGTAATCCCATCACTTTGGGAGGCAGAGGCGTGCAGATCACAAGGTCAGGAGTTCAAGACAAGCCTGGCCAACATGGTGAAACCCCATCTCTACTAAAAAAAAATACAAAAATTAACCGGGCATGGTGTGCACCTGTAATCCCAGGTACTGGGGAGGTTGAGGCAGGAGAATCGCTTGAACCCAGGAGGCGGAGATTGCAGTGAGCCGAGATCGTGACACTGCACTCCAGCCTTGGTGACAGAGCAAGACTCCATCTCAAAAAAAAAAAAAAAAAAAAAAAAAGAAAGATGTTTTTGTTGTGATGGTGATTAAATATACACAACATAAAATTTACCACTTTAATCATTTTAAGTGTACAATTCAGAGACATTTAGTACATGCACATTGTTGTATACCACCACTCTCTAGTTTCAGTATACCATTTGCTCACTAAAGATGAAAAATTAATGTAGGGAAATATCTGGAACTATCTTCAAATTAAATATAGCCAAAAGACTATTGTGTTAGGCCATTTTCATTGCTATAAAGGAATACCTAAGGTTGGGTAATTTCCAAAGAAAAGAGGTTTTTCTGGTTCAGTTTCTGCAGTCTGTACAAGCACAGCACCAGGGTCTGCTCAGCTTCTGGTGAGACCTCAGGAAGCTTCAAATCAGGGCAGGCAGGGTCACACAGTGAGAGAGGGAGTGAGAGAGAGAGAGAAGGGAGGAGTCCCAGATTCTTTTAAACAACAAGATCTCATGTGAACCAACTGAACAAGAACTCACTCATCAGCAAGGGGTTGGCACTAAGCCATTCATGAGGGATCTGCTCCCATAATCCAACACATCCCACCAGGTCCCACTTCCAATATGGGGGATTACGTTTCAATATGAGATTTGGAGGAGATAAATTATTCAAAAAATACCATATTTCTTTCCCTTTCTCTCTCTCTCTCTCTCTTTCTCTCTTTCTCTCTTTCTCTCTTTCTTTCTTTCTTTCTCTCTCTCTCTCTCTTTTTCTTTCTTTCATTTTTGAGACAGGATTTCACTCTGTTGCCCAGGCTGGAGTACAGTGGTACAATCAAGGCTCAATACAACCTCGACCTCTTGGGCTCAATGGATCCTCCCACTTCAGCCTCCCAAGTAGCTGGGACCACAGGTGTGTGCCATCACCTCCAGATAATTTTTTTACTTTAATTTTGTGTAGAGACAGGGTCTCACTATGCTACCCAGACTGGTCTCGAACTACTCGACTCAAGTGATCCTCCTGCCTTGGCCTTCCGAGGTACTGGGATTACAGGCATGAGCCACCACACCTGGCCAAAAGGACTATTTTCTATTCACTAACAATCCACATTATTTCTTTATTATTACATATACAAATTGTTTTCTACTATCAATAGCTTTCTTACTAAGCCTGAACCATCTAAGCAAGTATAATACAAATAGAAAAGTCATTAATTATATATGTGTTATTTTTCATAAATTCAAAGCAATCATTCCACTTATTTTAATGTTTTTAAATCACTATCCAACAATGAATGTTTTTAAAGTTCTTAACTGTGTGGTGAGATAAATACTTTGCTCCTTTCATATATCCTCAAATGTATTTCTATTTATAGAACTTAAACACACACATTTTAAAGCTGTCTGACTTTATCAAAAGGTTAGTCTTTGGAAGCAAAAGACCAAAATATTGGCACAAAAAAATTGCTGCTGGAAAATTTGGGGTTGTTATCTTAATAGCATAAGACATAATTAAGGCTATTTGTGGACCCCTGGTTGTGGGTCGATAAGGCTGTGATTAAGTTCTCATTTTTTTAAATTGGTCATAGGTTTTCATTATTCTTAGCTTTTTATAGCCACCTTCCCCTACCAGTAAAAGCCTCACTCTGGTTTTGGGTCTGAGGTATCTTCTTCCATAAGCACCATCCACAGGAGAAATGGTCCTTGATGGTTGCTTGAGCACTTTGCTCCAATCAGCCACAGTTGAAGAACCACTTCTACTTGTGGATGGTGCGTATGGAAGAAGGTGCCTCAGGATGCAAAGGCATAAGAATGATACAGTGGACTTTGGGGACTCAGGGACAAAGGGTGGGAAGGGGGTGAGGGATAAAAGACTATACATTAGGTGCAGTCTATACTGCTCAGATGATGGGTGCACCAAAAACTCACAAATCACCACTAAAGAACTTACTCCTGTAATCAAATACGACTGGTTCACCAAAAACCTATGCAAATAAAAAATTTTTTTAAAAAAAAGAAGATGCCTGAAACCCATAATTTTCATTCTGGCATAGAAACGTCAAACAGAGAGTCTGTTGTACCTGGGCATTTTTGTCATTTATAAGAATAAACTTTGCTTTCAGCTTTTCTCAGAATTGATGTATTGCTTTTCCCCATCACCCACTGAATACTAACCAACCGCAGAGGACACTACATCTAGACAATTATTCAGGTAAGCAGTGACTATGTTATGAACAAGTTAGGACAAGATAAGTTCCAAGCACTGGATTTCCACAAGATCAAACCGAATGGTTAAGCCAGAAATAAATGTTTAACTCACTCATTTGTACCACCAGATATTTTGAAACTTTCAATAATCTATTGCATACTTTTCTTTCCTTTTAAACATACTATTCTGGGCAAAATTTATTCTATGGATTGTATGTGTTATACATAAACACATGTTTCTGGGAAATAATGACTTTACATGATAGACAAGTAAAGAAGTTGGGAAGTGTTGAATCTTGAGTCAAGAGAAGTATTGAAAATATTTAGATTTAAATGAATGCCATGTTCAGAAGGGAGCAGCCTGCCTTTCGGTGGCCTCGGAGGGCGGATCTGACCATGGGAGGAGTCACAGAAAGGCAGCACTGAACTTTGCAGATGGAAGATTGTTACAGACTTTAGAGTTATTCAATTGTGGAGTAGGTGTCCTTCTGAGGCAGTTTCTCTCTCAAAATGCTCGAGCAAAGACCAAACCACTATAGATCAGACTCTTGTAAAAGCAGGCTTGTATCAATTCATTGTTGCTTTAACTCCCTTCTGACCTCAATTTGCTTACATAGCCAGAGAGCGGAGCTTGAACTTCAGGTTTATTGCTAGATTATGAAATAGAGATGGTCTCAGAGTATTTCAGTTCGTGAATTTTTGCCTCTTTCTGAGAAGTAGGTCTTTTCTAAAAGTGGTCCACCCCAATCCATCCTATCCTGCATGCTCTTTTGTGTTGTATTATTTCCAACAAAGAAATGAAATATCTTTCCCCTTCCTTTGCATATAGATTGGCTTCATGACTTTCTTTAACCAATAGAAAGCTTTGGAATTGGCATTGTGACTTCTGGGCCTAGGCCACAAGAGGCCTAGCAGTTTCCGTTTCTGCCTTCTTGGAAGCCACCCGGTGTGTAAAGGAGTCCAGAGTGTCCTGTTGGAGACGCGGCATGGAAGGAAACAGGGCCTGGATGATGAGAGGCCACAGACAGGAGAATCAAGGTGCCTGAGCCGGCCGATGGCTTGGATCTTCCCCCGTTAGCACCACTGGAGCTGAGATGAGCTGTTGCCATCAGCCCTCACCCAAATTTCTGACCCACAGAATTGTGAGCAATAAAATGGATATTGATTTAAGCCACTAAATGCTGGGCTGGCTTATGACACAGAAGTAGATAATTGAAACAGAAATTGCTATCTGGAAGTGGGATACTGTCATAACCAAACCCTAAGACATTTGTCATTGGCTCTGATACTGGGAGGCAGCAGGGGCTGGAAGGGCAGTGAGGAAATTGTTAGGAAGCCTGCAATAGCAGTGAGAAAATTGCTCTTGGAAGTTCTACAAAAGATGTTACATAGTAGTGAGATTTTTGGTCACATTGTCACCTGTAATATCATGAAAGACAGGAATGAAATGTAGTTAATGAACTTGATCTGAGTAAGGAGATTTCTAGGTAAAATATTGAAAGTACAATTGGCTTCTTTTACCCGTGTTGATAAAGTGCAGGAAGAAAGAGATAAATGGAAAGAAAGGACCCTTAAGCTTTAGGCAGCAATAAGAAGAAATAGAGGGCCCAGGACAGCGTCTCTGGCCAGCAAAACATTTTCAAAGTAAGAAATGGCCAAGGTAAGTAAACATTAAATCAAAGGTTTGACTACAAGATCCCTTATTAGTATTACTATTTTAATAACGTCAAATGCCCCTCTTTTTTTTTTTTTTTTTTTGAGTTGGAGTCTCATTCTGTTGCCCAGGCTGGAGTGCAGTGGCATAATCTTGGCTCACTGCAAACTTCGCCTCCAGGGTTCAAGCGATTCTCCCGCCTCAGTCTCCTGAGAACTGGGATTACAGGCATGTGCCACAACGCCCAGCTAATTTTTGTATTTTTAGTAGAAACGGGGTTTCACCATGTTGACCAGGCTGGTTTCGAATCCCTGACTTCAGGTGATCCACCCACCTCGGCCTCCCAAAGTGTTGGGATCACAGGCGTGAGCCACTGCACCCGGCCAAGATCCCTTATTAAAACTTCTATAAGATTTAAGGCGGCACCTAGACTTTCTCAACTAGACAGTTGGACTTCTAAGAATCTTAAGGGCATTTTACCACAGCAGCCTCACATGTGGCCCAAAGTACAGAAAAGCCCATCTTAGAAAGAATTATGGATGTAGTCCTTTTGCCATGGTGTGATCCTCAAAAAGACTCAGTGAGAACTCAGAACATTTTTTTTTAATTTTTAAAATGTGTATACATTTATGCAGTATAATTTTGTTATGTGAATACATTGTATAGTGGTGGAGTCGGGGCTTTTAGGATACCCATCACCCAAATAACATATATTGTACCATCAAGTGATTTATCCTCCTCTCCCCCTATCTCACCACCTTTCCTAGTCTCCGCTGTCTATCATCCGTACTCGATATCCATGTTTACCCACCGGTTAGCTCCCACTTATGAGAGAGAACATGCAGTACTTGACTTTCTGTTTCTGAATTGTTTCACTTAAGATCATGGCCTCCAGTTCTATCCACATTGCTGCAAAAGACATCATTTCATTCTTTTTTATGGCTGAATAGCATTCCATTTAGTATATAGACAGATATTTTCTTTTCCCAATCATTTGTTGATGGACACTTAGGCTGATATCTACGCTATTGTGAAGAGTGCTGTGATACACATGAGTACAGGTATCTTTTTTATAAAATAATCTCTTTACTCTGTGTAGATACCCAGTAGTGAAACCGCTGGATCGAATTGTAGTTCTAGTTTTACTTCTTTGAGAAATCTCCAGGTTGTTTTCCATAGAGGTTGTACTAATTAACATTTCTACCAACAATGTGTAAGCCATTCCCTTTTCTCCACATCCTCGCCAACACCTGTCATTTTTTGTATTTTTAATAATAGCCATTCTGGGCTGGGCGCCATGGCTCACATCTGTAATCCTAGCACTTTGGGAGGCCAAGGCGAGTGGATCATGAGGTCAGGAGTTCGAGACCAGCCTGGCCAATATGGTGAAACCCCATCTCTACAAAAATGTAAAAATTAGCCAGGCATGGTGGGGCACGCCTCTGGTCCCAGCTACATGGGAGGCTGAGGCAAGAGAATTGCTTGAGTCTGGGAGGCAGAGGTTGCAGTGAGCCAAGATCGCCCCACTGCACTCCAGCCTGGGTGGCAGAGCGAAACTCTGTCTCAAAAACAAACAAACAAAAAAGAAAGTGTAAAAATGCCTATTCATGTCCTTTGCCCACTTTTTAATGGAATTATTGGTTCGTTGTTGTTGTTGAGTCGTTTGAATTCCTTCTAAATTCTGGATATTAGTCCCCTGCAGGATACTTGCTAAAGCCAGCTCTAACTAAATGGAGCAGAGACATTTCAAACTGATATGAACTCTCTGGGCCCCCAGTTTTTAGGGGCAAGAAGCAGATTGTGAAAGCTACTTCTAATGAAAATTAAGGACAACTTGGAGGGCAGAGCCAAGAGCACAGAGGATGAACTAAACAGCCTCGAAAAAGGAATGAATCAGGGAATCACTTCCAGCAAGCAGTACCAGACCCTGACTAAGGAACATTTTCTATCTCGGGTAAATATGCGCCTGGCTGGACTTCAGAACTGTAATGGACCAGTGACTGCTATGTGCTTCCCATTCTTTGTCTTAGTTTGTATAACTCAGATGTCGGGAGGTTCAGATAAAATTTTCTGAGCCCTTTGCTGTGGGTGGTAGAAGACACACTCCTTAAAGTCCTTGAGGAGCGTGAAGCAGTCCAGTTCCTATTCGCTCTGATCACCTTCACTGCTGAATCAGGTCAGGGGAAGGAATTTCTCACTGCCCCACATGCGCTGTTCCTATCACACCCTGCGTCGCGTAAAACACGTTTCTTTTTCTCAAAAGCAGCTTTCACACAAGGTGTGTGTTTATGAAGCACATTATAAGAAAGATCTGAATTAATAGTGAAGATGGAGTCACCTCAAGTCTCCAGTCTTTGTTCTTAAAAAGTCTTCTGATCCTACCTAGCTCAGCTTCCAGCCTCCTGCCAAACTATTTAGCCCTCTCTCCCCCACACCTTCAAATCCCGGTCCATTCCTTTGGAGAATTCAGCTCTGGGACACAATCTGAATATCCAAAGGCGCTGCTAGACAGGAATCTCAAGCCCTTTTCTCTCTCCCACTAATCTCTCTGTTAGGGGGTGAGAAACAGTCATAGAGAGGTTTTTACTCCACTGAAAAGAATCACGTTGCCTTCCTCAGAAAGCAGAGGCAGTTATGGGTAATTGGGACTCCATTTTTTTCCCTTTTCCATTATAGTTAGATAGCACTCAACGCAAACAACAGTTGAGATAAGAGTTTGCCCAATAACACTGAGGGCTAGAGTGGAAATCACTAAGGAAGGTATGATGCTGAGAATCTGAAGTTTTATTCCACATGAAATTTAGTACTATTTTAAACTGTTAAGATTGTAGTTATAAAGAAAATAATAAAATTTTAACCTGAGATAAATATCTGCTATTAAGGACAGAAATAGGATGGAATGAAAGAAGAGGCTGAGCTGCTGCAAGGTCACCACCCACGGGCGTCAGATAATTGCTTCCCACGCTGACCATTGATTTCAATTGCTCAAGAGCTAAGTCCGTACCAAACTGGAGTGAAACTATTTTTTAAACAATTGGCTTGCATGCTTAGTTTAATTACACAGTTTTAATTACAATATTTAAGGCTAGTTACAGCTGTATAATTTAGGCATATTTATAATTTTGACATTTGTATATGTACATATGAAACGCATTGTGCCATATAGACTAAGCTGTTGAAAAATTACCAAAAGGTACTTGATATTTCAAAAACTAAGCACAAACTATAAAGGAGAATACGAATCAATTGAACAAGATTAAAATATAAAACTTCTACTGATCAAAAGACATACTAAAAAAAAAAAAGAAAAGTGAAAACTCTGCATAAACTAGGAGAAACCATTTTCAACACATGTAACTCTCCTAAGGGACTAATCCAGAATACATATGTATAAGAAAAAGACAACAGAAAAATTATCATAAAAGACAAATGGAAATTTCACTAATAATCAGGAAAAGTCAAGTCAAAATCACCATGAGATACCATTTTATTTATTTATTTTTTTTCTGATGGAGTCTTGCTCTGTTGCCCAGGCTAGAGTGCAATGGTGTGATCTCAGCCCACTGCAACCTCCGCCTCCCAGGTTCAAGCAATTCTCCTGCCTCAGCCCATCAAGTAGCTGGGATTGCAGCTGGCTAATATTTGTATTTTTAGTAGAGACAGGGTTTCGCCATGTTGGCCAGGCTGGTGGCGAACTCCTGACCTCAGGTGATCCACCCACCTCGGCCTTCCAAAGTGTTGGGATTACAGGCCTGAGCCATCGTGCCTGGCCGAGATATCATTTTATAGTCATCAGGTTGGAAACAAGTAGAGAGCCTCACACCATCAAGTGTTGGCAGACTATGGAATGTCTGGTGTGTGGTGGGGTTCCAGTGGAAGGGCTGGAGAACAATTCAGAACTTTCCATCCAAGCTGGAGTCATACACATATGACCCAGCAATTATGCTCTTAAATCTAGAGCTAAGGGTCTTTTTAACCTGATAAAATTCATACTTTAGAAAATTTTTTTTTAAAGTATAATCATTATTATTATTATTAATTAATTTTTTTTTGAGATGGAGTTTCGTTCTTGTTGCCCAGGCTCGAGTGCAATGGCGCTATCTTGTCTCACCACAACCTCCACCTCCCAGATTCATGCAATTCTCCTGCCTCAGCCTACCGAGTAGCTGGGATTACAGGCATGTGCCACCAAGCCCAGCTAATTTTGTATTTTTAGTAGAGACAGGGTTTCAGCATGTTGGCCAGGCTGGTCTCGAACTCCTGACCTCAGGTGATCCACCCACCTCGGCCTCCCAAAGTGCTGGGATTACAGAAGTGATGTTTCATGTTAAACATCATTTGCATATTTAACCAATCAAATTCCCTTGGCTATTTCAAAATACTATTTTAATATAACTCCCCCTCTCAAACATTTCAAATATACAAAGGGAGAGTTACAAATGTAAGAAATCTTCCTCTTATCAATCTACTAAATTAGCCTTATAAATTTTCTAGAGAGAAATCCTTTTAAGCCTTTCAAAAATCATTTAAAACATTAACATAGTATGCACAGGACATCATAATGGTTATATTTAAACAGAAATTACATAAGAGTACATTGGGTTTTTGTACTATCCAGAGATTATAAATTATTCATTCAGCTAAAGGGAAGTAAACAAGTATGTCAGACCAACTAACAAGGTCAAAAGCACAGGACAGTGATATGATCTCCAGATGAAAGACACCGGAGAACCTTGGGACACAGGACCCAGCATCTCTGAGTTGGGCATCTTCTTAGGAGCAAACTTTGTCTGCCATGGCATCCACAGTTGCCAAATCCATGACTATCAATTGTATCAAGTAGTCCGTTGAAATTAACCAATTTCAATTTCAATTTCACAATCCAGTGATTCTCCTGCCCCACCCAACCCCTGCAAAATAACCTGCCCTTAAATTAGTGAGTGTCTTTCAGGTCTTCGTTTTAAATTTCATTTTCTCTAACTCTTGTGTAAATTCCTATACTAACGCTTAAAATATTCTAATGGAATTTTGAGCCGCTTAGCTATAATTGCATCGTCTTTCTTATCTTATTCAGAATAGTGGCTATCCAGGAGGCCTTATTTTAACATTATGCCATTATGCCGTGTAAGTGACTTGTTCTATTTCTTTTCTTTATTCATAAAGATTGTCTAGTTAATACATGTCAAAATCCCATATTAACAGTCCCTGCTTGAGTCTTCTCAGAATTTCTAATTTAATTTTGTGTGGCTAAAAGAGAATTGCAAAATGCCCAAGCTTAGTTTCTGCTATTAATTTTCTGGCAGACTTTCTGGGATTATTGGTCTATGAAAGCTGATTTCAGGTTATCATCTTATTTTCCTGCTGTTCATTTTAGCCTTTCAACGTATCTTTAGCTCAGAAATGTCTACATTTTTAAAAAACTCTCATTTATAGCTCTAGCAGCTAGCACAATGCCTGGCAAATAGTATATGCTCAACAATTACTGATTAATGGAATGGATGATTAAATCGATTAATTATTATCTTTAGTAATCATTTGTACATTAGTAATCCAAATAATTTCTAAGAGAAATTTAACATATATGGAAAGGTAAGCTAAGAATTAGCACACTATTTCTATAACTGCCTCTCTTATGGTCTTTTTGAAATTTTAATACTTCCTCTCAGCCACAACATCAATCTGACAATTAGCCTCACATTCTGAGCTTCCAATTGATGATGATTAATAGAGCAGAATTTTATCAAAATCCTGCAATGGATATTTTGTTGTGCAAGGAGAAAATGTTATAACGAAGGGGTTTTTAATTACCAAGTGATTTGTGTCACTAACCCATGCCTGACCCTGTCCCTTCCCACCTCTTGATTAGTCTGATGATGCCAGACATGGCTCTGGGTCAAAAGCAGAAAACACCAGATGGTGTCATACCACTTAGAGATAAAGGAAAAACAAACGAAGCTCATTTGATGGGGTAGGAGGAGGGGTAGCATTGAGTAGATGGTGGAACACCAAAATCCCTGGATGTGAACGCTGGGATCTGGATAAATTTCAGTGATTTACCTATAGATTTTGAAGAGAAATTTAAAATCTTAAAGAAACAATTGACATTAAAAAAAAAAAAAAAGATCATACTTACTGATGAATGATTAAGATCCTTTATGGCAAAGACCGCAGGCTGCTTACCCAATATCCTCTCTCTCCTTCTGCCTTAGAAACATAACTCAGATTTTTCTTAGGGGAACGTGTGCCAAGCTAAAAAGCTTTACTCCCCATCTTCCCTTGCAGTTAAGGGGCTGGTCAATGAAATTTAAATACAAGTCTTTGATTGGTATTTCCTGCAACTCTCTTTACAGGAGGTTTTTCATGCCAATGAGAGAAGAGCTTGCTTGCCCCTTGTCTTTCCCTTTCTATTCTCCTAAAATGCAGACCCACTGGCTGGAGCTCTGGCAGACATTTTGTGACCTCGAAGATGCAAGCAACATGTTGAAGAACGCAGAGTGGAAGGAAGTGCTTGGGTCCCTCATGGCGTGGTGAAGCTACCTTACCCATCCTGGACTGGCAAGACTAATATTTATTTATTTATTTATTTACATCACAGAAAAAAAAAAAAAAGGCTTTAATTTATTGAAGCCTCTATGCTGGGTTCTTAGTCACTAGCACCAACATGATTTCTAGCTGATAATAGCCTAGAATTTTGCATGTTTGCTACACAACAAATCAAAGATCAGTTCACTCCTAAGACAAACATTTATTAAGCACCAAATGTGTGTGAGGAACTGGGCATGGCATTATGGGACTCGAAAATGGATCAGACAAGGATCTGTCTTCCAAGTAGTCACTGTCTACCGAAGGAGATCAGACTTGTATACTTGCAATGGTAACACAAGATAGAATCACAGAACAGCTGACAATAGGCCTTCAGCCTAGGAGGCTTCCTGAAGAAGGTGAGGTGTGCAGATTGTGAACTGAGCAAACTTGAAAAAAAAATGCCATCACAGTGTATAGAAGAGAAGAGGAAGATGGCACATTCTCTTGAGAGGAAGAGGCACATATGATTGATAGTTCCTTCTGTTTGTTTCCTCCACAATTCGTCTGTACTTAAGAGCCACCAGAGACCAAAAGTGAAAGATGCCACCAGGAGCTTTGCCAACTCTTGGCAGTGCTTGAACCAAGCACTCCATGGAAGAAATTCCTCATTCACGTCAATGGAAGGAAACGATTAAAGTGGTGAAAGAGCTGTTACCTCCACCAAATGGGTGCTGAACAGTTTAGCCCTGGCACTGACAAGTGCCAGAATTAACTGCCCTGCTCCTCACGCAAACCCACCCTTGCAGGACGTAAGCAAGTATGTATTCCCGCATTCCCCAGGATCGCTGGGTGACTCTCCTCCATTAAATTCCTGTTTATATAATACAAAGGCTATTTCCTGTTTTTTTTTTTTTTTTTTTTTTGAGACGGAGTCTCGCTCTGTCGCCCAGGCTGGAGTGCAGTGGCCGGATCTCAGCTCACTGCAAGCTCCGCCTCCCGGGTTCACGCCATTCTCCTGCCTCAGCCTCCCGAGTAGCTGGGACTACAGGCGCCCACAACCGCGCCCGGCTAGTTTTTTGTATTTTTAGTAGAGACGGGGTTTCACCGTGTTAGCCAGGATGGTCTCGATCTCCTGACCTTGTGATCCGCCCGTCTCGGCCTCCTAAAGTGCTGGGATTACAGGCTTGAGCCACCGCGCCCGGCCTATTTCCTGTTATTATATACAAAAATAGTCTCCCAGCCTTTTGAGGTCTGAGATAGCCTCTTTCCTTTCTCCTTTTACCAGCTTTTCACTGCAACAAGTGTCATCAAACTTCCCTGATCTTTCTCTCAGCAGGTGCCTGTGTCTATGGAGAGGGGAATGTGACATATCTGAAAAGGCACTTAACAGGTATCAGAACATGTGTGCTCTAGATGGGACTTTACTGTTATCTGTGACTTGGTTTACATCCTGGGGCTATGATTTTCATATCTTTCAGCAAAGGGAGTGTCACTAGTAAATCTATAAGGCCACTCTCACCTCTAAATATATCACTATATCTATAATTGCTTGGAAATCATCACTCACCTGACATTATGGCTCTAGGCAGCTCCAGTTTCCTGTAAAGGCTCCTTTGAGGCCAATGCCTTATGAACTATTATACAAGAAGATATATTTAATTTCAATGACCACATATTTTATTTCTGGAAGTTCAGTCCAGTTTTTTCAAATTAATTTTTTCTTGATACTAAGATGTTCTTGTGCTATGTGACTCCTTGTTTTATAATCTTGATATTTTACTAATATTTATTTATTATATTTTCTGAAGTTCTGAGAGTCTAACCTTGTTGACTATTGTGTCTGTTGACTCTTGGCATGGGTGAATTGTTTCCTCATGTTCTCGTACTTTAGGTTTGTGAGCTCCCATTTGGTGGACGTTCCATGTGATCTGGATACAGGTGTATTTCTCTAAAGAGGTTTTGTGTTGCTTCTGCCAGGTGCCCAGCAGTAGTATCTTCCTACAGTCACTAATTCTTATGCTAATATTTCTACCTAGGGGTTACTGGCTTACAAGGGTAATGTAATTTAGAATACTAGACCAACATGAGGTCCAACCTTGGATTATCAAGATTATCAGTCTTCTCTGGGAACAGTTTTCCCCTCGTTTTATTCTTTTCTTTTCTCTTTTTATTATTTATTTATTTATTTATTTATTTATTTATTTATTTATTTTTGAGATGGAGTCCCACTCTGTCACCCGGGCTGGAGTGCAATGGCGCAATGTCGGCTCACTGCAACCTCTGCCTTCAGGGTTCAAGCGATTCTCCTGCCTCAACCTCCTGGGTAGCTGGGATTACAGGCACATACCACCATGCCCAGTTAATATTTTGTACTTTTATTAGAGATGGATTTTTGTCGTGTTTGCCAGGCTGGTCTCAAACTCCTGACCTCAGGTGATCCGTCCACTTCAGCCCGCCAAAGTGCTGGGATTACACCCCTAATTTTATTCTAACTGGAGTGCAAACCAAAACACAAAAGCTTTATTTTGTCTCCCTGTGTCTGCAAATTTTTTTTCTAGTCTATCATGTCTCTGTGGTATAGCTTTATCCAGGGTCTCAGTTCAACCTTCCCAACTCCCTGAGGCCCAAAACCTCTCCTGGACAGCAGGTGACCATTAAAATCCAAGCTGCCTAACTACTGAGACCAGTACATCACTACTACCCTTAAAGCAACTACAGCATCAGCTTCCCATATGTCTGCTTGTTGATTATCTCTTTGTTGTCCACCCTGGGAATTCACCATACTTTCTTGCCAGCTGGACAATGCATTTTTAAAATGTTTGTCACATGTCATTGTTCCAAGGTCTATTCTAGCAGGATTGCAGTCCAAAGATATTTGTTTAAAAAATGAATTGCAGGGCAAGCACAGTGGCTTATGCCTGTAATCTCAGCACTTTAGGAAGCTGAGGCAGATGGAACCCTTGAGCCCAGGAGTTTGAGACCAGCCTGGGCAACATGACAAAACCCCATCTCTGCGAAAAATAAAAAAATTAGCCAGGTGTAGTGGCACACCACTGTCGTTCCAGCTACTTGGGAGGCTAAGGTGGGAGCATCACTTGAGCTCAGGAGGTCAAAGATGAAGTGAGCCATGATTGTGCCATTGTACTCCACTCTGGGTGACAGAGCAAGACCTTGTCTCAGGAAGGAAGGAAGGAAGGAAGGGAGGGAGGAAGGGAGGAAGGGAGGAAGGGAGGAAGGGAGGAAGGGAGGGAGGGAGGGAGGGAGGGAAGAGAGAGAGAGAGAAAGAAAGAAAAAGAAAGAAAGAAAGAAAGAAAGAAAGAAAGAAAGAAAGAAAGAAAGAAAGAAAGAAGGAAGAAAGAAAGAAACCCTGCTATCTCCATCTTAAGTGATTCCACGTTTTCTGTTTTGTTCTTTCTCCCCATAAGTTTCATAAAGGCAGAAACTGTGTCTTTGTGTTGTGGTTATTGGTTTACATAATTGCAAAGCCTTTAATAGAATGCACAGAACATATATGCATAAGTCAAAGAGGAATTGTAATTCAAATACTTATGTAACCACATCCGCATGACAAAGAGGGCACCCCAAAAGCAACCTTATAAAGGTAGCCACTATTTTAACGTTTAAAATATTCATTTCCTTGCTTTTCTTTACAGTTTTACTATATATATATTTTATATATATTTTTATATATATACAAACAATGTAGTTTAGTTTTACATAAAGTTGAACTTTAAATGGGATCAATGGGATTGTATAGTAAACACCAACGTGCAACTTGCTTCTTTCACTGAGCATTAAGTCTGTGACGTTCATCCATTTTGTTCTGTCTAGCTGTAGCTCACTGATTTTCATTTCCTTGTAGGACTGTAACAATTTAATTATCTGTTCTCTCTTGATGAACATTTGAGTTATTTTCAGAATTTGGCTTTTATGCAAATTGCTGCTATAAACGTTTTGGTTCCTGTGAATTAATGCACGTGTGCAAAAGCTCCTCTAGAAAAGATAATTAGAAGTGGAATTGCTGTGGAATTGTATGGCACATCCTCAATACTTAGCAGGGTGGATCCAATCAGAAGATAAAAACCACGTAATTATTTTAAACACAAAGGGTTTAGTTTAATATAAACTCCTCCCGCAAAGGGAGAGTTTAGTATAAAGAATTATTAAGTTGGGATAAAGGAGTAACTATAGAAAATAAGAAAGGCTGCACGGTGCCCTAGAGCCAAGAGGCAGTTACCCAAGGAAGAATAAACTTGCAAGGGGCTCCCTCTCCAAAACCGTGGTTCTGACTTCGTTGGAGAAGGCGTAGTTGAACCAATTGGATGGCAGAGAAATGTGTTGGTTTGCAGTGGTGGACAAAGAAAAACAGGAAACAACCCTCCAAAGTGCAGGCTGGGCAGGGGAGCCGCAGCTGGTGGCCTGTGTGTGAGTGTGCAGCAGGCCTGACCGTGTTGAGCAGACAAGGGGGCTGTGAGGTCGCTGAGGGACTTCGCCGTCTGGGCATGCGGAAGGGCGGAATCCACTCGACCCCCTTCCCACCCGCACGGTTGACCCACTGAGCCTCCACCAGAAACGGCAGAAGCGCCCCTCCCTCCTGCAACACCTGCCTGGCGCCCTCTACTGAGAAAGCTCAACATCGCGCTCACTTTAGAGGAGAAATGCTTAAAGAAATTCCCTCATCTCAAAGCTTGTATTGAAAAGTGAATTTGAGCTGAGAAGCAATACACTGACAACTGTGCCATAATGTCACACTGTTTTCCAAAGTCGTTTTGCCAATTTGTGCTCACGCTAGCAAAGCATTTGAGTTCCCAAACTTATTTTAGATTTCATAGTTTTAGCCAGCCTGATGAGATTATAGGGTATCTCACTGTTGTTTCAAGGTGCATTTCCGTGAATGCAAATGAAGATAACACCTTTCATATGTTTATCAGACATCTGGAATGCCTCTTTATTGAGCTGTCTATTCAAATCCTATGTGCCTGGGTGGTTTTTTTTTTTTTTTTTTTTTCCTTTTTTTATTGAGTCGGAGTCTTGCTCTGTCCCCCAGGCTGGAGTGCAGTGGCAGTGATCTCGGCTCACTGCAACCTCTGCCTCCCGGTTCAAGCGATTCTCCTGCCTCAGCCTCCGGAGTAGCTGGGACTACAGGTGCCTGCCACCAGGCCCGGCTAATTTTTTGTATTTTTAGTAGAGACAAGAGTGCACCGTGCTAGCCAGGCTGGTCTTGAACTCCTGACCTAGTGATCCGCCCGCCTTGGTCTCCCAAAGTGCTGGGATTACAGGCGTGAGCCACCGCGCCCGGCCCCTATGTGCATGTTTCTACTGAGTTGTCTGCCTTATTCTCAGTGACTAGCAGGCATTTTAAAAACTATATAAACATATATATATATATATTCGGATATTAATCCTTCAACAATTATATTTATTGCAAATATATTCTCCCAGCCTTGTGTCTTTTCATGATGAGAAGTTCTTAGTTTTAATGTTGTCTTATTTATTAATCTTTTACTTTATGGCTAGGTGCTTTAATGTAATATTTAAGAAATATTTCCATATTCCCAAGTCTTAAAGATATCTGCTATATTATCCTCTAACAGCATTATAGGTTGGCTTTTCACATATAATTTACCTATAAAAGATTTTTGAGTGTAATGAAAGGTATAGGACCATTTTTTGTTTTATTCTTTTATTTAAAAATCCCAATTGTCTCAGCACCTTTTCATGAGAAAGTCATCCTTTCATCACTTATTGGCAATGCTAACTCTGTCGTATATCAAGTGCCCATATGCGTCTAGGTGTATTTTGGGGCTCTGTCTCTGTACCACTGGTCTGTTTGTCTATCCCTGAGCCAATCTTATACCTTCTTAATCATTCTAGTGATGTATTAAGTCTCAACATCGTACAAGGCAAATATTTACTTCCACCTTGCTTTTCTTCTTTAAGAATGTCTCAGCTGGGCCGGGCACGGTGGCTCACGCCTGTAATCCCAGCACTTTGGGAGGCCGAGGCGGGCGGATCAGGAGGTCAGGAGATCGAGACCATCCTGGCTAACATGATGACACCCCGTTCCCACTAAAAACACAAAAAGTTAGCCGGGCGTGGTGGCACATGCCTGTAGTCCCAGCTACTCGGTAGGCTGAAGCAGGAGAACGGCGTGAGCCTGGGAGGCGGAGCTTGCAGAGAGCCGTGATCCCGCTACTGCACTCCAGCCTGGGCGACAGAGCTAGACTCCGTCACGCCTGAGAACTTTGGGAGACGAAGGCGGGCGGATCACTTGAGGTCAGGAGTTTGAGACCAGCCTGGCCAACATGGTGAAACTCCGTCTCTACTAAATTGCAAAAATTAGCAGGCATAGTGGAGCGTGCCTATAGTCCCAGCTACTGAAGGCTGAAGCAGGATAATCGCTTGAACCTGGGAGGCAGAGGTTGCAATGAGCCAAGATCGCACCACTGCCCACCAGCCTGGACGACAGAGTGAGACTCTGTCTCAAGAAAAAAAAAAAAAAAGTCTTAGCTATCAGTCCGTATTAACGTTAGAATCAGTTTGCCAAGCTCAATAACTTAAACGAGTATGTGTTTGTTGTGTTTGCACCGTATCTATGGGTTGATTTGGGAAATTTTGATATGCTTATAATATTGAATCTTCTAATCCAGGAACTTGTTACAGTAGTCTCCCCTTATCCGCTATTTTGCTTTCCACAGTTTCTGTTACTTTTGGTCAGCCACAGTCCCAAAATAGTAAATGGAATATTCACCAGAGATAAACACTTCATAAATTTTAAATTGTGCACCGTTCTGAGTTGGGGGATGAAATCTCATACTGTCCTGCTCTGCATGGCCCAGAATATGAGTCATCCCTTTGTCCAGAGGATCCACGCTGTACATGCCCCCCACCCATCAGTCACTTAGCGGCCATCTCAGTTATCAATACCAACTGTCGCAATATTGCAGTGCTTGTGTTCAGGGAACCCTTATTTTATTTAATAATGGCCCTAAAGCAGAAGAGTAATAATGCTGGCATGTTGTCATAGTTGTTTTATTATTAGTTGTTTTTAATCTCTTGCTGTGCCTAAATTATAAATTAAACTTTATCATAGGTTTGTGTGTGTAGGAGAAAACAGAGTATATAGGGTTCAGTACTATCTGCAGTTTCAGGCATCCATTGGGGGTCTTGGAACGTATCCACTATGGGCGAGGGGTGACTACTATATATGTCTCTATTATATTTTCTTTGATATCTCTCGATAAAGATATATTGTTTTCTCCATAACATTTGTGTTAGATTTTCTTCCTAGGTACATTATATGTTTTGACACTATTGTAAATGTATATATTTTTTCCCATTTTCCAGTGCTTTGATGCTGGTGTAAAGAAATGCAATTTTGATTTTTTCATATCCAGAAAAATTGTTCATCTTTCATTAATTCTAATAATAATATATATGTAGTTTTAATTAAAATTTTCTATTATAGAAGCATATTAGTCACTAATATTGGTGGTTTTGTTCTTCCTTTCTGGTTCTTACACAATCTTTTTCTTACTTTATTGGCTGGGACCACCATCATAATGTCAAATAGAGGCGATGATAGTAGGAAGCTTGTGTTGCTCTGATCTCCTCCTAATATCACCATTAAGAGTGATATGTGCTGTATGACATTTGAAGATAATTATCAAGGAAGTTCCTTTTTATTCTCACTCTGATAAGAGGTTTTAAATCATGAATGTATGCTGAATCTTATCAAATGCTTTTTTCCATAGCTATTGAGAAGATGTTATGATTTTTCTCCTCTCATATGGTAACGTGGTAACATGGTGGATTATTTTAGTTGATTATTTTTTTAGAGACAGGTTCTCACTCTGTTGCCCAAGCTGCAGTGCAGTGGCACAATCATAGCTCACTGCAGGCTGGAACTCCTGGGCTCTAGTTATCCTCTCACCTCAATCTCCTGAGTAGCTAGGAGTACAGGCACACGCCACTGCATCCAGCTTTTATTATTATTATTATTATTATTATTATTATTATTATTATTATAATAAAGAGGGAGTCTTGCTATGTTGCCCAAGTTGGTCTCAATCTCTTCAAATGGTCCTCCCATCTCGGCCTCCCAAAGCATTGGGATTACAGGTGTAAGCCACCAGGCCCGGCCTATTTTAGTTTATTTTATAATGTAAAACCAACTTTGAATTCCTGGGATATTGCCAACTTGGTCACAATTTATTATCCCTTTAGTTACTGCTAAATTCAGTTTGCAAATATTTGGATTACGAGTTTTGTGTCTGTGTTCGTGCGTGAGATTGCCTGTAATCTTCTTTTCATGCACTGTCTTTGCCACATTTTAGTAATAAGGTTATACTCATCTCAAAGAGTCAGGAAGTATTTCCTCTTTTTCTATTTTGTGAAAGAGTTTGGCTAAGATTGAAATTATTTCTTCCATGAATGTTTGGTAGAACTGGTTGGTGAATTGAGGCCTGGAATTCTTTTAGGAGAAGCATTTGAGGAACATTTTGGACTACGGATTTAGTTACTCTAATTATTATAAACAGGCAGGATAAACATATGGCTTATCCTCCAAACTGGAGCACTTTTGAGAATTAAAGGGGTTATGAAAATAATTAATGGACATTAATCTATAATAGGCATAAACTGGGACTGTTCTGGGCAAAATGGGATGTATGGGTACCATAATTGTAACATTTTCTATCTCTTATTATAGATATTCTATTTTTTTCCTGAATAAACTTTGGTAGGTTATATATTTATTAGATTATCCATTTTTTCTAAATTTTTCAAGTTCATATTAACCTTGTACTATCTTTTAAATATCTGCAATATGCCTAAGTGTGTCTCTTTTCTGTTTCTAGATATTGATTATTTGTGCCTTCTCAGGTTTTTTTTAATCATTCTTGACCGATATTTCAATTTTGTTAAAATCAATGAAGCAGCTTTTGGCTTTGTCGCATCTATTATATATTTGCTTTCTATTTCAAAGACATCTCCTTTTATCTTCATTGTTTCCTTCTTGCTCATGCATATCTAACTTCTTGAGATGAGTGTTTACCTAATTAATTTTCAGATTCTCTGAATATACTTATTTTGAAATTGTCATAACTTTTATATGCAATATTTTGCTATAATTCTGTTCAAAGTACGTTCTAACATTTTTACAATTTTGTTTTGAAGCATGATTGTCTCTTAATCCCTAACATATTAATTTTTCTCATTTGAATTTTTGCTGATTTCTGGCTTGTCTTATAATGTAAGAACACACATTGTATAATTTTAAACCTTTGAAATGTATTGAGACTTGCTTTTATTTGTTCATTTGTGTTTAATACTTGTTTTGTATGTTTGATATATATATATATTCTCCAGTAGTTAGGTGGAGATCTCACTATGTCAATCTTATTATCTTATTCAAACCTTTTATGTCTTCACTGATTTTTTTTACTATAATTTTATTTTCTTTAAAACTATATTTTTCTTAATATGGCTACACTAGTTTTCTTTGGCTTAGGCTGTGGTATATATATAGCCTTTTAACTTTTCTATATTCTTATATTTCTGAAACATGTTCCTTGTACATAACATGAAGATAGAATTTGTCTTTATCAAGTCTGAAAATCTTTTAACTGGAGCATTTAGTTTATTTACATGAAATGTAATTAACACTACATTGTTAAGGCCATGACATTGCACCATTTCTAAAGGCACAACTCACATTTTATATATATTTGCGTTTAAATCTGCAAACATATTTTGTGCTTTCTTTTTTTCTTTTTTCTTTTTTTTTGAAACAGAGTCTTGCTCTGTCACCCAGGCTGGAGTGCAGTGGCGCAATCTCGGCTCACTGCAGCCTCCACTTCCTGGGATCAAGCAATTCTCCTGCCTCAGCCTCCCGAGTAACTGGGATTACAGGTGCGCACCACCACACCCGGCTAATTTTTTGTATTTTTAGTAGACACAGGGTTTCACCGTGTTAGCCAGGTTGGTCTTGATCTCCTGACCTCGTGATCCTCCCGCCTCGGCCTCCCAAAGTGCTAGGATTACAGACGTGAGCCACTGCTTTCTATTTGACACACCCATTCCATATTTTTCTCTTCTCCTTTTTTACCTTATTTTGGATATACTGAAACTGAGTCTTTTAATCATTCCAATGTTTTCCCGTTTAAATAGTTTAAAAGCTATGCATTGTTCATTTCTTTTAGTAGTTGCCTTAGAAATTATAATATGCACACTTAATATAATCAAGCCTAAAGTAAACAGATCCTTTAACTTTCTCCTCATAAAAAAAGAAAGAACACTGGGCCAGGCGTGGTGGCTCAGGCCTGTAATCCCAGCACTTTGGGATGCCGAGGTGAGTCAATCACCTGAGGTCAGGAGTTCAAGACCAGGCTGCTCAAGATGGTGAAACCCCATCTCTACTAAAAATACAAAAAATTAGCCAGGCGTGGTCGTGGGTACCTCTAATCCCAGCTACTTGGGAGGTTGAGTCAGGAGAATCACTTGACTCCGGAGGCTGAGGTTGCAGTGAGCCGAGATCATGCCATTACACTCCAGCCTGGGCAAGAAGAGTGAAAATCTGTCTCAAAAAAAAAAAAAAAAAAAAAAACTTCAATTCTTTTTACTTAATTCCCAATTTATGAATTAATATTCTATGTATTTTATTATTTTTAACCCATTAAGACATTGCTATTATTATTTTATTAATCAGTATTTGCTTAGATCCATCCACATATTTACCACTTGCTTTACTCTTCATTCCTTGTTTCTCAAACCTACCTGGTGGGTCAAACATTATTCTGGATGTTTCTGTGAAGACAATTTTTAGATGTGATTAACATTTAATTTATGGATTTTGAGTAAAGCAGATTACCGTCCATAATGTGGGTGGCCCTTATCCAATCAGTTGAAGACCATAATAGAATAAAACTACTAACTTTTTCTGAGCAAGAAAAATTTCTGACACCGACTGACTGCCTTTGGACTCAAACTACAACTCTTCTGTGGGTCTCCAGGCTGCCAGCTACCCTGCATGTTTTGTATTTCGCAAGCCTCCATAATCACATGTGCCAATTCCTTAAAATAAACAGCTCTTTCTCTCTCTCTCTCTCTCTCTCTCTCTCTCTCTCTCTCTCTCTCTCTGAACTGGGCTCAAGCCCCAGAGAGCACATCTGTACAGATAAGATAATCACATGTGCCAATTCCTTAAAATAAACAGCTCTCTTTCTCTCTCTCTCTGAACTGGGCACAAATCCGGAGAGCACACCTGTACAGATAGGAGCAGCAGGATGGAGGGCTTCAGAGGGCTGAGTCTAAGAAAAAATGAAATAGATAGACTCTCTGTCTGGGTTGAGTGTGTGGAAAACTGTATTGCAGGCATTTGACATTACTCTTGCGGATGTGGGACGTCATGGGTTTTAGGAAAACAACAAGTTGAAAACAAGGCAATTATTAACTCCAGGTAAAATAAGAAATTGTATAAGTCAGGAAAATAGAATCACAGCACAATACTAGATTCGGTACTAAACAATGCTTAGTCACAACAGTGAAAGCTATGGATTTAACAAAAAATTGTGATGGTCTACATGGGGAGATACGGAAATCTCTTGCCTGAGGTTGCCAGCATTCTGGATCTGGGTGCCAGAAAGGAGCTTAGCATCTCATCACTCCATATACAACTTGCCCGTAACCTTCTTCTTTTCAGTCTATTGTACCGAATGCCACTCTCTAGTTCTTCTCCTGAGAATATATTTCCATTTCCGCTGAAGTGAGAGAGGATACCAGGGGGACTAAGAGTTTCCTATTCCACATTTTAGATCAATCTCCTACTTTCAGTGGCCGCCACTTCCTTCCATTTCCATTTGTCTTTCGTGGTACCTGGAGCCTCCAATTCATTCCTGAACATTTCTGTGCTTCTGCAGTGCAATGAGCTTGTTTCTTCATGGCATTGCCCTGGATAGCCACTTAGGTTGGTCCCCTCCCTTCTGCTAAGTCACTTACTATATCTTCACTGTTTTCTTTTTTTCTTTTCTTTCTTCTTCTTCTTTTTTTTTTTTTTTTTTTTTTTTTTTTGGAGACGGAGTCTCGCTCTGTCGCCCAGGCTGGAGTGCAGTGGCGTGATCTCAGCTCACTGCAAGCTCCACCTCCCAGGGTCACGCCATTCTCCTGCTCAGCCTCCCGAGTAGCTGGGACTACAGGCGCCCGCCACCACGACCGGCTAATCTTGTTTTTGTATTTTCAGTAGAGACGGGGTTTTGCCGTGTTAGCCCAGATGGTCTCCATGTCCTGACCTCGTGATCCGCCCGCCTCGGCCTCCCAAAGTGTTGGGATTACAGGCGTGAGGCACCACGTCCGGCCAAATCTTCACTGTTTTCTAACTTCTGGAATATCTCCACGTTTCAAGGAAGATATAATTTAATTTTCCCTTTTTTTTCTTCTTTTGAGCTGATTTTTAAGAGGGGAAATGTTTTTTAATGTCACAATATTTAGACTGAAAGTCCATATTGTTGCTAATATGTAAAATTTGCACATATTACCTGTGCACATGACAACCTGTGTTTCCATGAATTGGAAGATGTGGAAATCCTGGTCTAGCATTTCCACATGACAGCTGGCTGCAGCTGAGTGGTGGTCACTCCTTTCTAAAAGAGAACTGTGGCACCAGGCAGGGAGGTCACAGCTTCCACTATTTTCTGCTGACTAACATCTGGCCTTCTTCGCTCATTTGTAGTAAGTGCCTTACCCTACTGGCATTTGAGTTTGTGAGCCCAGGTTTAAGGTCTGAGCACACGAGTGCAAGGCTGAAGCAGAACAGGGAAAAGATCTGTAAAAGAGATGGGGCCAAGGAACTGAGAGGCAAGAGCGTTGGATGGTCCACCCACATGAATGTTGAAGTCATTAAAAAGTATGCCAGGAATGAAAGTGGATAGGAAGGCAGCAAACGACAGTGAAGAAGAGGGGAAAAGCATAGGTAGCATCGTCTAAGGGCACAAACTACAGGGCAGCCAGTTTTTAGTTTTTCTCATTGTTTAACCTCATGCCCATGATTTGGGCATGAGAAAGAGCAATGAATGGTTTAGAAGGGGCAGGACCACCAAGGAAGAAACTTACCCCAACCTCTGGCCTTCCTTTAGATGTGCGGGGTGCAAGAGATTAAACACCTCCTGTCGAGGGCTGCCGAGGGCATCATTGAATCAGGGGACAGTCCAGCTTCAAGCAAAGATAGGAGCTGATGAGAATGTTCCAACAAAATGCTGAGGATGTAGAGTGGCTTGGTGTTTGCAGATGGCATTCCAGAGGGCACAGAGATAGGTCTGGAAAAGATGGAAATTGGATCACTTTAACCAGAGATGAACACAGCAGTAAGTATGGATATTACTAGTTGACTGGAGGGGTTTCACTCTTATTGGTGGCCTCTGGGGTAGACAAGGATGTGAGGTGCGATGGCATTAGTCACAGCACTTCTTAGGGCTGTCCTTTAGAACACAGGTTGTGATCTACTAAAGAGTCAAAAAATAGGCTGGGTGCAGTGGCTCACACCTGTAATCCCATCACTTTGGGAGGCCGAGGCGGGTGGATCACGAGGTCGGGAGTTCAAGACCAGCCTGTCCAATATGGTGAAACCCCGTCTCTACTAAAAATACAAAAATTAGCTGGGCATGGTGGCACATGCCTGTAATCCCAGCTACTCAGGAGGCTAAGGCAGGAGAATCGCTTGAACCTGGGAGGTGGAGGTTGCAGTGAACCAAGATCATGCCACTGCACCCCAGCCTGGGCGACAGAGTGAGACTCTGTCTCAAAAAAAAAAGTATATATATATATATACACACACACATATATATATGATGTTATGATTAACATTTAAAACAATTGTGATTAACATTTTTAAAAATTAAGTAGAAGAAAACATAAAAGTTCTACCTAGGTAGTAAGGTAAAATATTGTTTTCAGAAGCTTTTGCTTCAATCGTGTGTGTTCGTGTGTGTGTGTGAGCCTGTATGTGTCTGTGTGTACTGTGCCACTATTTAAAATGTACTTCTAGCCAGACACGGTGGCTCATGCCTGTAATCCCAGCACTTTGGGAGGCTGAGGCAGGTGGATCACTTGAGATCAGGAGTTCGAGACCAGCCTGGCCAACATGGGGAAACCCTGTTTCTACTAATAATACAAAAATTAGCTGGGCCTGGTGGTGGCCCCTATAATCCCAGCTACTTGGGAGGCTAAGGCAGGAGAATCACTTGAGCCCAGGAGACAGAGATTGTAGTGAGCCAAGATAGCACCACTGCACTCACACCTGGATGACAGAGCAAGACTCCATCTAAAATTAAAAAATAAATAAAATAAAATAAAATAAAATATACTTCTAACTGTGTGTGGTAGTCAAAATAGGTTGGAAGGACCTCGTCTTTGAGGAAGGTGGAGCAACAGGCTCAGGTGCTGTAACCGTTGAGGTTGTAGTCACTGGGAGGCAGGTTGGAAAAACACTCCCTTGGACCTCGCATAGTGCCAATAGTAGCAGCTCCCACATTTTCCTTTGAAGCATTGGCTATCCTCTGAGAACTAATAGCAAATTTTTATTTCTTTGACTACATAAAATGATGTCAACTTTCCAGCTGTAATATTTATCTACATTGCATGCAAAACTCTGTTCTTCAGAAAAATGATATGCTTTATGACAAGTCATGAAGTCTTTCACTTTGTATTAACATCTGGTCTCAAGTTCAACAAATATTTATTGGTTGCTTATGATACACCAGGGCACTGTTCTGGGTGCAGGAGATAAAGGAGTGAACGAAACTGATAAAGCCATTTTTCTTGGTGGGAAGTTTTTCTTCTTACCAATTTAATCTCCTTGCTTGCTATACTTCTATTCCGATTTTCTGTTTCTTCTTGAGTCCATTTCAGTAGTTTGGTCTTTCTAGGAAGTTTTCAAATTCACATAGGTAGATCCTTCCTTCCTTCCTTTCTTCCTTCCTTCCTTCCTTCCTTCCTTCCTTCCTTCCTTCCTTCCTTCCTTCCTTCCTTCCTTCCTTCCTTCCTCTCTTTCTTTCTCTTTCTTTCTCTCCCTCTCTCTCTTTCTTTCTCTCTCTCCCTTTCTCTCTCTCCTTCTCTTCTCTTCTCTTTTCTTTTCTTTGACAGACTCTTGCTCTGTCGCCCAGGCTAAAGTATAGTGGTGCAGTCTTAACTCACTGCAACCTCCACCTCCTGGTCTCAAGTGATCTTCCCACCTCAGCCTGCCGAGTAGCTGGGACTACATAATTACCCACACTATACTCCTTACAGTCACTTTTGTTTCTTGAAGGTTGGCAGTTATGTCCCCTCTTTCATTCCAAAGTTAGTAATTTGAGTTCTCTCTCTCACTTGGTCAGTCTAGCTGAAGGTCTGTCGTCTTTATTGATATTTAATACTTCCTAAGAACCAACTTTTGGTTTTGCTGATTTTCTCTCTTTTTTTATTCTTTATTTCATTTATTTCCACTCTTAATCCTTATGATTTCCTTCCTTTTCCTTGCTTTGAGTTTATTCTGCTCCTCTTTCTGGTTGCTCAAAGTGGAAGATTAGGTTATACAGTTAAGATCCATTTTACCAATCTCTGTCTTTTGATTGGAATGCTTAGTACCTTTACCTTTAATGTAATTAGTGGTAAGGTAGAATTTATGTCTGCCATTTTGCTGTTTGCTTTCTATGTGTTTTATATCTTGTTTTGTTCTAGTCTTCTGTTACTGTTTTCTTTTGTGCTCTATATTCTCTACTGTATCATTTTAATTTCCTTGTTATTTCTTGTATAACATTTTGAAAAAATCATTTTCTTAATAGTCACCTTGGGGATTACAATTAGCTTCTTAACTTAAAATAATCTAAGTAGTATTAATACTAACTTAATTTCCTTTCTTTTTTTTTCTTTTTTCAAGACAGGGTCTCCCGCTGTTGCTCAGCCTGGAGTACAATGGCACAATCATGGTTCACTGCAGCTTCCGTCTTCCAGGCTCAAGTGATCCTCTCACTTCACCCTCCCAAGTAGCTGGGACTACAGGCACGTGCCACCATGCCTGGCTAATATTTATTTATTTATTTATTTATTTATTTATTTATTTATTTTTGTAGAGACGAAGTCCCACTGTGTTGCCCAGGCTGGTCTCAAATTCCTGGGCTCAAGCAATTCTCCCACCCAGGCCTCCCAAAGTGCTGGGATTATAGGCATGAGCTACTGTGCCTTGCCTTAATTTCAATAGCATGCCAAAACTATGCTCCAATATACATCCATTCTGTCCCTCTTATCTTTGTGATATGATTGTCAAACAAATTGTATGTTTATATATTAAAAGCCCATCAATACAGCTCATAACCATTGTTTTATGCAGTTGTGTTTTTAAAAAGAGTGTTCAAACACATTTTTTAATTTTAAAAATTGTCAGCCAGGTGCAGTGGCTAACATCTGTAATCCCAGCACTTTGGGAGGCCAAGGCAGGCGGATCACGAGTTCAGGAGATCGAGACTAATCCTGGCTAACACGGTGAAACCCCGTCTCTACTAAAAATACAAAAAAATTAGCTGGGCTTGGTGGTTGGTGCCTGTAGTCCCAGCTACTCGGGAGGCTGAGGCAGGAAACTGGCATGAACCCAGGAGGCGGAGCTTGCAGTGAGCTGAGATCATGCCACTGCACTCCAGCCTGGGTGACAGAGCGAGACTCTGTCTCTAAAATAAAATAAAATAAAATAAAATAATTTTATACTGTATTTTATACTCAATTATGTAGTTATCAGAATCGGTGCTCTTATTTTCTTTATGTGGATTTAAATTTCTAATGTTCTTTCATTTCAGCCTGAAAGATTCCCTTTGGTAATAGTGCATATCTGCTAGTGATGATTTCATTTACTTTTTGTTTACCTGGAATGCCATAATTTCTCTTTCATTTTTGAAGGATATTTTTCTTTCCTCCCTTTAAATACATCTTCCCTCTACCTTCTGACCTTCATGATTTATGATGAGACGTCAGCTGTTAATCTTATTGAGGATCCTTTGTGTGTGATGAGTTGTTTTTCTTTTGCTGCTTTCAAAATTTTCTCATCATCTTTGGCTTTCAACAGTTTGACTATTATGTGTCTAGGTCACTACTTCAAGTTTTTTGAGCTCCGTGGATGGCAGATTAATGTTTTTCATAAAGTATGGGAAGCCTTATTTCTTCCAATATTCTTTGTGTCCTTTCTCTCTATCCTTTCCTTCTGGGACTTCTGGGACTTCTGGACTTTAGAAGTGTATGTTGATATACTTCATAGTTTCCCATAAGTCTCTGAGACATTGTTCATTTTCTTCATTCTTTTTTCTTTCTGTTTCTCAGCCTGGATAATTTCAATTGAGCTGTCTCCAAGTTCACTCCCTTTTGTTTCTACCAGTTCAAGTATGTTGTTATTGAGCTCCTCTAGAGAATTTTTTCATCTCACTTTTTGTACTTTTCAACTCCAGAGTTACTATTTTCTAAAACTTCTGTTTATTGCTATTATCTATTTGGTAAGACATCATTCTCACATTTTCCTTTAGTTCTTTAGACATGGTTTCCCTCAGTTCTCTGAACATATTCATAACGGCTGATTTAAAGTCTTTGTTCAGTGAGTCCAATGCCTGGGGTTCCTCAGGAATGGTTTAACTGCTTTTTCCTGCATATAGGCCATAATTTTGGTTTTTTTGGATGTTGTGAATTTTTTTGCTGCGATCTGGACATTTTGAACAATATAATGTGGAAACTCTAGAAATCATATCCCTTCCTCTCCACTGAGGTTTGTTGCTGGTTTAGTGACTTTCCTGGACTAATCTAGAAAGTCTGTATTCTTTGTTGTGTGCAGCCATTAAAGTCTCTGCTTGGATAGTTTAGTGCCCATCTAATGACTGAACGGATATTTTCTTAAATGCTCTGAACCAATAAATCCCCTAGCTTTTGCTGAGAGGCTGTGTGTGCTGGGGCATGCCTTGCACATTTTGGTAGATAGGTTACGATTCTTCCTTAGCCTTTATTTTCTGCTTGCACTGAAACTCAAGGTCAGACAGAGGTGAGAGATTAGAGTCTTCTCAGGTGTTTTCTGGGTGTGTTCACAGTCCTGCACGTACATGCATGTCCTGCATGACATTCTGGATTCCTAGGTATATGTCAGAGCTTTTCAAGGAACTATATGGACTCTCATTGCCCATGTTTTTTTGTTTGTTTGTTTGTTTAACTTTTTTGGTTAGCCTCTTGTTAGTACCAAATGGTTTCACCACCTCAGGTATCTGTGATGTTAAACAATTGCAACTGATTGTTTTCAACAAATACACTGGGGACAGGGCTGTTTGCGCAGAGCAAGTTCTGAACCAGGTCAAATAAAGACACACCCTGAGGATGGAACTTTTCAAGGTGCTTCCAGACAGGTCAAATAATGACAGTTTACTTAGTATGGGGCTTTTGAGAAGATCTAAACCCATTCTGCCCCATCTAGTGGCTGCTTCAAAGCTACTGTAGTTGGAGGCTGTTGGCTTCCCAGGCTACTGTAGAGCTGGAGAGAAGGAGATGAGAATCGGGCAGATCAAAATGCCGTAAAGCTCATCATACTCACCAAGATTCAGTAATTTTTCTTGAATAAATGCTCCTTGGATTGTTGTGTTTGGTTAATTTCTGGAGTAGGTTTTAACCATTTTTGCCAGTGTGCTCCCTTTTATGGAGAAGCAGATTTTCTACCACTCTCTAGAAGTGCTTCTCCCAGGTTTATTTTTATTGTTTTTGTTTTTGTTTTTTTTGAGACAGAGTCTCGCTCTGTCGCCCAAGCCGGAGTGCAGTGGCCGGATCTCAGCTCACTGCAAGCTCCGCCTCCTGGGTTTACGCCATTCTCCTGCCTCAGCCTCCGGAGTAGCTGGGACTACAAGCGCCCGCCACCTCGCCCGGCTAGTTTTTTGTATTTTTTAGTAGAGACGGGGTTTCACCATGTTAGCCAGGATGGTCTCGATCTCCTGACCTCGTGATCCGCCCGTCTCAGCCTCCCAAAGTGCTGGGATTACAGGCTTGAGCCACCGCGCCCGGCCTATTTTTATTGTTTATTATCCTGAATAGGTCCCTTATCCTCCAGGTGTCTAAATCTTTGAGCACAGTGTAGTATTTTCATCAAATATCTTACAAGTATTATGACAAGGTAATGCTAAAGGCCAAACATACGTTTGATATGGTGAGTATATAAGAACAGGCCTTGTTGTTTCTTAAAAGTTCTGCTCCAAGGATGTCCTCCCCCGGGGGGTATATATCCGAAGGGTCAAAAACCTGCCAATTCCTCATTTTATGTGAGAGCTAAAATCTCTGGGTAAATGAAAGTGAAATATGTAGACCTGCTTTCCTACTTAAGTGACTGTGAAATCATGTTGGGAACCCAAACCCCAGGAAGATTGTGTTGTTTTAATCTTACATGCTAATTAATTTGAAGATGAAGTGTTTAAATAGAGGTGCAGGAGAGGTGAGCTGTGGAGGGAGGGGGTTAACACTTCTGCCTGGTGGATGCATAGGTGCTTATTATTGGTCCTCTTCATGGGGATACTATATATACACCCACATATATAGTATGCATATATCCAAATAGGCATCCTTTGCTTTGCAGGTTCAGATATGACTGATGTCAGCTATTTAGTTAAATAACACCAGAATCTCAACAATACGGTTGAAATTTTAGTTACTGGATGGGGCATGGTGTCTCATGCCTATAATTGCAGCACTTTGAGTGGCTGACGTGGGAGGATCGCTTGAGCCTAGGAGTTTGAGATCAGCCTGGGTGACATAGTGAGATCCTGTCTCTTCAAAAAATAAAAATACAAAAATTAGCCAGGCTTAGTGGTGTGTGCCTGTAGTTCCAGCTACTTGGGAGGCCCAGGTGGGAAGATCGCTTGAGCCTGAGAGGTAGAGGCTCTAGTGAGCCATGACTGTGCCACTGCACTCCAGCTGGGCAACAGCATGAGATCCTGTCTCAAAACAAAACAAAACAAAACAAAAACAAAAAAACAAATTTCAGTTATCACGCCATTTTAACTGTGAACGCATATAGTACAATCTTTGCTTCTAGCTGTTTAGTCCCCAAATCCCTATATAAACAATAGATGTCCATAACAACCAGTGACCAATCATAGCAGTTCTTTCAAAATCTGTCAGTGATGGGTCATTGCACTGCTAGTTTAGGCACTGGCAGCAAAGTGTGCAATCGTGTTGCTTCCTTTTCTCCAAGTGTTAAACTCACACAGCATTGCATAAAAATGGATAATTGAAAGGGAATTGGTCAACAAAAATGAAAGTGCAGCAAAGAAATAAAAAAAAAGATAAAGATGGAATTGAAGTGAAATTCAAATTGAATGCAAATGAAGTACTATAGAAGACATAGACAACTGTGGGAGTGCTGACTTTCCAGAGACTAGATATGCAGTCGGTGAAACTTACTCAAAGCACACTGAATGAGGAAAGCGGCTGTGACAAAAAGGATGAGGATGTCCCGGAGGAAGTGAGGTCCACAAAAAATTTTACATTAAAGGAACTCTGAGACATTGCATGGCATTGGAAGTGCAAAGGATAAAATACTGCGTGTAATCCAAATGTGATGTTTTGCCAAGGCACAGAAAAGGTGTTCTCTTGGTATATAAGAGTTACACTAGAAGAAGACAAGCACTGTTCAAGTTATTCTTAATAAGTTTTATTTTTACAAAGACATAAAACACTTTAATTCTCAATGTTCGAATGTTTTAAACTGTTTTTATTTTTCATTTCCATATACAGTGTATTTGTAACCATCAGTTAAGCGAGTTTTGAATGGCTCTTTTGTTGTTGTTGTTTGTTCTTTCCAAGACAAGGACTTGCTCTGTCACCCAGGCTGGAGTGCTGTGGTGCGACCTTGGCTCACTGCAGCCTCGGCTTCCCCGGCTCAAGCGATTCTCTCCCCTTATCCTCCTGAGAAGCTGGGACTACAGGTGCACACCATCACGCCTGGCTCATTTTTTTTATTTTGTAGAGACAGGGTCTCACTGAGTTGCCCAGGGCTGGTTTCGAACTCCTGGGCTCACGCCATCCTCCCGTCTGGGCCCCCCAAAGTGCTGGGATTACAGGCGTGAGTCACCGCGCCCGGACTGCTTTGAATGTTTTGAGAAAAACTGTCTAAAGTCGTGGAACTATCTTAATTTTTCCCATTTATTATTAAGGTAGTTTTGCATGGTTCAGTCATTTCCAGGGTCCAGAATGACCGTGTAAGCGAGGACTGCATGTGCGTGTAGTACGTATTCACAATATGCATTATGTCAATGTGAAGTCAACCACTTTGGGGTAGAACACATCAATTGATGGTTACAAACCAACAGGCGGTGCTTTTTTTTTTTTTTTTCTTTTTTTCCATCTGTGCTGTAAGTGTGCTGTTGGTATTCTCTTTGGGTGCTAACGGTTGAAAAGGAGCTCCTGCCAGCCGCTGAAAACACCGCGACACGCGGGCGCAGGGCCTGGGCAGGGCGGCCGGCGCGCAGGTGGCCCGGCCTCGCCCAGCGGCTCTGGAGCGGGAGCCACGCCAGCCCGGCCTCCCGCGAGACCCGCACCCGCCCGCCGGAGCGCGCCGCGGGGCCACGGCCTGCAGGGGTGGAAGGGGCGGCGGCGGCGGGAGCTGCGGGCCACGCACGGCGGCGGCGGGAGCGGCCGGGCACGCACGGCGACGGCGGCGGCGGGAGCGGGAGTCCGAGCCACGCACGGCCGCAGCGGCGGGCGCGGCGGTCGCGGGAGCGGCGGGAGCTGTGGCGGCGGCGGATGGCCCAGAGCTGATCTATGCGGCGCCTGGAGGGGCTGTGTCTGCGGCGGCGGCGGCGGCGGCGGGGCCCTGCCCGCGAGCGGAGCGGGGACAAGATGAAGTACCAGAAATACCTGACGGTGCTGCAGATGGCCATCGGCGTCACTCCCTCCAACCGCGGCAGCCTCCTGCCGCTCAAGAGGAAGCTGTGGTGAGGCGGCCGCGCGGGCGCGGAACCGCAGCCGGGCCAGGCGCGGGCCGGGGCGGGGACCGGAGTGGGAGCGGGGGCCGGGGCGGCCGGGGGGGCGCGAGGCCGAGGCTGCCGGGCCCGACGGGGCGCGGGGCGCGCGGGGCGCAGCAGCCAAGGCCGAGCGCAGGGCCGACTGCCGCCTTGTGCCGCGTGCCCGCTGGCTGGTTTCGCCGAGACCCTCGCTGTGCCGGCGGCGTGTACGGCGGCGGGGAGCTGCCGGGACCCCTGGCACCCGCACCCGGGCGTCGGCCTCCCGCCTCTGTCTGTCCTTTCTGCTCCATTACGGCGGGTTCTGGCTCAGAATTTCCAGCCAGGCTCTCGCGGAGACAGCAGAGAATTCATTAGTATCACGGTGTGCGTTTTCAGTTATTTTTCAAAAATTCATCTGCTGCTGAGTGCAGAGTAGAGGACGAGTAAGGCAAGGGGAATAAGTTGGGACATTATTATTGCATTGTCGGGGACTGTATTCTACCTGCATGCGTTCCAGTTCCTCCGACCTGGAGACTGTTACTGAGGTAATGAAGAAAAAACACCTTTCAAGAAAAATGTCTGGACCTTACTGGTTTACGTTGCTGATTATCTACAGGATTGTATATTGCATTTTATTAATCATATTCCGTAATCCAGACGGAATCCTAGGAGCCTCCTAGGTATTCCACTGGCTTGAGATTTAGGCTTAAGGTTCTTTTGCAAAAGAAGTAATCTAGTAAAGGGAAGATGACTACAGAAAAAAGATGCCAGTTGTCATGACAGTCAGTGGTCATTTTAATTTTAGAATTAGTGGTCAATGTAGCTCATAAAGGTTTTATTCAATTCAACTGAACACAGTCTTATTTAATCCTAAGGTTATAGAGAAAGGAGATGAGGCTGCTTTTAGGTAATGAGGAAAGTAATTCCTGCTGTGTAAGACAGTGTGAAAGAATGATCCTTACCAAAGTCTGTAGTGGTCAGCCAAGAAAAAGATGGGTTAAGAAAAAGAATCCTAAAAGTGGAGAATTTTGAAGGTAAGACGAATATGGACAGCAAAGTTCAGATTTCAGCTGTGCCACGTTCTGTGTGACCTTAAACAAGTTCCTGGAGTGTCTGTTTCTTCCTCTGTGAAATGAGAATCTTGTTATCTCCCTCATGGGGATATATACAGATCAACTCTGATAATGAATACGAAGGTGTCTACTACCACTGTGCCTGGCTTAATCATAGGTGCTTAGTAAATCTTAGTGTCTTTCTGCCTCCACCAATTTGTTTTTTAAAAAAATAAATTTATTCTGCAAAAGATATTTTAATGTGCCGGATGCAGTGGCTCACGCCTGTAATCCCAGCACTCAGGCATATGGCCTGAGGTCTGGAGTTCAACACCAGCCTGATCAAGGTAGTGAAACCCTGTGTCTACTAAATAAACAAATAAAACAAACAAACAAATACAAAATTAGCCGGGCGTGGTGGTGCATGACTGTAATCCCAGCTACTCCGGAGGCTGAGGCGGGAGAATCACTTGAACCCAAGAGGCAGAGGTTGCAGTGAGCCAAGATTATGCCACTGCACTGTAGCCTGGGCAAGAGTGAGACTCCGTTTCAAAAAAAAAAGAAAGATATTTTAGTGTGATGAACAGCAAGTGACAACACTTAGAAGACAAGATTAGCCACAGTTGAATTAAAACATGTCTGTGGGAGATGTTAGCAAATAAATGAAGACTGTCACTAACTACAGTGAAGGAAGAAGGGGTAACACTTGAAGATCGCTTCTCAGATTGATGGTATATGGGGGTATGGGAGATACCAGCACCAGTAGTCATATCTCCCATTTTGCTTTTCTCCTGAGCACTTATCAATAACTAACACACTGTTTATTTTACTTATTTTTCATATATATTCCCCCTCTCCTCACTAAAACGTAAGTTGCATGAGGGAGAGCTTTTGTCTGTTTCATCCATTGCTGTAAAACACCTGCAGCTGATATCTGGTTCAAAGGTATCAGAAAGCTTCTCAATAAATATTTGCTGAATAAATGGATTCTTAATAATTTGTGACTGGGAAATAATATGTTAGGGAAATCTGTTTTTTTTTTTTTTTTTGAGACTGAGTCTTGCACTGTTGCCCAGGCTGTAGTGCAGTGGTGCGATCTCGCCTCACTGCAAGCTCCGCCTCCCGGGTTCACACTGTTCTCCTGCCTCAGCCTCCCAAGTACCTGGAACTGCAGGCACCCGCCACCATGCCCGGCTAATTTTTTGTACTTTTAGTAGAGACCGGGTTTCACCGTGTTAGCCAGGATGGTCTCGATCTCCTGACCTCGTGATCCACCTGCCTGGGCCTCCCAAAGTGCTGGGGTTACAGGCGTGAGCCACCACGCCCAGCCAAGGGAAATCTATTTTCTAAATGTTCAGTTTTAAATTATTTATTTATTTATTTGAAATAGTTTTGCTCTTGTTGCCCAGGCTGGAGTGCAGTGGCAGATCTTGGCTCATTGCAGCCTCTGCCTACAGGGTTCAAGTGATTCTCCTGCCTCAGCCTCCTGAGTAGCTGGGATTACAGGTGCATGCCACCACACCCAACTAATTTTTTATATTTTTAGTACAGATAGGTCTTTACCATGTTGGTCAGGTTTGTCTCGAACTCCTGACGTTAGGTGATCCACCCACCTTGGCCTTCCAAAGTGCTGGGATTACAGGTGTGAGCGACTGCGCCCAGGCCAGTTTAAAAATTAAGACGTGAGAATACTATTGGAGGAATTATTAGACATCAATATTAGCAGCATTTGGTCACAAAGTTAGGAAACCAGGTTTATTCTTTTCCATCATTGGGGTTCTGCTTCTGAAAACACATTCTCAAAGAATTTCTGAAGAGAGGACACAAGGAAATAAAATCCAGGTAACTTTTATATCCAAGCAATTCATGTTTGAGGTAGGCAGTGAGTTAGGGCCAGGGATAAAAGCCATCTTACTAAGAGGTGGCCTTGAAAAGGCAAGGGGCTTTTGTTGAGCTTTTCCATGATCTTAGATAATCATTTCATAATTTCCACTCAGTGTTAACTTGCAAACATTCATGTAATTCTACAGTGGCAAAGGGAAGAGCATGCTCTGTGAAGACTCTGGAGTGAGTGGCTCTTTTAAACAGAGATGTAGAATACTTCATATTCTTAAGTTGGAGAACATTGTTCTGCCAGATTCATTTTTCTCTTATACACTTTGGATTTATTTTCTAGATAATGTTTCATTTTGCTAGTTTCATAGCAACCGCACGTGGAGCATTTGAGACATAAGGTACCATCATATGTCTAGAAGATAGTAGGATGTAGGTCCTGTCTCTCGAGTGGTGGGTGGAAACCAACAGCAGACATCAACGATGCTTATAAGACCTTGGAATGCACCAGCTTGTGCCTATTTACAAATGCGAGGACCAGACGTGATGGCTCATGTCTGTAATCCCAGCACGGTGAGAGACCAAGATGGGTGAATCACTTGAGGTCAGGAGTTCAAGACCAGTCTGGCCAACATGGGGAAACCCTGTCTCTACTAAAAATATAAAAATTAGCCAGGTGTGGTGGTGTGTGCCTGTAATCCCGGCTACTCGAGAGGCTGAGGCAGGAGAATCGCTCGAACCTAGGAGGCAGAGGTTGCAGTGAGCCGAGATTGTACCATTGCGCTCCAGCCTGGGTGACAGAGCAAGAATCTGTCTCTAAATAAATAAATGTGAGGATGTATTACGAAAAGTGGTCAAGGCATATGTGGAGATTTACATGAAGGTATTTATATATCTGTGTTTCTCTGTCTTTATTGCAGTGTCTATGGAAAGGCTCCTGCCAGTGTAAAGGGCAGCGTTGCATGCCTTATTCCCACACTTCCATCTCGTTGGGCATTTGTGCCTGTCAGTTTTTCTTTGTGCAATATCTTCTGTCTTTCCGATTGGCTCTGCAAATCTCGTAAGGAGAATTATATTTGCAGACCAACTTAGGTGGAAACTAAAGCAGTCAGACCGACCCACATCAGTGGAGCCTGTAGGAACCCTCTTCTCCTTATCCCCTTATCCGAGAAATTTAGGAAGCAGAAGCGTTTGCAGTGTTTGGTTCTGAATCATTACTTAGGAACCCAGAAAAAAGCCTGGTTACCTCTACCTGAGGTAGGTACAAGTTTGCAGAGCCTGCTGGCTTCCTTTGGGGAACCTCCTGGAATTGCCAGTGATGAAAAGAAGCAGTGGGGCTTTGTGTTTTCAGGGGATGCTGTAACAGATCACGTAAACTTGGTGGCTGAAAACAACAGAAATTTATTTTCTCAATTCTGAAGGCTGGAATTCCAAAATCAAGGTGTTGCAGGGCCACGCTCCCTCAAATGCTCTCGGGGACGATCCTTCCTTGCCTCTTTCGAATATTCTTTGTGGCTGCATCAGTCCATTCTTTGCTTCTGCCTTCACATGACCTCTGTATCTCTGTGTCTTCTCCTCTCTCTCTTTTTTTTTTTAGAAGACTAAAACTTTTAATTTTTAATTTATTTCAAATTATAAATTAGAAGCTCATAAAATAAATGCTCCATTGTATAATATGATGTATACATATGCAGATGGATTCTTCTGCAGGCCATATGAGAATCTCCACTGCAACTAAAACAGCTCTCCTCTGACATCCTTGAGACTGACTGACTTATTCCTCTGTCTCTTATAAGGACACTTGTCATTGGATTTAGGGCCCACCTGGATGATCCAGGATGATCTCTTCTGGAGATCTTTAACTTAATTACATCAGCAAAGACTCTCTTTCTAAACATGGTAACATTCTAAGTAAGGTGACATTCATGCTGCTGTTCTGCAGGTGTGAGGCACAAATAATAGTTACTCTTTTCTAATGTATGCAAAAAATATTTTCATAATTTATTGCTATCAGCAGTCTTGAGTTTTGCACTACGTGCTTTCATAGTATTTACAGTGGGCTGGGCACAGTGGTTCACACCTGTAATCCAAACACTTTGTAAGGCTGAGGCGGGCAGATCACGAGGTCAAGAGATCGAGACCATCCTGGCCAACATGGTGAAACCCTGTCTCTACTAAAAATACAAAAATTAGCTGGGCGTGGTGGTGTGCGCCTGTAGTCCCAGCTGCTTGGGAGGCTGAGGCAGAAGAATCGCTTGAATCCAAGAGGCGGAGGTTACAGTGAGCCGAGATCACGCCACTGCACTCCAGCCTGGCGACAGAGCGAGACTCCATCTCAGAAATAAAAATTTTTTAAAAAAATATTTACAGTGCGCTTAGGGAGAAGAAGCGGTGTCATTTCATTTTCTTTATACTCTGACATTTCCCCAGTTGTTTGATTCGGTGATTATTTAAGGCCATGCACTATCAGTATATTCATTCAAGTAGTCATCTAATAATCAGATTCCAAAAACACTAAGTTGCTATTCATTGAGCTATTACTTGCCAGACTCTGTATTAGTGCTTTCCAAGTATCCTGTCATTATTTAACTTAGAGCACCCTTACGAGGTAGGTGCTGTATTTTCCTAGTTTTACAAATTAGGTCATTGACTTGCTCAGACTCAATTCATCAAGGTTTAAAAGACAATTGATCAGTGAGATGAGAGTCTAGAAGGAGAAAATAACTGAAAACAGATAATAAAATGAATGACTGGTAAGTGCCCCATAGAAGGTTGTTTCTCCAAGGGTGGTCCCCCAGCCCACTGATGGATCACTGAGGTCCTCGTTGGGAGGTGAAGGGCTCCAATACCCAAGTCCTTTCGTAATTTATTTATTTATTTTGAGACGAAGTTTCACTCTCGTCGCCCAGGCTGGAGTGCAGTGGCGTGATCTCAGCTCACTGCAATCTCCGCCTCCCGGGTTCAAGTGATTCTTCTGCCTCAGCCTCCTAACTAGCTGGGATTATAGGCGCACGCCACCACACTTGACTAATTTTTTATATCTTTAGTAGAGACGGGGTTTCACCATGTTGGCCAGGCTGGTCTCAAACTCCTGACCTTCAGGTGATCCACCCCCCTTGGCCTCCCAAAGTGCTGGGATAACAGGCGTGAGCCACTGTGTCCAGCCCATAATTTTTTAAATGACCTAATTATTAGCAGTTGTACACATTATTATTTCTAAGTTCATCAAATGACTGTTTACTATTAACTTATTACGTGAGTTATTAAGCTTTCTGAAGTCCAATGCTTATAAACAAAAATTAGCATTTTACTAGCTTTTCCTGAAGTATCCTTCAGAAGGATTTAGCAATTTTTTTTTTTTTTTTTTTTTTTTTTTTTTTGAGACGAGCCTCGCCGTCTCCCAGGTTGGAGTACAGGGACGTGATCTCGGCTCGCTGCAAACTCCACCCGCTGGGTTCACGCCATTCTCCTGCTCAACCTCCCAAGTAGCTGGGACTACAGGTGCCCGCCACCACGCCTGGCTAATTTTTTGTATTTTAGTAGAGACAGGGTTTCACCGTGGTAGCCAGGATGGTCTCGACCTCCTGACCTCTTGATCCACCTGCCTCAGCCTCCCAAAGTCCTGGGATTATAGGTGTGAGCCATTGCACCCCGCCGGGTTTAGCATCCTTTTGAAGCCAGCTACCCTCCTGTACTTAGCAGTGTCTCGCGGCTCCTTGGCTCACATTATTGTCTGGAATTCCCCTCAAGTGGAGGAAGGATGCTTTGCTGTCACTCATTAGCATTCTCTTGAGTTGACTGTGGCTGTCAGTTGCCGGGATCTTGAAATGAATATCTTGTAGAAGGATTATTAGATGTTGCTTTGTTGATAGACTTGTCCTTGTGTAATTACTTTGTTTTTACCGTCTTGATTATTGTTGCCCGATTCTGTGTTTTTATTGAGTTCTTTTCCGCTGAAAATTAGAAATGGGTGGTGTAGATGAGCTTGGGAGTTGTTTGTCCTAGGATGGTTGGAAATATTTGTAGCCAAAGCTCCTGAGTTGGAAACAAAAGGAGTGAATACCTATAGGCTCCCTGGGAAGGTCGGGCTTTCAGGGCTGGGGAGTAGAAAAGCACTGCAGCAGAGGGAAGGGTGTGGGAGGTGTGCTTGCAGAATGTCAAGAAGTTGTGCTGCACTGTGGTGCATGTATTTTGAACTAGTGAAAATTTGTATGTCTGTCAGATTTAAATGACTTTGCTAAGGACCGTGTCCCGTGTCAAAGATGTAGCAGTCCACATTTGGCCTGTAGCTAACAGCCCAACAGAGCTTTGTAGGTGTGACGTAATGGGTAGAGTTGGATTGGTGTATGTCTTTCTCCTGCATGTTCTTGACCAGGGAAGATATATTCAAGGAACAAGAACTAAATGTTGACAGTTTTCTGGGTTGTTAATAATATTGGGGCAGGTGCTGGCTATCACCCAAATGAGGGCCTGTCTAGGAAGCTGTGCTGGAGCCTCTGAGGGGATGCCTCCTCCCTTACCTTGGGAGCTATGACAGTAGAGGCTGCAGTGCAGACCAGACCTGTTCTAGCAGTGTCAGGTGAAGAGAAGGGAAATGGGCAGGGCAAGTGGGGGACTGCCTCCAGGGGCCAGGCCTGTGGTATGTGTTCATCGGGTGGGGGTAGGAAGTGGAAAGAGAGGGTGGGCCCTGGGCTTCTGCCTTTGATGCATGTCAGCCATGCCCACAAGGAAAGCACACCCTCATGAGGGAAGTTACAAAGGGGATGGAGAGAGGCAGGAATTTTCTCCCCAGCTTCCCTCTAGGGAGGATAAAATGGAATTAAGAACTAGGAAAAGTAAAGCCTCCCTGTAAGCTAAATATTGATTTTCCTATAGATCAAGGGGAAATGTGCAAGGTGCTTATACGTCAGTTCCTAACTTTATTTCCCTGTCATCAAGGGCCATTCCCCTAAATATGTGGGGAATCATCCCCACAGTCTGAGTTACTCAGCGCAGATCTGCACCATCATGACTGGGGAAGAGTGGTACCAGGCGATTAAAATAATTTATACTCCACGTCAAATGGAACTGTCCTTGGTGGGCTCTTAGTATAGCTCTTCTCATGTGAGTTATAGATATGCAACTGTGTTCCTGTGAGTGTCCAGAAAAAAATAAAACACACACATACTGCTCCCCAAGACAAATATTCTTAAAGACAGTAATAAACGAAAGAGAAGCATGTCTAAAATTCACCTATTCCTACAAGAACACTTCTACTTACACCAGGGTTAATATTCTACATTATTATCTAGATCATTATTTTTTCTTTTCTTTATTCCACACCAAACAAAGTGGTCATTATTGAGCCGTATCCCTTTTAACAGTTTACCTCAGCTTCCCAAAGATCTGGTCAAAACTTTAAAGTTACTCTGTAGAAGCCTGGCTAAATTCTTAGACAGGATACCATCTTCCTGTGGAGTCTGTGGGCAGGTTGGGTCCAGAGCTGATTTTCACCTGGTGTATACCAGTTTAGCGCTAGTGATTATTACATATATATACACATATATTTTGAGACATATCCTGGAGCCTCTGAGGGTATGTCTCCTCCCTTACCTCGGGAGCTATGATGGTGAAGGCTGCAGTGCAGTCCAGACCTGTTCTAGCAGTGTCAGGTGAAGAGAAGGGAAATGGGCAGGGCAAGTGGGAGACTGCCTCCAGGGGCCAGGCCTGTGGTATGTGTTCATCGGGTGGGGATAGGAAGTGGAAAGAGAGGGTGGGCCCAAATACACACACACACACACACACACACACACACACACAGACAGACATATATATTGAGACGTGGTCTCACTGCATTGCCCAGACTGGAGTGCAGTGGTGTGATCACCGCTCACTGTAACCTCAACCTCCTGGGCTTACGTGATCTTCCCACCTCAGCCTCCCAAGTAGTTGGGATCACAGGCATGTGCCATCCCGCCTGGCGAATTTTTTGTATTGGTTTTAGAGACAGGGTCTCTCTATGTTGCCCAAGTTGGTCTCAAACTTCTGGGCTCAAGAGATCCTCCTGTCTCAGCCTCCCAAAGTGCTGGTATTACAGGCATGTTGTTATTATGATCCTGGTAGGGAGGGCAGTGTGGATCTATTCTTCTAGTTATATTTATGGTCATTTTATTTTTCTGTTTTAATTTTTCACTGGATTTAGTATTACATTGAGTTAACCCTGATGAATTTCCTCGCTATCTGCCATTTATAAAATTTGGTAGATATGAATTTTTATTACAGGCTCTTTTAGGCTTCTAGATTTGGCATAAAGGGAGAATAGTGATGCCTTTCTAAGTCAAATGAGAGAAAACTTATGAAAAACGCTAGACAGATTTATTTATTTATATTAAATGTTTGCATTAATTTTCTAAAATATGATCACACCTACCAGCGCTATCAAAATAAAGTGAGAGAAATAAAGAGTTGATTTGTATATTGTTTTATAACTATTTTTCTTTCCCATATGTCCTCTTTTGAATAAAGCTCATTGTTTTCATGGAAGCTTTTACCCTGCAGAGAAGAGAACAAAGCTGTACAATGTTTCTTTTTATCCTGAGAATCATGAAAGTGGCACCAGTAAAAATTTTACTTTGGGAGGCCAATTGAAAGGAAGATGCACTAGAAATTCAATGAAAGAAGAAAATTGATTTTTAAAGCTACAACAAAATTGCTAATGGTCTGAGTAAACAATAAAGAATGTCATCAGTGGACGGTATTTTTGAGGACTCTCTGAAATGTAACTAGTAGATAGGGATAGATCTGTTGAGAGAAGAACCTTGCAGTTCTCTGGAACGCTGGGGTCAGAGAGGCAGGGCTGTCCTAGAGGTAGCTACTGGCTTACAAACGAAGCTGCCTCACAGACCTGGCAGCGTATGTATCCCATCTCTCTGCCAGAGTTACTGAAGGCAGGCCACAGTAGTCGCAGTGGGGAAATGGGTGTTTTCCAATACCAATGTAAGTAGACATTAAATCACCAAACAGTTCAAGAAAGCTGGTACCCAGAGAATTACCAAATTAAAACACAGAAGAACTAATCCCTGAGAAAATGGAAAAAACTAGATGCTTATTTTCACAAAAAAAAAAAAAAAAGAATATTTTTGGAAAGATGCATAAGAATATTGCATTAATTAAAAAAAAGACTAGATACAGGCTGGGCGCGGTGGCTCGCGCCTGTAATCCCGGCACTTGGGGAGGCTGAGGTGGGCAGATCATGAGGTCAGGAGATTGAGACCATCCTGGCTAACACGGTGAAACCCTGTGTCTACTAACAATACAAAAAAATTAGCCGGGCATAGTGGCGGGCACCTGTAGTCCCAGCTAGTCGGAAGGCTGAGGCAGGAGAATGGCATGAACCCGGGAGGTGGAGCTTGCAGTGAGCCGAGATTGCGCCACTGCACTCCAGGCTGGGTGGCAGAGCAAGACTCCGTCTCAAAAAAAAACTGAAAAGAGAGAGAGACTTGGAACACTTGGAAAAAGATAAATCAGGAAAGGATTAATATAAAATTGTAGATGGGGAAAATTATCAGACAAAATAGCATTTAAGGTAAAATCTTTAATTGGTATAGTCTTTTTATATGATAAAGGATTAAATCCCTAAGAAGATATGTGTCATAAACATCAAGGCATCTAATAAAAAATAATAGAAATATAAAAACAAAAACTAAAAGACATGGATTAATTGACAAATCCATGTTCATGGTGGGAAATTCTATAATAGTCCTTTATACAGAATCAGCAGTTCAACAGACAAAAATATCATGAAGGACATGGAGAAGTTGAGTGATAAAATAATGAAGTGATAAAGTTGCCCTTGTCTTTAAGGACTCCCCCAAATGGATATTCTCATGTACTGTTGATGGAAGTGTACATTTGTAAAGCTTTTTGGAGCGGTATTATCTATCAGCATTTAGAAAAGTCCCATCTCTGACTGCATTTCTACTTTGAGGAATCTTTCCTAACTAAATAATGCATTTGTACCCAGAGATGTTGCCAAGGATGTTCATCACTGTATGGTTTGATAACAAACATATGAAAACAAACTAAATGCCTATTAGTAGGGGAGTAGTTGAACAAATTATATTACATCTATATTATGGGATACCATTTAGCCATTGAAGAGAGTGAATTGGTTCTGTGTGGATTATTATGGGAAGAACGTTAAGATATATTAAGTGAAAAATACAAGGTACAGAACAATGCACGCAATTTGGCCACCTCACTAAAAAAATTTCAAAAGGAAATAAACACATCTTTATATAAGCATGAGCATTTGCTGGGAGATTATACAATACAAAGAACTGTTAATAGTGGTTGGTTTTGGAAAAGATATAGGGGTTTGGGATGAGGGGGAAAAGGGCAGCTTTTACTTTCCATTTTTATATCTTTTTATGCTCTTCAAATGTTTTAACTATATGGATGTATTACTTTTATTCTAAACTGTAGCCATATCTAGTCTATTTTATGATATTTACTGTGTCTAAATGTATATGTATGAACATGTAGTCCAGTGTGCACTTTATAGATGGCTTAGATTATTTACTACTACTTTTTATTTTATTTTATTTATTTATTTATTTTGAGATGGAGTCTTGCTCTGTCGCCCAGGATGGAGTGCAGTGGCAGGATCTCGGCTCACTGCAAGCTCCGCCTCCCGGGTTCACACCATTCTCCTGCCTCAGCCTCCCGAGTAGCTGGAACTACAGGCACCCGCCACCACACCCAGCTAATTTTTTTTGTATTTTTAGTAGAGACGGGGTTTCACCGTGTTAGCCAGGATGGTCTTGAACTCCTAACCTCATGATCTGCCCGCCTCGGCCTCCCAAAGTGCTGGGATTACAGACGTGAGCCACCGCGCTGGCCTGTTTACTGCTTCTTGTTGTCTATGTTTTCGTGATTCCATAATTATGCTGAATTAAGTGTTGGCTATCATGTTTAGATTTATGTTATTTTCATGCTTAACAAAACCATTCTGAACAGTATCTGTGACGGACACAATGATAGCTCACTTGTACTGGGTGTGAGTGCTGAATAAATACCCGCCCAGAAGGAAGCAGATACCTCCAATTTACCTAGGAAACTTCAGTGTAATATTAATGGCTTCTTCAAAGGTTATAGGATTGATATTTAATGAATATTTTTTTAAAAAAACCTTATTAATGAGACAGGGTCTTACTGTTGTCTCTCAGGCTGGAGTGCAGTGGTGGCTCACTGTAGCCTTGACCTCCCAGGCCCAAGCAATCCTCCCACCTCAGCCTTCCAAGCAGCCAGGACCGCAGACATGCACCACCAGGCCAGGCTAATTTTTTAATTTGTGTGTATATATGTAGAGACAGGGTCTCCCTGTATCGCCCAGGCTGGTCTCAAACCCCTGGGCTCAAGTGATCCTCCTACCTTGGCCACTCAAAGTGCTGAGATTACAAGGTGTGAGCCACCACCCACAGCCTAATGAATCGTAATGTTGTACTATTTGAACCGTGTCAGGATGTCTAAACTAGCTAAGAAATACTTAAAAAGGGTATCTGATAGAATGTAGCTCCGCTGTGGTTCTTAACTTTTTGGCTGGAAAAAGGAGTGTGACATTTCCAAAGCTACCCTTGAGTAAATGCTTACCGGAAACTTGAGAAATGTGTTCACCTGTAAACCTGTCTTTTTAATAATTTTTTTCTTTCTTGCAGGGTAACCCCATCCTCTGAAAATCCTAATGGTGCTACTTCTAGTGTCAGCCAAGGAAAACCCTCTTTAAGACGAATTAAAGGGAGATTACACAGAAGCAAAAGCCTTGATAGCATCGATTTCTGCGAGCTCACTGTAAGTGGACTGATCAATGCTTTTCTTATTTTTTCAAAGAGTATGAAAGTTTTAATTTTATTATTGTCATAAAAGTGCAACAGACTTATTTTGTGGCAGGCATTTTTAAATTTTGGAAATGGTTTACCCAACAGGTTGCCAACCAGAATGTTTTCTTAACTAGCATGGATATGACACATTTATAAAATGGTTCATAATGATGATTCTGATACAAAGAGAAGATAGAGAAATGCTTCGTGAACTCCACTAGAAAAATTGATTTAAGTTCAATAGAGTATTAATGGGAATATCTTATAAAATCACAAATCCACATGTTAATATAAGTAGAGACTTAAGTGTCTAATTAACCCCAAGTGCCAGACAATAACTACTCTGATATTATTAGGACAGATCCCAGTTCAGTTAATGATGGTGCTTTCTTTCTATTCTTTTTTTTTTTTTTTTTTAAGAGCCAGGGTCTCCTTCTGTTGCCCCGAATGGAGGGCAGTGGTACAGTCATGGCTCACTGCAGTATTGAACACCTGGGTTCAAGTGATCCTCCCACATCAGCCTCCCAAGTAGTTGGGACTATAGGCGTGTGCCACTGTGCCTGGCTAATTTTTTAATATTTTGTAGAAATGGGGTCTCACTATATTGCTCTGGCTGGTCTTGAACTCCTGCCACTTTCTTTTATTCTAAGTGGTTACATTAATGGTCATATTTGACACATTATTATTTCTCATATGGGAATGTGGTAAATTCATGCATGTTTTTGGAGGAACACTGGCACTTTCAGGCCCCACTTGAATAAAAAAGAAACTGTAATGCCAATTTGTAAAACAAACACTAGAATTTTCTTTGTAAAAAGGTTTTATTTCAATTAATGTATCATAAGTTTCAATGGTAAATTAATGAATGTTTAGGTTATTTGGTAGACCTGATATGTTCATTTCTGTCCTTTTTGAGTTTTGAAAAATTTTGAATGATAAAGGTACCATTCGCCATTGTTTCAAAAAATGGTATCAAAATATGAAACTAAATTCTGTCTCTTTCATCTCTTACCTGTAACTGCTAAAAATAAAAGCTCAGTAAATGTGAATACTCTATTATTTACTCTTTTTTTTTTTTTTTTTTGAGATGGAGTCTTGCTCTGTCGCCCAAGCTGGAGTGCAGAGCCACAATCTCAGCTCACTGCAACCTCCGCTTCCCGGGTTCAAGCGATTCTCCTGCTTCAGCCTCCTGAGTAGCTGGGATTACAGGTGCCGGCCACAACGCCTGGCTAATTTTTTGTATTTTTAGTAGAGACAGGGTTTCACCATCTTGGCCAGGCTGGTCTCAAACTCCTGACCTTGTGATCCACCCGCCTCGGCCTCCTAAAGTGCTGGGATTACAGGCACGAGCCACCGTGTCCGGCCAGTACTCTATTTTTTTTTTTACATGTATTTTTACATTTATTTTTATTTGTTTACATTTATTTTACATGCATTTTTACATTTATTTTTTCATTTTTACTAAAATAATTTTATTCAAGCATTTTACTTTAAAATGTTCTTGAATGCTTTATGACATAAGACATAAATAGGTAAAATGTGACCTATCAGAAGACATTTAACCAAGAACAGAAAAAGAATAAAAAGACAGTAAATTCTTGCTGAGTAGACCTAACAGTTAAAGTAACTAAAGAAAATGTAAATGTACTTCAAAATGAAGTGAACTGCTTTTCGAAAGTGAAACATTGAATTCATCAAGAAACAAATTTAAATTATTTGTTGGAGTATAAAAATGGAAATTTAAATTTTATCAGCTTTTTTTCTATTGTGTAAAACATTGTCATTACTGAAGCATAATCATATAATTAATTTTGCATGTCATAAAATATATTTCTTTGCATAAACAGAATCATTCTGGTTGGGGGAGAGATTATAATGTTTCTGGAATGTAACAGACAAAAAGCTTTATGGAGAAAAAGATTGCCTTCAGTTTTCCACAAATAGAAATGACAAATAGAGTTACCTTTTTATCATAATAAATATGTTTTTAAATTATTGAGAGTTTATTGTCTGCTTCGCTTCATGAAAGAATTGAGCTGGTTGAAGTTAGTACACCCTCCAAGCAAGGAAAAAATACTGCTACCCAGGTGCGGAATTACTTTCTTTCTTTTTGATGGTTTTCTATTTGACTCTATCTCAAAAGTGAAATGTCTTAGTATCCCTGAAGGGAAGGCATTTTGACATTGATATTGAAAGAGAGGAAAAGTTGAGGTTCATAGAAGGCTTATTCCGGGGAGGAGCTGTATGTTCTGGTGTAATGGTTCACTTGGCTTCATGGGCGATGTTGTTTTAAATTTCGGTTTTCTACTTCTGAGGAGTGCATTGAAAAGCCATGGACTTGGTATGCTGACATTCCATCCCTCAGCAGTGGGAATATGTTAATGAAGTCTAATTTCTGCAATTCATTTGAGTTTTTTGCAACTTGTGTTCATTTTCTCTCTCAGGTTTTTGTGGTCATTTGTGGTGGAGCAACAATTTATATTTACTGTATCTTACTCTGCATGTTTTTGGATTGTTAGAAGTTTTTACAATGAGCATGTTTCATTTTTAGAAAAGCAATAACTGATTTTCCAAGCAATAAAAAAATAAATAAAAAGAAGAGCTTAACAGCTTGGCTCCTCCCACTTTCTACCATAAGATATGGCAATTAATACTGTAATATCCAAAATATGTAGGGGCATATAGCATCTCTGGCATGGGGCAAAAAACATTTTTTCCCTACACTTTAAAGATTCTGTCCTTTTGGCCAGGCGTGGTGGCTCATGTCTGTAATCCCAGCACTTTGGGAGGCCAAGGTGGGTGGATCACCTGAGGAGACCAGCCTGGCCAACATGGCGAAACCCCGTCTCTATTAAAAAGACAAAAATTAGCTGGGTGTGGTGGCAGGCGTCTGTAATCACAGCTACTCAGGAGGCTGAGGCAGGAGAATCGCTCGAACTTAGGAGATGGAGATTGCAGTGAACCAAGATTGTGCCACTGTACTCCAGTCTGGATGACAGAGAGAGACTTGGTCGCAAAAAAAAAAAAAAAAAAAAAATTCTTCTTTTTTGAAAGAAAGAAGGGAGGCTACACTTTTGAAAAAAAAACATGGGTTCGAAAAGGGTTTCATCGAAGATGAAAGGTGTTCAGAATTGTTTTTCTAAGGAAGTTGACTTTGTAATATAATCATGTAGGACCAACTTAAAATCTTAGCCATGGAAGTCTGCAGGGAAGGTATTTGGTAAAGGATCTGTAATGACTTCTAATTACGTAGGAATAGAAATCTTTATTTCCTTTAGGAAGTACCTTAGCCACCATAGTTACCTCTTTGTAAATGTTCTTACAGTTCAAACAACTATGAAAACTTTACACACTATTTAAAAATTTTATTTAAAAATTCTGATTAAATGTATGACTCCCTATGACTGCCAAAGTAAATAGAGAACCTTGAAATAGGAAAACTTGGACTTGCTAATAATCTCCTGGCATATATACATATCAAATTTGTATAACCAACAGAATATTTCTATTTTTATGTTTTACTTTTAATTTTTTCCAAATTTGTCTGAGAAAAATGTACAACTTTTATTGCTTTTAGAAAAACATAGCAAGTGGAGCAAGAGATGCACTTGCTGTAGTTTCCTGGTCCCAGTTTCTGGCAGAGAGGCCCCAGGATCCAGCTGAGCCTGTTGGCTTTGGTCCCGGGCACCATCAGAATGATGCCATTTCACTCCTGGGGAGAAGTGATTGTTTCAGCTTTCTCTGTGGGGATTAAATGGGATGGGCATTCTAGTTCATTTTGTAACCCTACAGGATAATTGAATGGCATCCTAGTTTACTGGCGGGGACTGGAATCCATCCAGTCTCCCTGGTTCCTTGAGGCAGTGTCCCAGAGATGCTTGGTAAAATTCTCTCAGGCATAGCCTGGACTCGACGGTTCTGTTCTGTGTATGTGTTTTGCCTGGAAAACCTGAGCCCTTCTTCAATGTTTTAATGAGTAAAATGGTGTATAAACCAGATGGCAGGTTCTTTCCCCCCCCGCTTGGGGTGATAGACATATAACAATCCATATGAAAAAGAAAAGTGACCTTTTGTCTTTAGATTTAGTGAATGATGTTTACATTCTTAGCTGTTTCGTTTCACTTTGGTGTTATTGCCTGTTTAGGTTGCAAATCAGGTTGCATTTTTTAATTCTGCCCCTTCCTTTCTCTTGGATTCTAAGTGTATAGTCAAAGAAGTGATAATTTAAAAATTTAAGTGATAATTTAAAAATTTAGCAAATTGCTTGAAATTTTGCAGCTTCTCTTATCAAACCTGCTTCCTAAAATAGGGGAATGGAGCCAGTTGGGTGAAGTTCATTCTGTTTGGGAGGAAGGTATTCTAGAACATAAACTTAGGCAGTTTATTTCCTGTTTTGTGGATGTAAATCTAGATTGCAGCTTATCTCTCTGCCAGCAGAAAAACAAAAAGTTTTGTGCACAGTAAATAGAAACAATGATCCAATTAACAATTTATGGTGATGTTCCGTCAACTTTGAGTGACAGAGGATTCAGTCATCACTGATAATCACTAGGCAAAAGTGATACATGTTTCAAAAGCTTTAGAGGAGTTTTTGTCTGTAGGGGGCAAAATATGTGAGAAGATATTATTTGGAGTGTTACATTTTAGTACGTTTTTGGGTTAATAAATCACATGTCACTGCTCCCTGAATAATTGTTTTTTTGTTTTTTTTTAACATCAGTGATTTTTTTTTTTTTTTTAACATTTGAAGAGACACTTCTTTCTCCTGATATAAAAAAGTATCTGGCCAGGCTCAGTGGCTCATGTCTGTAATCCCAGCACTTTGGGAGGCCGAGGCAGGTGGATCACCTGAGGTCAGGAGTTTGAGACCAGCCTGGTCAACCTGGTGAAACCCCATCTCTACTAAAAATACAAAAATTAGCTGAGCATGGTGGTGGGCACCTGCGATCCCAGCTACTTGGGAGGCTGAGGCAGGAGAATCACATGAACCCAGGAGGCAGAAGTTGCAGTGAGCCGAGATCATGCCATTGCACTCTAGCCTGGGCGACAGAGCAAGCTCCATCTCAAAAAAAAAAAAAAAGAAAAAGAAAAAAAGAGTATCCATGCAGACTGACAGGAAATGTCTGTAACCCTGTGAAGATATCCATGATGAAAAATTTCTCCGCCTCCCTCTACCCCTCAAGACGTTCTACTATGAGACCAGTGGGACCCTGAGAGGCCTCAGGGACCTGTTTTGACACAAAACTACCTTTTGACTTTGAACACATCCTAAGTTGTTTTTCCACCTTGGGCACCTGGCTGGTGAGAGAGGAGCTAGGCATGAAATGGTGAAAACACCGTGGAAGGAGAGCCCTGGAGGAACATGGACGCCACTTCTGGGCTTCCCAGTTCTGTGGGAGGAACTGGCCCCTTCCCCCGTTCTCACTCCCACTCTTATCACCAGTTCTCCCCTCACCAGTACGAGAGCCTGGAAGAAACTGCAGGGAGCATCATGGGCTCCTCTGCTCTGGGCACATGGTGATGATTGAGTGGTTATGGTGGTAGAAGTAGTGGTAGTGGTGGACGTGGAGGTCATGGTGGAAGTGGAGTTGGTGATGGAAGAGGAGGTAGTGGTGAAGATGGAGTGCTTATGGTGGTAGAAGTGGTGGTGGTTATGGTGGTGGAGGTAGAGGTGGTGGTGGTAGTGGTAATGGAGGTGGAGGTGGTGGTACAGGAAGCGTTGGTACAGGAGGTGGTGGTGGTGGAGGTAGTGGTGGTGAAGGTGGAGGTGGAGGTGGTGGTTGTAGAAGTGGTGAAGGATGTGGTGGTGGTGGAGGTAGCAGTGGTAAAGGTGAAGGTGGAAGTGGTAGAGGTGGTGGTGGTGGAGGTGGAGGTGGTGGAGGTGGTGGTGGTGGAGGTGGTGGTGATGGAGGTTGTGGACGTGGTGGTAGTGGAGGTGGTGGTGGTAGAGATAGTGGAGGTGGGAGTGGTGGAGGTGGTGGTGGGGGGGGGTGGTGGTGGTGGTGGTGGTGGTGGTGGTGGTGGAGGTGGGGGGGGGTGGTGGTGGTGGTGGTGGTGGAGGTGGTGGTGGTGGAGGTGGTGGTGGTGGAGGTAGTGGTGAAGGTGGAGGTGGAGGTGGTGGTTGTAGAGGTGGTGGTGGTGTAGGTAGCGGTAGTGGAGATGGTGGAGGTAGTGGTGGAGGTGGAGGTGGTGGAGGTAGTGGTGGAGGTGGTGGAGGTAGTGGTGGAGGTGGAGGTGGTGGAGGTAGTGGTGGAGGTAGTGGTGGAGGTGGTAGTGGTGGAGATGGTGGTGGTGGTGGTGGAGGTGGAGGTGGTGGAGGTAGTGGTAGAAGTGGTGGTGGTGGAGGTAGTGGTGGAGGTGGTGGTGGAGGTGGTGGTGGAGGTAGTGGTGGAGGTGGTGGAGGTAGTGGTGGAGGTGGAGGTGGTGGAGGTAGTAGTGGAGGTAGTGGTGGAGGTGGTAGTGGTGGAGGTGGAGGTGGAGGTGGTGGAGGTAGTGGTAGAAGTGGTGGTGGTGGAGGTGGAGGTGGTGGAGGTAGTGGTGGAGGTGGTGGTGGTGGAGGTAGTGGTGGTGGTGGTGGAGGTGGAGGTGGTAGAGGTGATGGAGGTGGTGGAAGTGGAGGTAGTGGTGGAGGTGGTGAAGGTGAAGGTGGAGGTGGTGGTTGTAGAGGTGGAAGTGGTGGAGGTGGTGGTGAAGGAGTAGGTTGTGGTGGTAGAGGTGGTGGTGGTGGTGGAGGTGGTGGTTATAGAGGTGGAAGTGGTGGAGGTGGTGGTGAAGGAATAGGTTGTGATGATAGAGGTGGTGGAGTGGGTGGTGGTGGTGGAGGTGAAAGAGGAAGAGGTGGTGGTGGATGTGTTATTAGTAGTAGATGTGGAGGTGGAGGTGAGTGAGCCTTCTTTTCTTACAGTGGGCCAGGTCTTTCATGTTTTGAGGTCGTTGAAATGTTCCTGTTTACAAATAACAACACTGACTCAAACTGGTCTAAATAATAAAGATATTAAGTTATATACTAGAAGTTCTGCAGTAGGATGTTCTTTAGGGCTAATTGAATCCTGTGGGTCTAGTTCCATTTTCCTGGGATATTTTGCATCTCCCCTCCTCTGCGTAGACTTCCTCGGTAGGCTTGTGCCATGCTGTGGGCAGCAGTTCAGGCCTCATGTCCACACGGATAAAGGCAGGAAGGGGCAGTGTCTCTTTCTGTGGCTCTATATCAAGCATAGAAAACTTACCCTAAAGTTCTCTTTCCTACTTCTCATTTCTGTCTCACTGGACCTTATGCCGGACCAGTCTCTGGCTTGGTGAATGTCATGTATTGATTTTCTTAGCTGGGTTCTTTGACCAAAGGAAAAGTCTGAGAATCCATAAATAATGACTATAAGAATATAAAAGATAAAAGACATGGTATTAATAAAGTAAGACTGTTTAGGACAGGAGCAAATAAATAGTCCTCAAATATCACTCAGTGCCTTTGGCTGACTGATGATTGTCCTTTTTTTTTTTTTTTTTTTTGAGATGGAGTCTTGCTCTGTTGCCAGGCTGGAGTGCAATGGCACCATCTCGGCTCACTGCAACCTCTGCCTCCTGGGTTCAAGCGATTCTCCTGCCTCAGCCTCCCGAGTAACTGAGACTACAGGCGGGTGCCACCATGCCCAGCTAATTTTTGTAGTTTTAGTAGAGACAGGGTTTCACCGTGTTAGGCAGGATGGTCTCGATCTCCTGACTTCGTGATCTGCCCACCTCAGCCTCCCAAAATGCTGGGATTACAGGCGTGAGCCACTGTCCCTGCCCAAATGATTGTCATTTAAAGTAAAGTAACAGGAGCGTTTTTCTCTTGTAGCAAGGAGTGTGGGGGCAGGCAGCCCAGGGTTGGCACAGCTGTGCTGTGATGTTCTCAGAGACCAGCCTTCCCCACTGTTCCAGGCTGCCCTCGTTTTATAGGCCTCAGCCCTCATTCGTTCAGTCTCTAGGTGGCTGCTGTGACTCTGCCCTCACATCTTGTATTTCCAACAAAAATAATGGGGCAAAGTAAAAGGTCAGAAAACTTTCTCCTAGTGAAGCTTTACCCTTTTGTTTCAGAGGAGATGCCCTCCCCAGGAACATCCTTCTACATCTGCTTGTCAAGAATTGCATCACATTGCCATTTCCTGTTCTAAGGGAGGGTGAAAAATGGGGAGTTTTGGTGGCACAGGCTCCTAGGGATGAAAATGGGGTTCTGCTAGTAAGGAAGAAGGAGGAAATGGGTACTTTGTAGATAACTAGCAGGGTCTGCTCTGCCAGCACCTCCCAGCAAGTCTTCAACTCACAGTACAGACCAGAAAATTAATACCACAGTAAAAGCCAACTCATAAATAGGTTAAATTATAATTGCTATCATGGCATTATGAGAGATATGTATCTGAGGTGTCTGCATAATTCAAAATTCCTATGATTCTGAGACTATTTTTCCCATAGGACTCTCAATAAGCTACAAGAATGGTGGCTTATTTCTGTTTTCAGATAAATTGGTTTGCCATGGACCAGTAGTAGACACCCAGGTTAATTCACTCTGCCTGCCAGTTTAAAATTATGTAATTCCAGGTGCCTAGTTTTAATTTGGGACATTTGCATAATTTCAGATGTGTTCATGAAGTGAGACTTTATTAATGTTTTATGTTGCATGATTTAGATTGATACAACTAAAATTTGCATAAAATAATGACCAAATTGTGTTCAGTTTAGGAAGGCAGGAAAGTGAGTAATATATTTTACAACAACAAGAAAACGCAGCCAAATGGTTAAAATACAAAAAGATTTAGTGCCTGAAGTAGCATTTTTAGTTAGACTTATGAAGACTTGTCTATCTAGGACAAATTGTTCCCCGAATTATCCCCCATTCAGGAAGTCTTTGTTTTACTGTGCAACCTTACAGGATCCCTCATGTTAGAATTTGTGTGTTCATATTGCTTCCCCAATTTCTGACAGCTTATGTGCCGTAAAACTAGATTGCTTCATAATACCTGGTGTAATGTTAAGGGTTTAGTGCAGCTCAGTATAAATATTGTCAAATGAATGAATAGATATGATTAAGTGAATCAATGGCCTTGCTAGCAGCTAGGCCATGAGAGGGGCGCTGAAAATGGAAACAGAAATCAGCCTTTCCCTGTCCTTCATGGCCTTGGCAAATTTAAAGAATCTTCAGCCTGGGTCCATCGAGTGTTTCTTCATGAGCAGATTCAGGTCATGCATCCTTGGAAGAAATACACACACTGAACATTTGGCTCCAGTGTTAGGGCCGAGACCTTTTGGTCTTAGGGACATTTTGACCTGGCCCTTGTCTCCGTGACCATATACATGAGACACCAGAGGGGAATTGCTCACCAGTGAGGAAGGTTAGTATGAGATCCCAAGTGATCACACGTGTATAAGTATATGGGAGGGTTGGATTTTTATTAAAGTAGACCAGTCCTGTAGACTATTTCATAATGACAATTCCTGGTAGAAACAGTCAACATAAAACAAGACGGACACTGGTTTAAGCGGCATAGTGGAACTTGATACAGTTGAAAAGCTGACAGAAGAAATGAAGTTAAAATTGACATTTGCTGATACTTAATACAGTAAAATTTATTTTTGAATTCAGATCAACAAAAGAATGAAATATTCATGACAGATTTAAAATCTTCAGACTTTGATCCAGGATATTGGACTTTATAAAATAAACAAAAAGCAGTAACCAGTAGAGAGAATTCATAATGAATGAAGCTATAATTGGTACACATTTGAAGTATTTCTGATCTGATTGATTTAAAATTTACCTAGAAAAGCCTTATCTCAGTGAAAATAATTGCAGGAAAAGATCAGTTGAAGAAAGAAAAAATTAGCCATTTCATGTACTTTAGAGAAAATTGAACAAGGGATTATATTGGCTTTATGAAATTAAAATATTTTGTCAATAATATGTTGCCAGGGTTGGTATAATTCCAATTCACGTTTTTGTATTTATAAACATAGGGTCTAAAATTCCTTGGTGCCCCCTCCTCCACCGCAACAAAAGCTGGTCACAGTATTCACTAGGTCAAAATTGTGATATTAAAAGGTCAAGTACCTGTTTTCAAATGATTTTTAATTTTTACATACAAAGTATTTCCTTTAAGTACCTTACCAGGTAGAAAATTTTTGTTTAGTGTTATTCATTGTGTGTGTGTGTGTGTGTGTGTGTGTGTTTAAGACAGAGTCTTGCTCTGTCGCCTAGGCTGGAGTGAAGTGGCATAATCTCGGCTCACTGCAACCTCTACCTGCTGGGTTCAAGCAATTCTCCTACCTCAGCCTCCCGAGTAGCTAGGACTACAGGTGCCCGCCACCATGCCCAGCTAATTTTTGTATTTTTAGTAGAGACGGGGTTTCACCACGTTGGCCAGGCTGGTCTCAAACTCCTGACCTCATGATCTGCCCGCCTTGGCCTCCCAAAGTGCTGGGATTATAAGCATGAGCCACCGCGCCTGGCCATGTTTTTAATAAATAGCAAAAGAAACCAAAACTCTAACTTGTAAAGTAGTCATTAGGTTTTCCCTAATTGTACACTTAGGGAAAGAAGGATTAGCTACATTCATGGATTTGACTGTAAATTCATGTTTTAAAAAAGACCTTCTCCATCATCTTTTATGTCAAAAGAGGATGCCCCCCCACTGTCTCTCTCACACATAGAAAATCCCTTGCGGCGATCTTCTAGCGTTACTTGGTGGGCTGGTGGTCTTGGTTTCCCCAGCATCTTATCACAGCTTGCAGTTATTTTACTTGTTCTTTCGTCTGTCTCCAGGAAAAAGTGCGCTCCATCAGAGCACAGGCCAGGGTAGTTTCGTTCCTTCTTGTATCCTTGGTGTGTATGCAGCGTATTGTTTTGTCCATAATGCGTGCTAAAGATTGTTGATTAACCAAAATACAGAGAGTACGCACTTGAAGAAAAAAATAAAAGGAAGAAAAGAAAAATGACTTGGGAGTTGGTTCTTACAGGTGCTCATGAACAAGTCCCCTCCCTGGCAGGTCCCCCAGGCCTGCCCTTGCCAGTCCCAGTTTACTGAGCGTCCTGCCTGTGTTGCTCACCTGCGTGTCAGCGAACTGCACAGGACGTCAGAGCCCGCTCCCAGCCCTCGGTGGAGGTACGCACCGCTGTATGGTAAAGGAGTCTTCCAGAATTGTCACCGTTATTAATCTTCCAAATGGAGAGGAGTCAGAGAGACTTGAGGCTCTTTTGCAGAAAAAGGAATCCAGCTATTTTTATAACTTTGGGAGTTCCAGAGGCCAGTCTGAATGCAGTTTGCCAATTGACAACTAATGGGTAGGAGGTTTTTACCCTTAATGGATACTTTCTTCATTAAACTGGGAGTGTTCACATATTTCTAAAGGACTCTTCCAGACAGCCTTGCAAGAACTCTTGTTTTAAAAAATGGTTGCAAGTACAGAGGCTGCGAACACTCCGTTCTTGTAAGTGGTACTGGCCTTCATCTCCACCTGCTAGGCTTTCTGCATTGGTTTTGCAGCTCGGTATTTTGTCTCCATTCCAGTGGACCTGTGCCATCATCTCCCATCTCTTCAGAGTTTCTTTTCATTAGCAACTGCTAGTTCGGGAGCTTATTGAGTCTGACTTTAGGCAGAATTTTATTCATCAGAACTGAGAAGAAAATATAGGCCTTTTAGAAATTTGGATCTTAGTGAAAAGAATAGAGAAAATGTTATTTCAAAGAAGAGAATATGATGCATTTGGTATTCTGCTTTAACCAGTATTTCATGAAGTCTCTCATGAAAGCAGCTCCTGGATTTTGCTTGACCCTCTTCTCTAGGGCTTAGACGCAGCTCTGGTTGGCTGGCATGGAGACCTCAGCCACCACTCCTCCCCGTTTCTCCAGTTCCTTCCCTCCTCACAGCCTCTTCATGCAGATCCATGCACCAGCCTCACAGCCAGAACAGTGTAAGCCTAAATTTAGGTTCAGCTGGGGACTCCCCTCTCCCATCACATGCAAACACATACACGCACACACACACATTCACGCCGTTGTCATCATCTTGTCTGCCTTTAAAATGATCACAATCTAGTGGAGCCGACAAAAATGTGAGCAAACACGTGATACATGTACAACAGTGGAGGTGGTACAGGGTGCCTTGGGGGATAATGAAGTGCTCAAAGCTACTTTGTACATAAAGAGTCACCAAGAAGGTGGCTGGGAAACTGGATCTGGAAGGACACCAATGACTTTGTTGGGCAAAAGGTGGGGAGGTGTTGAGGGAGCAGGGTGGGGACCAGAGATGGAGCTCACACCAGCTGGTTGAAGGAAACTGCTGGTGGTTCCTAACCCTGGAGCTCTGTAGAGATTCCCCGTGAGGGTGGCCTCAAGCCCGCATGCCCCTTTACAGCCAGAGTAGCTCTGCTTTTATCTGTTCTACTGGAAGGTGAGAAGCACAGACCGTTTTATTTGGGGAAAAAAGATTTTATTGCTAGGATGGTCTTGTGAACAGAGAGGGCTAAGGCAGGGCCAGGGAACCTCACCAGTGCATAGGCAGTTGGAAGGTGAGGGGCCAGCAAAGGAAACTCCTGGGTAGAGGCTGAAGAAGCAGAACAGGGGAGTTTCTGGAAGGGAGGAGTGGTCCACAGAGACGTGTGTGGCCTCAAGTAGGTAGGGAAGGCAAAGACAGCGTGGGCCTGCCAGCAGTCATAGGAGGTCATTTGAGGAGGCGGAAGTAGAGTTCATCTTTTTGCTAACCTTGAAAGGAAGGATAATGTTATTTTTTTAATACATTCACAGAACAGAGAGCCATCAGTGCTCCAAAATCTCCAGAGCTGACGGCATGTATTTTTGACAGTTTTCATGTATTTCTGACAGTTACAGCTCCCTTCATCCCCCATCTGTGAAAGTGGCACAGTGCAGTGGACTCATCTCTGCATGCTGTGGTTGTGGTGGTCATCGGGGCAGGGGCGAGGGTAGGGGTCACTTAGAGGTGATTGGTAACATAGGCCAAGGGCAGTGGGATGGCAAGCAGGCCAGAGAAGGTTGAAAAATACAGAAATATAAAGATAGAATGTTTTCGTGTGTGTTGAATGAGTCAGTTTATGGAAGTCTTTCTTTTTTATCTAATGTGGATCTGTTTCAGCTTTTCAGAGATGATCTTAGATGATTTCATTACTTTTCAGTCAGTGAAGAGAATCATTTGATCACCACGTTTGTTATGGAACAGTAAATCATCCCTGAGGAACATAATAAATAACATAGCGTATCTCTCTGTGTGCACACACATGTAATTTCAAGCATAGGTAGAAAATTGGTTGTATTTGTCTTGAGACAGATACCATTCTGTTCCCACCAGTCTAAATGAAAGCAGCTTAGGTCATCTGGTTATTACATGACTGCTGAGAATTAGAATGAAAAATGGACGTTTCAGAATATGTTGTTTTCTATCTCTACACATGTTCCTTTTTGGGTAAGTTGTACATTCTGTAGCAGCTAATGTTTTGTGAGGCCTGACTGGGTACCTGGTGCGGAAGGGGAGGGCCGCCTGTGACATGGGCACACACTCTGTGTGCTGGCTCTGGGCAGGCTTTATAAACCGAGAGGAAAGGAATCACTTTGTCTCTTCCATGATTTACTCTTTTCTCTCCTATGGCAAGTGGAGAAATGAATGTTACAGTTATGACTTTAGTTATGACTCTGTAGGTTATAGGAAGGCACATTCCTCCGGACCTGACTTGGACGCTGTCATAAGCCCCACCCGGTCTTCCCCAGAGTATCTTGTGGCCTGCTTATTCTGGAATTCTCACAATGAGAGTCACTACTAGGCTTGACAGTGGCTCTGTTTCCAGAGTTTGTTATTCAAATGCATGGTGTCTTAATCCTTTTTGGCTGCTATAACGTAATATCATAAACTGGGGGATCGGGGGATTATAAACAACAGAAGTTTATTTCTCGAGGTGCTGGAGCCTGGGATGACCAAGATCAGGCCATCGCAGATTGGGCGTCTGGTGAGGCCCGCTCCCTGGTAGACAGACATCATCTCATTGTATACTCACATGGTGAAAGGGCAAACAAGCTCCCTTGGGCCTTTTTTGTAAGGGCACTAATCCCATTCATGGGGGCTCCAGCCTCAGCACCTAATCACCTCCCAAAGGGCCCACCTCCTAATACCATCACTTTTGGGGTTAGGATTTCAACAAATGAATTTTGGAGGATGCAGACATTCTAACCATAGCACATGGTGTGTAGCTGGGTGGTATTTTTCCTTCCCTTCTCTTATGACTCACCAGCACTGCCGTCAGCTTTCACCTTCAGAGGCACTGAGAGCCTGCAGTAGGGGTTGGGGAGCAGAGTACAGGCTTGGGAAATGGCTAATGGTGGGTAAACCAGGTGTGGGCTCTGTTTTGGGCTGTGAACCAGAGGGAATTGAAGCATTCCCAGAGGACTCCAGGCAGCTGGAGTGGAAATGGAGGGTCACAGACTGCAGAGTGTGTACCGGGTGGAGAGAGAATAGCAAAAGCACCAAGTGCCAAAATGCATCCTTTGCCCCCAGTACACACAGGGCACTATTATTTAGGAATAGTAACTAAAAGATTGTGTGTCATGAAGCATTACCAGGAAAATAAGAGTTGTGAGCAGGAAAGATGCCGTTTTTAAATTGAGCCTCAGCAGCATCTCAGAACTTGAATGTTCCGTGTTTGCTGCATCCGTGGGAGGGAACCTTACATAAGGCATTATGCAGATACAAGCTGTTGTCTCCATAGTTCAGCAGTTATTAGTTGTGTGTTCACATTGTCCAAGACACTGAGCCTGGGAAAAAGGTATCCTTTCTGCTTAGTAGACGGCACCCTACATCTTCCAACAGCCAGAAGTGGGCATTTAACATGGCAATTTCAGAGAGGCACCTTCTCCCTTATGCCCCAGGGCAAGCTGGCCAGCTGTGCAAGCCTTTCAGCCACATGGGGGCAGGACTTTCTAGCGTGTGCAGTTAGGAAGCCTTGCCAGATCCCCCTGTTTGGGTCTCCTGTGGTTAAAATACTTTACTTCATTCTTGCTACGTCTTGCCCACCATAACTCTACTTAAATTTATGATGGATGGACTTTAATGTGGAAATGAAAGTGGAATAATCTTTCTAATTTAAAGTTATTTTCATTGTTTGAATTGCTGGAAGCAATTGATAATTTGAATGGTGCTACTTAGGGCAGAGTGGAAATTTCAGCCGCCTCGTGCTTATTTGAAAGTGATTTATATACCAAGAACTGTGATAACGGGGGGGGTGGTAGTTGAGTGACATAGTGCTCTGTTTTATTCTTTGGAGTGAAGGTGAAAGTGCTTCTGCCCTTTCTTAAGGACTTCTGTGCTGTCAGAAAGAAATCAAGCTTTTTTTCTTGTTTACTTTCTGAAAGTAAATTGGTCAAAATTCTTTATTTAAAACTAGCTATATACTTGTACTCCAAACATGATTTTTGATGATTTCAAAAATCATGTTTTGATATCATTTTCACGTTTAATATAACATAAGCCATCTTTGTAAGCATTTATTAACTTTGTTTCTCCATTTTCTGTTGTGTATTAAATTTTAAAAGATTTATTATAGAGAATTAAAACCATAAATTAGTTTTTAAAATGTTTTTATCTTTTTTCTTTTGCTCTAACTATATGCTTTGACTTACTGCATTTTATTTAGGTGACTCAGTTACCGACCTTCCCATACTATTGTGGCATGAAAATTTTTCAGTGTTTTGGGACTTCCATAATTCAATATATTCATACTGCTGTTTACATTTTAAAAACCTATTTTAATCTTAGGCTTCCACATAAATGTGATTCTTTTTATATGTCAAGTAGAACAAGCATATTACAGGTCCTGTATTCACAGCAGAATGTTGAAGATGGACTATTTAATTTTAAATGTTTCAATTTCTTTTCCTGTTGAGTGTGTTAAGTGAGATACAATAAGATTGGTAAGACATGCTCTGCTTTGAGGCAGGCCACATTTTGATTCATCTAATTTTTTTTAGTGTAACCTAGATTTAGCATTTGATAATTGAACTTCTTTTCTAGTGGATGGGAAATGCTCGCCTTTGTACTTTTCCATATCTAGGTATGTTTTTAACCAGGGCAAAAGAACAGCCCAGCTGGAGCTCCTCAGTTATCAGGGGTGTCATTTAGGAAAAGCCTGGAGGCTCGCGCTGCTGCCCTTCTTGACTCATTTTCCCAGTGAGGATTGTGTGAAGCACGACTCTGCATGTCACTGCATATCTTTGAGTGGGTCCGTGTTGTCTGCTTTAGGTTGGATACTTGTTCTGTCCTTGGTATCTGATGTTCAAATGGGCATTTCATACGGTTTTTTAAAGCTATTAAGTGCTCTGCGTGGTACATTCATGAGGTTACTTTAGAACTCGCTGCTTTTAGCATGCTTTTTCCCTGTAGTTTTCGTTACAGAAGAGAAAATATATAAATTTACTGCTATTTTGTTCTCAGTGTTTTCTCAGATTAGTTTTAGATTATGGTTTTTATTTTAAAATATAATTTTCAGTTCCTTTGTCTGGATGATATAAAATGAGAAGACCAAGACTTTACCCAATAGAAACCAATACATTTGTAAGCCTGGGGATCCCCAAATTTTTGTTCAAGGTTTGGTTTTCTGGTGTATTACTATCTGATATTACTCTTTTTACATTTCTCTTTTCCTGATTGAATAGTTTTACAAATACCATAGGTGGGACTCTTAAACAGAGATCTTCTCTCAGCATAAATCATATAGTACTCATGTTATATATAATATGTTGTTATGGAACATAATAGTGTTTATAATAGTAATATGGTTTGCTAGCCACTGAAAGAGTTGTATAAATTTCAGAACTTATAAATTTCATAACGCTTATAAATGTTATGGTTATAACACTTACCATAACTTAAGATAAGTAGTTAATGAATTGCTTGTTATAACATGGGTGTTTGCCCATAGGTATGATGGGAAATTGGTTGGAGAAGGAAATGAAAGGAAACCAGAAACAAGGGATCCCAGGGTTAAAGCGACGAGCTGTGTAGCTGGACTCCACTGGGCTGCCAGCATTCTGAGTATATTTTCTAAGGGAACTTGATAAACCCAAGGTGGATCTTATCAACCCAGTAGAGCAGTCTGTAAGCAATAACAGTACTTTCATTCCACTAGTTAGTGGTAGTGACATGAATTTGGGAGCATGGGGACCCCTAATAATTTGCGGGATTGAGATAAGGTTAGCACCCCCAGGGAAAAGGAGCTGGTCTCTTGTCAGGACACTGATTGGACATGAGTGCAATAGGTGGGAGTTTAGTCAGACTGCAGTACCTGGAGTACTAATCTGACACTAAGCCAAGAGTTGAGCAATCAGAGTTGCAGATGTGGTGAAGAGAGCCTCAGTTTGGAGAGCCAGCGGGTGGCCCTCTAGATCCAGACATAGGAAGCCCGAAGGCTTGGTCAGGATGGCTTAGGAAGGTTCTGGGGCTGAAGAAATAAGGAGTGAGCACAATATCTGCAACAGGCTGGACTGGGGAAGGCAGGCACTGGCAGGTGCTGACAACATAGAGGAGATAGATGATGAATACTGAGTTCAGTATTTAGTGGCATATTAATGTTCTCTATAGAAGTCTTTAATTTTTAACACGTGCCTTTTTTTTTTTTTTTTTTTTTGAGACGGAGTCTCGCTCTGTTGCCCAGGCTGGAATGCAGTGGCCGGATCTCAGCTCACTGCAAGCTCCGCCTCCCGGGTTTACGCCATTCTCCTGCCTCAGCCTCCCGAGTAGCTGGGATTACAGGCGCCCGCCACCTCGCCCGGCTAGTTTTTTGTATTTTTTAGTAGAGACGGGGTTTCACCGGGTTAGCCAGGATGGTCTCGATCTCCTGACCTCGTGATCCGCCCGTCTCAGCCTCCCAAAGTGCTGGGATTACAGGCTTGAGCCACCGCGCCCGGCCGCCATTTTTTTTTTTAAGTGGGAGAGTGTTGAGTATCTTCAGATGGCTATGGAGAGTCTTTGAAGATACCAGAGGGAAAGGGAGAGTGGAGGGCCCTGGTGCTGTAGGGATGGGACAGATGGATGGACTCTAGTGCATGGGAGTGGGGGGAACCCCCAGTGAGGAGGGAACTCATATAGAGATCAGTTTGGGGTTGGGAGGTAGTTTCATTCCCTGAGTGGTCATTGAGATTGCCAGTTGAGGAAGAGGGAGAAGGTGGGGATGCTACAGAGAGGTGATGATGTAGGATTGCTGCTGAGGACCAGAAGGAGAGGGAACCCTGGCTAGGAAGATGTTGAGGACAGTACCAGGGCCAATCTGGTGTCAGTCTCTCCAGCAAAGCACATCTGCCTGGGGGTGGCAGTGGAGAGCTAGCACTGCTAGTTTTAAAGTGTGTATGTGGAGAAAGACAAAGGAAGGAAATAGTTGTGATTAAAGGTGAGAGGGTGATGGAAATGATGGCCCAGGGGACCAGATTGTTGATGCAAGGAGGTAAAGTCAGCAGGGACTGGGGTGTAGGGGACCTCTTGTGCAACACAAGAGCCTTGGCCTAAGCATTAGATGTGAGCATTTAAGAGATTGGCAGGGGAACTGTGGTGAGAAAGACCATGTATGGTTTGGGGATTGTGCTGTAGGAATGGGGCAGGGATCAGGGTCATTCCAGGACTGGGAAAGCCAGGAATTTTGAAGTCCTTTGTAATGACCATAGGTGGTGAAGCCGGCATGAGAGTCTTCAGCAATTCCTGACTGTCCTGTCCTAGCCATGGCTAGTTTTGCGCTGCTCCGGCAACATTTCTAAAGCTCCCAGCACCTCTAGGGAGGTGTAAAAATTTTAAGAAAATGCCTGGCAGTGATTACTACAAGAAACAAGGGCTTAGAGAGTTGTTACTGTTTATTGGAACAGAGAAGGTGAATACAAAGTTTAGAAGGTAAATATAAGGAATTTAAATTTGGTTGAAATTCAAGGAACATTTTGAGAATAAGGAACGCTTGAAAGAAGAAAAAGATGTTCTGTGGAGGCAGTTCGAACTGATCAAAGAGTTGAATGCTAAATGTTCAAATGACCTAGGAGATCTACAAGTATTGCTGGTGAGTGTGAAAACAAAGAGAAAAGAGTTCATGTGAGCAATAGAAGCAACATCTGTGGAACGAGGAAATGTGAATGTAGTAATTTCTTTGTGACTTGATTTTTGACAGTCGCTCTCCAGATATTTCAGAGTGAAATAATTCTTAGTTTCCCTCTGATGGCCTTGCTTTGTTATTACCTTAATGACTTCCACATTTAACTTACTAGTTTATTTTAACCTATATTAACTATTTCAGGAACTGAAATTGTTACACATTTTGTAAATCTACAGTCAAATGAAAATCTTTGCAAACTTTGCTTCCTCAAGTCACATCAACTCTTCACACTACTCATAACAGAGCTAATTGGCTTTTGTCTCTAATATAAGTTTGTATTTGAAGTTGAAAACTGCTTTAGAAGTTCCAGATATTTCAGTTGTAGGCTTTAGTTATGCATATACATAGAAGGTAAGTGTTCTTTTTAGAATTTTATTACTCATAAATTTTAGATCCCTTTTTAAGAAGTAGTTAAGGAAGGAGGTCAATAAGCATTCTTGTTTCTCTGGTTTGTTGGCTTTATGACAGAGGATGTCTACCTTAGTGTTTTAACTTGGCGTCATTCAAAGTGGGGCTGAGAAGGGAAGCGAGGGTTTGGATGTGGAAGGGATTGGGAAGATCACAGTGACAACCCAGCCCTACTTCTCGGTTACAAAAGAGCAACCTCAATATAAACTTAATGCAAATACTGTGAATCATTATATTCCTTGTTGAATCACAGATGTGTAGGAAAACATGGGTGGGGTATTTCACTGTGAATTGTTTTGCTCTTAATGCTGTACCTTAAACTGGCAATTATGCAATTGACCACGTAACACAGAAACATTCAGTACATGTAGTATGCACCCATATTTATTGACTAGCTACTAAAGATGGACACTTGTATCATCAAAAAATAGTATTAAAATAAATGAATATTTTGCTTATTTTAAGGAAACCAGAGTTTCTCAGTCATTTATGTCAGTGCTTAACTAGTCTGAAACATTCTCCATAGTTTCAGTTGTTTTGAAGCTTCACCCAGATGCCAGTCTTGGTTCTAATGTCATGGGTGAGTTGAAGCAAATACGTAATGAGGGATTTTTTTCTGTCTCTTGTAAGCCCTTAGATATAGTTTAGTGTGGATGCTTCTTGATTTAAGTTGAGTTTTGTCCCATGACGTACCTTGGTACTAAAATTACTAAGTTTACCTAGCCAGAGATTTCTCCTCTCCTCATCAGCTTGAACTATGTCTATTGTGACCCCAGTTCTTTTCTCCTATGTCAGATGACAAGTCACGATCCAGAACTCTTTTAAAGTCCATCCTCTCCCTCTGCTTTCAGGCCTTTGTGTCTTTGTTTACTTCTCTCTTCCCAGTATCTTTAGTCTTTCAGTATACTGGGCTTCTCACCCAGAGAAGGTAGACAGATAACAGATCTCTAATATCTCGGGAAAAAAACTTGATTTGCCACCTTTCTTTCTGACTAGATTTGTTGACTGTATGGTATAAATATGTACATATCCATATCTCTTTCAGTCTGTTTTCTTTGCATTCCTGTAATCAGACCTTTACTCCACAGCCGTTTCTCTCAACTGCTAAATATGTTGGCCTTTTCTTAGGATTCATTCTCCTTAACTTCTTTGCAGGATTGGCGGTTGATTATTATCTTCTTCTTGACATTCTTCCACAATATCCTGATTCTCCTCCTACCTATCTAATTGTGCCTTCTCTTTTTTCAAGTTGTTTTTCCCAACATATTATTCTGCTCCTTACTCTAATATTCTGTCCTCACTCTTATTTTCTTCCTACAATCTCTTCATCCAAGACTTGAGTCTTAACTTTTATTGCTCTAAGAATGACCTCCCAAGTCAACATCCCCAGACCTCACCTCTTTCCTAAGCACTAGCTTGCATCATCTACTGACTGATGGGTATCATCACTTGAATAAGCCACTCTCACTTCAGACCCAACTGGTTGTGAATATATGTGTATGTATTTATTAATAGAAACAAAGTGTAGGAAAAAATCCAAAATGTTGACAAAGATGTGTGTGTGCAATGCATGAGGGATTTTTAATGATTTTAATGCTTTTTACATTTCTTTTTAATTTTAACATTTTAATTAAATATTTCAAATGTATATTTTGATATCTTTACAAAATTCATAGTTATAAATTATTTTATAATCATAAAAACAGTTCAAATGTATTAATCATTAAATTGTTTTCAGTAGTTCTAATACTATTCAAAATCAATGTTAGAATTCTCTGTTAGAAATGACAATAAGGAAAAGAATATTCTCAGTGAGCCTAAATAATTCATTTTTCAAAATAAAAACAAAAATGGAGGCTTTTCACACTTTTGAAAATAGTTATTTGGAGAGAAAATTGTGGATTTGTAGGAGTTCTTTGTATATTCTATTATTAGTCCTTTGATGGTAATATACACTGGAAATGTCTTCTTGTCAGTAATTTTACCTTTCATTTTCTGCTTCTTGCTCTTAATTTTAATGTAGTCATTTATCAGTCTTTTATGATTTATTTTATTTTAATGTCTTGTTTAAACAAACAAACAAACAAACAAAAAACCTGTTTTGTCCAGGTCATAAAGATGTTCTCCCATATTTTTTTTAAAGTTTAAAAGTTTGCTTTTTACATTTGAGTCTTTCATTCTGAAATTTAATTTTTGGATGTGGCAAGAAGTAGAGATTGCCTTGTTATTTTCAATATGGATTACCCGTTGTCTCAGCACCATATTTTGGGTGTTTCATCCTTTCCATACTAATCTATAATACCATGTCTGTCAAATGTCAGGTTTCCATAGATGTGTGTGTGGATTTGATTCTCTCTAATTTTCCCTTGGTCTGTTTACCTCTCCCTGTGTAGAAACCACACTGTCTTAGTTACTATAATTGTATAACAAATCTTGAAAACTGGTAGTGTCAGAGACATGTGAACCAGAGCAACTCCATGTTGAATAGGGGCTGGGTAAAATGAGGCTGAGACTTAGTGGGCTGCATTCCCAGATGGTTAAGGCATTCTAGGTTACAGGATGAGACAGGAGGACAGCACAAGATACGGGTCATAAAGACCTTGCTGATAAAACAGGTTGCAGTAAAGAAGCCACTAAATCCCACCAAAACCAAGATGGCCACAAGAGTGACTTCTAGTGGTCCTCACTGTTACACTCCCACCAGCACCATGACAGTTTACAGATGCCATAGCAATATCAGGAAGTTACCCTACATGGTCTAAAAAGGGGAGGCATGAATAATCCACCCCTTGTTTAGCATATATTCAAAAAGTAACCATAAAAGTGGGCAACCAGCAGCCCTTGGGGCTGCTCTGTCTATGGAGTAGCCATTCTTTTATTCCTTCATTTTCCTAATAAACTTGTTTTCACTTTACTCTATGGACTCACCTGAATTCTTTCTTGTGTGAGATCCAAGAACCCTCTCTTGGGGTCTGGATCGGGACCCCTTTCCTCTAACAGTAGGGCAAGTACTTTCCCACGCTGGTTCTTAAAAGTTGCCTTGGTTGTACTTGGCTCTTTGATCTTCTTTATACATTTCATAATTATCAATCTGTCAGATTCTACACAGAAAACCCTAGCAGGAGTTTGGAATTACATTGAATGTATAGAATTAGAATGGGGAAAATTAATAACTTTATAATTTGGACTCTTGTTATATGTGAATAGAGTACATCTCTCTATTCTTCTAAAATTACTTTCAATAAAATTTTATGTTGTGTGACTAGTTAAATTTGTTACATAGTTTTTTTGCTGTTGTACATGACTCACAGTTGACCCTTGAACAATATGGGTTTGAATAGTGCGGCTTCACTTACATGCAGATTTTCTTCTGCCTCTGCCACCCCTGAGGCAGCAAGACCAACCCCTCCTCTTCCTCCTCCGCTGCAGCATACTCATTGTGAAGTCAATAAGAAAGAAGAGACCTTTATGATGATCCACTTCCACTTAATGAAAAGTAAATATATTTTCTCTTCTATATGATTTTTTAACAACATTTTCTTTCCTCTAGTTTACTTTATTGTGAGAATACGGTATATACCTATAACATACAAAACGTGTTAATCGACTATTTATGTTATTACTAAGGCTCTGGTCAACAGTAAGCTGTTAATAGTTAGCAGTTTTAGGGGGAGTCAGAAGTTATAGGTGGGTTTTGGACTACATGAGGGTCAGTACTCCTACCCCTCACATTGTTCAAGTGTCAACTGTATATTTTTATTTTTATGCTCATGTACATGTAATTGATTATTGTATTTTCAGGTTATAACCAGGAACCTTTCATTTTAATTCTAATAACTTACAGATTTTCTTAGTTATTCTGTGTAGACTTTCCTATTCTCTGCGCATTTTGACAGACTTGCATCTTCTTTTCCAATCCTTATGCCAGTCCTTTTTGTCTTACTTCCAAGTCAGGCACTTCAGCACAGTATTGAATGGAGGCTGTGATTGATAGTGAGCACGCTTATCTTAGTCCAGATTTTAAAGGGACTGCTTCTAATGTCTCATCAGTAAGTATGATATTTGCTGTATGTTTTTGTAGATAGTCTTTATCAGGTTAGAGAAATCCTCTGTTGGTCTTGGTTTACTGGGTGTTTGTATCAGGAATGAGTGTTGAATTTTAAAGAGTGATTTTCCTGTACCTGTTAAGATGATAATGCAGTTTTTCTCCTTTAGTCTGTCAATGTGGTGAATTAAATTATCATACTAAAGCATTTTCTAGTATGATATTGTTTTGTGTTACTTGGATAACTTGTACTTGACAATGTTGTTGCTTAAGATTTTGTAAAATTGGATTTTCTAACATTTTATTCAGGTTTATAAAATCTATGTTAGTAAGTGAGATGTTCATGCTGTACTTGTTTGGCTTGGTTTTTGGGTTTTCCTAGCTCCATTATATGAGTTGGAAATAATTTCTTTTTCTGTCATCTGTAATAGTCTGTGTAAATAGAGGTTATCTGCATTTTGAGTGTTTGATATGATTTGCTGATAATACCATCTAGGGCAGGTGTCCGGGGTTTTGTTTGTTTATTTTTAATTTATTTTGAGGGAATAGGTTTTTAACTACTGGATCATTTTTTTTAGTAGATTTATTCAAGTTTTATATTTCTTCTTGACTGAACTTTAATGTTACTTGTTTTCTGAATTGTCCACTTTTCCCTAAATTTTCAACTGTATTGCGTAAAGGTGTTCATAGTATTCTTTTTCAAAAACGTCAGCTGTATCTGTAGTTGTAATCATTTTTTCATTCCCATTTATACCTTCTCTATTTTTCTATAGTTTTTCAAAAAGGCAGCTTTCAATTTTGCTGCTGTTTTAAAAATCAGGATTTCTTTGTTTCAAGTTTCATTAATTTCTGCTCCTGTTATCTTATATTATTGTTCTTTTTCTGACTTCTTTAGTCATACATTTATTTATTTATTTTTAATTTTATTTTGAGACAGAGTCTCGCTGTGTCACCCAGACTGGAATGCAGTGGCGCCATCTTAGCTCACTGCAACCGCCACCTCCCTGGTTCAAGCAATTCTTCTGCCTTAGCTTCCCGACGAGTAGCTGGGACTACAGATGTGCACCGCCACATCCAGCTAACTTTTGTATTTTTAGTAGAAATGGGGTTTTGCCATGTTGGCCAGGCTGGTATCGAACTCCCGACCTTATGTCATCTACCTCCCCCAGCCTCCCAAAATGCTGGGATTACAGGCCTGAGCCACAGCGCTTACCCTGAGTCATACATTTAAATTATTGGTTTTCAGGTTTTCTTCTTTTCTAATATACACATAGAACTCCACATTTCTCTCTAAGTAGTAGTTTAACTGAGTCCCATATATTTCAATAGTTAGTGCTTTCATTGTCATTAAAGTTGTAAGTATTTCCTAATATCCTTTATGGTTTCATTTCTGACCTATGATTTTTTTAAAACTATGTCCATAAATTTCCAAGAGGGGCACAAATTAGTTATTTTTTTTGTCCTTGATTTCTGATTTTATTGGGTTACAACAATGTAATTGTATGATAAAAATTCTTTGATCATTGTTGAAATTTGCATTTTTCTTTTTCTTTAATGACTGTGGAGTTGAAAATAATGGGTTCTCTAGTTGGATCTACATATTTCCTTTAGATTGGGTTTACTGATTGTTATTCAGCTTTTCTCTACTTGACCAATTAGTTTACTTAGACAAGTGTGTATTTTAACGCTACTATTGTGAGAGTAAGATTATCTATTTTTCCTTCTAGTGATCTGATTTTGCGAGTAGGAGTTATCTTGTCTATGTCTCTTGGTGTAGATGTGCACTTTGTGTTGGATCTGTAACCTAGCCATAGAGTCACTGCATCATAGGTTACACATATGTTCAGTTTTATTAGATATTGCCAAACAGTTCTAAAATGGCTTAAACAATTTATAGTTGTACCAGCAGCTCATGAGAATTACTCAATATATTTAGCAACACTTGTTGTCGTCACTTAAAAACAATTTTTAGCCATCATAGTTGGGATGTACTAGTAGTTTATTTTAGTTTTAATATGCATTTCCCTAACTACTAATGAGATTGAGCCTTTTTGCATGTTTATTGGTTTGTCTTTGGTTTACAGTTCTCTGCCTAAACAATCAATCTCGTCTTTTATCTTGTTGAATATAGTAAACATAGTTCTTTTGCTCTAAATCTAGACCAATTATGGGTGTGTTTCTGTTGCTTGTGGTGTCTACTAGTGCTTTGTTTTGTTTTGTTTTTGTTTCTGTTTTCATATAATCTTGCCTGTTTGTATGCCTGGTTATTTTTGATTGAGTTCTCTAAAGATTGAAAAAGTGTAAAAATAAATTGAGGTCTAGGGTGATACATATTTCCCTTCCGGGATGGGTTTGTGTTTGTTTCTGATGGGCACTTGGCAGCAGTAGCAATCTGGGTTAACATCAGTCCTGTTTCAAGGACTGAGATGATTCAGAACTAAGCTGCAGTGCCTATGAGGGCCTGCCAACTTCTGGTTGGCCTTTACTTATAAAGAGTACCCCTTCAGGATCCCAATCCAAATTAACCAAGCTCCCTGTCTTTGGGGGGCCTTGGATTCCGATTTATGTCCCTTCAGCCCTGGATGGAGTCCTTATTGCTCAGCGATGCTCTCCAGAATCAGAGGATGCCCCAAGGGGAAGAGGGCCTCATGTGCATGGCTCACCTTCTCAGACCTGCATTCTTCCAGGATCTTGGCTTGGCCGTTCGTTACTATCTTATTGGTTCTATAATGCCTTCAAGAAAATATCCTTTATATTTTTTCCAGTTGTGTTCAGAGGGGGAGTTAGTCTGAATTATCTCATCCTTCAGTCTCAGCATCTAAATTCCTCCAGTATATTTATTTTTTCCTCTTTTTCTCTTAATCTCTCTGTATCTGCATGTGTCTCTATGGATTTTGTGGAGTTTACTTTTCTTTTTACATGGTCTAAATTTTCATCTAGTTAAATGGACACATTTTATTTATTTATACTTGTGATTTGTGATGTACTTGGAAATATTTCTATCATATTTTTCTTTCTTTCCTTTTTTTGAGACAGAGTCTTGCTTTGTCACCTAGGCTGCAGTGCAGTGCGACAATCTCGGCTCACTGCAACCTCTGCCTCCCAGGTTCAAGCGATTCTCCTGCCTCTGCCTCCTGAGTAGCTGAGATTACAGGCATGCACCACCACGCCCAGATAAGTTTTGTATTTTTAGTAGAGATGGGGTTTCACCATGTTGGCCAGGCTGGTCTCAAACTCTTGACCTCAGGTGATCCACCTGCCTCACTATCATGTTTTCCTATGCTTTGTATTTACCTTTTGTTCCTTGGGATTTTTATTTCTTTGGGTCTTTAATAATTTTAAATGTACTCATTGTAGAATTTATATCTGATAATTATATGATCTAGAATTTTTTTTAATTTCTGTAATTTACACAAGTAGCTTGAATACTAGGGTAATTTTTCAGGCAAGAGTTTTTCTTTTTATCTTTTTAACATTTATTTCAAAACATGTCAATCATTTTCACTACTAAAATCCAGAGAAGACACCAAAGTGAAGGCAGGATTAGAAAATACGACCAATGAAAAATAAATGAGAAACAGAAAATATATCTTGAAAATATTCTTTATAATAGGAAGCAATCAAAAGTAGAAATCAAGATGAAGAAAGTAGAACCAGATTAGGTATTATTAAGTCATTGTCCATCACACGTATTAATTTATTTCTTGTCCCCAAATACTTTTTTTGTTATTGTTGTTGTTTTTGAGATGGAGTTTTGCTCTTTTACCCAGGCTGGAATGCAGTGGCACAGTCCCAGCTCACTGCATCCTCCACCTCCCGGGTTCAAGCCATTCTCCTGCTTCAGCCTCCAGAGTAGCTGAGATTACATGCATGCTCCACTGTGTCTGGTTAATTTTCTGCATTTTTTGTAGAGGCAGGGTTTCACCATATTAGCCAGACTGGTCTTGAACTCCTGACCTCAGATGATCCACCCGCCTCCGTCTCCTAAAGCGCTAAGATTGCAGGTGTGAGCCACCACGCCCAGCTCTTGTCCCCAGATGCTTCTTTACTATTTGATAGGTTCATGTGGTTGTGGGATTTTTGACTGCTTGTGGGAATAAGGATAAAGATTATACAGTAAAGCTCTTTTTAAAAAAATTTCATCTTTTGCTTATAAACTCTGGACTTAATTACTGTACTTTAAAAGTTCACAAAAACACTTTTATTTCTTTCACCTCATTTTTATCCTTGTTTCTTTGGTTTTCATAAAATCTGTTGTCTGAGCATAGAGCTTATTCCACTGGGGGGAGTGTGGGTCCTGGCGTGGTGAGCTAACTGCTGCACTCGCTGGCAGCTCCCTCCCTCCAAGGCTTGCTGGCCACCAGGAGGTGCTGCTGAGGGGTCTGAAAGTGGCTGCAGGTTAGAGGGGATGCCCAGGAAAAAATTATTGGAGGGAAAGATTAAGAGATGGCAGGGAACAGAGGATGCAGGCCACTAGAGAAAGGAGCTAATTTCTTTTTTATCTTTCTCTCTGTGACAGTCAAGATCTGCCTGTCAGTAATGAAAACCATTGAACTTTGCCCTTTCAATGTTGAGTTTTATGGTGTGTGAAATATCCTTCCATAAAGCTGTAAAAATGAAAGATCTACCTGTCAGAAGAGCTGAAGGAGAATGTGTCAGAGACTGCTGACCTGCCTGTGGACCCAGAAGCCTGCTGACTCAGTGTGACACATACCTTTAAGAACAGCCCATAGTAAAAAGGGTGCATGTATTTCTAAGGATAATGTCCCAGCCTCTTGGTGAATGCTGTGGCTTAGAGGGTGTAACCTCCCTTTCAAAGATGAGGAAACTCAGGTATGGAAGTACTAAGTAGCTTTCTTGAGGAACCAGGAGAAGAGGAGGAGTAGTGCCTGAGTGTCTGCCCTCATGACCTCACCACACACCTGGTGGCAGAGTTGTTAGGGCTTCCCAGTGCCCTGTCCTCAAAGATGTGGGTGCTGTCACACCCTGGGCTGGAGAGTGCTTGCTTCCTCATGCTGTGTGACATCTGGAACATGCTGTGAGAATAGAATAAGAATTCCAAGTGAAATTGTACAGTATATTCTGAAAGAAAGGTACATTTTGCAGACCCAGCCTGCAGAAAGTGTAACAGCTTGTGGTGACCAGAACTGGTTGCTGCCTCTCTGAATCACGCTTTAGACAACTGGTTGGAAATCGTAGACTGCCACAACCCCTGGTTGTTTGCATAGCAGAATCAGCTGTCTGATTATTTCCTATGACTGGAGTGGGTGCAACAAGAAGATGCTACAGGGAGCTGCTGACACAGGTAGACACAGCCACCATTCCCATGGGATTAGCCTTGCTGTTCACAACCACTGCATTCTGGAAGACTTCCTGCTCCAGCATTCCAGCAAAAGCTAAGAACCTTGGAATTTAAGCACAGGGACTATGGGGAGGAGTCAGAGCTGCCCCGTGGGCCTAGCCCCTACCAGCATTCCCAGCATTCCTTAGATAACAGCTAACTGCAGCCAACTTGCAAACCGGGCTTAGGTTGAGATCTCCGTTTAGGAGAGCAACCAAGTTGAATCTCGTGGCTGAGATTTCTGGGAAAGAGCCTGTCATTAGCCCACCCCACCCCCAGATTAGCCCCTGCTGCTGAGACTAGGCAGTGTGGTCACTTTACCCAAGACAGTGGCTCTCAAGGAAGGGGATGGTGTTCAGAGAAGGCAGTAGGTGCTCCCACATCCATGTTGTTGTAGAAATGTATAATATACATAACAGGGATCACATTATATATACACTTTCGTGTTCTGCTTTATTCTCTTATAGATCATGAACACTCTTTATATTTCATATTCTTTGAAAACATTTTAATGTCTTTTTGCTATCTCTTGTATGGCCATATTATGGTTTATCCATTCTTCTACTGTTAAACATTTAGATTTTTTGCAGTTTTTTCCAATTATAAAAATTATTGGCTGGGCATGGTGGCTCATCCGTTGGGAGGCCAAGATGGGCGGATCACTTGAGCCCAGGAGTTTTGAGACCAGCCTGAGCAACATGGCAAAACCTTGTCTCTACAAAAATTAGCTGGGTGTGGTGGCATGTGCCTGTAGTCTCAGCTACTTGGGAGTCTGAGGTGGGAGGATCACTTGAGCCCAGAGAGGTTAAGGCTGAAGTGAACAGTGATTGTGCCACTAAAGTCCAGTCTGGGTGACAGATTTAGTTTTTGTATTTCCTCATGAAAGGTTTCAAAAAGATCACCTCTGAATTAAAGGATAAGAAATTTTAGCTGTCAATATGTACTGTCAGTATGTCAGATGGCTTTTTAGAAAGGTGGAGTACCAAATAAATATAAAGCTGGTTTGTTGCATGCCAATGGTGAAACTCACACACATATTAGAATAACACATAGGCATGTTTAGCTGTAAGCATGAGGGTACTGAGGTGGCAGGGGTCATGCAAACATTCCACATATGGGAGAGCTTTTGGTTTTTAACAGCTTTATTGAGAGAATTTATATGCCATACAATTCACTCATTTAAAGTGTACAATTCAGTGGCTTGTAGTATATTCACAGAGTTGAATATATTACTACATGCATAGAGTTGAATATGCATCCATCACCACAGTCATGTTTAGAATATTTTCATTACCAGCTATCACCCCCTACTACCTCCATCCCAAGTCTGCAACCACTAATCTACTGTCTTTATAGATTTTCCTATTTGGGATATTCCATATAAATGGAATCATATAATATATGGTCCTTTGTGTCTGGTCTTTCACTTTGCACGCTGTTTTTAAGGTTCATCCATGTTGTAGCACATATCAATACTTCGTTCCTGTTAATTGCTGATAGGAGAGCTTATATCACACCAGCAGAAGGGCCTATGAGTCTGTGGTTAGAGAAAGGGAATCGAGGACCCATTTGGGAGCAGGGATCATGAATTATAGTGGCACTGATTTTCTTTATTATGTGACTTTCTCCAGCATCCTTACATTTTCAATGACCGTAGCAGTAGTCATTTTTGTGAATGTACCGGTTTATTTACCGTATCCATTATGATAAGTCTTTCCTAATCACCACTCTTTTGAAAACTGCTTCAATAGATAGATCTTTGAACATTTATGTGATTGTCTTTTGTGGGTGAATTTCTAGAAATAGATTTGGTGGGTGAAGGGGTATGGTCAGTTTACATTTTGACACAGAGTGCCACCTTGCCTTCCCAAAAGCTGAAAGGAGCTTGTCTTCATCACACTAAAAACATCAGTCTTCTTATCTGTGGTGGTTTGCAGTGTGAAAACTTGTTCATTAGTGTTATTGTTAGCATTTTTTTGCACTGTTCAGATTAAATAGTTTTTTTTTTTTTTTTTTTTTTTTGAGACGGAGTCTCGCTCTGTCGCCCAGCCCAGGCTGGAGTGCAGTGGCGCGATCTCGGCTCACTGCAAGCTCCGCCTCCCGGGTTCACGCCATTCTCCTGCCTCAGCCTCCCGAGTAGCTGGGACTACAGGCGCCCACAACCGCGCCCGGCTAATTTTTTGTATTTTTAGTAGAGACGGGGTTTCACCGTGGTCTCGATCTCCTGACCTTGTGATCCGCCCGCCTCGGCCTCCCAAAGTGCTGGGATTACAGGCGTGAGCCACCGCGCCCGTATTTTACCATGTGTTTTTTCTTTTAGAATTTATAAGGTTAGAAGTGTGTAAGTAGAAGTGTACATTTTTATGTAGTTAAGTATTTTATTTTTCAGTATTTCCTCCTGCTGCTTTAGGTTTAATTAAAATTTTAACATTATCTTGTTACTGTTAATTATCATTATTGCACTGTTAACCTGTTCATTATCCCATTATCCTTTTCTTTGATTGTTCTGTTACCATTTCCTTTCCACTGTTTTTCCTGTGGCTTGGAATAACCATTTAATTTCTTTTAAAAATGCCACCTTCAATGTTACTCTTCAAAATATTTATTCTTCTCAAGATAGAAGAAACTTACAACCCTCAATTAGACATTTTCCCACACAGCTAACCCTTGCATTTTCACACCAATTATTTCTTTCTACTTTAATTTTAGAAGACTCTAAACTGCTAACTGAAGATTTTCTTAGAAACTGAAAAACATAGCCCTTTACAAATACATTTATTTGCAGTCTAAGATTTAGTTAATTTACAAATGAAAACTACTAAATATCAAATTAATAGACTGCAACTTTAGCTGACCTTTGCATTCTTACATTTTTATATGGCTTCTTTTCCTGATTTCCCCAACTACTCTCTTCAGTTTTCCTAATTTTCTTCTTTCCCTCTTTGGAAAGAGGGAGAGGTTACATTCTTTTTATTCTCCCTAGAAAATTTTTTTTAATTCCATGCATTGCTTTATCATGAATGGACGTGGGGAAAAGAGCCTGTCTTTGGAATCAGAGGTAACTCCAATTCTGAATAATAATTCTGGAATTTTTCAGTTGGAGGCCACAGTAAATATATGAGTGAGAGATAACTAAGAATATTATAGAGGTATTAGTATAAAGAAACTCTTGGAACAAAAATAAACTGTTGGAACAAAACTACAAAACTTTTGAAATACTAAAAGAAATACCAAAGAAAAGGAGGAGCAAAGAAAATGGACCTCATATTATACCATAAGTATTATGCAAATCTGTCACACTGATAAATCTAATTTGGATTAAGCTTCTGTGAAAAGTTAAAATTCTCAGATTGACTGATAAAGTAAAATCTAACTCTGTGCAGCATACAAGGACACCGTTATGTTTCTTTCTTCGAAGTTTTTGACATTCAGTTATATCCATGACATGAACCCTTGAAGAGTCTTCACATGAATTCGCAATTTTCATTAACATTCAAAGGCAATACTAACATGGATGTCAAGAGGGAAATGCAAAAAGTGGTCACAAGATTCTAAAGTCTTCTGCTTTAAAGCTTAAGAACAGGTGAGGAGTTGCATTTTGCTTCAGTGCCAATTTATTCTAAATAGAAAATAGACATAATTATCACTGACAGTGCATCTGTAGAATAGAATTCAGGCCTAAAATGAACCTTAGAGTCAATACCCTACTTAAACAGATGAGGCTGTTGGAGCTCAGAGAGATTACTTGACTTCCTTGCAGGTTGTACAGCTGATTAGTAATAGAGCCAGGATTTGATGTTGTTTTGTGTCAAGAGTGGTTACTAGAAGTATAACATCTTTGGAGTAAAACTAGTAGCACTAGAAGAAGAGGGCTAACAACACACAAAGAAAAAGATAAAACAAGTACAAATAAAAACGAAACTTTCTTACAATGTGTAAAATTACAGAGTGGAATAAGAATGCCTATCTGCTCCAAAGTGTACAATCTTAAATACTTACTTTATTCATTTAAAAAAAAAAAAAAGTCCCCTTGTCTTAAGTTTTTTTTTGGGCTGCTATAACAAAAATACCACAGACCAGGTGGCTTATAAACAACAGAAATATACTTCTTACAGTTCTACAGACTAGAAGTCTGAGATCAGTGTGCCAGCTGATTTGGTTTCCTGTGAGGACTTGCTCTCTATTTCAAAAATGGCACCTTTTTGCTGTGTCACCACATGGTGGAAGGGGAAAGGCAGCTCTCTGGGGGCTCTTGTAATCCCATTCATGAGGCTCCAGCCTCATGACCTAGTCATCTCCCAAAGGCCCCACCTCCTAACACTATCATATTAGGGACTAGCTTTCAATGTACAAATTTTGAGGGGACACAAACATTCAGACCATAGTACCCTTCAATTTCCAAAATGTAAAAAGTCTATTAAGCAATTTTTGGATCATAAGGAAAATATGAACAAGACTACAGAATTCTGAGAAAATGAGTGAAAACATGACATATCAAGGTCTCTGGGATATACTTGAAACAATGCTTAGGAAGATTCCTAACATCGATATCTATAAAAATAAAAATGTTAAAAATGTTATCAAAGTGAACTAAACATCAAATTTAAAACACTGGGGGTAAAAGCAACACAGTAAACTAAAAGAAGACAGAAATAATAAATATAAAAGCTGGAGTTAACTAGTTAGTAAATGGTAAAACAGAACAACTAATAAGTAAATAATTTGACTACTGAGATACAGATCAAGAAAAGAGGCAAACTCCTAACCCTCCTAATATATATCCAAATAAGGTATGACAAGAAAGAAGTAACTATCAACACAGCAGAAATTGAAAATTAAGTAAGGGATTAAATTGCACAACTCTGCAAATACATTTGAAAACAGTTTAAAAATTTTCTGTAGAGATATGACCTCACTGCATTGATCAGGCTGGTCTCAAACTCCTAGATTCAAGCAATTCTCTTACCTCAGCCTCCCAAAGTGCTGGGATTACAGGCCTGGAGGTTAAGAGAGGCGCACTGAAGAAGTCTGAGTCCTTTAAAATACTTGAGCAAAGAATGAAAAGAAAAAGGTCAGGTGTGGTGGTTCACGCCTGTAATTCCAGCACTTTGGGAGGCTGGGGCAGGTGCATCATCTAAGGTTAGGAGTTTGAGATCATCCTGACCAACATGGTGAAACCCCGTCTCTACTAAAAAAATGGAAAAAATAGCGGGGCAGGGTGGTATATGCCTGTAATCCCAGCTACTTGGGAGGCTGAGGCAGGAGAATCACCTGAACCTGGGAGGCAGAGGTTGCAGTGAGCCGAGATCACGCCCTTGTACTCCAGCCTGGGCAAAGAGAGCAAAACTCCATCTCGGAAAAAAAAAGAAAAAGAAAAAGAAAAATGGGATAATGAAGCAAATATGCCAGACTCTTGATACTGTTGAGAATGGGTATATGTGGGTTCATTATACCATTCTCTCTTCTTTTGGTTATATTTAAAATACTTCATAATAAAAATTGTTTAAGCTGTTGAAAAATATGATTCATCAAAATGAGAGTAAACTGAGCTATCTGGGAAGATGCAGCCATGGAAAAGAGGGGATCCAGCAGGGGAGAGAAGCACAGGCAAGCCCGCAGGAACCATGGCAGCAGAGCCCCCGTGAGAGCTGTGCCCATACATCTCCTCTGTCCCTACTCTCAGCTCCAAATGTGCTCGCTGCAGGCAGGGGCTGTGAGGTTGTTTCCTGCCCCTGTGTTCCTCTTCCCTGACAGTGGCTGGCCCTGCAGGTTCACGGGGAAGGTGCTGAGGGGACTGATACATCTCTGTTGGATACAGAAGTAGCAGAAGTCATGGGGAAAGGGAGGGTTTAGTGGAAGCACCTATGAGGGCAGTGAGCTGGAATGAAAGGAATCTGGTCTGAAGAAAGAGCTTAAGATCAAGGCAGGACTGTTTTAAGTGAGGTAAGGTCCAGGAGGTGAGGGGAGAGTCCTGGTATCCAGAGGGCCAGGAAGCTTGAGGCTGGGTTGTTGAATTCGTCGTTCACATGGATATTGAAATAATCCAGGATGATGGGAGAATCCCTCCCTCCCACTCTCCCTGACATGTTATTATGAAGATTTCAAAACTACAACAAAGCTGAAAGAATTTTACAGGGAACACTCATCTATCCAATACCTGGATTCTACCTTTACTCTTTTACTTTGTTTTATCATGTGTCTGCCTATGCATCAATCTGTCCATTTCCCATGTTTCACTCATTTCAAGTAAATTGCAGGCACCACTGTGTTTCCCTCATGCAGGAATTTTGAGGGTTAAATGTGGGGGTATTTTTTGACTGTTAGATATTATTGAAACACAGTGTTTTAAATCTGAGAGGTTCCTTGACTTCAGGTTGCGAATGATGACTCAATTCCTGAATCAGCTTCGGGAATGGAGCCAGACCCAGGTGGAGACTGGGCCACTCTAGTTCCCTTGCTCAGCAGGAGCAGCAGGGCTGTCACAGCAGCTTCCTCTGTGGGCATGCAGTGGCCGCTCCTCCCACCCAGCACCTTCACTGGCAGGTGCAAATGCTCCTCTGCTCTTAGAACAAAACTGCAACCCGGAAGATAGGTAACGGAAAGAAGAGTGCAGCGTTTGGAAGGGAAGGCTGAGGTGGCATATTCTGGTGGGGAACTAGTGTAATGCTAGTTATCCAATCATTGAAACATCTTCTAGGTAGACTCTTCCATCCTTCAGTTTGCTTTTCTTTTCCTGAACCGTAGTTGCTCCTAATCTGACATGGAGTAAATCTAACCAAGTTCTAGTGCCTGTCTCTGACCCATGGGTAGCTCGAAAATGACAGCTCAAGGTGAAGTCTCAAGAGGAGTAGCCTTATATTTTATGAAATGCTAAATAAAAAGATCCTCTGTTCTCAGGAACCACTTACAACTTGAGCTTTATTTTTACCTGTATGGAGAACATGAAAAGTAACAGGAAAAACATGTTTACCTTTGGTTTTGACCTAGCACTGGTCTCTGAAGCAGGCCCCAGTTAGAGTTTGGACAGTAACTAACACGCTTTGTGACCCTGGGCAGGTTCCTTACCTGGCAGTGCCCCAGTTTCGGCATCTGTGCATGATGATGGTACCTGTTCTTCTCTCTTTTGCTTGTGAAAATGCACAGAAAGAGCAGTAAGTGTCAGATGTTGTGTCTGCCTAGATGACTTCAGGGCCTGGACTTACCACCTTAGCACTCAACCACTTGCGTCCTTTCTGTCTTCTGGCGTCCCATCTCTCTTGCAGAGTCTTGTGTCATCTCCCCACTGGGAAGGGGAAAGAGGACTGGCCCAGTAGGGCCCCAGCCATGTAGTAATTGGGGCTGCTTAGCCCTGCCACCGGGCTTCAGGCAGAGTTGTTTCCCAGAGGGTCCAGAAGAAACGAACAGGAGCAAGAGAAAATCTTGTTCATGGAGATTGCCTGTCAGGAGGCCAGGCTGATGAGGGCAGCTGGTCCTGAAGTCCCTCTGCCTAAGAGCTTGCTCTCCAGACCCCCAAACCCCCAGGGCTGTCTCCCGCACTGCACTCAGTTCTCCAAGGTCACCTGTAGTCTTTCCAGCCTAGCACTCCCCCGGTCACACTTTATCCCTTTTGCCTGCTTATTTTCCTCATAGAACATTGCCTAACAAGCTATGTTTGTTTATTGTCCCTCTCCCCCTTAGAATGAAAACTACACCAGGACAGGAACTTTTGTTTTTTTCACCTCTGTGTTCCCAGCACTTAGAACGGTAGTGCCTGATACGTAATAGACAAAAAACACTGTTGTATGACTGAATTAATCAGAAACAAAGCTACAGGTCCATAGTGTGAGGTCAGAAGCTTTTACCCCCTGTGCCCTTGTACCCACCAACCTAATGCTCTCTGGGCCTGCTGCCTGTGTTCCTGGGACCTGTTCCTCTCCTCTGATGGAGACCTTGTTTGCCTCTTTTTTGATTGATGATTTGCGTAGGTACAGAGTTCTAGCTTAAAACGTATTCTTCTCTGAATTTGAAAAAAACATTGTTTTCTCTAGCATCTGAATGTTGCTATTCAGACCTTTGATACTATTCTGTGTCTAGAACCTTGGCATGACCTGCTTTTTGCTCTGGAAGCTTTTAGCATATTTATTCCTGGTATGGTGACATTTCACCATGATGTGCCTTGTATGGTCTATTTTCATCTTTGCAAGCCTCTTGGAAGGCCCTTTGAATGTGGACACCAATATCGTTTTGGGAGGAAATATTTTCTGTAGCTTATTTAATAAACCCTTTTCTTCTCTCTAGAAATCCTATACATTTGCTGTTGGACCATCTGTTGATTGTCATCTTTTCTCTGCTATGTTTGATCTCTCTTTTTACGCTATTTGCTGGGAAAGTTCTATGACTTTATTTTCCAACCCATCTAACTTTTTTTATTTATAATTTTTTTTGAGATAGGTTCTCACTCCATCACCCAGGCAGGAGTGCAGTGGCACAATCTCAGCTCATGTCCGCCTTGAGCTCCCCAGGCTTAGGTGACCCTCCCACATCAGCCTCGCAAGTGCTGGAACTACAGGCATATGCCACCATACCTGGCTAATTTTTCTGTATTTTTTTGTAATGATGGGGTTTTGCCACGTTGCCCAGGCTGGTCTGGAACTCCTGAGCTCAAACAACCCATCCGCCTTGGTCTCCCACACTACTCGGATTACAGGCAGGAGTCACCGCACCTGGCCTATACCGTTGTTAATTTTCAAGAGCCCTTCCTCCTTATTTATTTTGGTTTCTGTCTTTAACATTGGGAAGTTTTCCTAAAAAGTCCTCTGATCCTTAGTTATCTGTTCATATGTAAGAGTGAGTCGCTAGAAAGCAGGGATATAAAGATCTATCTGTATACCCATGTTCATAGCGGCGATATTCACAATGGCCAAAAGGTGGAAGTCACCCAGGTGCCCACTGATGGACGAATGGATAAACAAAATGTGGTGTATTCATACTACAGTATTCAGCTTTAAAAAAGAAGGAAACTCTTAACACATGCTACAACATGGATGGACCTTGAGGACATTAGGCTGCGTGAAGTGAGTCAGTCGTAAAAGGACAAATACTGGATGATTCTTACATGAGGTACCTACAGTAGACAGAGTCCTAGAGAAGAAAGTAGAGTGGCACGGGTTTGGGGGAAAGAGGGAGTGAGGAGTTAGTGTTTGATGAGTACAGAGTTTCAGTTTGGGAAGATGAAAAAGTCCTAGAGATGGATGGTGGTGATGGTTGCACAGCAATGTGAGTATACTTAATGTCGCTGAACGGTTTATTTTAAAATGGCTAACGTGGTAAATTTTATGTTATATGTATTTTACCACCAGAAAACCCAGTGAGTCACTAGGAAGCAAACTGGAAGCTCTTGAGCAAGCCAGCTGTTTTCCTGGGAGAAACGCTGTCTGCAGGTCAGGGGAGAAAGTACCTGTGTAGGATCTGGGGATCCAACTGTTGCATATGCTGGCATTCTTTGACTTCCCTGTTTTCAGCCCTGCAGCCACCCTGCTATTCCCTTTGTGGGTGGGTCCCGCTCCCCTAAGCCTGGAGCCTGGGTTGCAGAGCAAATTTGTTTCTGTGTGGTGTTCCCCTCTGTAGCCTCTGCTATTTCTTATCCTGTAACCACTCCTGTATTCATTTTCCGTCTTCTGAAAAGTGTTGCATCTCTTGTTCACTTGAATCTTTTTTTCTTTGTGGCCTTATATTTTTTTTGGCAGGGATTCAGGAAGGAGAGGAGGTAATATACGTGTACTATCCACCCTTTTAATTAGAAGTTAGCTTAGGTATTTTTTAATAGTAGTGAGCATGTAATTATGGATATAGCACTTTAATCTTTTGAATCCACTCACATACAAATGAAAATTCAAAATGCTTATTTCAGCTAGCGATTCAGTTTATCTTATTGTCCACATCAGCGCAGCCACCACCTGGGAGCTGTGATCAAGATGTGGAGTCAGCATCTAAAACCAGTGAGCTATAGACACCTTCAAGGTCATATCCTTTCGTTTACAGCTGAGCTAGCATAGCTCTGGGTCCTGATGGGACGAGACAGTTCTTAAAGAAAGCAGAAAACAACAATAATGAAAAGTTCATGGACCTAAATCTTAAATGTCTTCTATCCTTGTCAATTCTCTAAAGGGGTTGAAAAATACACCATGAAAGGTCGGGGGTCGGGGGGTGTCTGTGTGCGTATGTGCACACGTGTGTGTGTGTTGGCAGGTGGAAGTGTGGATTAAGGGTAGGGCTTGAAAGGAAATGGCTGTATGATGTCACAGCTCACTGTTTTGTAGTGATTTATCCCAATTGTTTAGTTAATACTGTATAATGACACACTAAAATTAACTTGAGTTAGTTTTAAATCTAATTTATGATGAACATATTAACATTTAGGTACATTTGTTGTATAAATGTGGGATCCATAAGAAAGAATCCCGTCTTTGAATCACAACCAAATATTCTAGAACAAGTAGATCAGGTCGTATGGAGCTAACACAACTTGAGCAAAACTTCTAGGACTAGAGGAAATTGCGTTTGTGCAACAACATTTGTGTAGGACTTTAAAATTCATGAAGCTCTGGTAGTTTCCATTTTGGCTTTCTTTTATAGGAAGTAAATGTAATTTTAATAGTACCATTTTTTTCTTTTTTAGTGAAGGATGATGTTAGCCTCCAGTGGATTAAATGTAAGGGAGCTCATTACCTATTCAGGAAATCCAGTTCTGTCTTCTCAAGTTGCTCTGTTATGTTGAATCCTGTGTGTAAAGATCAAGTGCCAACCCAGAGCATTTCATAGTGCTTCTGAGACCTTACAGAAATGCTAGAGATATATTGTATACTAATATATTGATATTTTAAGACACTGTGAAGAAAGAGTGATGATTTTTTTTTTTTTTTTTTGAGACAGAGTCTCACTCGTGTCGCACAGGCTGGAGTGCAGTGGTGTGATCTCACTGCAACCTCTGCCTCCGGAGTTCAAGTGATTTTGCTGCCTCAGCCTCCCAAGTAACTGGGATTACAGGTGCCCGCCACCACGCCTGGCTAATTTTTGTATTTTTAATAGAGACGGGGACCTCAGGTGATCCGCCTGCCTTGGCCTAGTAATCTTTTCATAACGTGGATTTTAAAGCATGAGTTTTTTTTTTTTTTTTTTTTTTTTTTTTGAGACGGAGTCTCGCTCTGTCACCCAGGCTGGAGTGCATTGGCCGGATCTCAGCTCACTGCAAGCTCCGCCTCCCGGGTTCACGCCATTCTCCTGCCTCAGCCTCCCGAGTAGCTGGGACTACAGGCGCCTGCCACCTCGCCCGGCTAAGTTTTTGTATTTTTAGTAGAGACGGGGTTTCACTGTGTTAGCCAGGATGGTCTTGATCTCCTGACCTCGTGATCCGCCCGTCTCGGCCTCCCAAAGTGCTGGGATTACAGGCTTGAGCCACCGCGCCCGGCCTAAAGCATGAGTTTTAAAAAGAGGACAGCTCCTCCAACTGAATAAATTTTTCAAAAAACATGAATAAAGTAAATATTCAATAAAAGGACAAGTTTCTTATCAAATTTAATTTCAGTAGTTATAACTTGAATGTTTTAGTTCTCTAGTATCTTACATTGGCATATACCAAAACAAAGAAAGTAGCCACTTACTTTGCATTCAAATTTTAATTTTAAAAGTTTTTTGAAATGATCTTCAATATCTGAAATTCTGCAACTGGAATATAATTGATGACAAACTCTAAGAAAATGCTTTGCCAGAGCACTTCATATATTTATTCAGGCTCTAAATTCATTTCTAGGTTGTATGGAATCTTACTGGGCAAGTTGAAGGAAGATTTGGCTGTGGTTAAGGTTTAAATCTTAATGTAAAATCCTTTTTAACAAGTAAAGCTAAATCTACATCACAGTAAATGAGATTGTATGGTTTGGAAATCCTCTTTGATAAAGACGAGTAACAGAGCAATGATTTTCCAGTTGGAAGGGAGTTTAACTGGTAATGGGAGTGACATGGGGTGGCAGTGGGAGGTTGTTAAATTTATGTAGAAGAGGAATTGGGGAATCACTAGGTTTTTGGTTAATTCCTATAGTAGTTGGCCAGTTGGCCAGTAAACAGAATCTAAAAAAAAATGATCCATACGTTCCTTAAACAGTTTATTTTAATTAAATATAAATAAATACACATTTGTTCACCAGTCACTTGACATAAGTCCCAAGCTATTTCTTTTCATATGGATCTGCCTTGTTCCACATCTTTGTTTTTCTGTTAACCACAGCCATATTACAGTTGGAAGGACTTAAGGACACCTGGAAATCTAGCAGAAGATTTTTTAAAACAATTTTCCTTCCCCCTTTTTACAGATAATGTCTTTCGCACCTGATTTGGCAGCATTTTTTTAGCAGTCTGCCTCCATCAAGCATTTCCAGAACATTCATTGAACAACAGTATTTTTGCAGTCATTCGTTGGTTACAGTAATAAGTACAAATGAAACAGTACAACTGACTGAGGTTGTATTGTTCACAGAGCTCAGTTGGTGAGTGTGTGCCTGTGTGTGCATGCATGTGTGTGCATGTGTCTGTGTATGTGTCCGTGTGTGTGTGTGTGTGTGTGTGTGTGGCAGGGTGTGGGAGAGGGGCCAGATGGCCCGAGCGTGCTGTAGTTCTCAGTGGGTGTGCTTGCTTTAGTGAGGAGACCCAGCAGAGCAGTGTGAGTGGAATTCAGGTGACAGCACTCTGCTATAAGTTGAGGGATGAGCATTTAGGAAGCCTCAGATACTCTCCCCGAAGGTCTTTCTTCTCAGCCCTCTTGACTCCCTGTGACAGCCATATGCTCCCCGGAGCCTCCCTCCCTGGCCGTGGGGTTCTTCCTGCCCAGGGCTGCTCCTACATGACTAAATCTGACAATCTTGCCCTGCCCTGATCACTTCATTACAGACAAGCTGAGAGCCCCTCACATCTTTGTATTTTCTGACTCCCATTATAGTATCTGGCTATGAATACAGATTTGTTGAACAAAATCTCACTGTCCTGCCGCTGCCTGGCTTTCTCCAGGCTTCCCGAGGTGGGGGTGCAGCTCTTTGGATCCCAGGGCCTCTGGAGGTCAGATGAGCTAACAGAACAATCAGGGGAGCTCTGTAGAGCATCCGCTTTCATCTTCAGGCAGATGTTTGTTTAATAAACAAATGTTTACCAAAGAAACATAAATTTGCCTCATGATGTATGAAAACACCAGGGAAGAAACTATATTTATTTAAGGTGTAATCCATGCTAGTGAGTCAGATTCCTAACTTACAAAAATCCTCAAGTCATATGAAATGTTTTCTATGTTTAAAACGTATTAATACTGTTTGGATGGCTATCTTCAGCTTATTCCAATCCTATATGTTGCATTCATTCCCTTGTGTGACAGAGGCAGATACCATCCCCCTGAGGTTTCCTGATGCCATGAGAATGTGGAAAGCAAGCCTGCGGAGAGCGAACTCACTCTGAGAAAGGCTTTGAAGATTGTTTTCTCATCTGCTTTTTATTTTTATATGCAAGTACGGTCCTCTGTAGTTCATCTTCTCTCTCTCTTTAGCCAGAAATACTTTGGCCCATAAAAATAGAAGAAAATCTCCAGCTAAGAGTGACACAAGTGCAGAGGTTAAATATTCAGTTCTTTGAAGTGAAATCTTTTTTTTATTCTTAGTGTAATGATACCCCTTTTTCTCCCTCTCCCTTCGTCTCCCCCAACACTTCCCAGGTCAGCAAGCTAGAAACTTTGTTGTCATCTTTAGATCCTCCCTCTCTCACCCTCACTCACTAGGTAATTGGAAGTCCAGAAATGCAATCTTTATGAAGTGTCTCATGAATTTATTCTGCTCACTGCAAACTTAACTCCTGCTGCATCTTGATGCACTTGAACATTATAGTTCTTAACCCTTTGGAGGTTATGAACTCCTTCAGTAGCTAATGAAAACTATTGACCCCTTTCTAGAAAAAAATGTGTGTTTGTGCAAACATGTGTGCACATACACAATGTTGCGACCATTTTAAGGAATTCACAGACCCCGATTAAGAAACCCTTATAGGTCATTCTCCTGCCTCTGATACCTCCCACAACAAATAAATCCTCCATATTTTTATCAAGGTTGTCTTTCCAAAATAGATTTAGTCATATCAGTCCTTTGTCTAAACACTTTACTAACTTGCCATTGACTATAGAATAAATTCTAGTCTATTTAACCTGGTCTTTTAAGTCCTACGTATTCTACCTCCTTATTTTTATGATGCCCCTGCTTTCATGAACTACCTACTGCTCTATTTGCTATTCTCCACCCCTGCTGTGAGTTTGTAGAACTTTGTGCCTGCTTGTGCTGTGCTATACTTGTCTCTAGGATATTTACCTTCTTGCCCTCCTTTTCTTCACTGTTGAGGGCTTCTTTATTTTTCCAAGGCTCTGATGAAGTGGTTGTTGTTCATGAGACTATTACTCCTCTATTAATCTCTGCTAGTCTCTGCTTCTTGCAAACCTGCCGAACTGTCTGCCTGAGCTGACGCATCTACTGGATTAAACCATAGGAAATTACAGATATTCAGCTGCTTTTAAAATTTAGTTTTAAATTTACATACAGTAGAATTTACTCTACTCAGTGTACAGTTTCTGAGGGTTTTGATAAATGCAATAAGTTATGTAACCACCACCACAATCAAAATTCATAACAGTTCCATCACCTCCCAGAATATTTTTCCAAGCTACCTCTTTTTTTTTTTTCTTTTTTTGAGACAGGGTCTTGCTCTGTCTCCCATGTTGGAGTGCAGTGGCACAATCTCAGCTCACTGCAACCTCCGCCTCCCAGGTTCAAGCGATCCTTCTGCCTCAGCCTCCCGAGTGGCTGGGATTACAGGCATGCACTACCACATCCAGCTAATTTTTGTGTTTTTAGTAGAGACGCAGTTTCACTATGTTGGCCAGGCTGGTCTCAAACTCCTGACCTTGTGATCCACCTGCCTTGGCTTCCCAAAGTGCTGGGATTACAGGTGTGAGCCACCTTGCCTGGCCCCAAGCTACCTCTTCGACTACAAATATTTGTGTTTTCCACTACAATGAACATAATTTTGTATAGTTCAACCTAATATTTAATTCAAAACTAAATAGCTGTTTGCTTGTGGTTATGGACTGCCTATTTGTGTTAAAAATTCACAATCCTAACCCGCCAGTGTCATGGTATTAGGTGGTAGGACCTTCGAGAGGTGATTAAGCCATGAGAGTGGAACCTTCATGAATGGGCTTAGTGCCCTCATGTGAAGAAGGAGACCAGTGCCTTTCTTTTCTCTCTCCACCATGTGAGGACACAACAAAAAGCCACCTACAAAGCAGGAAGCAGGTTCTCCAGGCATCAGATCTGCCAGAGAGCTGTGATGTTGGACTTCTCAGCCTCCAGCCTCCAGAGCTGTGGGGAATAAATATTTGTTGTTCAAGCCACCCAGTCTGTGGTATCTTGTTATAGCAGCCCAGGTGACTAAGACACTTATTTTCTCCTCATTGGATTGCAAACTCCTCAAGAATCCAAATCATGCCTTCGTTTTCTATTTCCCCATAACTCCTAACATAGATAGAACCTGATGCATTTTAAGTTCCCAGAGCCTGAGTCTTAGTTGAGTCAACAGAGGAATTCATGGTTAACAAAAATAATTATGAGATTTGCTTTCATTAGGAGATTGAACTTCCGTGATATGGTTTGGCTCTGTTTCCCCATCCAAATCTCATGTCAAATTATGATCCACAGTGTTGGAGGAGGGACCTGGTGGGAGGTCATTGGATCACAGGGGTGGATTTCCCCCTTGCTATTCTCGTGATAGTGAGTTCTCACAAGATCTGGTTGTTTAAAAGTGTATAGCACCTCCACATTTGCTCTCTCCTGCTGGCCATGTGAAGACGTGCATGCTTCCCTTTGCCTTCCACCATGATTGTAAATTTCCTGAGACCTCCTTAGCCGTGCTTCCTGTACAGCCCATGGAACCATGAGCCAATTAAACCTGTTTTCTTTTTTGTATGTGTGTGTTTTTAGTAGAGACGGGGTTTCACCATGTTGACCAGGCTGGTCTTGAATCTTTATAAATTACCCAGTCTCAGGTAGTTTTTTTATAGAAACATGAAGACAGGCTAGTACATTCCCCCTTCTTATTTTCCTGCCTCTTCCTCCTTCTGCTGAATTTACTAATGGGTTCCATTACGCCTTGCCCAGTTCTTGAGATAGTCATTCTAGAAACAGCAACTCAGCTCTGTCAGCCTCTGGGTTTTGGAGTTAAGTTCTGAGACTGAGCAGATCTGGTGTGCTGTATGCCAGTTCTGAGCCTGAGACTTTGGGACCACCTCTCAGCTACAGTGGGCACCTGCTGACACGACTGCATTTGAGTAGGTTTCATGAGAGACACCAGTGCAGGTAAATGTATTGAAGAGGAAGAAGGTGACTGAATCTTTAGCACCTTCTTTATTTGGCTCTGCTCTCCCTGAAATTATCATAGTACAGCTTAGTGCCTCCAGTGGTCTGAAAGCAACAGAGCTATCTGAAGCTAAAAGTATCAGCTAGTGAGTGGTAGAGGGGCACCCGTTGTTGCACTCTTACCTTACAGGTGTATGTTCTCCTCTCCTGTCTTTGAGGGCTCACTGATCATTTAATTCCACCTCAGATAATCTCTTACTCTCTTTTAGTTTACCCCATCACATATAATTGACGATACAGAATCCATGTCTAAGTTGGTACTTCTCTGTGCTTGTAGTGTGTTATTTTTAGGAGAGGAGGTGATTACTCTCATATCTTTAGAGTTATTGGGAAAGCAATTTTGTTAGTCATTGTGCATAACAATAATTACACAAACTGATTTATGAGTACATTTTTATCACTAGTGTTATTAGCACAGTTGTTAGAGCTAAACCACAAATATAATTACTTTCAACTTTAATGAAATATAGAATAATCTACATTCAGATAGTAAGACTAGTATTAATCACTTGACAATAATTAAAATTCGCTTCTCCATATAAACAGTGTTTAAAATGTAAAAGTAAACATGATACCAGAAAATATTTTTAAAGTGGAAAGGCTAAGGGAGTGGTGAAAGTGTTTAAAAACAGGCCTGTGTTTAGGACTTCCTAGTGATAGGCTAAGCACCTTGGCAGAGAGTCAGGTATTGTAGCAATGAACTTGGGTGGAGTGAACATAATAAAGTCACTCTTTCCACTTTAGTGTTTAAAAATATAAACATGCTTTGATGTTAAAGGAGAAAGTGAGTGTACATAGAAAATAAGTACTGTATTTATTTCTTCTCAGGTTTCTATAACATTTCTTAGTATGAAAGGTTCTGTCTCTACTGCCGGCTATTGTTTTGCAAGGAAAATGGGTGTTAGATGTCAATTTAGATTTGAGGAGGTGAGTAAAAGTTCAAACTATTTTTCCAGATAAGGCATTTTCTCCAGTGGTTTTTAGTAGTACAAATAAACAAATATCACATTGCCTTTTAGAGTGTTTTCTGATTTCAGTGCAGATACCCAGTCCTTTGCGGAGCATAAATCTGGATCAGCCTAGAAGCTCTGCTTTGACTGAGATAAGTGATGAAGACTTAAAGGATAATTAAAATTAAAAGCTAAGTTAGTTTCCCACCTCTGCCTCCTACAATTTAATTGATGGATGGGTTCCATGTGAAGTCCTGGAAGGGTTTAGCTACCCTATTCCTCAGATACCTGGGTTCTAATCTACAGACTCCAGCTTGGCCCAAATGCACAAAGACATTCTACTTGGTGGGTGGGATGCTCAGCTCCCCTCAAAATCGTGTGTGAGCATGGTGTGAGAATTGGGGTTGCCAGGGAGCAATACCCGAAGGGCCGCAGCAGGTCTTTGCACAGTAGGAGACCAGTCTTTCTCCTGTAGGTGCTGAGGACTCAGGACTTGGGCATCAAGAAAGCGAGCTTTGTTTTTGACTCATAAGTCTAGTGTTAGGGCTGGCTACAGGGTAGGTTCAGTAATATTTCCAAGGACTTAGGTTCTTTCCAACTTTCAAGTCTTTCTTTGAGCCAACTTTCAATTCTTTAAGGTAAGGATTTGGCTTCATGGGATAGCTGCAAGGTGGCTGCCATGTCACCGGAGTCATATGCAGACCACAACAGCTGGAAGTTTAAAAATGAACCATTTTCTCTGGTGAGCCTCTGTTTCTTCTTCTTCTTGGAAATGGAGTCATGCTCTGTCGCCCAGGCTGGAGTGCAATGTCCTGATCTCCACTCACTGCAACCTCTGCCTCCTGGGTTCAAGTGATTCTCCTGCCTCAGCCTCCTGAGTAGCTGAGACTACAGGCATGCACCACTATGCCCAGCTAATTTTTCTATATTTAGTAGAGATGGGGTTTCACCGTGTTGGCCAGGCTGGTCTTGAATTCCTGACCTCAGGTGATCCGCCCACCTTGGCCTCCCAAAGTACTGGGATTACAGCTGCCGTGCCTGGCCGAGCCTCTTTTTAAAAGCCAGGAGATTCTTTTCTCAAAACTTCCTAGCCAACTTCACATCTCAGACCATATCAAAGGGATTGAAATTGCCATAACTGGCGTCTACTAATAAATTCACCCTCTTGGGGCTGGTGCCCCACCTCCTTCAAAACAGATGGCCACTTAATATCAGAATAAATTTAGAGTTTGTTAGCAAGAAAGAATGAGGGTGACTGCAGGGGTGGCCATCAGTAGTGGCTACTGTAGTGTCAAGGGAGGTACAATGACTGTTTGAGAATGTCTTTATATCACCTGCCCACTTGATAGCTTGGTTGGGTATAGCATTCTAGGTTGGAAATTGGTTCTTCTAATTTTGTAGGCATCATTAATTGTTTCCAGTTCCCAGAGTTGTCACTAAATCCAATGCTATCCTGATATCCCAGTCCTTTACACTTTCTCAAGTCTCTTCCCTCTTTGAAAGTTTTTAGGCTCTTCTCTTTATCCCTGGTGTTCTGATGTCCGTGGAGTAGGTCTTTTTAAATTCATTGTGATGGGTACTTGCTGAGTAGGCCCTTTCAAAATAGAAAATGTCTTTCAAAATTTGGGAAATGGTTTAGTGGCATTTTCTTCGTCTCACATTGGATCTTTTATCTCCTGTCTCCTCCCCTTTAACTTTCTTTCTTTTTTTTTTTTTTGCTTTATAGGGTGATTTCTTAACTTTATCTTACAAATTTCTGTTGGTGTTTTCCCCCTCTATGCCCATATTTTTAGTTTCCAAGAGCACTGTTGTTCTCTGTTTGTTTTTCTAAAGAGCAGAAAATGATAAGAGGAATGGAAGAACTTGTGGTTGAAAATTCTGAGGAACTTTGTTATGCAAGCAAAGGAATTAGGGATTGTTCAACACATCTGCATAGGGAGACAGGTTGCCAGGCAAAAGAAAAAAAGGTCACGGGAACCTGGGGGAAGCTTGGGAGGAATAGAAGAGGTTACAAAGGCCATGATTGTAGTCGTGATGGGTAAGTTAAAACAACAAAGCAGGTGGCATTGATAGCTTAGTTGAAGAGGTTTGTTATTTTTCAAATTAATGTTCTTAGGTTTCTTAGACCCTTGCATTTGTTATTGCTTTTAAATGACATTAACTCTATGTTCCTGATTACAAACATGTTTATTGTAGAAATGTTGGAGAATGTAAGAAATCACACAAACCTCCCAAATTGTGCATAATCTCACCACTCAGAGATAACCAATTATTAATAGTGTAGTGTTTTCTATGCCTTGTCTAATGGCATAGGAATACATGTATGTACCACTTTTTTTCAATTCTTTTTTTTTTTTTTTTTTCTTTTGAGACAGAGTCTTGTTCTGTTGCCCAGGCTGGAGTGCAGTGGCACGATCTTGGCTCACTGCAACCTTCGCTGCCCAGGTTCATGCCATTCTCCAGTCTCAGTCTCCCAAGTAGCTGGGACTACAGGTGCCCGCCACCACGCCTGGCTAATTTTTTGTGTTTTTAGTGGAGGTCGGGTTTCACCATGTTAGCCAGGATGGTCTCGATCTCCCGACCTTGTGATCCCCGCCCGCCTTGCCCCGCAAAGTGCTGGGATTACAGGCATGAGCCACCGCACCTGGCCTTTTTCAATATTTTACTTTTTATTTTGAAAAAGTTTCAAATCTACACACAAGTAGCAAGAATAATACAATGAACTCCTATGTACTTTTTCATCTAGATTCACCAATTGTTAGCTAATATTTTGCTACCATATACTTTTTAAAAACAAAATTAGAATCATACTGTAGGTTATATTTTTATATTCTGCTTTATCCAGTTAACAATACATCACATATCTTGAATATTCTTACCATCAAATACTTTTTCAAGGCCAGGCACAGAGACTCACACCTATAATCCCAGCACTTTGGGAGGCTGAGGAGGGCGGATCACTTGAGGTCAGGAGTTCGAGACCAGCCTGGCTAACATGATGAAACTCTGTCTCTACTAAAAATACAAAAATTCGTTGGGTGTGGTGGTGCACACCTGTGGTCCCAGCTACTCAGGAGGCTGAGGCACGAAAATTGCTTGAACCCTGGAGGTGGAGGTTGGAGTGAACCGAGATTACGCCACTGCACTCCAGCCGGAGTGACAGAGTGAGACTCCATCTCTCAAAAAAAAAAAAAAAGTATTTTTCATGAACATTTAAAAAAAATTTTTTTTTAGATTAAACTTTATTTATGTATTTATTTGTTTATTTATTTATTTATTTTGAGATGGAGTCTCACTCTGTTTTCCAGGCTGGAGTGCAATGGTACAATCTCGGCTCAACCTCTACCTCCTGGGTTCAAGCGATTCTCTTGCCTCAGCCTCCTGAGTAGCTGGGATTACAGGCGTGCGTCACCACACCCGGCTAATTTTTTTATTTTCAGTAGAGACAGAGTTTCACCATGTTGGCCAAGCTGGTCTCGAACTCCTGATCTCAAGTGATCCACCCACCTCGGCCTCCCAAAGTGCTGGGATTATAGGCGTGAGCCACTGCACCCGGCCTAACTTTATTTTTAAGAGCAGTTATAGGATCACAGCAAACTTGAGTGGAAAGTACAGAGAGTTTCTGTATACGCCTTGCACCCACGTAGGTATAGCCTCCCTCGCTATCAATATCCACACCAGAGTGGTACTTTAGTTACTACTGATTAACCTACATTGACACATCATTGTCATGCAAAGTCCATGGCTTACAGTTGGGTTCACTCTTGGCATTCTACCATCTATGGGTTTGGACACGTGTAATGACTTATATCCACCGTTATAGTGTCATACAAAGTAGTTTCACTGCCCTAGAAACCCTCTGTGCTCCACCTGTTCCACATACCTCCCCGGAAGCCCCTGGCAACCACTAATCTTTTCACAGTCATAGTTTTTTCCTTTCCAGAATGTCAGATAGTTGGAATCAAACAATACGTAGCCTTTTCAGATTACTAAGTAAAAGAAACCAAATATGTATTTAAGTTTCCTCCATGTTTTTTGTAGGTGACAGCTCATTTCTTTGTATTGCTGAATAATATTCTAAACTGTGGTAAATAAATGTACCACAGTTTATTCATTCACCTGTTGGAGGACATCTTAGTTACTCCAAGAGGTTTTGGCAATTATGAATAAAGCTGCTATAAACATTCATGTGCAGATTTTTGTGTGAACATATGTTTTTGACTCATTTGGGTAAATACTAAAGAGTGTGAGGGCTGGATGGGTTGCTAAGATTATGTTTGGTTTTGTAAGAAACTGCCAAACTGTCTTCCCATCATGGTACTTTGTTGTAAGTTTGCACCATAGTTTTTTTTGTTTTTGTTTTTTTTTTACTTATTTTAAATTTTTGAACATTTAGATTTTTTTTTTCCAGTTTTAACCCTGCGAGGAACATTCTTTTAAAATCTTTGCACATGTTTCTAATTATTTCCTTAGAATAAACTCCTCACATTGGAATTGCTGAGTCAGAAGATCTGGTCATTTACAATTGTGGCAAGCATTGCCAAATTATTTTTCCCAAAGGCTGTTCTGCTCATCTCTGCTTTTGCCAGCAGATCTGAGGATGACTGTGCTTTTCACACTCTCAGTAATACTGTCAATTATTTTGTCAGTGTGCTAGGACTGCTGTGACAAAGAACCACAAACTTGGTGGCTTAAAACAACAAAAATGTATCCTTTCACAGTTCTGGAGGCCAGAGGTCTGCCCCAAGGTGTAGCAGGGCCATGCTTCCTCTAAAGGTTCCAGGGGAGGATCCGTCCTTGCCTCTTCCTAGCTTCCGGTGGCTGCAGTTCCTAGTGGTGTTTCTTGGCTTGTAGCTGCATCGCTGCAGTCTCTCCCTCTATCTTTACCTGGCTTTCTTCCCTGCCTGTGTCTCTCTCTCTGTCCTCTCCTCTTCTTATAGGGACACCAGTCATTGTGCTGAGGGTCTACTGTAATCCCATCTGACCCCATCTTAACTAATTACATCTGCAAAGACTCTCACGGTCTGAGGTTCCAGATAGACATGAATTTTGAGGAATGCTATTCAGCCCACTTCAATTATCTTCCATTTTTTTTTCTAATAAGACAGGGGAAAGCATTCTAGTTTTTGGTTTAGTTTGCATTTCTGTAATTAGTAGTGGTGTTGAAATATTTTGATGTTGTCATTTGCACATACATCTTTTTTTGTTGTTGTTGTAGATTGTTTATAGCGCTTGCCATAGTTTTCCTTTGATTGATGTATCTTGACTACTGGAACAGTCTGTAGTTTATTTTTGTGAAAAGTGGTAGAGATTTGACTTTCTCTTCCTCTGCCTCCTGCATCTGACTGACCGTCAAGTCCTGTTGGCTTTCCCCTCTAGCTGCATGCCAGATTTGATAACTTCTCACTGCCTGCTCTACTGCTTGTTGGTCCAAGCCACCTTTGTCTCTCACAAGGATTATTGCAGTAGCCAGTAGCTGGTTTCTCTGCATCCACCTGTTCTCATCTCCGCAGAGCAGCTGGAGCAGTCCTTTTCAGATGTAAATCATCCTGTCACTCTCCTGCTGATCACATTTAGAAGGAAATCCTGAACCCTCATGGTGGCCCACAGCACCCGCCACCCCTTTGCTACCACTCTGCCCACCCCTGGTCTCCCTCCTTTATCCAAACACATCTATGGATCCAGGACTTTAGGTGTTAAGGCCTGAAGGAGTTCAGCTGGTGAACTAAGTTTATTTTTAGCCCTCACACCCAGTTGCAAGAGGTCAAAGAATTGATGATGGGGCTGCCTCAGGCACCTGTGCTCCTCAGTTCTGCAGTTCATTTTGTATGAGCATGATATTTTGCCTTCAGGTTGCCCTCTACAAATACATGTCTTTATTTGGATTTTTACAAGCTAATTTTCCATAAAGGAATTTCTTATTGCTGTGGTCTACTTAGATTGCTGCTTTTCCCCAGAAGTTCCCCTGATTTCAGAAAAAGAGGACAAATATCTAATTTCCTAATGTTTTAAGATTCTGAAACTCGGTAAGATTGAACATGTAATTTGTTCACTTAATAGTTTCTCAGTGAGTTGGGCTTTAATTTTTACCCACTGTGTTGCCAAGTGACAAGAAGATCCTTCTAGATAAGTATTACATGATATTATAAGTACATTTGATCACGTAAGAAAACTAAAACATTTGTGGCGTGCAGGGTTTGTGCCTTTGTAAAATATCCATCTTGAGCTTCATGTGGAGCTTAAAAACGATGACACATACATCAGTTGGAAAGTTTTGCTTCCTCCTGACTCACCCTTCTCCAAGCCAGAAGCTACCAAGTGTATGTATGGGGAGGGTGGTAGGTCAGACAGGCAGCCTGGCAAGGGCCCTCTCCTAGTGTGTTTTGTGAGAACAGCCTCATTTTGTTTATAGAGGCTGGGCTTGCCTGTAATCACTTAGGTCAAAACTTGGCATATTAGATAGAAAAGATAGTTTTCTTACATGAGATTGACAATTTCCACCTTCCAGGTTGAAGCAACTCTCCTGCCTCAGCCTCCCAAGTAGCTGGGACTACAGGCGCGTGCCACCACGCCCAGCTGATTTTTCTATTTTTAGTAGAGATGGGGTTTCACCATGTTAGCCAGGATGGTCTCGATCTCTTGACCTCATGATCCATCTGCCTCGGCCTCCCAAGGTGCTGGGATTACAGGCGTGAGCCACCACACTGGGCCTTTAGTGTTTTTTTCTTTAGAGGTGAATGACATATAACAACTGAGATGTTAACTTGCTGACTTGATTTCCACTTCTCTAGTCCTTATTTATTTCCGTTGGATCACAGTAATTCCATTATGACTGAGCAAATGATACCTTAGTGCAGTTTATTAAATAAAGGAATTTTGTTCATACAGAACTTGTTCATGACCAAAAAAGGAACGTCAGTAAAGAATAGTTCCTGTTTTCTTGTTCATTTTTAAAGGTGTTTCTACTAGGACTTGACCTTTGTAAACTTGAGTGCGTGTTGTGATTTAATGGAAAGTTTCTTTTTAAAATGAAGCCTGACTGTTGATTGATTTTCAGATAGTTGAGTTTACTTTACCTTTAGTTTGCTGATGATTTCTTCCTCCATCTGTACCACAGTTAGAACAAACTACAAACTGATGATACTGGGCGCGTAACCTATATTTTTTCCAAGCAGTTGAATCTATAACTTTCCCCACCAAGAGGAAAAGAATGCAGTGGAAAGGTTTTAAAAAGTGCATTTCTTTATGAACTATTTCTGTTAGTTTTTAATTTTCCAGTTTTCTCACAAAATAAACTTTCAGAGTTCTTCATGATTCAAATTAAAGAATCAAATATGACAGTAAAAATTTCGTTTAATATCTGGATTTTTTCCCCTGTCTTACTATTTGCAGAAATAGAGTTGCATTCAGGGTTGATGACATGAACTAGAGGGTTAATATTTGTGGGTTTTTCATATTATTCTAAATGTTTGTAGTCCTTTTATTTCATCTTACTAAGAAAATCAAAGCAAATGCAGAATTACGGGCTGGTACGAAGTACATGAGAACAGTATGAAAATACCTGAATCATAATTGATGATGATGCAGACATGTCCTCAATTGAGTAATGTTATTAAAAGTGACACTTTTTTTTTTTTTGAGATGGAGTCTTGCTCTGTTGCCCAGGCTGGAGTGCAGTGGCGCGATCTTGGCTCCCTGCATCCTTTGCCTCCCAGGTTCAAGCTATTCTCCTGCCTCAGCCTCCTGAGTAGCTGGGATTACAGGTGCCCACCACCATGCCGGCTAATTTTTGTGTTTTTAGTAGAAATGGGGTTTCACCGTGTTGGCCAGGCTGGTCTTGAACTCCTGACCTCAGGTGATCTGCCCACCTTGCCTCCCAAAGTGCTGGGATTACAGGCGTGAGCCACCACACCTGGCCAGAAGTGACACTTGTTTACTGCCAAGGATCATTGGCAGAACGCACCAGAGGCATCTGTGGTTTTTTGAATCTATGGATAGAGAAGGCCCCAGGGAGTGGAGATCAGGACTCACCTCCTCAGGCAGCTATACTTTTGCACAATTTTGCTTTGGAGGTGTACAAGGTGAAGTTATATTGCTGACTAGAGTTGACTGAACCAAATTATAATTGTGAAAGCAAGAACAGTCAAACCAGATAACAACTATGTAGTTGAGGAATATTTACAAGAAACTGTGTATGCATTGCGATCTTCAGGATGTCGTGCCTACATCTCAGGATTGTGGTGTTACAAGAGACAGTCTCTATCTTCAACAATAAGTGATCATTCAGTAGCAGGTAAGTGTTCCGTCAGCACCCCTCCCTAGCACCTTTTTCCCAGCTGTGCTGTTCTCATCGATTTTCTTCTTGAGAAGTCTACCCACTACTGTCCTCTTTATCACCTTTTTCCCAGCTGTGCCAGTTCTCATCGATTTTCCTCTTGAGAAGACACCACTACTCTGTTGTCACCTACTCCAGGCAGCCCTCCTAGGTATCCTCCCTCTGAGTCAATCAGTCCCTTCCCTGCTGACATCTGACTCTTCTACTCACTTATGTGGCTGCTGGGGAAGCTTGTACTATAAAGGATGATTCTTTGTCTCATTAGATCATAAACTCCTGAGGGTGGATTTAACATCTTACTCATGTTTATATTTCTGGACCTAGGAGAGTCAGAGCGAAGCACAAAATAGAAATTCAGTAGGGTTTGTAAACTTGAACCTAAGCATAACGCACAAGCCCATGTGCCATCCACTGGGCTATGCCCTCGTGTATACTGATTACTTATCTAGTCCTCAGGGTCAGAAATCAAGTTTGTGTGCAGTTTATACAGCTAGCAACTTGTGGAGACCAGAAACCTTGGGGTCATCCTTGACTTTTTTCTCTCAGCTCTGCATGTATCCAGTCCCTCAGCAAACTCTGCTGAGGCTGCACTTTCGGAATAGATCCGGTATGTGACTGCTTACTGCCCTCACCTAAACTCTTATCATCTTTCACCTGGACTGTTGAAGTAGCTTCCTAGTAGCATCTGCTGTCACACTTGCCCTGTTGCAGCCTGTCCCCAGTGCACCCCTCCGAGAACCAGAAGGATTCTATTAAAGGTAAGCTGCGTTATGTTACTTCTCTGCTCAGAACTTGGCTTGCCGTTTCATCTCAGTCAAAGCCAAAGGAAGGCCTGTACCTCTACCGTCTCACCATCTCCTTCTTTCCCCTATAGCTCGCTCCAGCCACCCTGGCTGTGTGCACGTGCCCAGCACACTCCTGCCCCAGAGCCTTTACAGGTGGCTCCTTGCATCTGAACAGCCACATGGCTCCTCACTCACTACTTCCAGTCTCATTTCCATGTCACCTTTGCCTGAACCCCTTGTAAGATCACATTTGCCATCCCCCCACCCTGAGTTTCTTTCTTCTCTTTCTCTAATGACACTTGACCACTGTTTAATATACTACACATTTTGCTCATTCGTTGTATTAGTAGTGTTTTCCCTACTAGAATAGAAGCTCTACGAGAGCAGGAGCTTTTGCCTGCTCACTGCTGTATCCTCAGTACCTATAACAGTATCTGGCATGGAGTAGACCAAAGTGTAAATAAATATCTCCTGAATAAATGAATCAGTTAATCCAACTTCCTGCTGTTGGACGACTATTTTGTGTTAGTGTGTGGGTGGGTGGGTGGGGTCCTTTTTGCTTTATGATGGTCTTCAGGGACTAACACATTGATTAGGAGGTAAAAAGAAAACTGACAACTTTATTATGATTATTGAACTCCTAATGTAGAATAGCTTTAAACTTTATAGCAAACCTGTGGTGATGTAGATGTAGCTGTTCCATTTTACTGAAGATGAGGTTGGGGTTCAGAGGGCTCCACAGTTGCCTGTGCTCACACACCTGGTGAGACAGGCCTCGACTCCCTGTCAGGTGGTCTCCAGCCAGCCTGTGCCCCTTTCCCTGCCACCACATCTTCTGCCCATCGGAACAGCTGACAAAACTTCCCAAAGACAATACTAAGGAAGCAAATGAAGTAGGAAGGTAAATTGGAGGATAACCCATGATTAAAGGGAAAATGGTGACTTAATTGAGAGCAGAATAGAGAATGAGCTTAAATTGCAATAGGAAAGGAATCATTGAAGTAGAAAACATAAAATAAAGATTTGAAACTTGTCTCTCCATATATAATTAAAAACAGAAGAGACGGTTATTTCTTCATGCTAGTGGAGGTCCACTTTTACCTAACAGTTGGGAGGATCGTGGCTTTGTGGGGGCTTCTTTCCTCAGAAGTCACTTTCTCACTTATGAAACATTGGCTTTATCTTTTCAGGGCTACTGATTGAATGTATAAAATAATAGAGATTAACCTAGTTGGATAATTATTATAGTCCCAGTAATGTTCCACATTCCCTTCCTAGGGACCCACCATAACACTCCTTATCTTTGTTCTTATTTCATCTGTTTATACTTCATTTCAACCATCCATATTAGCTGAAACTGAATCAAAATGAACCAAAAAATCAATACATTTTGGTTTCTCTGTTATGTATAACCTATGTATTTCCATTTAATAAGCATTTTATTCATTGTTTCCTCACTCCAAAGAGAATTCAAGGCGGGAATAATTCTTCAAGATTATACCTTCTCCAAAATGCTTGTGAAAAAGTATTTTGAATTTTAGATATTTTTCAGATTTTTGAATATTTGCAGATACTTAACAGGTAGAGCATCCGTAATCTGAAAATCTGAAATCCAGAATGCTCTGGTGAACATCCTTTGAGCATCATGTTGGCACTCAGAAAGTTTCCAATTTTGAAGCATTTCAGATTTCAGACTGGGGGTGTTCCACCTGTATTAGCATTATGTAATAACCGTGTTGTGTTCATTTATCTAATAGATTTTATATGAAACATTCTGAAATATTATGACTAAATATCACTATTGATTAAAATTAAATAAATTGTTGCTTTCAAAAAACTGAGGGATTCTATATAAATGTTTTCTATTGTCATGATTTGAATGTTTGTTGTATTCATTTGTTTTCACACTGCTGATAAAGACATATCCAAGACTGGGCAATTTCGGAAAGAAAGAGGTTTATTGGACTTACAGTGCCACATGACTGGGGAGGCCTCACAATCATGATGGAAAGTGAAAGGAATGTCTCACATGGCAGCAGACAAGGAATGTCTCCCATGGCGGAGAGAGTTTGTGAAGGGAAACCCCCCCTTTTAAAACCATCAGCTGTTATGAGACTCATTCACTATCACAAGAACAGCACAGGAAAGACCCACCCCCATCATTCAGTCACCTCCCACTGGGTTCCTCCCATGACACGTAGGAACTGTGGGAGTTAGAATTCAAGATAAGATTTGGGTGGGGACAAAGCCAAACCATATCATTCCGCTCCTGGACCCTCCCAAATCTTGTGTCCTCACATTTCAAAATCAATCATGCCTTTTCGACAGTCCCCCAAAGTCTTTTTTTTTTTTTTTTTTTGAGACGGAGTCTCGCTCTGTCGCCCAGGCTGGAGTGCAGTGGCGCGATCTCGGCTCACTGCAAGCTCCGCCTCCTGGGTTTACGCCATTCTCCTGCCTCAGCCTCCTGAGTAGCTGGGACTACAGGCGCCCGCCACCGCGCCCGGCTAATTTTTTGTATTTTTAGTAGAGACGGGGTTTCACCATGGTCTCGATCTCCTGACCTTGTGATCCGCCCGCCTCGGCCTCCCAAAGTGCTGGGATTACAGGCGTGAGCCACCGCGCCCGGCCCCAAAGTCTTAACTCATTTCGGCATTAACTCAAATGTCCACAGTCCAATGTCTCATCTGAGACAAGGCAAGTCTCTTCTGCCTATCAGCCTGTAAAATCAAAAGCAAGTTAGTTACTTCCTAAATACGATGTGGGTAGAGGCATTGGGTAAATACAGCCATTACAAAGGGGAGAAATTGGCCAAAACAAAGGGACTACAGGCCCCATGAGAGTCCAAAATCCAGCAGGGCAGTCAAATCTTAAAGTTCCAAAATGTTCTCCTTTGACTCCGTGTCTCACATCCAGGTCATGCTGATGCAAGTGGTGAATTCCCATGGTCTTGGGCAACTCTGCCTTTTCAGGGTACAGCCTCCCTCCCAGCTGCTTTTATGGACTGGTATTCAGTGTCTGCAGCTTTTCCAGGCACATGGTGCAAGCTGTTGGTGGATCTACTGTACTGGGGTCTGGAGGACAGTGGCCCTCTTCTCACAGCTCCACTAGGCGATGCCCCAGTAGGGACTCTGTGTGGGGACTCTGACCCCCCATTTCCCTTCCACACTGCCCTAGCAGAGGTTCCCCATGAAAGCCCCACCTCTACAGCAAAATTCTGCCTGGACATCCAGATATTTCCATACATCCTCTGAAATCTAGGCAGAGGTTCGTAAACCTCAATTCTTGACTTCTGTGCACCTGCAGGCTCAACACCACATGGGTGCTGCAAAGGCTTGGGGCTTACACCCTCTGAAGCCACAGCCTGCGCTGTACCTTTGCCCCTTTTAGTCACAACTAGGATGCAGGGCACCAAGTCCTTAGACTGCACACAGCATGGGGACCCTGGGCCTGGCCCACAAAAATCATGTTTTCCTCCTAGGCCTCTGGGCCTGTGATGGTGGGGACAGGGGCGGGGAGCTGCCGTGAAGACCTCTGACATGCCCTGGAGACATTTTCCCCATTGTCTTGGGGATTCGCATTTGGCTCCTCATTACTTATGCAAATTTCTGCAGCCAGCTTGAATTTCTCCTCAGAAAATGGAATTTTCTTTTCTATTGCATTGTCAAGCTGCAAATTTTCTGAAATTTTATGCTCTGCCTCACTTATAAAACTGAATGCCTTCAAGAGCACCCAAGTCACTTCTTGAAAGCTTTGCTCCTTAGAAATTTCTTCTGCCAGATACCCTAAATCAGCTCTCTCAAGTTCAGAGTTCCACAGATCTCTAGGGCAGGGGCAAAAGCCTGCCAGTCTGTTTTCTAAAACATAACAAGAGTCACCTTTGCTCCAGTTCCCAACAAGTTCCTCATCTCCATCTGAGACCACTTCAGCCTGGACCTCATTGTTCGTATCACTATCACCATTTTTTGTCAAAGCCAATAAGTCTCTAGGAAGTTCCAAACTTTCTCCTGTCTTCTTCTGAGTCCTCCAAACTGTTCCAGCCTCTGCTTATTAACCCAGTTCCAAAGTTACTTCCACATTTTCGGGTATCTTTTCAGCAGCACCCCGCTCCTGATACAAATTTACTGTATTCGTCCATTTTCATGTTGCCGATAAAGACATATCCAAGACTGGGCAATTTAGAGAAGAAAGAGGTTTATTGGATTTACAGTTCCACGTGGCTGGGAAGGCCTCACAATCATGGAGGAAGGTGAAAGGCATATCTCACATGGTGGCAAGACAAGAGGAGAGAGCTTGTGAAGGGAAAGTCCCCTTTTTAAAATCATCAGATCTCATGAGACTCACTGACTATCAGGAGAATAGCACAGGAAAGATCCACCCCCGTCATTCAATCAACTCCCACTGGGGTTCTTTCTATGACACGTGGGAACTGTGGGAGTTACAATTCAAGATGAGAATTGGGTGAGAACACAGCCAAACCATATCATTTGTGCTCTCTCAAAATTCATGTGTTGAAATCCTAACCCCTAAAGTGATGGTGTTAGGAGATGGGGCCTTTTTGGAGGTGATTAGATCATGAGAGTGGAGCCCTAACAAATGAGATTAGTGCACTTGTAGAAGAGGCCCCAGAGAGCTGCCCTGCCTTCTTACATCATGTAAGGACAGAAGAAGGCGGCACTATATAAGAGAGAGTGGGCTCTCACCACACACTGGGTCTACTGGCACCTTGAACTTAAACTTCTCAGCCTCCAGAGAAATAAACAACTGTTGTTTATAAGCTCCTTGGTCTATGCTATTTTGTTATAGCATCTGAATGAACGAAGACAGAAACCAGTACTAGGAATGGGGTTGTTGTTATAACAAATGCCTAGAAATGTGGAGGTGGTTTTGGAACTGGATAATGGATAGAGACAAGAAGAGTTCTGAGGTGCATGCTAAAAAAAGCTTAGATTGCTGTGAATGGACCCTACAGGGCAATTCTGGTGAGAGCTTAGGAGACAAGGAGAACTGTAGAGAAAGCCTCCATCTTCTTACGGAATGCTTAAGTGGTTGTGATCAGAATATTGTTAGAAATATGGACTGTAAAGGCAATTCTGATGAGGTCTCAGAAATGAGGAACATGTTATTAGAAACCACAGGAAACATGATCATTGTTATAAAGTGGCAAAGAACTTAACTAAGTTGTGTTTGGGTCCTCACATCTTGTGGAAGGTAGAACTTATGAGCAATGAAATAGGATATTTGACACAAGAAATTTCTAAGCAAAGTGTCAAAGATGCAGGTTGGCCTCTGTTGAGCGCTTATAGTAAAATGTGAGAAGAGAATAATGATTTAAAGGCAGAATTTTCAATGAAGAGGGAAGAAGAACTTAAATATTTGGACAATTCTAAGCCTATCCATACTGTAGAAGTGTGTTTGGGAGAGAACCGCAAGGGTGTGGCCAAGCAACCCTTTGATGAGATTGGTGTGAATCCACCAGGTGCTAGTCATTGAGACAATGGAAAAATGACTTTGAAGACATTTTGGAGTTTATTGGGGCTACCACTGTCATCACAAGGCCAGAATGCAAGGGCCTTGGTAGCATAACAATTGGAAAGGATGGGCCAAGGATGAACTGTGGGACCCCTGTGCTTGCTGTACTACCAGGTACTACCTCAAAACTCTGCTCCCCACGTTCTAGGGCAGGGATCCTCAGCTACCCCAGGTTTGGCTTTAGTAGGCCCAGATGTGGCAGTGGCTGCCCCTGCAGAAGACATAGTCAGTAAACATTGTCAGCCCCCAGGCAGTGCCATTTCTGCAGGTATGCAGAGTGCACAAGCTGTAGGGGTGTTGCTACACCTTCCCGGATTTTGAAGAATGTAGCAGCTGGAAGTCTTGGTCAAATGAGCCAAGCAGAGACTGCTGTGAGGGTGAACCACCCCATGACTCCAGACCAGTAGAGCCACTGGTGTGCAATTCCAGCCTGGGAAAGCTGCAGGCGCCTGACTACAACCCGCAATAGGTGTGCTGTGTGCTGTGCTCAGCAAAGCCATGGGGTTTGGCTGCCCAGAGCATACTCAGCCTATGGGATTTTGTTATAGCCGCACAACAGGCTAAGACACCTATGTTCATATTCCTTTATGTATATGCTTTTATCAATTTTGCGTATATAGTTTTTGAGACAGAGTCTTGCTCTGTCACCCAGGCTGGAGTGCAGTGGCGTGATGTTGGCTCACTGCAACCTCCGCCTCCAGGGTTCAAGTGATTCTCCTGCCTCAGTCTCCCAGGTAGCTGAGACTACAGGAATGTGCCACAACACCCAGCTAATTTTTATATTTTTAGTAGAGACAGGGCTTCCCTATGTTGGCCAGGCTGGTCTCAAATTCCTAACCTCAAGTGATCTGCCCACCTCAGCCTTCCAAGGTGCTGGGATTACAGGCGTGAGCTACCATGCCTGGCCAATTTTGCATATTTTAAAATCTCAGATATGTAGATAGTGCACATTCTTCAATGTATATCCCTTAAGTGACTTCATTTCTATCCATGTGGTCCCATACACACTTAGTGAAATCACTAGCAAAAACTAGATCCAGTCAGATCGAATTTCCCAACCTTTTGCGTAAAAATCTACCTGTTACATAAATATTGCTTCCTAGTATCTAATCAAAACACAAAGGAAAACAGGGCAGCAAAGAGCATGATTTTATGACTCTTCAGCACCTTATTTCACAGGGGAACAAGTGTAAACCTATTACTTCAGAAGTTTTGGTTTTTCTCATTTATAGGGATATCTTGGGGGTATTGGGGGTTAGATTCCAGACCACTGCAATAACTCAAATATCACAATGCAGTCAATCATACTAATATTTTGGTTTCCCAGTGCGTATAAAATATGTTTGCACTATAGTTTATTAATTGTGCAATAGCATTATGTCTGAGAAACAATATATATACCTCAATTTTAAAATATTTCATTGTTAAAAATGCCAGTGATTATCTGAACCTTTAGCAAGTCATAATCCTGTTGCTTGTGGAAGGTCTTGACTCAAGGTTGTTGGCTGCTGACTGATCAGGGTGGTGCTTGCTGAAGGTTGAGGTACTGTGACAATTTGTTAAAAGAAGACAACAGTGAAATTGGCCACGTGGATGGACTCTTTCTTTCATGAAAGATTTTTCTGAAGCATGGGATGCTGTTTGATAACATTTGATCTACAGTAGAACTTCTTTCAAAACTGGAGCCAGTCCTCTCAAACGCTGTCACTGCTTCATCAGCTAAGTTTATGAGCATTCCAAATCCTTTTTTGTCATTTCAACAGTGTTCACAGTATCTTACCAGGAGTAGACTCTATCTCGAGAAACCACTTTCTTTGCTCATCTACATTAAGCAGCTTCTTGACTGGACAAGTTTGATAATGAGATTGCAGCAATTCAGTCACATCTTCAGGCTCCACTTCTAATTCTAGTTCTCTTGATATTTCTCCCCACACCTGCAGTTCCTTCCTCCACTGAACTCTTGAACCCCTCAAAGTCATCTATGAGGGTTGGAATCAATCAACAATGTAGATATTTTGACCTCCCATGAATCAGTAATATTCTTAATGGCAACTAAAATGGCGAATCCTTTCCAGAAGATTTTTAATTTACTTTGCCCAGATCCATCAGAGAAATCACTATCTATGGCAGCTGTAGCCTTCTAAAATGTATTTTTTAGATATTAACACTCAAAAGTTGAAATTACTCCTTAATCTATGGGCTGGGTGCACATGGATAGTATGTTAGCAGGCATGAAAACATTAATCTCCTTGTACATCTCCATCAGAGCTCTTGGATTACCAGGTGCATTGCCAATGAGCAGTAATATTTTGAAAGGAATCTTTTTCTGAGCAGTAGGCCTCAACAGTGGGTTTAAAATATTCAACAAACCATGCTGAAAACAGATGTGCTGTTATCCAGACTTTGTTGCTCCATGTATAGGGTATAGGCAGAGTAGATTTAGCATCATTCTTAAGGGCCCTAGGATTTTCAGAATGAAATCTACATTTGTAGATTAAGGCTGCCGTCTTATATGGGCAGGGTTTGTGGTGCCCCAAAACAATTGCAGTGGTAACATCAGATGTTGCTGCTCACAGATCACCACAACAGATATAAGAACGATGAAAAAGTTTGAAATATTGTGAGAATGACCAAAATGTGACATGGAAACACAAAGGCGGCACATGCTATTGGAAAAATGGTGCCAGTAGACACGCTCGACACAGAGTTGCCACAAATCTTCAATTTATAAAATACGCAATATCTGCAAAGTGCAATAAGATGAAGCACAATAAGATGAGGGCTGCCTGTACTCTGCAAGATGGGAAGAATAGAAAAACAAACTACCATTCAGGGAATCCCCTTTTTTCAGTTCACATTTTACATTTTTACTGCAAGGAAAAGATGATGACCAAAAAGGATCTGAGTCAAGAGTTTCCAATTCAAACTCTGGTCACAGAATCTCAGAACTGGAGAACAGGAGAACTTCAGAGATGTGTTCCCCGTGGGGATTTTCCTGTGATGGCACCAGGCACTGCATTTGATGCTCCTTCTACCTGTTGACAGTTAGTCCTCATCATCAATCTGGAAGGCCACCTCACATCCATTCATAAGGGACTGCAGCCCAGGGAGAGTTTCAGAGTATTGCATGGAAGAAGGGGGATTTGAGCTTCCAGCTCCTGACTTCATTCAGTTGTTCACAGGGCCACAAAAAGTATCTTCAGAAAAGATGCTCCTTTAGGAGAATGTGCGCCCTGCACCAAGGTACCTGGCAAGGAGGTAGAGCTTGGCCTGTGCCAGTGCCCTTGCCTCCCGGGTACCTTTGTAGAGAGCATGCACTGATGCAAGCTCTAGAGTGCAGGCTTCACCGGCTACACTGGAACAAGTAGACATCTCGCTGGCAGAGTCTGTCGTTTATAGCTTTCACTCTCTGGCATGGATTTTCTAATGATTCTACTTTTTTTAACGGTAGATGCAGGTAATAAGATTACCTTTCCCCCATTAGCAGTTGTATAGAGAGGTACTGTCTCACCAGGTTCTCTGTGAAGGACTAGAGGGTAGCCTAATCATTTTTCAACATATTTTTTATTGAACGTACTCTATTCCTTTCACAACTGAACATTCGTCTAACCGTCTGTCCTAGGATTTCATTAGGATTCCAGGCCATATTTGCCAGTGTGTGGTTTCCAGAACATTACTCTTTGCTCTTTTTGGAAAACCGAGAAACATTCCTCTGGCTTCCGTTTCCTGACAGTCGTCCATTTTTTCCCTTAGGAAACCACACCAACAATGGCTGCACAAAAACATATGTAATTGCTTTTCGTTGCAGTGGGAGTAATTCACTGCACCTTGAAGTTGTTGAAATGCTCTGCCCGGTCTCCAGCCTTTTCCAGTTTAAAGATCCTTACTGGTGGTATGAAGAGTTAAGCAAAATGGTGAAGTGGCTCGGCTTCTGTTCCCTTCAGATGGCCTGTTTCCTGCTATCTCTTATTTCACTTCAAGTTATATATAACAATCATTTCATTTTAAATGATAGGAGAAAAATCTCATTTCCTTGGCAGCAGGATCCCACCCCGTCCCCTCCCAGTTTCGTTGGGCTTTCACACACCGCGTTGGGTGTTGTGGACTCAAGGTGGGGGTGGATGGCTTCTCTCTGGCCCATGATGGAACTTTTGTTTTGCTGAGATGCCATTGACAGCCAGATCTGAATCTGAAGAGGCGGGTGGAAGAGGAGAAAAGAGAGACAGTGAAGCTGGTGGGAAAGGCAACTTTTCAGCAGAAGAAAGGACATAAATAATGGAAGAAATTAAAATGGTTTTGCTATGTGGTATATGGGAAAGATATTAATTCTACTAACCATTTCCCTATGGTTAGCAGTTTAGTGAAGTTGTTTACCAAAGACTTAGTCGTTTACTAAGTAGTTTAGTAAGTCATTTTCTAAATTACTTTTGTAAAACCACTTTGACTGGATGATGCCTCACAGCACTGGGTCTGTTCTAGAGGATGGAGTGGATTACTCAGTGCCAGCTAAAAGTGGGAGAGGACTGAGGAGAGGCTAGGGACTGCCATGACATTCACATCAAAGTTTCCCGTAGGTGTGCCTGCTCCGTGGAGCCCAGCTTACATCTCTGTACCCTGGCTGCTGGAGAGGTTGGGGTGAGTTAATGCTAGTTTGTAATGTCCAGAACTGTTGTAGTTACTGGTGTTCAAAAATAACATTCAGTTTACTGAAGTTAGACTTTTTAAAAGCTAGTTTTTCTTTTCCATTTCAATTTATAAGACTTGTTATTCTATTAATGAATCTAAATATTTTTGCATAAAATAAGACTATTGATTAATTTAGCTAATTGGATTTCCCACGCCTAAAATAAGACTGATTGTTGATTAATTTTAGCTAATTGGATTTCCCTCAAACATTTAAAACTACATTTGTAGGTTTCATATATTTTATTTTAAATATTTAAAACGTCTGAGAGGCAAACTTACCATCTTAACAGAAAAAAAAAGTGTTTCATACAAAATAGATTAAACTTTGCACTAATCAAGTGATCTCAAACATAGCAGTTTTCTTTACAAACTTAATGTAGTCCTGATATGTCTTTCAGCTTGCAGATGATAAGAACATTATGACAGGACCCCTGGAATATTATAAACACGTGAAATGACAACCAGTCAAGGATTATCTTGGATTTAACATTAAAACGTTATGCGCACACGCTGTGGGTTGATTAACTTGGAGGCCTGCTCACTTATTTATCTTCCCAGAGCTGTTTACTCAACTAAGGGAGCAGATTTGCATCTCTGTCTTGGGGAGCAGGAGTCCCTGGCCTTCCACAGAGCACATTTCCTGGGCATTTTGCAGCTATAGCACTAGATTAGATCCAGTCCATCCCTGCTGCCTGAGAACACAGTCCTGCGTTCTCCTGTGATTCTCACTGGGCTTTTAGCCCCACTCTTGAGCACTGCTGATGCCATCCCACGTTCCTCCATGCTGCAGTCAGGATGTGCGGCTATACACTGGGGTCATTCTAATAGCAGGGGTGAAAATGCATGAGAGCTGCTGGAGCTCTGGGGACACTGAGCCAGAGCCACTCCTTATATAGAGAGAGAATATAGGTTCAGGATGTACGCTGGTGGAAGTAGAAACAATAAAGAACTTTTATCCAGAATGCTTATGTGTTGCTCACCATTTTAGGAAACTAAATCATTATATTTGTATTTAAATGCCTGATAGCCTTAAATATGAGAAGGACTCTTTAATATACATTTAATTCATTAACCAAATGTTTCTTTTATGACTTTATTTTGGTGGGAAAAAATTGGAACTTTAGGATGCTCTGAGAATTAATTATATTACACTTTGAAATGAATGGTAATAATACATTGATGTCTTAGCCTCAATGCCTTCTTTCTTGAATAGATTAAAGGCATTAAGTGGATGATCTGTGCGTGTGTATATATGTGTGTGTATATTCCTATCACATATATTTCTGTCCTTATAGTACCTAATATATTTCTACATATGTATAAACATATGACATGCACATATATATGTACATACATATATAAAATGAATATAACAGTGTTTAAATATTTTAATACTTTTATATATAAATCTATATATTTTTTAAAAATTGTATTTTTATTGAATATGCAATTTAGTATCTTGATTTTTTCTTTGACATTTTATTATAAACACTTTGAAATACTATTATATACGCTAAGCACTATTTAAAATTTTTAAATAGTTTACTTAACTGTTCTTTAATATACTTTTAGATCGCTTCAGTTTTTTTCTCTGTGAAGAGCATCTTTGTACACAGAGAATATTTATTATACGCGGATTGTTTCCTTAGGCTAGATTCCCAGAAGTGGAATTGCTGGGTCATAGATACAAATATATTTAAGGCTCCAGTTACATGTATTGCCAAATTGCCTTCCCCAGAGCTTGTCCTAGCTTACTGGGCTACCAAAAATCTTATACAAATGTTATAGCTCTGTTTATTGGAAAGCGATTAGTCTTTTGATGATGACTTTTGCCACAAATACTTTTTCCAATTTGGTGTTTGCATTTAAGTGTATTTTTAAAATAAAAATAGAAGTTTTAAGATTTGCAGATGGTAAAATATGTTACTCTGTTCTTTTTAGATTCTTCTATTATTTTTTAGCTTAGAAAGTCATTTTTTTTCTAGAAGCGTTTTGAAATATCTGATATAGGCGAGGCGCGATGGCTCACGCCTGTAATCCCAGCACTTTCGGAGGCCCAGGTAGGCGGATCATCTGAGGTCAGGAGTTCAAGACCATCCTGGCTAACATGGTGAAACCTCATTTCTACTAAACATACAAAAATTAGCTGGGCGTGGTGGCACACGCCTGTAATCCCAGCTACTCGGGAGGCTGAGGCAGGAGAATTGCTCGAACCCGGGAGGGGAGGTTACAGTGAGCCAAGATTGCGCCATTGCACTCCAGCGTGCAGTGGGCAACAAGAGCAAAACTCCATCTCAAAAAATATATATACATTTTTTTATATTATATATATACAATATGTTTTTCTACCTTAACAAAATTTTTGTTGCTAAACTCGAAATTCATGTGGAATATATTTCACCACATAGAATCAGGTGAGGGGCTCTTGTTTTTGGTCTGAATTGTTACCTAGTGGGTGCCATCTTTTCTCAATTTTATTTGACGGATTTGTGGTGTCTTCTGAATATGGGTGGGTGTTTCTTCTGGGTTGTCTTCTGTGGTCCATTGTTCTGCTTGCCTGTCCTCCTGTCTGTGCCGCACGGCGTACATGATGCGACATCTTACGGGGCCAATCCTCTGCCGGGCTCTCCTGCAACATTTTCTTTGTCGTTCTTTCCTGTTTGTTTTTTCAGATGAACTTTGGAAATTTTATGTTGAACTTACAGATTATTTTGGGAAAAACTGTTTATCTAAAAGGTTTTAGTCTTTACCACCAAGCCCATGACATGTACTAAGCATTTATCCAAATCTTTCTTTTTATATTTCTCACAAAATTTTCCAATTTTCTCTAAATAGGTCCTATATATTTCTCATTATGGTTATTGTCATTACTTATTTTATAGTTTGTGTTTTGATCTGTTTTATTATATTTTCAAACTGGTAGTATCTGGTAATTTGGTTTTGTATATCTGGTATTCACCTACTTTTTTTTTTAGTACATGGTCTCTCTCTATGGCTCAGGCTGGAGTGCAGCAGCTAATCGCAGGCACAGTCGTAGCTCACTGTAGCCTCAAAATCCTGGGCTGAAAGAATCCTCCTGCCTCAGCCTCCCAAGTAACTGTGACTACAGGGACCTTTAGCTGTAAATTACATTTAATTGTTTCCCATTTGATTCCTATAAACACATCATCCAAAAATACATATTTTATCTGCCTTTTTAATATTTAAGTTTTGTTTTCTGCCTCATATCTTTTAACACTGGCCTGAATCTGAACATTAAATAATAAAAAAAGTGTAAATGAAAAAATAAAAATTTAATGACTGATGGTAATGGTGGCATGATATGCTTTTAAAGCTCATGTTAAGTTTTGCAGAGACATTTCTTAGTACCTTAAACAATATGTTTTGATATAATGTGGTTTTTCTACACTGCTGATGTTTAAATTTATTTAGATCACACAGTATTTTTAAATTGGTATCTCATCCAGTTTGGTTCTGTTGGCTCAAACAACAGGCATAGCCTGGATTACAGATGATGAGGGGTTTTAAAATCTGAAATTGTCGAGTGGAACTTTATGCTTGTTGGTACATCTTGAAAAACCCTAATGCTTTTGCTCTTTCCTTTCCCGTCCCAAGCCTTCTTCCCCCTTCTTTTTTGAGTCTCTGAGCTATGCTTATAGAAACTTATAGAAGCTTAAACAGCCTGCAGCTGTTTCTAAGTACTACAGATGGGGCCACATGATGCAATTTTTACTAGTCCAGGGAAAAATGATTTTTAAAAACAGTTAAAACATCATATGTTTGTTTTTAATAGTCTGAATTTACTCTACTTAAAGAATTGCTCTTTACTGAAGTAGAGGCTTTTCTGTTTTGCTTATTTTACAGATGTTCTTAGATGCCCAAATAAAAGGTTGGCAATTCTAGGTCAGTTCTCTGTTTTCCTTCCCCTCCTTCTTTTTTAAAATTACTCATCCAAGGAAGCAAAGAAAAGCTGGTTGTTTATCAGTTTTTAGTGTCTTTGTTTTTTAAATCTTAAAAGCACAGGGAAGTTGTCTGCTGACTGTACTGCCACACGGCATGGCCATAGCCCAAGCGTGGTTGGGGAGCTCTTACTGGTAAAGGAAGAGGAAAAGGAGCCAGGAGCAAAGCCTCACAGCCTGCAGTCCCGCCCCACAGCCTTCAGAAGTCTGCTCTGGATTCCCTTTCCTCTCCCAGATACTATCTCCATGAGTTCCCTTGCCAGGGAACTGTGCAGTGGTAGGAACACTGGCTCAGGCTCTGGGTGGCTGCATGACCCTGGTAGCTGACACGTACTCATTTTCTGACCCCAGGGAGATTGCCAGTCCCCTCAAAGGATATCCTCCTAAAAGGATAATGTATTATCAATGGTGAGGGTTAGGCTTCCCTATCATAAGTTGTAGGGGGAGAACAGGATCCAGATCTACAATAGAGTCCGAAAGGGAGGAGTATTTGAGGCAGGGAGTCAGGGAAAGCAGGGTTAGAGATTCCACACCTAAAATGAGGATCCTGTTTTCTTTCGCCTCTAATTTTTAGTTTGTATAAAGCACTTCCTTTGAAGTCTGCAGCCCCAGGATGACAGAAGCCTTTAATGTTTACACTTGCTAGTGAACAAGAATAGTAAGGTGAGTGTATCCCTTGTCCATCCCTCTCTGTTGCTAGCTCCGCCATGGCCAGAACAGCCCCTCCTCTGTGAAGTCATCTGGGTCATCTGAACCAGAGGTGAGGGCTCACTGCTTAGAACTTTTTGATCCCTGTAGTTAACGTGCTCCTGTGGTGTTTGTGGCAGCCTTCCTTGAACTGTACCTCTTTGTATAATGTCTCATCTCCGCTCAGTTGTAAACTTAAACTGCTACAGCATCGATGCCTTAGGTAGTGTGGGCATTCAGTGAAGGTTTGTGGAATAAAAGAATGAATGAGAAAAGCCTAAAATATTACTGTAAGTTGCAGAACTTTAAATGTAATATTAATATAATGTAATATAATGTAAATATTATATTAAATAATATAAATATCTGCTTTTCTATAGTTTGGTTTTTAGTAAATGTTATATTACAGAAGAGCAGTGTGATATTTTTGCTGTTGAATGAAGTTCTGCCTGCCTCTGCCATCTATCTTGGACAACCTGGGTAAGAGTTTCTTTGTTGGAAATGGAAAAGATAGGACAACAGAGGTTCTCAAAATTTAGTGTATGGAAGAATGAAATAAGGTGCTTGGTAACACTGTAGATGTCTGGGCTCTACCCTCTAAGATTCACTGGGCCTGGGGTGAGGCTGACAGCCTGCACGCTCAATATATCCCCAAGATGGTCTTGATACAGGTGGTCCAGGGAGCATCTGTTGAGAACCGTTGAACACGATGATCTCTAATGTTTCTCCAGCTGTATTTTAAAAGGATAATATATCTGTTTAGTTTACTCAAAAGATATTTCAAAAGATGTTTATTTTTTCTATTGTGAGTTCAACACAGCAACAAGTGCAAATTAGGACCACTGCATAATTTAGTAGGAAAAGGTGTGCTTTCAAATTCTGTTAAAGGAGAAAATAATCATTAGGATTGTTTTAGTGGGGATACCCTAGTATAGCTTTCAGCCTAAAATCGTTTTCCTGGAAATTTTTACCTTCTAAGAATTCCCATACTTGTCATAAGCATTTTGTTTATTAATAGCATTGTACGAGTGGATATGAATTGTGATAATTTCACCACCAGATACCTGAGACTGTCAAACCCTGGGTAAATTTTGTCTATTCCTTTATAAACTTGAGGGGTAAATATTTTATTCATAAAATACATCCACAAATTCTACAGGATTTATAAAAATATAACCATTTGTTGAAAGACAGCTCTCTTATCACTACAGGTATTTTCTTTTCTTTCTTAAAGCCATAGCCTCACAATTAAAGCCAGAAATGCAAAAGGCAACTCTTTACTCAAAACACTCCTTTTTCTTCTTTGTCGTCTGGTCATTCCATTAAATGGCCTTGATAGACTAAATGATCCTGAGATTCAAAGGAAAAACAAAGGACATGTACCACTTCACTGCTGAAAAGTTGTTTGTGTGTGGAAGGAGGTAGGGAAATGGTTGCTGTGAGGACTGTAGGAGATTATACTTATTTATTTTATAATTGTATACCTCAGTCATGATAGAGAAGGAGCAAATATAAGTTATTTGAGCAAGGATAAACAATGCAGAGTGAGAAGGAACACAGAACACCATGCCACATTCCCTGCATTCCCGGTGCATTTCACCCAACACAGTCAACAGGGCTCCCTGAGAGCCTCGCTTTGCAAGCATCCCAAGGCTGCAGGAAGCAGCCCCAGCGTCGTTTAAGTCCCAAGGCAAGCTGAGAGTTTGGGAGAAATCTTTTACTTTGTAAAAGATATAAAGGAATAGACAAAGTAAACTTCTTTGACAATAGTTGGAGGAAGCAGACAGATTTCCAGTGGGCTTCTGGTCGTACAAAATCAAAGATCTCCACAGTTTAGCGTGGGAAGATTATTAAAGGTTCTTCTGTAGCAGGAACAATTGTCCTGAAGTGCAAGTAAAGGCATTTTTTTCCCCCCTGTGAATGAGGTTAGCTCTTTCAAACAACCCTTTTTAAAGAATTTAAGTGATGTAGGGGTTTTTGTATTCCTTTCATGTAGAAGTCCTAAGAGTGGCAGAATCAAAAGGGGCAGCGAGAAGACACAGGGAAGAGTCTGGAAGGCATTCCGGAGTAGGGAAGCCATCGCGGTGGCTGAAGTGGGGAGCAGTGGGAAGCGGCCAAATCTTGGGCCAAATCTTTTTCTGGTTACTCTCTAAATCGCCCTCCACCAGACTGATCCAACAGCTTATTAAAAAATCTTTACTGATAACCTGTAGGGAAGCTCAAACTGATTGGACCAGTGGCTCTTCGTTTGGGGAGGGTCATTACAGAAGGAACTTTTCTGTCTTACACGTGGAGATGCAGTTGCTCTTCATTTGCCCAACACGTTCAATCCAGGCACCTACGTCAGTTAGGAATTTTGCACTTAAATCTCATAACAAACTGAATTTTGTCCCCCTTCTCTCTCTCACTGTGTATGATATCATGTGCCTCCTGGTCATTTTGTGGCCCATTTTCTGCAGTCTATCAAATGATGTGTTTGCCTAGCCATTTAGAATGAAAGTCACAAAATCATTTTTAGAAAGGTTACTGATGTCTCTAAAATCTCCAAGTGTTGCCAGGAAGTCCTTGGTTGTTGATACTGGCAATGAGATGAAGGTATGTAAGCCGTTTCGTATTTAAAGTCTGCTCTGTAGTTACAGCTTTGAGCCTACTGACGTGTCTTCTCCCCTTCACCAAAACCAAAACACAAACACAAAACATATGGTGAAAACTCTGCCAGTTCCTTGCTAGTGGGGTAAGTGTGCTGATGAAGGGCCCACTTGGTCTTTTCAGTCAGTGCACTTGGGGGATTTAAGATTAGCTTGAGCTGATGTGAGGACAGAGGTTTGTAGTCTGACTTCTCAGTATCCAGCACAGCAACACATTCATTTGAAATTGTGTTTACTGCTATCCCTGGGTTTAATGTTATAAAATAGCACAGAAATAAGAAAAACTTCAAATTTCGAAACCACCCTAACAATGATGAACTCAATAATTAAAAAAAAAAAAAAAGAAAAAGAAAAAAACCTTGATAAGCTCAGCTGTATCTGTCAGACTCTTTGCAAATAAACATCCTTGAACACTTCGCTTTCTCTAGCACAGATCATATTTTAGGACTGGTGTATATAGGTAGTGTTAGGAAATAGACCACTCTCAAATACATTGTCATGGTTTTATTGTCCAGAAGTACTTTTTGAAGCTCCGTGTCGCTGAGTATATGGAATTACTGATAAGTATCCACAAAGCTTTCAGAGTAGAGGTGAAAAGTATATATCCAACATGTGGTTCAAATTGGAATCTGCTGAACGTGATGAACATTAATTGGATAAAATTTTAGTGGATGTGAACCTGTCATGTTCAGTTAATATTATCCTAGATTAGCAAATGAGGAAACTAGGCCTAAAGAATAAAGTGTCTATCAAGGTTAAACAGTGACACTGGCGGGATTTAAACTCAGGTGATGGGGCTCTAAACTTCACCTCCTTACTACCGCAATGGACTGCCTGTCTCCGAAAGGACACATCAACAAAGAAAACAGTGAGCAGAGTGAAAGGGCAGCCTATAGAGTGGGGAGAATACATTTGCGAACCGTGTATCTGATAAGCGGTTAATTTCCAAAATATATAACACATTCCTACAACTCAATAACAAAAATACAAATAACCCAATTTAAAAATGGGCAAAGGACTTGAACAGACATTTCTGCAAAGGAGACATACAAAAATGCCCCAGAAGTATATGAAAAGGCGTTTAATATTACTAATCATCAGGGAAATGCAAATCTAAACTGCAATGAAATATCAGCCTACATCTGTTAGGATAGCTGTTATGAAAAAAACACAAAAGGCAACTGTTGGAGATCATGTGGAGAAAAGGGAGCCCTTGCATTGTGCACTGTTAGTGGGAGTGTAAAATGCCACAGTTATGGAAAACAGCTGGAGCTTTTCAAAACATGAAAACTAGAACTATGTGATCTAGCAATCTCATGTATAGGTATATATCCAAAAGAAGTGAGAACAGTATCTTGAGGAGATATTTGCACTCCCATGTTTGTTGCAGCATTATTCATAATAGCCAAGATATAGAAACAACCCACCTGTCCATCAACAGAGGAATGGATAAAGAAAATGTGATATATACATACAATGGAATATTATTCGGCTTAGAAAAAGAAGGAAATCCTGCCATTTGTGACAACACAGATGAACCTGGAGGACATTATTCTAAGTGAAATAAGCCAGTCACAGGACAAATACTGCATAACTCCATTTATTTGAGGTATCTGTAAATATAGTCAATCTCGCAGAAGCAGAGAATACAGTAGTGGTTGCCTACTGCAGTAGGGGCTGCAGTGTAGGGAAAATGGGGAATTGCTGTTCAGTGGGTATGAAAGTTTCAGATATGCAAGATGAGTGCTAGAGAACTGCTGAACAACGTGGTATCTGTAGTTAACACTATGGTATTGTGTACTTCAAAATCTGGTAAGAGGGTAGATTTTACCACAAAAAAAAAAAAAAAACAAAACAAAAAGGACATTAGGAAACTTTGTGAGGTGCTAGATATATCTATCCTTGATTGTGGGGATGGTATCATAGATGTTTGCATATGTCCAAATTCATCAAATTACACACACTAAATATGTGCAGTTCTTTGTATACCAATTTTACCTGAGTTAATCTAAATTTTAATAAACTAAACAAAGGACACACCAGAACAAGAACAAGGATGTTTATTGTTATTACAGCTTCAGGTTTAAACACCAAAAATAAAAACCCTCAAACGTACATACACAGAGAAATGATTGAATAAATTGTTGAAATAAATTGCACCAAGAGAGAAATTATTGAAGATGTGGTAGAGAGGAAAGCAGTAAATATTATACAGTAAAAGCTTTCATAATTTTAAAATTAACTGTATTCTAATGATAATTTTTTTTGAGGTGATACTCAACATATTTCAGAACAGCTAACACGGTTGCAATATTCTCCATTGCCCTTCCAATACATTTATCTAATGTTATAAGTTGGTCCTCAGTCTGGCTGACGTGGTGAAACCCCATCTCCACCAAAAATAAAAAAAATTAGCTGGCGCGGTGGCACACGCCTGTACCCCAGCTACTTGGGAGGCTGAGGTGAGAGGATCACCTGAGCCTGGGAGGTGGAGATTACAGTGAGCTGAGATCACACCACTGCCCTCCAACCTGGGTGACAGAGTGAGACCCTGTCTCAAAAAGAAAACAGAAAAAAAAAAAAAGAGTCTAAGCCATATGCGGAGGTGCGCACACCTGATGTCACAATTCCATCACTACGGTACCAGGTGGCCAGAGGAGTGTGACTGATGGTGGTGACCACAGAGTTGCTGTCGCTAGGGTAGCTAGTTCCTAGAATACACAGACTTAGCTTTAAAACCACTGTAAAAGTTCTCCCGACTAATAATCATTAATGTAGCCTTAGAAATATAGACCTAAGAAATACTCAAAAAAAATTTTTTTTTTTTTTTTTGAGACGGAGTCTCACTCTGTCGCCCAGGCTGGAGTGCAGTGGCCGGATCTCAGCTCACTGCAAGCTCCGCCTCCCGGGTTCACGCCATTCTCCTCCCTCAGCCTCCCGAGTAGCTGGGACCACAGGCGCCCGTCACCTCGCCCGGCTAGTTTTTTGTATTTTTCAGTAGAGATGGGGTTTCACCATGTTAGCCAGGATGGTCTCGATCTCCGGACCTTGTGATCCACCCATCTCGGCTTCCCAAAGTGCTGGGATTACAGGCTTGAGCCACCGCGCCCGGCCGAAATACTCAAAATTTAAACTAAAAAAGGCCATTGGAGAATTGGGCTCTCAGGTCTTAGCTCTGGGGAGGCTCCTGGGCAGCAAGCCCTGGAGGCAGCTAGAGGGAACGGGAGGCATCTGTCCACTGGTGGTGAAAACCAGCTCAGGGGAGGAAGCACTGAGCCTTGCCATCCATCTCTTCCCAGCCTCAAGACCGCATGGCATTGCCTTTCCTAGATGTTCTTCCCCACGGAAGCTGTACTGATCCTCTCTTTAGCCTGTTTTAACCACTTGCACATGAATGTCAGGGAGTGGAGGAAAGGGAGCCGGAGGAGGCATGGGTGTTAATTTTTTTTTTTCTTTTTTTTCTTTTTTAATTGAGACTGAGTCTGGCTCTGTCTCCCAGGCTGGCGTGCAGTGGCACGATCTCGGCTGGCTGCAAGCTCGGCCTCCCAGATTCAAATGATTCTCTTGTCTCAGCCTCCCGAGCAGCTGAGACTACAGGCGCCTGACACCACGCCCGGCTAATCTTTGTATTTTTAGTAGAGATGAAGTTTCATCATGTTGGCCAGGATAGTCTCGATCTCTTGACCTCGTGATCCGCTTGCCTCAGCCTCCCTAAGTGCTGGGATTACAGGCATGAGCCACCACGTCCAGCCAGCATGGGTGTTAATTAATGTGCAAGTCACTTTTTCTCCCATACTCATCCCAGGCCATCCTCTCCTCCCACATGGGCTTCCCTGATGGTCCAGGAACAATGGGAAACAGATACATATAAAAGGGAAGTTGCTTTTTCTTTCAGCCGTTTACATGCGTAATTGGATGTTTTACAGAGCTATGAAACTCTAAAATTGTAGAGACACCTTTGAAAGATGCTTCTGGGCTTCTCGAGGCTTCCTTTTTTTAAATTTTGCAGATTTCTATTCTAAGAACAGATTGTTGTCATATACTGAACTATGGACTGTGTTTCTAAAATAAGATTATATCAGAATTATCTGGCTTATAAAAATGAGGTATTTATTTGAGAATACATTAGCTGCTTCCCAGGAATTCATAACAGCTCTGGGGAAAGTCCAGAGGCTACTCAAGGAGATCAAGTCAGTTTAGGTTGTACTTGATTAGTCACAGTTAACCTGCTTCTTAAAAACTATACTTTTGGGGAAAACAGGCAAATTTCATTTTTTAAAAAGTCGAACTATTTGTTTTAAACAATGAAATAATCGGCCAGGCAGGATGGCTCACACCTGTAATCCCAGCACTTTGGGAGGCCCAGGTGGGCAGATCATGAGTTCAGGAGTTCAAGACCAGCCTGGCCAACATGGTGAAACCCCATCTCTACTAAAAATAAAAAAAAATTATCCAGGCATGATGGCACACACCTGTAATCCAAGCTACTCGGGAGACTGAGGCAGGAGAATTGCTTGAACCCAGGAGGCGGAGGTTTCAGTGAGCCGAGATTGTGCCACTGCACTCCAGCCTGGGCAACAGAGCAAGACTCTATCTCAAAAATAAAAAAAAGAAAAAGAAAAAGAAATAATCTAGGCCAGGTGTGGTGGCTCATGCTTATAATCCCAGCACTTTGGGCGGCCAAGGCGGGAGGATCACTTGAGCCCAGGAGTTTGAGACCAGCCTGGGCAACAAAATGAGACCCTGTGTCTATGAAAAATGCAAAAATTATTCAGATGTGGTGTTGCACATCTGCAGTCGCAGCTACTCAGGACCCTGAGGCAGGAGGATCCCTTGAGCCTGGGAGGTCGAGGGTGCAGTGAGCCATGATCACGCCACCGCACTCCAAGCCTGGATGACAGAGCATGTCTCAAAAAATAAAAAGAAATAATCTTCCATTTATATCTTGGAGTCAAATGTTAAAACCAGTTTTCTAAAATCTTTTGCATTTGTTAATTGGTTTACATGAAATTATAAGAACGATGAGTTTTAATTAATGTAACATCCTCATTTAGTTAACGTTAGCTATAGAATACTGCCCTATCAGAGAAGCAATGCAGACTGGCATGTTACACAGAAAATTTTGACAAAAGTGAGGACAAACTGAGTCAACCCTGAGCTGATATTAACTGAAGTAACTTCTATTTCTTGAGCATTTTTGCTTTGCCGTGTTCTCATAATGTGTGTTGTATGCACTTAGGAGGTATAAATCTGTCACAGGAAAAGGTTTGGAACAGTTTCAGGATATGGTCAGGAGTGTGCTAGGTCCTTAGGCTTCTACTCACAGCACTGCCTGGTATTACATTGCCCCCGGATTCTTCAGAGGAATGGAGGGCTGCAGCAGTCCACGTGGTTTTTACTCATTTGAATATTCTCAGTTGAATGTGTACTGGTAGAAACTGTTCTATACGAACCAGGATCACAAGCAGACCCATCTTGCCTCATGTAGAGCAGGGATGTCCAATCTTTTGCCTTCCCTAGGCCACGTTAGAAGAATTGTCTTCAGCCACACATAAAATACACTAACACTAATGATAGCTGATGAGCTAAAAAGTCACAAAAAATCTCATAATATTTTAAGAAAGTTTATGAATTTGTGTTGGGCTGCATTCAGAGCCATCCTGGGTCACATGCCGGGCAGGTGTGACGAGCTTGATGTAGAGCAGTGCTGCCCAACAGAACTTTCTGCACTGTTCAGTATCATTGCTACTAGCTACATGAGACTATGGGTCGCTTGAAATGTGGCTTTTGTGTGTCTGAAGAGCAGATTTTAAAATTTTATCTAATTTTAATTAAATAGTCACATGTGGCTAGCAGGTACCATGTTGGACCAGGCAGGTATAGAGTTTTGACTTAAGTAACAACTACATTTGGTCATTGGAAATGCCACCTCACAGGGAGCCTGGTGACAACATTGAGGAGAACTGGCCAGGTGCGGTGGCTCACGCCTGGAATCCCAGCACTTTGGGAGACTGAGGCGGGCAGATCACGGAGTTCGAGACCAGCCTAGCCAACATGGTGAAACCCTGTCTCTAATAAAATACAAAAATTAGCCGGGCGTGGTGTCGGGCACCTGTAATCCCAGCTACTTGGAAGGCTGAGGCAGGATAATTGCTTGAACCCGGGGTGGAGGTTGCAATGAGCCGAGATCGTGCTATTGCACTCCAGCCTGGGCAACAGAGCAGGACTCCATCTCAGAAAAAAAATAAAAATAAAAATAAAAATAAAAAATATGAAGAACCAAAACCCACAACATGTATTCGGGGATTTGAACACCACATCTTTAGGGAGAAATTAGTCCTCAGACACTTGCACAAAAACAAATGCATGGCTTTCTTTAGGAATAGCAGTTGGAAAAGGGGACGCAAAGGAATTGAAGACAATAAGGCTGGCTGTAATTTTCAGTGGCAACAGGTACTTGAGTAAAATGAAATAAAACCAGTGAAAACAAGGTCAGTATCACTCTTAAAAAGCCTCCCAGGTATTGGTTGAAAAGTACAGATTAAGAGGCTTACCTTCTGCCTATCCTGCAGATGGTCACAGTGCCTCATAGGGCTGCACACTTAACAGGACAGAGTAGAAGGCTTTGCTTGAAGTCTCCAGTGAGTTGCCAAACTTGGATTTCACACTCCTTATAAGGAACTGCTAGGTAACTGACGGGTGTGGGTGTGTGGAGAGTGGGCCTACACTTAAAATAAAAAATCTTTATGTAATAGGATTTCTCATCCTTTAGGCAAGTCACTTTTCTGCTTACTACAACCCTAGCCACAGGCAGATGTTCAATACATGCTTCTTTTTGATGAGGAAGAAAATGAAAATCTAATACCCTTCAAAAATGGTTTTAATTGGTATTATTTGCTTCTTGTAATTATTAGCTCTGTATTTACCTGAATGGTCTTACTTTATGTATGTGCATGTCAGAATCAATTAGGCACCACGTTTTGTGTGACATTTGTCAATTTACATAATATTGATACAGCTATGCATTAAGTTGTGGTGTTTTAAAGCCATTCTTCATTACATAGGAAATGAGACCTTTTTGTTCTAAAAGCTCACAATCAAGTTTATAAGCAAATAAAAATAAAAATTTCTAAATGTGTTTAAATGATGGTTTTGCTCATTTTTCTGGACTTAGAGAATTTCATTAGCATGGATTTTGAGGGACTAGCTACCCTTAGTTCATGGTAATACCATTTTATCAGCTCAGAGAACATAGACAACAACTTGCTGAGGTTTCTTCTATTTCATAATGGGGTAGATTCCTTTTTTAACCCAGGGTATTGTTTCTGACTGCTGTCTGCTGTAGGCTTATCTCATATGGTTGATGATGCCAGCCCCAATCATGTCCTCCAACTGAGATGTGTCATTTGCAAGGTTTGCCCTCCGCCCTCATTGCTGAGGGGACAGAAAGCCGAGTGCCTGATTGACTCTGACAGCCCACAGTGGGGACCGCGCAGTGCTCTGCAACCTCATCTCTGATACACTCCTTTACTGTCACCCTGCAGGCATTCTCTTCTGTCACCCTCCTTCTCAGGAATAGAGGAAGCCGTGACTCAGGCCCTGCCTTGCCCTAGAACAGCCCTCATGTTATTAATGTGACCGCACCTCCCTTACTGTCATTTGGCTTAATGGTGGTGACAGCCTTAAATGGGAAACCTGAAAAAGTACATGGAATATCATCTCTGCCTGAGCCCTACGCTGTGCAACTCCCGTGGGTGGCACATTTTAGGGGAGAGGAGGAGGAGGTGGAAGAGAAGAGAACTGCTTTTCTTTCTGTCCCTTTGTTTTCTTTTAATTTAGATGTTTGAGCCTATTGGGTAAAAGCTATGCCTCATGCTATAATTTGTGCAATATCTCACGTACTTCTTGTTCTCAGCAAAATGCAAAATAATGATCTGCCGTTCCATTTACAGAAGGATTTCTCGATTTGGAGAGAAATACCTGTTTGTGTTGAAATGGCAAGGAAAAGGGGTACATCATTAGTTTGACAGTTCTCCAGCTCTCAAGTCTCCCCTAAGAAATCCCAAAGGCCACAAAGCCCCATGCCCAGTCTGAGCAAGTGGAGTCTGTCTACTCATACCCTTGTTGAAAGAAAAGGGGAGGTCAGTGCTTGAAATCTACCGGATGAGAATGTTAAAATAGGAAACTGTAAAAGAATATCAAGCATAGCGAAAATTATCTTGATCATAAAAGAATAGCTCTCCATATTTTCTTAACATTTCTGTTTTGATTCAAAAAAGAAACTGACTCATCATAAGAAACAGTTTGCTCTTGCACACACAGTTGTGGCGGCTAGACTTGATCCCTGGGAGTAGGGACCGCAGGAGTGCGAGCTCCTGCAGCAGGGCCTTGTCGGTTTCCAGGACCTGTGTTAGGTTTTAGCTGTGAAGGATGGCACCTTTGAATTTGGGAACAGCTAATAATCCAGAATCAATTTTTAAAAATCTGAATGGCAGAGAGAATTTCCCACAAATGTTTAGTGTATGTGGCAAAATATAAAGCGAGTTCTCTATGTAATAAGAAATTCTTTTGCTAAACGCACATCAAAAGAAATGCTTGAAGCTCCCAGCACTCACTCTGCCCTTTGGGGACAGAATTTGCCCTTCTCCCACAGCAGGCCCGTGTGTGTGTGCTTGCTGAACGAATCCATGAGCCTATGCCGTTTTCTTCTACCAGTTTTCATCTGTGAAATCCCATTCATCCTGCAAGACCCATTTCAAACGCAGCTTTGAATCCAAAAATGATTTTCTGTGGAAATGAATGGTGCACATGTGTGTTTGTTCCAGCCTTCTGATAGCTCTTGGAGGCAGGGACCTGGCCCTATTCCCACATGTATCTCTGGAATGCTGAGCCCACAGTGCAGGTAATACCTTGCAGAGTGAAAGGGCATTTGAGATCCCCTGTGAGACTCACTCAGAGTGGATGTGCCGCACAACCCCTTGCTGGTGACTGGATCTTTCTGTGTGGTGGCTTCTCCAAAGAGGGGACACCAAGCCCTCAGTGCAGGGCCATGACGAGGATTAAAGGAGGTTTGTATGAAGGGGCCTCACACAGGGTTTGCATGCAGTAATGCAGTAGATGCCTCTAACGTTCCAGCTCCTAGTTCTGACTCACTCTTTTTCCATCGTTTCGCTTGAAGCTCTTACCTAGAACTTCGCCACCATTGAGGATCACAGAACCATTTTTTCTTCCCAATGCAGAAATAGTTTCAAGACAGTTCCGAAGATCTCAAGTCTCAAAGAGGTTATGTGCCGTAAGGCCCTCGGCTTGTTAGAGGGGAGGCCTCCGTGGAACATGCTCTATTGCAAAGGACCAGCTTTGTTCAGTATCTGAAATATGTTTTTGTTATACTATCCTTGAATTGTGTTTTTGATTTTCTGTTCTAGTCTGTGCTTTCATCTTTGTTTTACATTTGAATTTGAGTTTAAGGCTCTTCATCATCATGTCTGATTGAAATATCAGATGACAAATATAAGGAAAATCAGGTTGCCACATAATCTAGCACAATGATTTGCACATGTATGCTTACAATGTAAGTACCTCTCTAACCCTAGAGCATACTAGAGTTTGTAAGAGAAAAAACAAGCAGAGCTAACTGTGTTTTGGATTGGTGATGAAATGGTATCAAGGAGTCTTCCAGCTGACAGCCTCCTAGGCCTTCCTGCAGTCACCATTGTGTCCCCCTCTGCCTACGAGGTTTCTTCTCCCACACTCCACCCTGTGTAAATGCCTGGCCTTCCTTCTGACAGTTGTGTGCTATGTGTTCAGACCTGCACTCCTTCAAAATACCTCAGAAAATATGGAAGTATTTCTAAGGCCTTCCATTCAAAGAAGAGACATAAGCACTGTATAATTGTTTAGTAACTTTTTTTGTTTATGCTTCTCATGTCTTATGGCAATAAATCTATTTTAATGCTTTTTGACAGCTTGGCTAGCCAATGGTTCAGTTATCTGTTGCCTTGCAAGAAACTTTGTGGATTGTTTATGATTGTCCCTCTTGGTTCTATGAGTGGGCAGTTCTCCCTCGCGTCTCTCTTGGGGCTGCAGTGCGATGACGTTAGGGCTGGACTCCCGGGAGTGCCCAGTGGGCTGTACGCCCAAGATGGCTTTTTCACGTGCAGGTTGGCGCCTCGGCTGGGTGGCCGGGCCAGCTGGGGCCCTCTCCTACGTGACTAACACACTTCCTCATAGGAAGGCCTCTCCGGGCGGTTGCACCTCTCCCACGGCAAGCTTTCCAAGAGGCGCAGGTGGCCGCAGCAAGGCTTCTGATGAGCAAGTCTCAGAAAGCCAGTGGCCTCGCTTCTCCTGCGTACACAGAGGGAGGGGGAGGGAGCTACACGGGGCAAATCGTAGCAGGTTTTGCCCACAAGGGCACGGTGGGAGTGGGGGGAGCTGGAAGGAGATGTCATTTTTGGAGATTAGCTACCACAGCCAGAGAAACCAACTGTATACATTTTCACATCTTGTAACGCTTTTACGTTTATTAATATGTCTAATTTTATAGTTACTCTCATAATTTTTGAGGTCTCTTTTATCTCACTTCCTGCTTTGCATACGTTTTTAGAACTGTACGGGAAATATCCCAAAAGTTGATTAAATGAGCCTTGAGTTGCTGACAGAGGCTTCTGTTACCGTCTCTAAATAAGTATTCAGTGCCGTCTTTAGAGGAGTATCTTTCCTTTCCTTTGTCCAGTGAGAACACAGCGCAGTATTCAGAGCTTGCCTCTGGGAAATGCCTCCTCCCTGCTCCTCCAGCTAGCGTTGAGGAGGTGGCTGGAGGAGGGAAGCCCTCTGTGTTCTGGGGCTGGCCGCCAGTTCCCTCATGACCTTGGGCCCGTGATCACACATGCTCAGCCTCGGTTTCCTCTCTTTGAACATATCAATCAACTTGTTAGCTTTATTAATATCCTTTATCTTCTCTTCTCTTTGCATTGGCCCTCTGTTTAAAATTGGTCTTTCTAGTCCATAAGCAGGTGTAAGGGAGAAGCTGCTGTTTTGCAGTAGGCTCCTGGGAGCACAGGTTGTATTACTGAGACAGAATCGTTAGTCTTCCTAACATCCCTGCAGGGACAGTTCTCCTGACAGGAATTGATAAGGGCACGTTATGTAAAATCTGGAGGGCAAGCCTTTCCCTTTTAGGTCAACACTCACCCGCAAGCTAAAAAGGCTAATCAACAGAAGCATTTTCTGTGTTCATTCCAGAGAGTTTCCCAGGGGCACAATAAATCTAGCCTGCCTGTTTACAGGAACATTGTTATTTAACAAGCTAGTTTCCAAGCTTAGGAGTTTTCGGTTTCATCAAGTCTAACCCAGCCTGCTAAATGCCTGACATTCATTATTGTCTGCTCGGGTTCCTCTATGTATTATAATATAATTTTGTATCCTTAATATAAAGACAGTTTTTACACACAGGGCTAACCTTAAATGTATTAGAAACTGTTCTAAACTCTTGGGTCCCTTTCTCTTTTTTTTCTTAACCATTTACCTATGATTCCATCCTGTCTTTAACCTGCCCACTAGTACTTCTAGCTAGCTAGTTTATCTGATTTACACATTCAGTCATTTATTTGTTCATGCATCTCATGTTACTTTGAGCCCCTGCTCTGGGCTATATAAATGTGATATTAGAAAGAAGAAAGGGACAGGCATGGTGGCTTACGCCTGTAATCCCAGCACTTTGGGAGGCCGAGGGAGGGGGTGGATTGCCTGAGGTCAGCAGTTTGAGACCAGTCTGGCCAACATGGTGAAACCCCGTCTGCACTGAAAATACAAAAAAGTTAGCCGGACATGGTGTGGTGGGTGCCTGTAATCCCAGCTACTCAGGAGGCTGAGGCAGGAGAATCACTTGAACCAAGGAGGTGGAGGTCGCAGTGAGCTGAGATCGCGCCACTGCACTCCAGCCTGGACAACAGAGCGAGACTCCGTCGAAAAAAAAAAGGAAAAGAAAAGAAAATGTTAAGAAAGGGGAAAGGACATCGTTCTGCCTTCAAGATGCTGGAATCTAGTGAGGAGGCACAGACCTTGGCAGGTGGAACAGGGCAGCGGGTGATGCCGTGTCTGTAAGGTGCCTGTCTGATTTGGCTTCAAGGGGCTGATAAGTCGCCTCAGCAGTCACATCGTGGGGTGTGGGGTTTAACCTTGACCACAGTAGGAAGGATGAACTTGGCATTGCGTTACTTCTTCTGGAACCTGGGCCTTGGTGCGGAATCTTGGGTAGTGGGAGTTTGGGATAAATGATTTGTGGCTCAGGGATTGCTGAGATACATGTTTTCTAAATTTTGATAAACATTGCCAAATCTCCCAGAAATGTTAACTTCTAACACACACTCCCTCCAGTAGTATCTCAGCAAATGTTTTCCCAGGCCCTCCCCAGAGTTTTGCCAGTGTGATGGATGAAATAAACAGTGTCTCTCTGAATTAAGGAAGCCAGCCCTTTGTAGCTGTGCTGCAGATACTTTTCCTGTTTGTTGCTTGTCTGATTGTTGTATCCTGCATAGAAAGAGACCATGCCCCTTTGAGGTTATTCACACATTCACTGTTCACCCTTGCTTTCTCTTACGGCTTCATTTTCACATTTGGAAAACTTGATTCATCTGAAATTAATTTTGGTATAAGGAATGAGATCGGAATCTGGCTTTATTTTTCTCAGATGATTACCTAGTTGCGTGAAACACATTTATTAAGCAATCTCTTTTCTTGAAATGCTGCCTTTGTAATAATATAATATACCTTTATTGTATACCTTTATAGTAAGTGAAATTCCCTTATATGTTTTTAATTTGTTGCTGTGATCTGTTGATCTGTGTCGACGATTTCTTCTCCAGTTCCACACCTTTAATATGGAAGCTTCAGAATGTGAAGATTTATTATCTGTTAGGGCTAGTTTCTACTCATTATTCCTCTTTTCAGGTTTTGCCTGTGCCAAAACCTTTCTTTTCAAAGTTTTGCAAACTTTGTTAGCAGTAGCAAAATCTTTCTCTTATGTCCCCAGGACTGGTCTTTAAGGGAAATTTGAAAAAACTTAAAACTTGGGCTATTTTGCTTAGAGGGTTCATTTTCTCAAGAAATATGGGAACCCAGTGGATACCAATGCCATTCATGATCTAACTGTTTGATTCTCTTGGTTTATTTTTTCCTTCCCTTTCTGCCTTTCCCTAAATGTTTATTTGACATTATGTGGCAGACACTGTGCTTGACCTGGGGGTTGAAAGAAGAATTCAGCAGTCCCGATGCATTTATATTATAGTGAGCTTAGCCTTGGCCTCCAGGACTCGCGGAGCCACAGAGGCGTGCATAGACCAGTATGAGAGCTCACGTGTAGGTTTTATGTGAAACCACTACTGCAAAGGGAAAGAAGCCTCCTCAGCTCCTGTTTCTGTATTTTATCCTAAGCTTTTTGCACAACCATTGAGCAGAGTTAGCTACCTCCTAACTGACCAATTATTTTTAATGCCTGGAAAATTACAAAGAGGGAATTAGGAGCTATTGCCGCTAATCCTCTGCTGATGTTTCCATTTATTTATTTATTTTGAGACAGGGTCTCACTCTGTCATCCATGCTGAGTGCCGTGGCACGAGGCATGACTATTAACTTTGAACTTATAGGCTCAAACAATCCTTCCACCTCAGCCTCTGAGTAGCTGGGATTATAGGTACATACTATCACATCCAGCTAATTTTTTTTTTTTTTTGAAACAGAATCTTAATCTATCACCCAAGCTGGAGTGCGGTGGTGTGATCTCAGCTCACTGCAACCTCTGCCTCCTGAGCTCAAGCGATCCTCCCACCTCAGCCTCCCAAGTAGCTGGGACTACCAGCATGCACCACCACACCCAGTTAATTTTTGTACTTTTTGTAGAGATAAGGTCTTACTGGGTTGTCCAGGCTGGTCTGGGACTCCTGGGCTGAAGCAATCTGCCTTATCTTGGCCTCTCAAAATGCTGGAATTACAGGCGTGAACCACTGCGTCCAGCCCTAACTTTTAAAATGTTTTGCAGGGAAAGGGTCTCACTGCATTGCCCAGGCTGGTCTCAAACTCCTGACCTCAAGCTACCCTCTTGCCTTGGCCTCCCTAAGCCTCCCAGAGTGCTGGGATTACAGACATGAACCACCACACCCAGCCAATTGTTCTTTAAAATGTTTTTAAAACAAATTTTTTACACACTGACATAATTTTTAAGGGAATATACACACCCAAGGAGCTCATGGAGAGTGGAGAACTGTATTAAAAGCTCCCACATAGTGGCAAGGGAAAGAAATACTTCCCCAACATGAGCACACATGGGCCACGTTGGAGCCAGTAAGGCCCAAAATAAGACAGGAAGCAAGTTACCTTCTTCCAGAGAGGGCTGCTTTTACTTGAACAGTTTTACAGTTTTGCCCTTGTTGCCTTTTGTGATGGTTATGACCTTATCAAAACCATAAATAATTCATTTTTTTTCAGTTCATTTCTTGCTCATAAAGTGCCATTTGCTTTGACAGTTAAATGACTTCTAATATTACCCACAAACAGCACGTCTGGTCTGAGTCTCGCTCAGCGTCGATGGGTTGCATTTTCCTGTGTCCAGGAATGTTACTGCGTCGGTCAGAAATTGCTCTTTCCACCTTTTACATTGTATATACTGCATAGTCAAGTCCAGTTCAATGGATTCTGCAGGAGAAGACAGAGAACGCAGAAACAACTAGAAGCACAGGCATCTTTGAGTAACCACGTGGATGAAGCTGGAACTGAGCAAAGACGCGCTCAGGCTAAGTCTGAGTATCCTTTCTGAGTGCTCAGGGTGACGGTGGCTCTTGTGCGTCCTTATGTACTGGGGGCTGCCCCGCTGTCTTCCTGGTTGTCTCAGGTTAGGGCGGCCCCTGGAAAGAGCCTGCGGCTCCAGGTTCCTGACAGCTCAGTCTCCAGCCAGAAGGCCTCGTTATTTTTTTATTTTATTTTTTTTGAGACGGCGTCTCTCTCTGTCACCCAGATTGGAGTGCAGTGGCCGGATCTCAGCTCACTGCAAGCTCCGCCTCCCGGGTTTACGCCATTCTCCTGCCTCAGCCTCCCGAGTAGCTGGGACTACAAGTGCCCGCCACCTCGCCCGGCTAGTTTTTTGTATTTTTTAGTAGAGACAGGTTTCACCGTGTTAGCCAGGATGGTTTCGATCTCCTGACCTTGTGATCTGCCTGCCTCGGCCTCCCAAAGTGCTGGGATTACAGGCTTGAGCCACCGCGCCCGGCCAAGCCTCGTTATTTTTAATTAAACATACCTTACCCCTTCAGTTAATTTGTTGTTGTGAAAGACAAATTATATTTTTTTAATGGATCAAAAACACTGGACTACTTTCCAGACATTCCGGGGTATTATTTTCTGATGTGACATTTGACTTACATAAAAGCAGCCTGTTTTTTCCTGCATAATTATACACTAAGGACAGCGTTTGTGATATAGTAAATAAGATCCCACACAAATTCCACATGACATACTGTGTGGGGAGTTCACATAATAAAATGAAGAATGCTGCCTGTTTGTTTTCCAGTGAGTGTGGAGTTTTCATCCTTCCCTGCATCTGCCAAAGCTGTGTTCAAATACAGAAATGATGTATTTCAGCAGACTGATTAAAAATGGACATTTTTCTTCATAAACAAAACACACTCTTTATTGCAACCATCCTTTATGTTTCAGTAAGGATGAAGACAAGCTCTAAATATAGTTAATGACTTAAGCTAATGCTAAATTTGTTAGGGAAAAATGTGTTGAAATTTGGGTGGGTGTTGCCAGAAGGAACAAGAATGCAGGGAGCAGGACCAGGTGACATGGGGTAAAGTCATGCCAGACATAAACGCAAATTTCAAAGAAAAGATTTAACAGAGAATTAATATGCTGCTATTTTTGAAAAGGAGAAGGTGCCATATCACTGAAAGAAAAAGAAAAAATGCTTAAAGCTGCATTTACATCAAAGTTTGTGTCAGCTCTCTGTTTCCTTTCTTCCACGTGCCCAAGATGAAAGTATGCCTTTGAGATTGTTAATTGCAGATTTATTTCTGTCTCATTACAATCAAGGGCAGAAAGCTTCTCTTAAATAGCTTGTGTTCCCTGTCTCCTAGCACAGTTCCTGGCGATTTCAATTGATCTCAATAAGACTGGGTACATGTTTCTCTTAAACGCTCTACTTCTGTTTCTTTAGCTTTTCAACTTGTCTAACTCATCCCTCACTTTCCCACATTTACCTCGCTTTATGTAATTTTTTTCTCCAGCCAGCTTTTAATGGACCCTCTGATTCATTTGATATTTGTCATGGTGTCCAGCCCAGACCCCGCACATTGCTGAGTGCATGCCCGTCTTTGCTAGGCCTGCCTGCTCCAAGACTCCTCGGGAGAGTAGGATTCCTCTGGATGCATGTGAGGGGTTTTCCGATGTTCTACATATTTATGCACATGAATGCAGTTCACTCATCTGACCAATGTTTGTTAAAATAATTTTTACAAATCAAAAATGCACTTCTTCGGAACTTGATCATATTCTAAACTCCCCTGGGGTCTTACAGATACGGCAACTTTCCTTCCTTGTAATAATCACTCTGGAGAAGTTAAAAGAAGCAGCCCTTTACGCTGGGAAGAGTATTATTTTGAGGTTGCAGTGGGCCTGGCAGGATAAAATTTTTAACAATGTGGAGTGGAATAAACTGCAGAATTTACATTAACATTTGTAAGAATCGGCCGGGCGCCGTGGCTCAAGCCTGTAATCCCAGCACTTTGGGAGGCCGAGACGGGCGGATCACGAGGTCAGGAGTTCGAGACCATCCTGGCTAACACGGTGAAACCCCGTCTCTACTAAAAAATACAAAAAACTAGCTGGGCGAGGTGGCGGGCGCCTGTAGTCCCAGCTACTCGGGAGGCTGAGGCAGGAGAATGGCGTAAACCCGGGAGGCGGAGCTTGCAGTGAGCCGAGATCGCGCCACTGCACTCCAGCCTGGGTGACAGAGCCAGACTCCGTCTCAAAAAAAAAAAAAAAAAAAAGAACATTTGTAAGAATCACCAGCTGCATTCCCCATGCTCTTAGCCTTTAAATTGGTGCTGTTTGTTAATATCTTCATGGCATTTGCTACTGTCAGTAACTGCTGAAAGAGTAATTCTCATCTTATCAGAAGGATTGGTGTTGATCTGTGTAGCTAAAACCAAGAAAAACAATCTATTCTTGTCCTTGAATAGTTTCCTGGTCCTGTTACAGATTGCTTATCCTGTTAAAATTCACTCGTAGATTTCCAACTCAAGCAAATTATAAAGCTTTTGGCTCACAGGAACGTTCGTGGTTTCTTGAACCTTCAAATCACAGAACTGGAAGGGTCACTCCTACAGAAGAAGAAATGTAGCTGCACATTTGCCTTTTGGTATAAGTAAATATGTTTTAATTTTAGAAAACAGTTTTGCCAACAGAATATAGGTGTTTATAAAGCAAAATATTTAAAATAAATAGTAACATACAAATATTCACCCCTGGTACTCAGTAAGGCCAAGAAAAAAGTGTGCCAAGTATAAAGGATTTGTAGGAGAGAAAGCCCCCCACATAGCTAACTGATAAGAAAGGTGGAGATAGTGATAAGACAGACAGGAACTGGAAGCCGGTTCCTGCCTGGCCCACAACATGCCAGCAGCACAAAAAAGATCCTGAAATGTGCAGAGGTCAACTTCCAGGTTCCTTCCTCTACTGCCCTTTTTCCTCTTATATGGGGGAAAGCCCTTTGCAGTTGAACCCGTCCCAGATGCCTGCAGGTAACTGGAGCTGAAAAGAGCTGATAGATAACAGTGTTGACAGTAGGAAACCTGTACAATTCTCAATAAGCCCCTGCCATGGGTTAGCAACTTTGTTAAGCTCTTGGACTACTAAGCTAAATGAGATGCACAGTCCCCACCCTCTAGGAACTTACACTCTGAGTAAAGACTTGAGTGAATGAAGTTCAAAAGAAAACAAAATATTATCTTGGAACTAAGGTACAGCTTTTTTTTTTTTTCTTTTAATTTGAGACAGAGTCTCGCACTGTCACCGGGCTGGAGTGCAGTGGCGTGATCTCAGCTCACTGCAACCTCTGACTCAGGGGTTCACCCAATTCTCCTGCCTTAGCCTCCCAAGTAGCTGGGATTACAGGCACACACCACCACACCCGGCTAACTTTTTATTTTTTTATTTTTTATTTTTTTGTATTTTTAGTAGAGATGGGGTTTCACTATGTTGGCCAGACTGGTCTCAAACTCCTCACCTCATGATCCACCCATCTCGGCCTCCCAAAGTGCCGGAATTACAAGTGTGAGCCACTGCGCCCGGCCGGGTACAGCTTTTTAATTATGAGAAACATAAACCTTTTGAAAGATACCAATTTAAGACAAAAGTAATACTGTATCATTGGCTAGCACCAGAATCCTTGAACAACTTTGGGAAGTTGAAGCCTATGGTTTAAAAGAAACTGGGCTTCCTAGAGAATTGGAAGGTCTACTTTACAAAGCTTCAGCAGGAAAGAAAACACAGCTCCCAAGACATTTTAAGAGATTATGTATTTTTTATTATTTCCATGAGAGGCCCTGAACCAGGAGTGCAAGCTGTTCAGAGTAGCAAGTTCAGCAAAAGCTTTATCATTCTGGGGGATGGGGTGTGGGTTAGGCACATCAAAGTCCAGAGATGAACATCACCCTATGTTCTCTACCACCAAAAAGCAGCACTGCCAACCCACTTTCTAGATTGTACTGAGAGTACATGTGCTCTTTTCTGTGTCTGCATCATCACTGCTGTAGTTTAGGCTTAGGTTGCGACTGAAATGCTCACCAGGGCCAGGCTGGTAACATAAATGGGTGCCTCTGCCTGGGCGAGCCTAAAGAGGGAGTGTTGTGGTTGTGACACCCCAGAGAGAGCTTGCCTCTGCCTCCTCCCCAATCAGGAATTCAAGATGCTTTAAAAACACTGTTCTAGCCAAACAACACATATCTGCCAGCTGCATCTGAGAACTGGTTGTGGGCCGAGGACTTTGTTTTTAGGCTCTTGTCATGACCTTTTGCAAGAATCACCTAAACCCTTCCTCCAGCCTCTACCTCCTGCAAACCATCGTCCATATTGCAAGCAATCAGATTTCTTTATTTTATTTATTTGTTTATTTATTTATTTATTTTATTTTTTGAGACAAAGTCTCACTCTGTTACCCAGGCTGGAGTGCAGTGGCATGGTCTGGGCTCACTGCAACATCTACCTTCTGGGTTCAAGTGATTCTCCTGCCTCAACCTCCCAAGTAGCTGGGATTACAGGCGCCCACCACCACACCCAGCTAATTTTTGTGTTTTTAGTAGAGTTGGGGGTTTCACCATGTTTGCCAGGCTGGTCTCGAACTCCTGACCTCAGGCGATCCACCCACCTCAGCCTCCAAAAGTGCCAGGATTACAGGCGTGAGCCACCGTGCCCAGCCAAGCAATCAGATTTCTAAAGCATAGATCTGGTGGTGTCATGCGTTGTTATAAAAACCTATCGCTGGCCGGGCACGGTGGCTCACGCCTGTAATCCCAGAACTTTGGGATGCCAAGGCAGGCGGATCACGAGGTCAGATCGAGACCATCCTGGCTAACACGGTGAAACCCCGTCTCTATTAAAAATACAAAAAAATTAGCCGGGTGTGGTGGCAGGCGTCTATAGTCCCAGCTACTCAGGAGGCTGAGGCAGGAGAATGGCATTAACCCGGGAGGCGGAGCTTGCAGTGAGCAGACATCGCACCACTGCACTTCAGCCTGGGTGACAGGCGAGACTGTGTCTCAAAAACAAACAAACAAACAAACAAAAGAAACGAAAAAAACCTGTTGCCTACCTCGGAAGGGCAAATGCAGCCTGGTGTTTGGCTCCAAGTCTGCCTCAGCTTTGGCTCCGATCACTCCCCTTTCCTTTTGCTTCAACTTAAGATCTTGCCACATGTACGTTTCCCAAACGTTCCAGCTTAGAGGCTTTTGTATATGAGGGTTTTTGTTTGTTTGTTTGTTTGTTTTGCCTAGAATGATCCTCCCTGGTGAATCTTAGCTTAAGTCACCAGGCAGTTAGTCAGTCTTTTCTCTATGATTTCACCCCCACTTTGTATATTTCTGTGATTTGTCCTGAACATCCCATGTTGTACTGTTTACCTCTGTCACTGGACTTAGAAATTCTGAAGAACAAAAAGTTTTCTCTTTCTCTGTATGTTCTTTTTTTGTTGTTGTTATTATTATTGATTGGGTATATCTTCTTTCAGACGTATTTTCTTTTATTCTCAACACAAAGTAATTTTGACATGATCTTTCTGGGCCAAAATTTTCTTATCTGTAAAATGAAGATGTTGGACTAAGATTCAGTGCTTCTTAACTAGAGAATTCAATAGATGATGCTGGAACAACTGTATATCTTCCTCTAAAGGAATGAAGTTGGACCCCTTCCTCATACTCATACTGTGCACAAAAATTAACTCAAAATGGATCATAGACCTAAACATAAGAGCTAAAACTGTAAGACTTTCGGAAGAAAACACAGGAGTAAGTCTTCATGATCTTGGATTGAGGAATGGTTGCTTAGATATGACACCAAAAACATAAGTGACAAAAGAAAAAAAATAGGTACAATGAGCTTGATCAATATTTAAAACTTTTGTGCTTTCAATAATACCATCAGTAAAGAGAAAAGGCATTCTTGGTATTCCCTAATCTCCCCGCTCCCCACACATAAAATAAATAAATTGAAAAGACAACCCACAGAGTGGGATAAAATATTTGCAAACCCTATATCTGAAAAGGGTCTAATATCCAGAATATATAAATAACTCTCACGAATCAACAATAAAAAGACAAGCCAATTAAAAAGTGGCAAAGGACTTGAGTAGACATATCCCCAAAGATAATAAGCACACGAACAGATGCCAGCACTATTGAATCCCATTTATGCCTAGTGTTCCACTACTGGAACGCTAAACCTGTGGGAGTTATTTATATCCTACTGCTCAAGGTCATCACCAAGGTCTGATTTTTCACACATGTCTGCAATTCAAAAAATTGCAACCTCCAGTATAAATGGGTTAATCATCAGGAAATGCAAATCAAAATCACAATGAGATACCACTTCACATCCACTAAGATGGCTGTAATCAAAAAGAAGAGCAGAGAGAAATTGGGATCCTCGTGCATGCTGGTGGGAATGTAAAATAGTGTCGTTGCTGTGGAAAATAATTTGCAGTTCCTGAGCAGTTTGCAGATCTGTGTTAAACACAGAGTTGTCATATGAACCGGCAATTTCATTCCTAAGTGTATATACCCAAGAGAATTGAAAACATATGTCCATACAAAATGTGTACATGCATATTCACAGCATGACAGGCATACCTGAGATATTGCAGGTTCCATTCCAGAACACCATAATAAAGCAAATGTTGTGTTTTGCAATAATGTGAATCACACAATTTTTTTGGTTTCCCAGTCTATATAAAAGTTATGGTTACACTATAGTGTAGTCTATTAAGTGTGCAGTAGCATTACATGTAAGAAGAACAATGTACGTACCTGAATTTTAAAATTTTGCTAAGAAATGGTAACAAGGTGAGTACAGGCAGTTAGAAAAATGGTGCCTGTCGACTTGCTCGATACAGGGTTGCCATAAACCTTCCATTTAAGAAACTCAGTGTCTGCAAAGCTCAGTAAATCAAAGCACAACAAAATGAGATATGCCTGCATTTCCTAATAACCAAAAGATAGAAACGGCCTAATTGTTCATCGACTGAAAAATAGACAAACAAAATGTGGTATATCCATAGTATATTAGAATATCGTTCACCCATAAAAAATAATGAAGTATTAATACATGATACCACATGGGGGAACCTTGAAAACTTAGGGTAAATGAAGGAAGTGAGTAACAAAAGACCACATATTGTATCATTCCGTTTATATGAAATGTTCAGAATGAGCAAATTTGTAGAAACAGAAAGTAGAGAAATGATTGCCAGGGACTATGGCGTTCAGGGGGTTATCCTAGGGCAAGGGCAAAGTGTCTTCTAGGTTTTTAAGTATAGCTGTGCGAATCCAAGGGTACCTCTGGACTACCTAAGGATGGAGAGGACAGCATAGGTGTCTTGTAATTACATTCTGCCCCCTGGAACCAGGGAACAGGAGTGCAGAAGAGGAGGTACAATAATACTAAACAGTGAAACAGGATTCCAGGGGGAGGGAAAGAAAGCACTTTCTCCTGAGTCAGAGTCTGGGATGTGGTCAGGTCTGGGCAGCAGACTCTGTGGGCTCTGACTCCCAGACAATCCACCAAAACTCTAGGCAGAAGATCTAGGCCTTCCTGCCCCTTGAATAGAGGTAGCCCCAGTAAGAAGGCAGAGACAGTCAGTGTGGAGGCTCCCACCCACAGCTCCTGTCTGAGAAAGTGGCTGTGAGGCTGCGTTCCTCAGAGCTGTTGGGTTTCACAGCAGCACAAGGCCTCCTCTTTCCTCTTCTCCCCTCTTTCACTTTTATCCTGAGTATACACAGGAGATTTCATTTGAGGAAAACATCCCGGTTCCTAAAATATCTGAAAATCATGGAGGTGATTCAGGAATTACACATAAATGCTATGGATGGTGCCTTCCAGTCAAGGGATACTAACAGCGTTAATGAAGACAATTCTCTAGAGACCAAGAACAACGCTTGGAAGAAACTGCTTGTATTTTCAGCTTAGAGTTTGTGGAAAGCTACCTGTGATGGAGAGGACCAGGCTGAGAAGGCAAAGGAAGCCGGACCCCTATTTACCTCCTCCAGCCACTCCCCACCCCAGATTACCTCCAGAGAGCCACGATGGCTCTGAGGAGCCCATTTGTACCGCCACTTCCTGACAGGAGCTGTGGGTGGGAGCCCCCACATTGACTGTCAGCCTCTCTACCTTCTTACTAGGGCCACCTCTGTGTGTGGGGCAGGAAGGCCCATCCCTGTTGCCTGGAGTTTCTGGTAGATTGCTGTGGGGTCAGAGCCCGAGACTTTATAATCAGATGGTGGATACTTCTCTGATGCCTTGCACTTTGGGTTCTGTTTTCCCAAAGCTCTTCTTAATTTTGACGTTTTATTTTTTTCTCCAAAGTAGGTTTGCTCATGATAGAAAATTTGGATATTTTCTACAACTGAAGATACTACCATAGTCTCTCATCAGTCAAAGATAATAGATGGCAACACTTTTGATCCTTGCAACCTTTTGTTCTATATATAGTTTTAAAATGTTTTATATAGTTATGATTAAACTGTAAGTTAATTGTTTCTTTCGCTTAACAAAATAACATACTTTTTCCTCATTATTACAAATAGCATGTTAATGCTCAAGTAACATTAATGTAACTAATGTCACTTAAATAGTCCACAATCGATCCTCAGTTATTGGACATCCATCTGTCTAAGAGGTTTCTGTTACTAGAAATAATTCTTCAGGTTGGACACAGCGGCTCATACTAGTAATGCCAGCATTATGGGAGGCTGAGGCTGGGGGATCCCTTGAGCCCAGGAGTTGGAGACAAGCCTGGGCAACATGGCAAAACAAAAAACAAAAAAACAAAAATTAGCTTACCAAAAATACAAAAGTGGTGGCATACGCCTGTAGTCCCAGCTAGTTGGGAAGCTGAGGTAGGAGGATCCCTTAGACCCAGGAGTTTGAGACCAGCCTAGGCAACATGGTAAAACCCTGTCTCTACACAAAAATACAAAAACTAGCTGGGTGGGCATGGTGGAGTGTGCCTGTAGTCCCAGCTACTCAGGAGGCTGAGGTGGGAGGCTTGATTGAGCCTGGAAGGTTGAGGCTGCAGTGAGCTATGATTGTGGCACTGCACTCCAGCCTAGGTGACAGAGCGAGACCCTGTCTCAAAAAAAAAAGAAATAATTCTTCAGTGGCTGGCTGTCTTCGGAAGCACTGCATCACATGGCCTTAAACAGTGCCTGGCACATATTAGGGACTCAGTATATAATCATTGGATTAATATTTCTACCTGCAGCGTTTCCATATTTTTAAATTTTATTTTTGAAATGAGGTCTGGCTCTGTTGCCTAGGCTGGAGTGCAGTGGTGCAATTTCGGCTCATTGCAGCCTCTGCCTCCTGGACTCTAGCCATCCTCCCACCTCAGCCTCCTGAGTAGTTGGGACCATAGGCGTGCACCACCACATCTGGCTAATTTTTGTACTTTTTGTAGAGACGAAGTTTTACCATGTTGTCCAGGTTGGTCTCAAACTCATGAGCTCAAGGAATCCATCCACCTCGGCCTCCCAAAGTGTTGAGATTACAGGAGTAAGACACCACAGCCGGCCTGTGTCAGTCCTGCCTGCCTTAGTCCTGAAGGCAGTATTACTGAGTTAAAGAAATTGAGTCATCTTTGGGCTGGGCAGGGTGGCTCACACCTGTAATCCCATCATTTTAGGAGACTGAGGCGCGTGGATCACCTGAGGTCAGGAGTTCGAGACCAGCCTGACCAACATGGTGAAGCCCCGTCTCTACTAAAAATACAAAAAATTAGCCAGGCGTGGTGAAGTGTGACTGCAATCCCAGCTACTCCGGAGGCTGAGACAGGAGAATCGCTTGAACCCAGGAGGTAGAGGTTGCGGTGAGCTGAGATCACACCATAGTACTCCAGCCTGGACAACAAGAATGAAACTCCATCTCAAAAAATTGAGTCATTTTAAATGTAACAAAATGTATTCATTTAAACATCTTTTACGTAAGAGAAGAAGAAACCCATAGAGGAATATTGGAGGGTCTCCCAGTCCCCTAAGGCAAGAATGCATATTGGCCTTGGAAAAAGGCTGGAACAGAAAATTTGCATGACATCGGTATTCAGTTCTGCATCATTTATGTCTGCCCTCTTCACATACATATTTTATTCTTGCTTGTCTGTAAAACGGCCTTCCCTGTGCTTCTTGTCCATGTGGCAAGAAGAAACATGGCCAAGGCCTGAGGCCCGATCCATGTGATGTAAGAGAAAGGATGGTTGAATCAGGAGACCACCCAGCAGGTGTCTATTACATACATAGGCCTTTAAACCCATTTCCCATTTGCCCTGAGAAATGCACGCTGGCAGTGAGCTGCATTTTTTTTTTTTTTCTAAACAGGAAATGGGTAAGATATGTAAATAGAAACATCCTTTAAAAAAAGAAAAAAACAGTATCCATTCAAGAAGCCTCTCATCTTGTGGAAGCTTTTGCAATATTTCTATGCTTAAGTCTATGTGTCTTTTATAACTTCTCTAACCCATGCCATATTTAGACTGGACTCCTCAGTATAGGATTATAGAAATATTATTCTTTACTTTCTTATAGTACAGTTGTCCCTTGGTATATATGGGGGATTGTCCCAGGACCCCCTTCAGATATCAAAATCCATGGATGTTCAAGTTCCTTATATCAAATTGAATAATATTTGTGTATGACCTACACATACACCCTCTGGTATATGCTAAATCATCTCTAGATTACTTATAATATGTAATACAATGTAAATGCTCTGTACATAATTGTGATATTGTATTATTTAGGGGATAGTGACAAGAAAAAAAGTTTGTACGTGTCTGGTACAGATGTACCCTTTTTTTTTTTTTTTGAGATGGAGTCTTGCTCTGTCACCCAGGCTGGAGTGCAGTGGCACAGACGTAGAGACGGGATTTCACCGTGTTAGCCAGGATGGTCTCCATCTCCTGACCTCGTGATCTGCCTGCCTCAGCCTCCCAAAGTGCTGGGATTACAGGCATGAGCCACCGCGCCTGGCCGCACCCACATATTTTTTTAAGAAATATTTCTGATCTGTTGTTAGTTGAATCCACGGATGCAGAACTCACAGATATGGAGGTCCAGCTGTTCTTTCAGGACTTTATTTTCTATTTTTAAATCTTTACTCCATCTGAAGTTTATTTCTTGACATGATACAAGGTAAGAATATAACTATAATTCCAGAAGACTTTCATCACACCCAAAAGACTTTCATATCCATTAGCAGTCACTCCCCATTCTCCCTTCCCCCAGTCTCTGGCAACCACTAATCTACTTTCTGTCTCATGGATTCATCTGTTCTGAACATTTTAATGAAATAGTGCAATATATGGTCTTTTGTGTCCGGCTTCTTTCACTTAGTAGAATGTTTTCAAGGTTCATCTATGTTGTATTGTATTATGTATCAATACCTGTAGAAGTAAAGAGGAAAGCCTCATTTTTTTTTTAAAGTGACAGGGTCTCACTGTGTTGCCCAGTGCTCAAGTGATCCTCCCTCCTCAGCCTCTTGAGTAGCTGAGATTACAGGTGCATGCCACCTCTCCTGGCTGCATTCATTTTTATGACTGAATAATATTCTATGGTATGGATATGCCACATCTTACTCATCCATTCATCAACTGAAGCACAGTTGTGCTGTTTTTGCTTCTTGGCTCTTATGAAATAATGCTGCTGTGAATGTTTGCATACAAGTTCTTATATGGACATATGCTTTGTGCAGCTGTGTGTTGTTCCTTATGTTTTAATAAGTGTACCTTTATATCCTGTTTTAATGTTTAGCAGACTCTGTCATCACTATGCCCATTAGTTTACTTTATAAGTCTTTTTTATTTTATTCTTTGAGATGGAGTTTTGCTCTGTCACTCAGGCTGTAGTACAGTGATGTCATCTCGGCTCACTGCAACCTCCGCCTCCTGAGTTCAAGCAATTCTCGCGCCTCAGCCTCCTGAGTAGCTGGGATTACAGGCGTGTGCCACCAGGCCCAGCTAGTTTTTCTGTTTTTAGTACAGACTGGGTTTCACCATGTTGGCCAGGCTGGTCTTGAACTCCTGACCTCAAGTGATCCGCCTGCCTTGGCCTCCCAGAGGGCTAGGATTACAGGTGTGAGCCACCACGCCTGGCTATAAGTGTTTATAAATCTTTTCTTTCTCACTTTATTTTTTAAAAAAATTATGATATGGAATAGTTTACATATTTTGGAGATACACGTGCTATTTTGATACATGTATACAATGTGTCATGATCAAATCAGGGTAATTGGGATATCTCTAACTTCAAACATTTATCTATTCTTTGTGTTGTGATCTCACTAGATTTTTATACCAGTTCTACTTTGGAGTCATTTGATTAAATTCACTCAAAAAATATATTTGGGACTTTTTTTTTTGCGTGTGTCAAACCTGTCAGCATCTTGAGACTAACTTGTACCTTACAGTTACTCAATCTTCTACCCAACAACCAAGCAAGTTCCAGTTGTTCAGGTGTTCTTGAAGATATAAAAAATTAATGACTAATAAAAGCTTTTTATTCTTTTTTGTATATAGGTCCATGTAAGGTTGGTTAAAGTTACTTCTTGAAACTATGTTTCATATTTTTCATTACTTTTGTGAAAGGAGTGTTTTTTCCATTATATTTTAAAGTAGTGTTTCTGGTATACAGTGGATGTGTCAAATTAATTCATATTCACAATTTTATGCTCATTCTTTGCAGATTGCTTATTAATTAAAGGAATTTTTTATTTGATATTTTGATAGTGCTGCTTCTCTTTGAACAGAATTAAAAATAAGAATTAGAACTTTTTTTTTCCCCTCCTCAATGATAGCTTTCTATTTGACCATTTCTTGTTTGTTCTGAATTCAAGGCCAGTTTGAAGGTCTTATGGTTACATAAGCTAGTATTTTTGAGGTTTCTTTTGTCTTGAGTTTTTAAAGTAGTGATTTTCATACTTTGTTGCTTTGATTGGCAGGTGCGTGGATTGTACTCCGGGTGAAGGGAGTCAACCATGCCTGTGGCTGCCGTCATAAATTACCACACACTTGGTGACTTTAACAATAGAAATCGTTTTTCTCACAGTTTTGAAGCCTGGAACTCCAAAATCTGGCAGGGTCACACGCCCTGCGGGAGACCCAGGGGAGAATGTGTTCCTTGTCTCTCCCAGCTTCTGGCGATGTCCTGGCATTCCTGGGCATTCCTGGACGTGCGGCCGCATCTCTCTAATCTTCGCCTCCATCTTCACATCACCTTCCCCTCTTTTGTCTCGGACCAATCTTCTCTGCCTCCCTCTTATAAGGATACTTACCATTGGACGTAGGGCCCATCTGGATCGTCTAGAATGACCTCCTCAGCCCCAAATCCTTAACTTACCTCTATAGAGACCCTTTTTTTCCAATAAGGTCACCTTCCTAGGTTCTGAGATTAGGACATATCTTATTGGAGACCACACCATACAGCTTATTACAGAAGCCATCCCGCAGCTACCGGTGCATAGAATCTCTCTCGTGTCTCACCTTGTTTTGGTACCACCAGATGTTTTTTGGTGTTTTTATATGATGTATAAAAGACTACATTTTGCACATGGATTTAGAGTTTGCTGAAAGGTAATTATTTCTAGATAATTTTCTTTGGAAATAACATGGCAAGAGACTGACCTTGTCATTTTTGTGTGTACTGTAAACTAAGTGAAAAAACTGACATATCAATCACAGTTTTCTCATGCGGGATTCGTGGAAATCTAGTGGTGATGCGGTGAAAGTATAGCGACTGTCTGCTCTAACTGCAGGTGCGTCATTGCTCCTGGATATGTTCTCTCTTGGAAAAAAACCACCCATCATTTTGTTACCATGTAATGCAGAATAGCTTTGTGCAAGTCATTCTCAACAAAGGATGTGTGGGTTTTGATACAAGGAAATTGCCTTCAGGATTCTGAAAACAAGCACATTCAGTAACCTTGTAAAATTGCATTTTATAGAGCTTTGAAATTTTAAAAACTATGCTTGTATTTATTTTACTTTAGATATGTTGATAAGTAACCCTAGGACATCAGTTCCTCTCATTCAACTTTTATAGCTTGGCCATTGTGTTAAGTATGACTCCTGTGGGGGTGGGGGAAATACAGCCACCTAAAAGTGTATATCTCTGTTCACATCATCTTTAGTATTTTTTATTTATAGTTTCACATGCAGTTATGAGAACTGTTACAGAGAAGTCCCTTGTATACTTTGTCCAGTGTCCCCAAATGGTAATGTTTTACAGAACTATAACCAGGATATTAGCATTGATGTAATTCACTGATCTTATTCAGATGTCCCCAGTTTTATTTGAATTTGTGCATATTAAGTTCCGTACAGTATCACCTGCATTGGTTCACGTATCTACCATCGGATTGAGATCTGGAACGTTTCCAGCACCGGGAGACTCTCATGTTGCCTTGTTATAATCACACCCCTGTTCCTCCATCCCCTCTACTGGTCCCCAGACACTGGAAGAACTGATCTATCCTCCATTTTAAAAATGTTATCACTTTAAAATGTTCTGTAAATGGAATTTAAAATCCAAAACAGAATGAAACTTTTGGGATTGGCTTATTTTACTCAACATAATTTCCTAGAGATACTTCCAAGTTGTTTCATGTATCAATAGTTTGTTCTTTTTATTATTGAGTAATATTCCATGGGGTGAATACCACAGTTTAACCATTCACTTGTTGAGGAACATCTGGGCTGATTCCAGTTTGGGGATATTATAATTAAGCTGCTATGAATATTTGTGTACAGGTTTTTGTGTGAACCTAAGTTTTTATTTTGCTGGGATAAATGCCCAAGCAAAAGGCTGTCCTTCTTCTATACAAAAGGCTATCCTTCTTCTACTGAATGGCTGTTGCACCTTTATGAAAAAAGAGTTGGGGCGTATATGATATGGGTAGAAGGCAGGTGCCACCACCATGCCTGGCTCCCAGGCATATTTGTGTAGGATTCTTTCTGGGTTCCACTGATCTTTGTATGTATCCCTTTGCCAACACCACATAGTCTTAACCATAGCTATATAATAAGTCCTGAAATCTGGAAAACTGATTTCTCCCATTTTATTTTTTCCAAAATTGTTTTAGCTAATCTAATTTCTTTTCCTTTCCATATAAACTTTAGGATAGTCTTGTCTATCTCTACAAATATCTTGCAGGGCTTTTTCTCCTTTGGCATTATTCTTCTTTAAATGTTTGGTAGAAATCTCTAGTGAAACCATCTGGCCCTGAAAACTTATCTTTTGGGAGTTTTTAAATTCGATATTGGTTTTTTAAATTGGTAATATGGCCATTCACATTGTCTGTTTCATCTGTGTTGGCTATTTGTGGTTTTTGAGGTATTTTAGCCCATTTCTTCTGCAAATTTCAGAGTATAAAATTGTCTGTTGTATTTGGTTATTATACTAATAATGACTGTACGATCTGTAGTGATATCCCTTATTTTAGTCTTAATTTTTTTTGTGTGTTTCCTTGCTTTCTGTTTCTGTCAGTCTTGCTAGAGGTTTATCAATTTTATTGATTTTTTTTTCCTAAAGAGCTGGCCTTTTCTATAATTTATTTTTTTAATTTTTATTTTATATATATTTTTTGAGGCACAGTCTCACTCTGTTGCCCAGGCTGAAATGCAGTGGCACAGTCTTGACTCACTGCAACCTCTGCCCCCTGGGTTCAAGTGATTTTCCTGCCTCAGCCTCCCAAGTAGCTGGCATTACAGGCAAACACCAGGATGCCCAGCTAATTTTTGTATTTTTAGTAGAGACAGGATTTCACCATATTGGCCAGGCTGATCTCAAACTACTGGCCTCAAGTGATTCACCTACCTCAGCCTCCCAAAGTGCTAGGATTACAGGCATGAGCCACTGTGCCCAGCTTATACTTTATTTTATTACTTATTTGTTTTTTCTTGTAGAGACAGGATTTTGTTCTGTTGCCTCCAGCCTGGTCTCCAACTCCTGGGCTCAAGAAATCTGCCCACCTCAGCCTCCCAAAGTGCTGGGATTACAGGCATGAGCCACGGTGCTCAGCCTATTTTATTTGTTTATTTAGTGCTATATAACAAAACTTGGTGGCTTGAAACAATAAGCATTTGGCTGGGCATGGTGGCTCATGCCTATAATCCCAGCACTTTGGGAGGCCGAGGCAGGCGGATCACGAGGTCAGGAGTTCAAGACCAGCCTGGCCAACATGGTGAAACCCTGTCTCTACTAAAAATACAAAAATTAGCTGGGCGTGGTGGCACGTGCCTGTAATCCCAGCTACTCAGGAGGCTGAGGCAGGAGAATTGCTTAAAACAGCATCTGGGAGGCGGAGCTTGCAGTGAGCTGAGATGGCACCACTACACTCCAGCCTAGGCTACAGAGAGAGACTCCATCGCAAAACAAAATAAAATAAAAAAAAAAATAAACATTTATTATTTCACAAAGTCTCTAAAATAATATTCCTCACAATAAGTAGGACTCCAGAAGCAGCTTAGTTGAGGGGGTTCTGGTTCAGCACTTCTTATGAAGTTGCAGTCAAGACGTCAGCCAGAACTACGGGCACCTATACTTAAGTGTCATACATTTTTGAGTTAATTTTTGTATAAGGTGTGAGATTTAGATCCAGGGTCCATCCAAGGCTAGAGGATCTGCTGTCAGGTTAACTCCAACACGTGGCTGCTGGCAGGAGGCCTTGGTTCTTCCCCACATAGACCACTCCAGGGTGCTGCTTGAATGCCCTCATGACAGAGCAGCTGGCTTTCCCCAGAGCGAGTGATCCAAGAGAGAACAAGGAGGAACCCACAAGGCCATGCATGACCAAATCTGCAGGACACGCCATCACTTCTGCCTTATTCTGTTTGTTAGAAGTGAGTCACTAATGACCAGGCGTGGTGGTTCACATCTGCAATCCCAGTACTTTGGAAGACCGAGGTAGGCGGATCACTTGAACCTAGGAATTCAAGACCAGCCTGGACAATAGGAGACCCTGTCTCTTTTTTTTTTTTTTTTTTTGAGACAGAGTCCTGCTCTGTCATCCAGGCTAGAGTGCAGTGGCATGATATCAGCTCATGGCAACCTCTGACTCCTGGGTTCAAGCAATTCTCCTGCCTCAGCCTCCTGAATAGCTGAGATTACAGGCACATGCCACCACACCCAGCTAATTTTTTTGTATTTTTAGTAGAGAGCATTTCGCCATGTTGGCCAGGCTGGTCTCAAACTCCTGACCTCAGGACTGCCTCAGCCTCCCAAAGTGTTGGGATTACAGGTGTGAGCCACCGTGCCTGGCCTTTTTATTTTTTAATAAAAATTTTTTAAAAATGAAGTGTGCCACTAAGCCCACATTAAAACAGTGGGAGATGGTGAGTGGGGGGAATAAGCTCCACTTACTGAAAGGGAGGAGTATCTAAGACTTTGTAGATGTATATTTTAAAACCAGCATATTGTATGTGTGGCTGTGTACAAACAATGTAGTAATACTATTAAAACAACCATACATGTAACTATAACACAAAAAGAAATGTGGCGAGTATAAGAAAGGTAAAAGTGCTGTATGTAGATTTCATGAAGAAAATTAATTTTTAGCCAAGGGTCAAGCCTACTAGTTGTTCCACGAAACGTACTCAAAACATTAATTTTAATGTAATTAAATTTTAAGTTTCATTTTGGTTCTACTCTTTTTTTCTCTTATTTATAAGATCATGTTTCAGAGATGTTACAGTATCATTTAGAAGTCTTTACTGATGATATGTCAGCAAGTTATTATATATTCTATTTACCTTACCTGAAAAAGAGTATTTTATAGAAATGTAACACCATCAGTTCTCCATATATTTAAAGAAAAAAAAAACACTGAAAATAATATGTTGGGATAATAGTTTCTTTTTTTCTTTCTTTCTTTCTTTTTTTTTTTCTTTTTTTGAGATGGAGTCTCACTCTGTCGCCAGGCTGGAGTGCAGTGGTGTGATCTCAGCTCACTGCAACCTCCGCCTCCCGAGTTCAAGTGATTCTCCTGCCTCAGCCTCCCGAGTAGCTGGGACTACAGGCACGTGCCACCATGCCCAGCTATTTTTTGTATTTTTAGTAGAGACTAGGTTTCACCATGTTGGCCAGGATGGTCTCGATCTCTTGACTTTGTGATCCACCCGCCTCGGCCTCCCAGAGTGCTGGGCTTACAGGCATGAGCCACCGCACCCAGCCAATAGTTTCTACATTATCTATACTGAAAGTTTTATTTTTAAATTAGTCTCTAGTCAACTTCCTCTGTTACTACTATAAAATGTATCAGTCTGTCTACATAGATAATACCTAGAAATAGAATTTTCAGCATTTTAAGATATGCTTAACATAACTGATACTTAAAATATAAGTGTTCATATACACCAAACACCATAGCCTCAAAAATGCACAAAACAAAAATTGGTAAAGCTGAAAAGAGACCTAGACAAGCCCACAATTATAGTTGGGGATCACAGCACCCTCTCAGCAACTGAGAAATACTAGGTAGTAAACCAGCAAGGAGAAAGAAGATCTGAACAACACAATCTAAGAGGATCTGATTAACATCTATAGAACAGTAACCCAACCCTCAGCACAAACTTTTTTTTTTTCAAGCCCTCATGGAACATTCACCAAGAAAGACCATATTTGATCATATCTTGGGTCATAAAACATGCCTCAGAAAATTTAAAATAACTGTGATCATGTGAGTATGTTCTCTGCCACAGTGAAATCAAACTAGGAAACAGTAACAGAAAAACACAACTGGAAAAATCTTTAAACATGGAAATAAAACAACACTTCTAAATAATCAATGGGTCAAAGAGAAAGTTTTCTCAAAGAAAAAATAAAAATACACGTAATTGAAAATAAAAACATATGTTGAAAACATATTCAAAATATGTGGGATGCAGCCATAGCAGTAGATCAGAGGGAAATGAATAGCACTAACTGCTTACTTTTTTAAAAATTTATTTTATTTTTATTTTTATTTTTTTGAGGGGAAGTCTCACTCTGTCACGAAGGCTGGAGTGCAGTAGCGTGATCTCAGCTCACTGCAACCTCCGCCTCCCAGGTTCATGCATTCTCCCGTCTCAACCTCCCGAGTAGCTGGGACTACAGGCGCCTGCCACCACACCTGGCTAATTTTTGGTATTTTTAGTAGAGATGAGGTTTCAACTTGTTAGCTAGGATGGTTTCGATCTCCTGACCTCGTGATCCACCTGCCTTGGCCTCCCAAAGTGCTGGGATTACGGGCGTGAGCCACCGTGCCCAGCCCAACTGCTTACTTTAAAAGTGTAGAGTGGCATCAAATCAGTAACCTAACTTACTACCTCAAGAACCTAGAAAAAGGGCCGGGCGCGGTGGCTCAAGCCTGTAATCCCAGCACTTTGGGAGGCGGAGACGGGCGGATCACGAGGTCAGGAGATCGAGACCATCCTGGCTAACACAATGAAACCCCGTCTCCACTAAAAATACAAAAAAATTAGCCGGGCGTGGTGGCGGCGCCTGTAGTCCCAGCTACTCGGGAGGCTGAGGCAGGAGAATGGCGGGAACCCGGGAGGCGGAGCTTGCAGTGAGCCGAGATCGCGCCACTGCACTCCAGCCTGGGCGACAGAGCGAGACTCCGCCTCAAAAAAAAAAAAAAAAAAAAAAAAAAAAAAAAAAAGAACCTAGAAAAAGAAGAGCAAAGTCAGCCCAAAGCAAGCAAAAGAAGGGAGTAATAAAGAGCAGAAATTAATAGAATTAAAAATAGGAAAACAAAAGAAAAAAGCAAAAAATCAAAAGGCTGGTTCTTGCCTGGGCATCATGGTAAAACTCGTTTCTACAAAAAAATATGAAAATTAGCCAGGTGTGGTGGTGCGTACCTGTGGTCCCAGCTACTCCGGAAGCTGAAGGGAGAAGATTGCTTGAGCCCAGGAGTTTGAGGCTGCAGTGGGCCAGGATCACGCCACTGTACTCCAGCCTAGGTAACAGAGCAAGACCCCGTCTCAAAAAAATTAAATAAGTCAACAAAAACAAACTATGTATCATTTTGTAACATGTTGCTTTGCACATAGTAAGTGTTCCATAAATATTTACTGATTTGTTCAAAACATTACTTGAATCAGGCACTTATATGTATTCAGACCGTTTTCCTTGATCCTAGCCCTTGTTTTGTTCTGTAGGACTGATATGTTGATCCCTGGCTCTTTAAGATTTCCACTGCCACAGTTTACCTGGACCTCCCTAACCTCTTCAGTATGTCTAGAATGAGTGAATAAACTGATCATTTTGCTCTCTCTGCTTCTCATTTCCCCATTTTATCCAGATCTCCCTTCTCTGTGTGTAACTCCCTCATAGTTCTGACATCAAATCAGCAAGTGAATAGAGAAATAGTTATTAACCAAAAGCTTTCTAACTATCATGTACCATGTCAGGCACTGGTGAAGAAGGCAATGAAAGGCGCCGCATCAGTGCAAGGCCTGAGTTGGGAAGGAGCATGGTGCCATCCCAGAACTAGCGGGACCCTCACTGGGGCTATCCCAGTGAATGGAAAGACGTCGGACAAGGCTGGGAGGAAGGTCCAATCTGCAGGACCTGTAGGCCATGGTAAGGATGTGGGCTTCAGGTTTGCAGGATTATGAGCAGGAGAGGTTATGGTGAGGTGTCTGTTGAAGATCAGTTGAGTGCAGTGTGGAGAATGGATTGGAGGGGTCAGGAGGCAAGAGAAGAAAGACGAAAAGATAGGAGTTCAGTGTGTGTGGCTGGAGGTGTGAGCGCAGTGATTTGGGGGAAGAGGCAGTTTGGGATGATGGAGAAGGCCCTTGTGTGCACATGTGTAGCTGAGAGGGAATGGAGATAGGTAAGACTGGGAATTGAGAAGCTCGTGTAATCCATGTGAATGTTGACCTCCCCCTGGCCACTGGTGAGCCAGCACTCTCTGCTGCCTTGTAACAGAATAGTGAAAACTATGTTAGATTATGAGTACAATTTTTTTGTTCTGTGGCCCAGGCTGGAGTGCAGTGGTGCTGTCTTGGCTCACTGCAAGCTCCGCCTCCCGGGTTCACGCCATTCTCCTGCCTCAGCCTCCCAAGTAGCTGGGACTACAGGAGCCCGCCACCAGGCCTGGCTAATTTTTGTTTTTTTAGTAGAGACGGGGTTTCACCACATTGGTCAGGCTGGTCTCAATCTCTTGACCTTGTGATCTGCCCACCTCTGCCTCCCAAAGTGCTGGGATTACAGGGGTGAGCCTCCACACTCGGCCAGTACAATTTATTTTGTAAATTGACATTTGTCTTCTTTATTCTCTTGACTTTTTACTTGTGTCTTCTTGTCACTCTACCTATATTGTTGTCTCCTCACAAACCTGCTGGAGTCCTGGGAGGTTTCGTATTTCCTTTTGTATCTCTGGGGCTTCCATTCCTCTGGATTTCCTGGGATGAACAGTCAGTTTAAGCTGGAAAATCCATCTTTGAATTGATCCCAGCATCTGTTTAGAGTTTAGGGAAGAGAGAGGAAGAGACATAGCCTGACCAATATTGTCTCTTTGTCCTTTCTTATTTTTAGGGTCATTTTAGTGAGATTTAGGAGAGGATATAAATATTTGTGCAAATTCTCATCTTAAATTTAAGACCTTACTAAAACATTAAAAACTGCTTTAGCATACTTTGTTTGAGGGCTTGGGAGTATCCATTTTGGTCATTTTTCTGTTGTTATTTTCTTAGCCTAACAATAGCATTTGACACAGGTTATAGTCAATCAGTTCCTTCTTCAAATATGTTCTACAGTTGGCTTCTAAGACGCCATACTCTCTCTTACTGTCCACTCGAACTTAGTCGCCATTGCCACTTCTCCCGAACCTCTTACCATTGGCATGCCCAAAGCCTGGTCTTGGATCTCTTCTTGGTATCTACACCCTGCTTTGTGAGCTAGCCCCTCCTCATGGCTTCAAATAGCATCTTAAATTGATGATTATTGGTACCTCCCACCTGAACATTTCTCCTTAAGTCCAGATTGATCTCACCAGTTGCCTACTCAACATTTCTAGGTGGATATGTAATACATGACTCACATATAACATGCCCCAAACTTGCTCCTGACATCAGCCTCCAAAACCTGCTTTTCCAAGAGTCTTTACCGTCTTACTAGATGACTGTGCTGTCCTTCTAGTTGCTCAGATAAAAAATCTAGACTCCCCGCTTTCTCTGTACCCTGCATCCAATCTACCCTCGCATCTTGTCAGCTCTGCCTTCACAATGTGTCTGGAGTCCAGCAGCACCTCCACTGATGCGGTCTGGTCCAGGCTGCTATGATCTCATCTCTGGGTCACTGCTGGTGCCACATCACTGGCCTGTGTCCACCCTTGCTCTTGCCTTCCTTCTCTGCACCGCAGCAGCTTTTCCATTAGAACAAACACTCTGAACCGGGTGCAGTGGCTCACGCGTGTAATCCCACAACTGTGGGAGGCTGAGGAGGGTGGATCACTTGAGGTCAGGTGTTCGAGATCAGCCTGGCCAACATGATGAAACCCTGTCTCTACTAAAATACAAAAATTAGCCAGACGTGGTGGTGCATGCCTGTAGTCCCAGCTACTCGGGAGGCTGAGGCAGGAGAATCTCTTGAACCCGAGATGAGGTTGCAGTGAGCCGCGCACTGCAGCCTGTGTGACAGAGGGAGACTCCGTCTCAAAACTCCAGCCTGGGCAACAGAGCAAGACTCTGTTTCAAAACAAAACAAAACGAGAAACAGTCACTCTGGTTCTCTGCCCACCACTAGCCCAGCTCTGCTGCTTCCTTGGTCTCCTCCCCTTCAGTTCTCACTCTGCTCCGGCCCACTGACCTCCAGTTGTTCTCAGACATACCAAGTCCTCTCCCACCTTGTGGTTACTGTCCCTTCTCCCTGGAAGCATTTCCCTGGATGTCCATGTGACTCACTCCCCGGCCTCTTCCAGCCCTGTGTTCCGATGTCTCCTTAAGCCCTTCCTGAATCCATAGATTGAGCTGTCCCCTGCCTTCCCCACAGATGCCCTATCCTCCTCTTTCACTTTCTTCACTTAGTTTTTCCTCTCTAGCACTTACTACCATTGAACATTTCACATATTTTTCTTATTTGTTTTATTTGTCGTCTGTGTTTTTCTAGTACAATGGAAGCTGTGGGGCAGGGGAAGAGGATTTTTTGTCTGCTCCTTACTGCTGAAAATTGAATTTGGTCTCGAAGATAACTTTCTTCATCTTAGGAATGGTTGCTTAACTCCTCCAACTTTGCATTGATAGAAAAATCAAAGATAGGCTGGGTGCAGGGGCTCACCGCCTGTAATCCCAGCACTTTGGGAGGCCAAGGCGGGCAGATCACCTGAGGTCAAGAGTTCAAGACCAGTATGACCAACATGGAGAAACCCTGTCTCTACTAAAAATACAAAATTAGCCGGGCATGGTGGTGCACGCCTGTAATCCCAGCTACTCCGGAGGCTGAGTCAGGAGAATCACTTGAACCCAGGAGGCGGAGGTTGTGGTGAGCCGAGATTGCACCATTGCACTCCAGCCTGGGCAACAAGAGTGAAACTCCATCTCAAAAAAAAAGAGAAAAAGATAAAAGAAAAGAAACAAAAAGAAAAGAAAAAAACAGAAAGAAAAGTCAAAGGAACAGCAATCAATAGCAAATAGCAGGACAAAATAAAAGGGACATAAAGAATCGTTTGGTTAAAAAATGAGCATTTTTACTCATATTTTTGAGTGGTTATATATACTTTCTCATGCAGGGGCTCATTTTAATCTTTATAGCAGCAACTTTTTAAAATATCAGTGATTATCCCCATTTTGTCCACCTGTAGAGAGCATGTAGCTGGCAAAGCCAAGACCATTATGCAACTTTGCTTGTGTGAAAACAGGTTAATTCAACATTTCAAAAGTGAAATTTCCTTCTTATATGTGGAGAAGAAAGGGGTAACTGAAGGAAACTTACTGTTGTTACCTATGGGCAGCAGGGTTAAGGGAACAGCAAAATGGCTCTTCCTGATTTCTTCATTAGAGATGTGCACTTCTGATCATACACTGGCCTTCCTTTACAGCAGGTTCTTGAACAACATCATTTCATTCAATGTCATTTTCTTACGACATTGACTAGAAAGCAATTCCTGGCCTGGGGCCACTGTCTGTGTGGAGTTTCCATGGTCTCCCCATGTCTCTGTAGGTTTCTCCAGGGACTCTGGTTTCCTCCCACACTGCAAAGCCGTGCATGTGAGGTGAACCATCATGTCTGCGTGGTCCCAGTGTGAGTGTGGGTGTGTGGGGGTGCACCTGTGGTGGGGATGGCATCCTGTCCAGGGTTGGTTCCCTCTTTGCACCCTGAGCTGTTGGGACACGATCTGGCAGACTCAATTAATTATTCCTGAATATGGAAGAATTGAGTAAATGGCTATGTTGCTTGTTCTTATTAATCTTTCTTAAATGTATGTATAGCTCACATTTATTTCAATGCTTAATAGTTAGAATAGCATTTGGGGCTTTTATTTGGAAGTTTGGTGATGTTTTTCTGGCCAGAAATATGCTCTAGGAACTTAATTCTTGTTTATATCAATGAACCTATGATACAACTGCTTTTGTTATACGTTGTTTCACTTAAAGTGCCAGTTTCTAAGATTCTATCAGTGATGTTAAGTGAGGACTTGCCGTATCTGGAAGCTATCATTTGCTCAAATTTTCATCTCTCTTTCAAAATAAAATAGCCTAAGTGGGTATCCCCGTCAATGTTTACCAGCAGATCAGAAAATCTTACTGTACCCACCACTTCTGGAAATGCTCCTACTTACGGGAATCCTTAACGGGATTCTGGCTTTAAAAAGCCCTAGTTATGATGGTGAACCAACTTTATTATGTTTAGTACATACAAGATATTGGAAGACAGAGACCACAAACTCTAATTTGATGCTTCTCAATCACATGTAAGTTACGGTCAAGAAATATATAAGTTGCATTTTTTATGATAAATGTTACTAAAAATCAGGGAAGGAAGGAAAGGAAGGAAGGAAGGGGAAGGGAGGGAGGAGGAGGAAGGAAGGAAAAAAGTGAGGGCTACAGTTTTGATCTTTTAAAAATCTTGAGAATTTACTAATCCTGCTACTCTGACTGGCAAGTTGAGAAACAGCATCAGGACTTTATAGCCTATACATGACAAAACATCACTAAATCAGACTAATTGAGGACAGAGAAAGTTAGAATCATCACAAAGTAAAATTATAGCATATAAAGAAATGCAGCCTTTTCATATTTTTGCTTATACTGTATCTCCAATTAAATGGTAACTAAGTGTTGCAAAGTATAGGTCCTGAAGGGTGGGCCTCCTTTTAATGAGTAGTTAAGAGTCATTTTAATCAGCAGGTTGTTTGTAAACATATGAACAAGTATAAATTATTTTCAGTGGGTTAAATATTTTTGCTGAAATATTTTCCCCCTGAATTTCTGCTTGGTAAGCTTTTTGCTATAGCCTAGCCCAACTAAATGGCAGCCTCGTCTAGGTTACATAAGGACACGGGGTTTCAGCTTGAACCCTAGCCTTTCACATTTGCTAAGGCCCAGACTTCCAGGCTGGTGGGGAGAATGTCAGGCTCGCTTCCCCTTGTTGTCAGCCTTATCCAGTCACATTCCACCTTCTTGTGAGTTCTTGTTGCTCGTGGGAAATGCCAATGTCCTATTTTTAGAAGAGCAGCCCTCAAACTGGTACCCTTTGAAATTTACTTCAAGGACTTTGAAATGCAGGAACTCTTATTCTCGGGTTCATAGTTTGCAATTTCAGATAGCCACACAGCTACAGTACCATCTCCTGGAGAAGCCTTCCCCAAGTCTCACTTACGCTCCCCTCTTCTGCTCCTCTCTCCTACCTGTACCCTTAGCCCTTGCTGTCTTCTTTCTTATTTTGTGTCCTTCTCTGGACTGTAGGTTCTTTGAATACTGAGACTTTCCAGTTATTCTTCTATCCCAAACACCTGGCATAGGGAGTGGCATCCTATCTAAGCAAACTGCTGGGACCCACTGGAGACAGCAGCTGGTGTCTTTCCAGAAGCTGAAGCTGACAAACAACTACCTAGAGCCCCTTTGGCCACATAAGGATGGAGGCTGCCTGGCCTCAGGAGGCGAGTCCTGGGGCAGTGTTGTGAGCGGGATGCGGGGGGATGGGGTGGGGAGAATCCATGCCCAAGATTCAGCTCCTGGAGGAACGGGATGTTGTCTGGAGCATCTCTTTCATGGGGAAAGTTTGCTGAGCCTGTCTTCTATCGCCCTTTCTTTCTTTCATTATTTATTTATTTTTATTTATTTATTTATTTATTTTTGAGATGGAGTCTCGCTCTGTTGCCCAGGCTGGAGTGCGGTGGTGCAATCTCGGCTCACTGCAAGCTCCGCCTTCTGGGTTCATGCCATTCTCCTGCCTCAGCCTCCCAAGTAGCTGGGACTACAGGAGCCCAACACCACGCCCGGCTAATTTTTTTGTGTTTTTAGGTGACACAGGGTTTCACCATGTTAGCCAGGACCATCGCCCTTTCTTGTTGCCCCTTCAGCTGTCCTCACCTACGTTTCTTCCCTCTTGCCCAACCTGAGAAAGAAAGGTTTAACTTAACAACATCTCTTCAGAGTGTTTAAAAATGACGGACAAACTTAAATGTGAAACTATAAAACTTCTAGAAAAGTCATAAGAGAGAGGACCTAGGACTGGGTGAAGACCTGTTAGACTTGATGCCAAAAGCAATCCATAAGAGGAAAAATTGATCAATTAGAACACATCAGAATCAACCTTTGCTCTGGGAAAGAGCCTGCTGGGAGGATGAAAAAACAAATTCTAGACGGGGAGAAAATACAGCATTCGCAAACCACATATTCAACAAAGTCCTTGCACATAGATACATAAAGACCTCTCAAAACTCAGTAGCTTAAAAAAATCTAATTAGAAACAGGATAAAAGACACACACCTCATCAAAGGGGACATACAAGTGGCAAGTAAGCCCATGAAAAGCTGTTCAACGTCATTAGCTATTGAAGAAATGCAGATTATTAATAAAGCCACAAGGTATCATTACACACAAATCAGGATGTCTAGAGTGAAAAAATGGTGAAAACATCATATTTTGGCAAGGCTGTAAAGAAACTGGATCCCTCCTGCATTTGTAGTAGGAATATAAAATGAGACAGCCACACTGGAAAATAGTTTGGTAGTTCCTTTCAAAACTAAAAATGGATTTACCATACAACTTATCATTTCAATTCTTAGGCATTTATTCCAGAGAAATGAAGAGTTATTTTCACATGGGGATTTGTACACGAATGTTCATAACATTTTCATGGTTTTTGTATAATATTTTTCTTGTTATTTTATTATTTATTTTTATTTTTAGAGACAAGGTCTCTCTCTGTCACTGAAGCTGGAGTGAAGTGTCACAGTCATAGCTCACTGCAGCCTCTACCTACTAGGCTCAATCCTCCCACCTCAGCCTCCTGAGTAGCTGTGACTACAGGTGCACACCACCACACCTTGCTAATTTTTAATTTTTTAAATGTAGAGATGAGGTCTCACTACATTGCCCAGGCTAGTCTTGAATTCCTGGGCTCACGTGTTCCTCTTACCTTGGCATCTTAAAGTGTTGGGATTACAGGTATGAGCTAATGTACCCAGCCACTATTTTCATAATGGCAAGAAATTTGGAAACCACTCAAATGTCCTTCAGTAGGTGAATTTATACCATGGAATACTACTCTGATAAAAAGGAAGGAACCATTGATACATGCGACAACTTGTATAAACCTCAAGGAAGTTACAGTAATGAATAAACATAATTCCAACAGGTTACGTACTCTATGGTTCCATTTATGTAATGTTCATGAAGTAACATAATTATAGAGAGGGAGAACAGGTTAGCAGTGGCCAGGGGTTAGGGACTGGGGAGAGAGGATGGGTGTAGGCTATAAGGAGTAACATGAGAGAGTCTTGTGGTGAAGGCATAGTTAAATCCCTTGGTGGTGGTGGTGGTGGTTATGGTTATACAAGAAAGACTACATTGTGATAAAGTTACAGAGAGCTATGCACACACTACACACACACAGACACACACGAGTGCATGTATTAACAGGTGACATCTGAATAACATGTTTGGAATGTACCAATGTCAATTTCTTGGTTTGAATATTGTTCTAGAATTGTGTAAGGTATTCTTCACATTGGAGGGGCTGGGTGTGGGTAGCTTGTATTCCCCTGTACATTTCTTTGCAACTTCTTGTTTTATTTTGTTTTTTTGAGACAGAGCCTCACTCCGTCACCCAGGCTGGAGTGCAGTGGTGCAATCTCAGCTCACTGCAAACTCTGCCTCCTGGGTTCAAGCGATTCTCATACCTCAGCCTCCCGAGTAGCTGGAATTATAGACGTGCTCTACCACGCCCAGCTAATTTTTATATTTTTAGTAGAGACAGGGTTTTGCCATGTTGGCCAGGCTAGTCTTGAACTCGTGGCTTCAAGTGATCCACCTGCCTCAGCCTCCCAAAATGCTGGGATTACAGGCGTGAGCCACCGCGCCTGGCCAACTTCTTGTTAATCTACGATTGTTTCAAAATAAAAAGTTTTATAGAACAGTGGATATTTTATATATGAATAGCCTATATGATGAATTTATACATGCTAACAACCTAATTAACAAAGGGATGGACATTTTTGGAGACCTGGAAGTGAATCCTCAAAAGTCTAAAATCCTGTTCTTGCTAAGAACTAAAATTGTAGGTATTCCACGCTCAGATGCTTTTGAGAGGATATTTAACTTGAGGTCATCACATTGGATTGATACCAGGAATCAGCATATTGTGCGCTTGAGAAGAGCAGAGGTGCAAGTCAAAAGAGATATGTCTTACCACTGCAGGCCGTGCAAAGAAACGTTACTGGAAAAGGAAGCAGAAAGAGTAAAGATACCCCCCTGTGTCACCGGGCAGAAAGAAACAGGACGTGGTCTTTTGCTGTTGTTACTAAATATAGGTAGTCTTTTAAATTAGCCGTGTTGTTTTTATGTTTTCTTTATAAAAGTCTTACACGTATTTGTGTTAAGAATACACAACATATAAAGCCTACAAAATTTAAAGAGCCAATAAAGACTTTTTTTTTTTTTTTGAGATGGAGTTTCACTCTTGTTGCCCAGGCTGGAGTGCAACAGCGCAAAACTTGGCTCACTACAACCTCCGCCTCCCGGGTTCAAGCAGTTCTCCTGCCTCCGCCTTCTGAGTAGCTGAGATTACAGGCGCACACCACTATGCCCAGCTAATTTTGTATTTTTAGTAGAGACGGGGTTTCTCCATGTTGGTCAGGCTGGTCTCGAACTCCTGACCTCAGGTGATCCGCCCACCTCGGCCTACCAAAGTGCTGGGAAGATTTTTTAAAAAAATAGTTAAACTCCTGTATCAGAGAACAGAACGAAACATTTAAAAGTATTGTTATACTTTTCTCACACATTGCTTAATTTGTTCTACTATTAATTACTATCATTAACTAGTTCTATTGTTCTGTTTAAATAATAACATTTATGTTACAGAAAGGTAAATAGTACAGAATAATATATTTCACCACCACATCTTTTCTGAGTTAAAGCAGTAACACGTGTATAATTACTTATTTCATGTTTTTCTTAGTCCATTTGTGTTGCTATCGCAAAATATCACAGACTGGGTAATTTATGGACAATATAAATTTATTTCTCACTGTTTTGGAGGCTGCAAGGTCCAAGAGGGCTGCACCAGTGGGTTTGGCGTCTGTGAGGGCTGCTTCCAAGGTGGCACTTCGTTGCTGTATCCTCTAGAGGGGAGGAAGACTGTTTCCTACATCGCAGAGGCAGAAAAATGATGGATGGGCAAAAAGGGATGCTCTCTCTCCCTCCAGTCCTTTTATCAGGTCAATAATCTCATTCATGAGGGCTCTGTCCCGTGACTTAGTTACCTCTGAAGGCCCCACTTCATAATACTATGACATTGGTGATTAAGTTTCAACACATGAATTTGGGGGGATATTCAGACCATAGCAATATTATGTTATTATGGGTTTTGTCATTATCACTGTGTCCCAGGTTGACTCTTTTAAAAGTTGATCATCCCGACCAGGCGCAGTGGCTCACGCCTGTAATCCCAGTACTTGGGAGGCCGAGGCAGGCGGTTCACGAGGTCAGGAATTCGAGACCAGCCTGGCCAACATGGTGAAATCTCGTCTCTACTAAAATACAAAAAAGTAGCCAGGTGTGGTGGCACGTGCCTGTAGTCCCAGCTACTCGGGAGGCTGAGACAGGAGAATGGCGTGAACCCAGGAGGCAGAGTTTGCGGTGAGCCAGAATTGCGCCACTGCACTCCAGCCTGGCGACAGAGCAAGACTCTGTCTCAAAAAAAAAAAAAAAACAGTTGATCATCCCACAAATAACAATAGTGTCACCAAGAAGCAGCAGTAAGTCCAGTTGAAACTGGCTTCCTGATCCACCTCTGTATTTCCTTTGAGGTGAGGATAGTGAAGAGTGTACCACGCTGCTCACACATTTACTTCCTCCTCCTGACACCACAGTGATTGCGTTTTCTCCCTGTTAAGAGAGCGCTCTGAATTTAGTGCCACAATTTAAATGCATTCTTGAATAACAATACCTGACAGAGACGGGAGTGAGACAAAGGGAGTATGAAATTAAAGAAGAAAAAAACTGGAAAATTTTTAAAAGAAATTGTTTCTGGCACGTAGTAAGAGGTATCTATCTCCTATCTCTCTCTCTCTCTGTCCGTGTTTCTGTCTCTCTCTCTGTCCATCCGTCTATTTACCTATTGAACAGATGAAAAAAGAATGAATGAGTAAGTGACCGAAAGTATGCTAAGTGTTGCTAAGTTTTCCAGTCCAGCTAATTGTGGAGACTCTCTCAAAAGGATTTAGAGAATACAGATTTGAAATCTTTTGGGTGTTTATCACATTTCTTAGTTGACTTAAACTGATTCTACATGTGAGAATATCATGTTTTGTGCTTTTTGTTTTGTTTTTTTGCAGATAGGGTCTCGCCCTGTGGCCTAGGCTGGAGTGTAGTGGTGCAATCATAGCTCACTGCAGCCTCAACCTCCTGGGGTCAGGTGATCCTCCCACCTCAGCCTCACCAGTAGCCAGGACTACAGGCAATTTTGTGCTATTTTAGGCACCAGTTCCTTGCTGCATTCAGGATACCAGAGAAATGAATTTGGCTTTGTCAGAATGTTTCCAAACAATCCAGAGACAGGAAGCCCCACCCTTTGAAAACACACACTCTGGCAACCATATATTTAAGCTGAGCTGGGATTTTGTATGGTTTTAAATGTGCCCAGCTTTTATACAACTTTTGATTTTCATATAATGTGCACTCCGTTATGGAAATATTAATCGCATTTAAAATTACACACTTAAAATTAGAGCTTTTCATGGAAGCAAAGTATTAATATATCGTTTTATAACAAGCACTGTGAGACCTACGAAGAACCGCATCCCACACTGGCCTCCCAGGCAGGGATGAGGAAGGTCAGCTTTTCACCTCGATCACCCAAAGCTATAGCTATAAAGGATCTTGGAATTCATCCAGCCCACTTCTCCTGGCCCCCAACAAGCCCTTCTCATCACCCCGCCCCCATTCTGCAGATGAGGAAACTCCATGCCCAAAAGACCTTTTCCAGATTATTTCCATCAGGTTCTTCCTGATGCCTTCACCATGTGTGTCCACACTTTGTTAAGAGAACATTATTTTATTATTAGGCAGCATGATAATGAACCTATTGGCTTGTCCTCGGCCCTTTGTGTTGCCTTTTCAGAAAGACAAACAGGACAGAACAGGAGCAGGAGAACAGCAGTGCTCCCCAAAGCGCAGAAGCCCTGTGGGGCCCTGGTTTCCGCCGGGTTCTGCTGCACTTTAAGCTCAGCTGCAAGTTTTCATTTGTCCCCTTCAAGTTTAGTTTCACAAATAATGAAGCTGCCACCAATTTTTCTTAGCTTTTACTGTCCATTCCTTCCATTCACCACATTTAATTATCTTTTTGTGTCATTAACCTTATTGAATAATGTTAACTCCAAAGTCATGGTTCAAAAAAGTATTTGACACATTTACTGGATAGTAGTTTGCTACTGCAAAATAGTATAAAACATCCTCAAGCCGGGCGCGGTGGCTCACACCTGTAATCCCAGCACTTTGGGAGGCCGAGGTGGGTGGATCATGAGGTCAGGAGTTGAAGACCAGCCTTCAAGACCAGCCTGGCCACGATGGTGAAACCCTGTCTCTATCAAAAATACAAAAATTAGCTGGGTGTGGTGGCACCCGCCTGTCATCCCAGCTACTCTGGAGGCTGAGGCAGAGAATTGCTTGAACCTGGGAGGCAGAGCTTGCAGTGAGCCAAGATCGCAGCACTGCACTCCAGCCTGGCGACAGAGCGAGACTCCATCTGGAAAAAAAAAAAAAAAAAAAAAAAATCCTCATTTACTCACAAGATTCTTAGACTTTAAAAAATACACTTACAAAAATTATATTGCATCTTTAAAAATATAAATGAGGAGGTTGGATAAATTAGCATGTAAATGTGGGTGGCATTTTGTGAATAGTCATTTTAATGTACTGAAAATAGCTATATTCATCAAAGATTAAAGTATCAATTAATTTAAAAATACTTTTCAAGTAGGCTGAGTGCAGTGGTTCACACCTGTAATCCTAGCACTTCTGGAAGGCCAGAGCAGGCAGATCACTTGAGGTCAGGAGTTCAAGATTAGCCTGCCCAACCTGACCAAATCCCATCTCTACTAAAAATACAAACATTAACCAGATGTGGTGGTGTGCACCTGTAATTCCAGCTACTCGGGAGGCTGAGACACAAGAATTGCTTGAACCCGGGAGGCAGAGGTTGTAGTGAGCTGAGACTGCGTCACTGCACTCCAGCCTGGGTAACTGAGCAAGACTCTTGTCTCAAAACAAAAAATTTTCGAATTAAATAGCTACTATTATGGAGAAATATTTAACTATCTTGAATTTTTCTTTTACAAGTACAGTATTTTGCTAATGATACTAAGATTACACAACTCTAATACATATATTATTATAAATTATGTGATTCTGCTAAATTGATCAGATTTACTTGAGCTTTTTAAGGTGAAAATGTTTTGATATTTTCTTTTAGTAAAAAATACTTCTACTAGAAGATCCACGAGTACCTCCGTGGCTTCTCTATAGACCTTTTGTTTGTGGCACTCTAAATATTCCCTCATGAATCCTTATACCTGGATTCAACATTTGCAAGCAAAAACCTTTGGTAAGGAGGAAACATGATTTGTTCTCAGAGTACACAGCGTGGAATCTGCTTTGCTGGAAAGTGTGCCAGCCAAGTTGATGTGTGCTAGCGTGGCCCAGTGTGGCCTTCAGGGGAGGAAAGGCTAGGTGGCCTCTCACGGGGATGTGTGCTCTCTCCACACACTGGCCACTTGGGTTGCAGAATTGTATCAGGGGAGAAAGGCCAGGCCATCTGCCAGCAATCTCAATGCAGTAATCTCAATGACTGTTTCTGTAGTGTCTGGTCATAGTTGACCAGAGGCAGAGCCAGACCTTTTTAGTCTTCCAAGGAAAAAAAGTCCTACATAGCTTATCTTCCCACGTCTGCCTCTAACAGTGGAGTAACTACTTGGTTTTATAGCACTTCATATATACAAAAGGAAGTAGTCTACCTAAGCCTTCCATTGCCTTTAGACGGTTTCCATATATACCATTTTCTAGTGACATGGCATTCCCATTCAGACACCCTTATTGAGTACATGGCATGTCCCTCACAGTGCTAAGAAGCTAAGACAGTCTCTGCATATGTGTATAATACTTCTATAGGTTTATCCTTATATATCAGTCAGTCGTTGCCATGTAACAAACTACCTCAGTATTTAGCATATTAAAAAACAATCATGATTCTGTGGATAGGCAAATCTGGCTCAGACAGCTAGACTTGCCTGGGCTCGCTGTGCAGATGCAGTCAGTTTGTGGCTTGGCTGGGGCTGCGTGGGCTAGAATTCCCTCACTCATATGTCTACAGGTTGGCAGACCCTCAGCCAGGGTCTCTCATTTCTTTTCCACATGACCTCTCCAGCAAGCTAGTCTGAGCTTCTCCTGTGGTAGGCTCAGGACTCTCAGCAGCCCCAGTGCCGTAGTGCTGTTCGAGCCTCTGCTTGTGTCATGTTTACCCTTTAACTAAAGCAGTTCTCACTGCTGACCAGATTCAAGGGATGGAAGACTCCATCTGTTGATGAGAAGAGCCCCAGTGGCATATCCAAACAGGGTCAGGAATAATGTATGGCAATTATTTACGATCTACCTACTTCAGCTGAGAGAAATAGTTCAGTTTTTATGTTACTGTTGATTTGTGTGATTAAAAAACTGTCAAATGTACACCAACATTTAAACATACTCCAAAGAAAGATGAATAATACAATAAACCCTCCATGTGCTCATCTCTTGATTCACCAATTTTCCATATTCTGCTACATTTGCCTCCTCTATTTTTTATTTTTCTCTTTGCTAAAGTATTTAAAAGCAAATCCTAAACATGTCATTTCAACTTTAAGTATTTCAACATGTATCTCCTAAAAAGGGTCCCTTCCTTATGTAGCCATGATGCCATTGTCACATCTAGGTACCATCTAACACTCAGTCCATAATCAAATTTCTCCAATTGTCTTTAAAATGCCATTTTACAGTGAGGAGATTTGAAAAGAAATCCACATAAAATCCACAGCAGTCCCATTTTTCTTTCTTTTTTATTAACTTGTTTTTAAAATGGGGTCTTTTTTCCTAAATAGACCTTCCTACATCTGTCTGTTAAGCTTGCCTTTGGAGTCATTTAACGTGCACCTTCTTCCCTTGTATTTGTTTATGCACATTAGCCCTGTAGACTGAATTTCATTCAGGTTTCACTTTTTGGCAGGAATCCTTCGTAGATAATACTTGTGTGCTTCCAATTGCCTCACATGGGAGGTATAAATGTTTGCTTGTCTTGTTTTTAAGATGTTTATAAGATTGATCATTTGATCCTTTAATGATCACTGCCTGAATCTATTATTTCATTAAGTGGTACAGGATGATGATTTTCTATAATTCCTTCCAGATTTATTAGGAAAAACTTTCCCTCAGCAATTAGAGTTATTTGGCTATCTGAAATAAAGTTCATACAAAATATATTCTCCCTTTTTAATTGAGAGCTTACAGAGTAAGGACTTGGTTTTATTCAATAGGTTATTGTTTGTTTGGGGGGCTCTCTTGCTTTCCTGCTCTTTTCTGTTAATTGTGAATTAATGGGTTTTAGATATTCAGGGTGTTTCAGTCAGGTGCATTCTTTTTCTTTTCTTTCTTTCTGTTTTATTTTTGAGGATCACATTGTATCATCTTTGGCCAATAGGAGCTACTTGTTGTCAGCTTCTGTATCCTTTTGACTCATTATTCTTTGAGAACTTCCTTGCTTTCTGGCCCCAAATGTCCCAAGGTTATCTGATTATCTTGTATATTTCTTGCTCCAGACCTGTAATCAGCTGTTCCTTGTTGGAGATTACAATACGGACATAGGAGTGCTCCTTGCTATTGAGTTTCTGTTACTCCCAGTCCGTTTCAATGGCCAGAGCTAGGAATTATATTAAAAATATATATTAATTCTGAATTTTTCAACTTAAACTAGAACTACAAAATTTTTACTTAACTTTTTTATTTTATACTTGTTTCTCTTTTCTCTTAAACAGAAAATCTTGGTTTCTAACAACATTAACATACATTAATATATATTAGTGTAATAATATGTAATAATATTAGCATTATTATATACTAGTATATAATAATGTTAATATTACTTTGAAATTCTTATATATTTATATGTAGCCTCAAAACTATTATATACATAGTATGGTAATGTTCATATAAATTGATGTGTGTTAATTGCTAATAGATGTAAAACATAATATATATTACATCATATATTAGACAATACATTATACATATTATACACTTACATAAATATTATTCTGACATGTATAATTACATATTAGATGACATGCTAATGAATATGTAACAGTTTTATATTAGTTAATGTTCACATACACATATAGAGCAGTTTCAAAGTAATAATGTTATTACTAAAAGACTGCTGAATTAAATTTAAGATTTTTTTACAGTGCTACTTTCATTAGAATATGCTAGTGTCATTGGAAATAATTCTTTTATCTGTATAGTTAGGTCACTGATTTAATGTATATGAATTTTCTTGCTTCAATTTTTTTTCAGCTTTTAAGAGACTGCTTTTTTTTTTACTTCATTGTATTTTTTTTTTAATGTAAGATATGTTTGTTTCCAGAGCCAAAGTGGTTTATAATAAGGGAATATCTAGAAAAGTCTCGTATCATTGCTGCCCTGTCTCCCCTAAAATAACCATTATTACTTGTTCTTAGTTTTCCTTCCAGTGTTTCTTTTTACAGATGTGTATTTATCCTTCTTTAAAATATTTTAAAAATAAATATACTTACCTGTTTTTAAAATGCAGTGTTTTACAAAGTTCTACTGATGTTTCTGTATTTTACATTTATTTGTTTTGAAAGACTTGTTATGAAGGTTTTATAACCCACACATTGAAAAAAAAATGCCAACAGTATACTTTGGGGGAGTCTTCTGCTGCTTTTAAGAAATCTTTTTTTTTAAGGCAATGAATTTGGCACTACCTGCCATTTTGGGAGGACAGACTCTAATCTAAAGAAATGTAAATTTCTTCTAATCTCCCCTTAGGGTTTGAGGCTCAGAAATGTCTCACAGCAGTTCTTTCACAAAGGTGAGCATGAGGAAAAAAGTTTCCTGAACTGAATCAGAAATGTGACACTCCACGTGGACCCTCAGTGTGACTTTGTATTTATGCTCTGCCCCCTCCTCCAGGCACCCTGACACACCTAAGCTTATGAAACTCCAGAGGCTCAAAAGTAACATGTCCAAAATAGTTTTCACAAGATTTGTAAAGTAGGAGGAATTGGCAAAATTGGAAGCATATAGGAGAAATTAAAGAGTTAAAACAGGCAGAACTTGATGCAATTTAAGTATACTGTACCCATGTGAATCTTTTAGTTTTCAACAAATGTCTCATAGTTATGCAAGATATTAATATTAGGGGAAGTCAGGTAAAGGGTGTACAGGAACTCTGTGTACTATCTTTGCAACTTTTCTGTAAAGCTAAACTTATTCTGAAATAAACTGTACTTAACACACACACACATAGAACCAGCCAAGAGCCAAGACTTAGAATTGGGGCCCAGCATGGTGGCTCATGCCTGTAATCCCAGCACTTAGGGAGGCCAAGGCAGTGGATCCCTTGAGGTCAGGAGTTCAAGACCAGCCTGGCCAACATGGTGAAACCCCATCTCTACTAAAAATACAAAACAAAACAGAAACCTAGCCGGGCACTGTGGCAGGCTCCTGTAATCCCAGCTACTGGGGAGGCTGAGGCAGGAAAATCTCTTAGACCCATGAAGCGGAGGTTGCAGTGAGTAGAGATCAAGCCACTGCACTCCAGCCTGGGCAACAGAGCAAGACTCCACCTCAAAAAAAAAAAAAAAAAAAGAAGACTTAGAATTCATTCAGTTCAAAAGAATACATGTTAACAAATCAAAAGAAATAACCTGATAGAGCAAAATGGGTAAGTGATGTAATAGGCAAGTGATACACCATTGTTGTCTACCAGAAAGGTGAAACTACAAAAGATTAATATTATCAAGTGTTCATATGCGGGGAGGGGAGGAAACAAGATAAGTTGATCTGGTTTTCTTAAAGGGCAATTTGGCAGTATCAGTGAAAATGTTTTTTTAAGTAAGCATATATTTTTGTTTGTTTGTTTGTTTTTTGAGACGGAGTATTGCTCTGTTGCCCAGGCTGGAGTGCAGTGTGGCATGATCTTGGCTCACTGCAACCTCTACCTCCCAGGTTCAAACGATCCTCCTGCCTTAGCCCCCCTAGTAGCTGGAATTAACAGGCACACGCCACTATGCCCGGCTAATTTTTGTATTTTCAGTAGAGACAGGGTTCCGCCATGTTGGCCAAGCTGGTCTCAAACTCCTGACCTTAGCTGATCCACCTGCCTTGGCCTCCCAAAGTGCTGGCATTACAGGCGTGAGCCACCACGCCCGGCATAAGCATATTCTTTAACCTAGAAAATTCCCTTTTGGATGTCTCTCCTAGAGAAATACTTATACATATGTACAAAAAGATATATATGTATTTTGTTGTTGTTGTTGTGACATTATCATAGAAATCATCTTAGTTTGATAAACTATAATGCACCCATATTATGGAATACTAAACAGCCATTTTAAAATGATGAAACAGATTTTCATTATTTAATATAATCTCCAAGGTGAAATATTACATTAAAAAGTTACAGAACGTAAATATTGTCTATCATTTAGAACACACAAAACCATATTCTTATATTCGTATATTCTCTCTCTCCTTCTCTGTCTCCACACACACATATCACATAAATAAATAAACAGAAAGTGATCTGGAAATACACTCTCTAGTTAGGCTTAGATCATAGTATTCCTGGGTAATTATAGGAATGGGAATGCAGTGGGTGTTGTTCTGTTGGACTTTAAAAAACATTTCAATTGCATGAATCTTTCACAGAAGGACTATATGCCAGTATTACTTGTGAAATTAAAGTGGGGAGGGGGAAGAATGTCAAAAAACCTGGGCATGCATTCACAACAGAAAGACCTAGTTGTGACAGACGACTCTCGAGAAGCTTGTCACAAACTGACAGAACAGTATGTGCAGGAAGAGGTGGACTCAGAGCTGCCTCTATAATCTAGGGGCCCTTTGTTTCAAAGGGAGGAAAAAAGTGTCTGTCATTAAAGGTACACATAAAGCTTTTTCTTTTCTTCCAGGGTTTCCATCCTGACTTGTCATTTTTTAAATGCACTATTTCACGTTCGGAGTAAAGAACAATTAAAAATGTGAATTATCAGCATGAATTTTACTGTTTATATTGTGCAACACCAGTTTTAAATGCAAATTTCAGAATATTTAACTCATATGAGGAGTCACTGAAATTACACAGTTTATATTTTGTGGCTTGTCCCTGGAGGATGCCGCAAGCTGGCTAGAAGAGACTGAACACAGCCAGACTCGGGAAGGTTGGAAGCAGGGGGAGGATCCCATCCCCAGGCAGGGAGACAGCCCAGGGAACCCTCTGGCCCTGAGGCCCCAGGGGATCGGGGGTGGGTAATGAGGCAAGTACAGACCCTCATAGGGCCCTGGGGTCCCACTAATGTGTGCTGGACCTGATACCTTGCTGTGATGACATTCAAGCATACCTCCTGACCTAAATGCCCTGCTGGGGACAGGGTCTGGGGACTTTGAGCCACAAGACTATTGCTGCAACCCACAGCAGATGGTAACCACCAAGAATTCTTAAACCTCCATGACTGGATCTGGAACTCAGGCTGGACCAACGGTTCACCCCACCAAGACATGGTCTCCAACCAGGCAGCCACCACACAGAGTGATACTGCCTGTTTGGGGCTTTTGTGCACTCAAGACGCTGTGGGTATGCATACTCAAACCCCACTCCTTGCTTGGATCCCTTTCAGCAGTGGCAGTGGAGCAGAGTGGGAGAGGACCAGCAGGGGTATCAAGAGCTGTGGGAGCGGGCAGCTCAGATACCCTCCTAGGAGGCGACAGGACCCTGTGAGAGCAGAGGCCCCAGTCCCCCAGTGTGTGCCTCATTTTCCCATTGACCTTCACTTACAAAACACAAATCCAAAACGAAAAGTCCTTACAATTCAAGACAGCAACCACATTAAACCCAAACTGCAAGCCCTTCTGCCCTGGGGTCTTGTACACCTGCAGTAGTGCACGCCTTGGTAGGTAGCCTGGGGAGCCCTGTGTTTAAGATGGGGAACACTAGAGGAAGCTTGAATTCTCAGAGGTAGAATTCATTAGCTAATGACAGGATGAAGATGATAGAGAAAGAGGACACAGCTGAGAGGGTCAGCCCCCCAGACGGGATTCGTAACCCTTGGGGGGAAGATGGAGAGGAAAAGCAGATGCCCAGGGTAGGCTCGTCAGTGTTTTGGCAGGAAGGGAAGGGAGTTTCTATTCCTTAATGTCTGTTTTCTCTATGGATTATGAGATGAGATGTTTTGCCTGGGCTGGGGAGGGAGTCTTAAAGGAATCATAGGAAAGTGTAGCTCAGAGTGGAGGAGCTGTGAAGAACGGAGGAAAAACCTCTGAGAGATGAGCCAGAGGCCTATATGCCAGCCTGCCTGGATTCCAGTCATGGATTTACGGAACTTCCGACCTGCCTGGTTGTGCAATATTTAGGACCCTGAATAAAGAAAGCTCCACCTTGCCCCAAGCAGAGGAAAGGGTAGCCCCAAAGGAGGAATTCTTTTGAGGGATAACTTTCTGTATACTGAATTGAATTAAAAAAGACTTATTTTTTAGTGTTTATGTGTTCTTTAAAAAAAAAAAAAAAAGAAATGGTGTTGGTAATAGCTTTCTTTTTGTATTTCTAAACTGTGGTAATATGTACATAATATAAAATTTGCCATTTTAATTATCTTTACATATACAGTTTATAATGTTTGTTTTAAAATGTTTTTACTATGTAAGATTAAAAAGTTGGTACTCCTATAATGCATCTCTAAGATGTTTTTAAAATTTTTATTGGTCTATGAAATTTAGAAACATTATGAGCCTTAAAAGAATTTTTCCCCCATTTAACATTGTTACATGACTTTATTGGCAGAGGAAAATTCTGTAACAATTTGTAGAATCTTTAATGGTATGGCCTAGGAGTGAGATCAGGATTACTTTTGGTTGTTATAACATCTTGGTAAAGTGCTTCTCCTAATATTTTGTATATATTCTCTTCTGTGACATTATCGAGATTGTCTCATGCTCTACTACCGTAAATAAATACTTCCTCTTTGTATGTCAAACGTAAACTCACAGTTCATATAAAAATAACATAAATATGCTTTCATAAGGATCTTTTTTTGCAATTAAAACCATCAATATACATATACACAAATTAGGCGTGGATATAGTTGTTCATTTGGTCAAGGCTGTTTTATTAAGTAGTTGTATCTAAAATGTGTAAAGATTTTGCACACATAATGCTTTTTTCATTCTGAGCCGCAGACACCAAAAATCCCACAGGAAGTTGTCTTTTAAGTGTTGTGGTTTTTTAGTTTCCTGTTCAGTTGCAAAAATGATCAGAAATAAGATAAATCCGTACAATCGAAAGAGATTTGTGGTTAAACATTATTGTAACTCTAAATGAGAATCCTTAATTAACTTGTATTTCTTCCCATATTGATCTAGAGGAGCTATGATGACATGCATATGTAAGCATAAAAGTCAGAAAATACTTTTTTGGTGTTCCATGGATAAACTCTTTAATTGTTAAAAGGGTGATTCTTTCAGATAATGCTTTATGCTTTCCACTTGTTATCAAAGCACCTACCCAAAAAATAAACTGTAGGAATAGAACTTTGTTTTTAATTGTTGGCAACAGTATTTTACCTTTATTTTACAGCTGATAAAAACCTTCTCTTGTTTATCTAGAGAAAAGAACAGACTTTATGGAGTTTAATTTAGATATTAAAAATACCATTGAAAAATTTTAAAGTGATACTATTAGTCACTGAAATACTAAATATAATTTTTAAAGAACAGGATTCTCATGATGAAATATTTTTTCTTGATTTCATTTTTTAAACCATGGCAAAGGTGAAACTGTTAAATATGTAACTATTTTTAATTAGTGACAAATAGTTGCAATCTAGCATTTAAATTACACATTGGACAACTTGTAAAAGTGACAAAGAAGGAAAAGTGAAAAAATGTCAGTGTATTTGTAGATACGTCTCTCGATTTAGGTGCTATTAAAGACACCACACCTAGTTCTAGGCAGGTTATGCAATTGCACATCGTAAATGGTAAAGATAATGTGAAGGTCTTTCATCACCACCTTTTAAAATTAAAAAATACCTCCCAAACCTTTTTAAATGGTGTTTGCACATGAGGAAATTTAATCACAATCTTTTTTTTTTCTTTTTTCTTTTTTTAAATAGGGTCTCACTGTTTCCCAGGCTGGTCTCAAACTCCTGGCCTCAAATAATCCTCTGGTCTTGGCCTCACAAAGTGCTGGGATGATGATGATGATGATGATGATGATGATGATGATGATGATGATGATTTGAGGCAGAGTTTTGCTCTTTTTGCCCAGGCTGGAGTGCAATGGCTCGATCTCAGCTCACTGCAAACTCCACCTCTCGGGTTCAAGCGATACTCCTGCCTCAGCCTCCCAAATAGCTGGGATTACTGGCGTCCGCCACCATGCCCGGCTACTTTTCTTTTATATTTTTAGTAAAGATGGGGTTTCACCATGTTGGCCAGGCTGGTTTCAAACTCCTGACCTCAAGTGATCTGCCTGCCTTGGCCTCTCAAGTGCTAGGATTACAGGCGTGAGCCACTGCGCCCGGCCTCAAGTGCTGGGATTATAAGCGTGGGCTACTACGCCTGGCCACAATTCTTTTTTTCTTTTTTTTTTTTTTTTTTGAGACGGAGTCTTGCTCTGTCACCCGGGCTGGAGTGCAGTGGCGCGATCTCGACTCACTGCAACCTCCGCCTCCCGGGTTCACGCCATTCTCCTGACTCAGCCTCCGGAGTAGCTGGGACTACAGGCACGCGCCACCACACCGGGCTAATTTTTGTATTTTTAGTAAAGACAGGGTTTGACTATATTGGCCAGGCTGGTCTCGAATTCCTGACCTAGTGATCCGCTCGCCTCGGCCTCCCAAAGTGCTGGGATTACAGGCGTGAGCCACCAGGCCCGGCCCACAATTCTTAAAAGAATAAATACTTTGTCCAAAACCAAAACAATTACAACATGACTTTAAAACAAAAATGACTTCAACCATTTTTATTGAGAACAAAATGGCTCTTTTCTAGTTCAGATGGCTTTGAATTGCAAGATGTGTGGCATTTTACTTCGAAGACTTAATTGATATTTATGTGTCATCTACACGTATTTCTTTGTCAAATTTGTTCTTTTCATACAGTTGAATTCTAAAGAGAAAACCATTGTCTAAAACCTGATGTTTATGCTTTCTTCCATTTCTTCTGTGCCGGTTGTGGCACTATACCAGATACTTTAAATATGTTATCATTATGTTACTAAGACTTTCTGGCATTTTTGAAGACCTTTACATTTACAAGTGTAGATTAGTGAGGCTAGGAATGGTTTCTTACCATGTCCCTTGGTGTTTAGCACAGCCGTCAACATTGTGGGAAGTTTGTGTAGTGGCTGATTACACTGAACCATGGACTGCACGTTTTACACCCTTTTCTGCCCAACTTTGAGTTGCAGGGACAGCGTTTGGAATGCAGGGCAGCTTGACCCGTTCAGTTAACAAGAATTTCAGCAATCTTGATGGTCAAAAATAAACTTTTGAGATTCCTGTCTAGATGGGCGGGAAAGAGACTTTGGATATATCTTGAGGTCTAATGTGGGGTGTGGGCCGAGATGGCACAGGTCTCTAGGGTGTGTCTCAGGCTGCTGCCTCCGGGTGCCCATGACCTCATCACCAGTTTCAGCCTTGGCAGTCGGCGCTGGTGAACGAAAGCAATGCTCTGACCCTGCTGGAGCTCCTCGGAGATGAAAGCCATGACGCGCCTTGCAGAAAATGCATTCCGCCTTCCGTGGAAACAACGCCCAGGCACGCGGTGACAGCCGTGACCATGCTGTTTGCCCAGTGAAGGAAACAACTGTCGGGTATCGGCTCTGCCGGCCTTTCCAGCCGCACTCATGCCTGGGGCTCATCCAGCGTGGCTTGTCGAGGAGCAACTGGACAAGTCTCTCAAGGAAAGCTTTGGTGCACAGGCGCTTTCTCCTTGGGGCGAATTCTGCCGGACCTTGGATAAAAACAAACAGGAAGACTCGCACGGCAGCGGAAACTGTCTTTCCAAGTTACTTGGGTTACCCGGCTTTTCCTTCCGCGCCTGGGGTCGGACCCCGGCCGCTCGCCCCGCCCCCTCCCCCGCCGCGGTCCCGCCCCCGCCCCGCCCCGCCTTGCCTCGCCTGGTCCAGCCCCGCCCACGTCGGGCCGGGCATGCTCAGTGGGCCGGGCCGGCAGGTTTGCGTGGCCGCTGAGTTGCCGGCGCCGGCTGAGCCAGCGGACGCCGCGTTCTTGGCGGCCGCCGGTTCCCGGGAAGTTACGTGCGGAAGTCGGCTTCCGAGGAGACGCCGGGAGGCCACGGGTGCTGCCGAGGGGCGGGCGACCGGGCGGGGCCGACGTGGCCGGGCTGCGAAAGCTGCGGGAGGCCGAGCGGGTGGCCGCGCTCGGAGGGAGGTGCCGGTCGGGCGCGCCCCGTGGAGAAGACCCGGGCGGGGCGGGCGCTTCCCGGACTTTTGTCCGAGTTGAATTCCCTCCCCGTGGGCCGGGCCATTCCGGCCGCCCCCGCCCCTGCCCCGCTCGCTCTCGGGAGATGTTTATTTGGGCTGTGGCGTGAGGAGCGGGAGGGCCGGCGCCGCGGAGTTTCGGGTCCGAGGAGCCTCGCGCGGCGCTGGAGAGAGACAAGATGTCCGCCAGAGCTGCGGCCGCCAAGGTGAGCGCCTCCGCGGCCGCCAGGGCCGGACCGAGCCGAGCGCCGCCGCCCGCCTGCCGGCATCGGGCCGGCGTCCCGCCCTCCCTCGCCGGCGGCTACCTGGGCCCCGGGGCGGCGGGGTGGGCAGGGCTGGCGCGGGGCCGCGGGCCGCGGGGAGACCCTCGGGCGGGGGCGGCGCGGGCCGAGCTGGGGACGGCCGGGGAGGGGGCTGCGGGCGCCCGGCCGCCGTCCCGGGCAGGTGCATCGCTGCCGGCGCTTGTTCCTGGCTGCGGTTCGCCGAGGGCGGGGACGCGCAACAGGTCCCTCGCGGAGAAACTCGGCTCCGGTGAGGGTTCTGCGGCGGCCGTGAGCCGGCCCTCGGTGGGTCGGGGCTTGGGGTGCCACCTCCAGCTGACCGGGAGCTGCTGTCTTTGGAGGAGTGGTTGGTCCCCGGCGAAACCTTGTAGTTTCGATCTGATGTCACTCCCTGCGGTATGCACACGCCAGCGATAAGGCTTTGAGACTGCAAAACACTCCACTCAGCCTGTGAGGCGTAGTAGGTCGCGTTTCTTTCATGCCGTGTGACTTAAGGTAACTTTGAAAATAACCTCTTTAACATTTAGTAATTTAACTTGAATTAAACTTTCAAAAGTAATACAAAGTATTCCTACGAATGGATAATAGGATGAGCTCTTAAAAATTAGTAAAGACCGGTGAGTTCAGCCAAAAAAAAAGTAACATTCTTCCTATCACTTTTCCCATGTGCTCTGAAATATTATTCCATTTTCCCATTGCTTGGAAACTGACTTGTGTATTACATTAAAAAGCCAAAATTCCTGAAAAACAGAATCCTTCTCCCATTTTGTATATTAATTTTTTTATAAAGTAGTACTTGCTATTTCAAACAATTAAAGGAATACAGAAATGTGAGCAGTAAAAATCTGCCTTTTAAAGAAAATCAATTCATTACTTAAAATAGTGTCGAGATACTTGGGCAGATAGTGGTTTTATGTGTGCAGTTTTGTTTGAAATGCTTACTCGTAACATCTGCGAGCAGGAATAATACGCCTCTGAAACTGTTGAACTCTCACAGAAGCTTGTTTGCTGGCTGGGAGAAGCTAGAGGTTACACTTATTAATGAATAGATCGTTTTAAGGGATATACTATTCTTCGTTTAAGAAAAATTTAACTTGTACCTTTTTGACCTTATATAGATGAAGAACAAGCTAAAGGTAATACTTTATCCAGAGATTTAGGATAAAAGGCAACATTTTGCTTTGGTTTTAAAATAAGCTCCCATTATTTATCTTTTCTGGGGCTTCCTTTCCTAGGAGGAAAGGCTTTGTTTCCGTATTACACAGAATGTCACTTTGTTCCTGAAGTGTGATCTCTGCTACTTAATATGCAAGACAACACACTTTTAAGAGGTTATTTCAAGTATGGAGAGAAATACGTTTTCAGTGGATTGCCGCAGTAAGGTGATTTAGAAGGAGAAGGAGTACTTGTTTTCTTGAATTATAGTATTGAGATTTGTATGGCATATTGAAAATATTACATTGTAGGGATGTTTTTTGCGTTCTAAATATTTACGAGTAAAATGCAAGTTGAAAGCTTATTTTTTAGGATGCTGTATTATGGAGCCACCTCAGAATTTTATATAGAGCAAAACAGGCCATAAATAAATAGATGAAATGAAATAATATTTAGTGACCTGTTTCCCTAAGTCACATTTAATTTTTGAAGGTGGTTAAAATGCTTACTAAGAGCCAGGCTGGACTCAGTGCTTTACGTATGATGCTTTTGTTTTTTGCACCCCCGCTCAGTTAAAAAAAAAAAAAAAAAAAAAAAAGCAGCAGCAATATTAATTTGGGAGCTTGTTGTTTTTTGTTTTAGCGTAATAGTTTGGAAAACTCCTGTCTAATAAGCCCGTGCTTTTGATTCTTTTTTTTTTTTTTTTTTCGTAATGGTTGAATAGTTTGTCATCCTATGAATATGCTGCTGTTTAGACTATCTTTGCTTTATTGATAATTTGTTTCCAGGATTTTGCTGTTGGTATAGTAGCTTTTTTATATCTGTGCACATATATTAGTGCATATCAGATTCTTAAAAATGGAATTACTGAGGCAAAGGCTATGTGCAGTTTAAATGCTGATATACACTACTAAATCTTTCTCTATAAAGACTACCTAGAAATAAATATAACAAATATTGGTGAGCTACTGGAATCTTAATGAAGGACATAAAGTGAAGTCTGAAAAAACGAGATGAAACAATATATTTTCCAGATGGAGACGGTCACTGTTGTAGAATTTACTAATTTTCCCCAAGTCAGTGTCTTCTAGTGTCGTATTGTAGAAAACTTGACATATTGATAAGAAAACCTACCTGATAAAATGATAGCCACAAAATTCTGGAAAAAGAAGGCCCTATCAGGAAACTTGTTAGAAATTCACATTTAAAGCAGCCCGTCAGTTCAGGAACCAGGGAGTCCAGAAACATCTGTGCATTTATGGACTTTTAGTAATTATGATCATTGGTATTAATGCATGTCAGGTATTGTTCTAAGTGCTTAATTTATTTAATTCCTACAGTAACCCTATGAAGTGAACTATTATCTCTACTTTTTGGTGAAGAAATTGAAACACAGAGATACAATAACTTTTAAGTTCACTTAGCCAGCAAGGTGGCTAAATATGTGGTAAAAGTATGTGGTAAAAACAACATTGTAGTCTGTTGGAGAAAGTGTGGCTTGTTCAATACTTGGTGCTAGGACTACTGGTTATCCATGTTTTAAAAATGTTTTCTGCCTCATAGGCTAAAAAAAACAGAGGAAATCTAAATGACAAAGAGCAATACAAATTATAGTAGAAGAAAATGTAGAATACTACTTAATATACATATATGTATGTATGTACCTAGATTGAAAAGAAGATACTAAAGAAGTAGTAAAGGTGGGCAGATCACTTGAGTTTGAGACCAGCCTTGCCAACATGGTGAAATCCTGTCTCTAAGAAAAATGCAAAAATTAGCTGGAGGTGGTGGCGTGTGCCTATAATCCCAGCTACTTGGGAAGCTAAGGCAGGAGAATTGCTTGAACCTGGGAGGCGGAGGTTGCAGTGCGTTGGGATCGGGCCACTGCACTGCAGCCTGGGCAACAAAGTGAGACTCGGTCTCAAAAACAAAAAGTAATCAAGGAAAAAACGTGGCTGGGTGCGGTGGCTCATGCCTGTAATCCCAGCACTTTGGGGGGCCAAGGGGGTCGAATCACGAGGTCAGGAGTTCAAAACCAGCCTGACCAACATGGTGAAACCCCGTTTCTACACACACACACACACACACACAGCCGGACCTGTAATCCCAGCTACTGGGAAGGCTGAGGCAGGAGAAACGCTTGAACCCGGGAAGCAGAGGTTGCAGTGAGCCAAGATTGCACCACTGCTCTCCAGCCTGGGCCACAGAGCGAGACTCAGTCTCTAAATAGATAAAGGAGAAAAAGTTTTCTGTATGTGTGATATACATCTGCATTTGCAATCAGAATTTTGTTTACTGGTGTACTTAATATAAGATTATTAGAAAGTTGAAAAACAAGAATTAAAATGGTTCTCTGCGTCACCAAAGAATTGTTTAAATGTGTAAGAAAATGCTATGAATCATTATAAGAAACAGTTTCATTGGTTGAATCACAGAAAGTAGCTGAAGGAAGTTTCAGTGACTTCTGTGTTTTCAAGCTGTTTCCCTTTGGAGGAAGCAGTAAAATTTAATGTAAGATTGTGCTATTGTATATGCTTATTAGATTTTGCTGCATACTAAAATGTTTTTGTTAAGTATCAGGAATAGTAGTATTCCCTGCTGTGGCTATCTGAAATTACAACGTAGGTTAGTACGAAAATGGTTTATGTCACTTTTTACTGTTACACTGATTTACATGATTCCCAGGAATTGATTTATTGTATCAAGTGGAGCACAGTGGGCTTTTTTTTTTTTTTTATAATTTTACTTTTAAGTTCTGGGATACATGTGCAGAATGTGCAGGTTTGTTACGTAGGTATACGTGTGTCATGGTGGTTTGCATCACCTGTCAGCCCATCATTTAGGTTTTAAGCCCCACATGCATTAGGTATTTGTCCTAAATGCTCTCCCTCCCCTTGTCCCCCCACCCCCCAGCAGCAGGCCCCAGGCCCTGGTGTGTAATGTTCCCTTCCCTGTGTCCATGTGTTTTTATTGTTCAAGTCCCACTTATGAGTGAGAACATGTGGTGGTTGGTTTTCTGTTCTGGTGTTAGTTTGCTGAGGATGATGGTTTCCAGCTTTATCTGTGTCCCTGCAAAGGACGTGAACTCATTCTTTTTTATGGCTGCATAGTATTCCATGGTTTATATATACCACATTTTCTTTATCCAGTCTATCATTGATGGGCATTTGGGTTGGTTCCATATCTTTGCTATTGTAAATAGTGCTGCAGTAAACATGTGTGCATGTGTCTTTATAGTAGAATGATTTATATTCCTTTGGGTATATACCCAGTAATAGGATTGCTGGGTCAAATGGTATTTCTGGTTCTAGGTCCTTGAGGAATTGCCATACTGTCTTCCACAGTGGTTGAACTAATTTACATTCCCACCAACAGTGTAAAAGCGTTCCTATTTCTCCACAGCCTCGGCAGCATCTGTTGTTTCCTGACTTTTTAATAATCACCATTCTGACGGGCGTGAGATGGTATCTCATTGTGGTTTTGATTTGCATTTCTCTAATGATCAGTGATGATGAGCATTTTTTCCTATGTTTTTTGGCCGCATAAATACCTCCTTTTTTTTGGCAGCATAAATGTCTTCTTTTGAGAAGTGTCTCTTCATATTCTTTGCCCACTTTTTGATGGGGTTTTTTTTTTTCTCGTAAATTTGTTTCAGTTCCATGTGGATTCTGGATATTAGACCTTTGTCAGATGAGTAGACTGCAAAAGTTTTTCTCCCATTCTGTAGGTTCCCTGTTCACTCTGATGATAGTTTCTTTTGCTGTGCAGAAGCTCTTTAGTTTAATTAGATCCCATTTGTCAATTTTGGCTTTCGTTGCAATTGCTTTTGGTGTTTTCGTCATGAAGGTCTGCCCAGGCCTGTGTCCTGAATAGTATTGCTAGGTTTTCTTTTAGGGTTTTTATGGTTTTGGGTTTTACGTTGAAGTCTTTAATCCATCTTGAGTTATTTTGTGTATACACTGAGCTCTTCTTGATATCGCAACATTTTTGAAACCTTAAGAACTGCAGAAAATGGCCAAGCTAATGAACAAAAATTAATGACACAAATCAGTCATTACATATAGGAATTGTTTTTTGAGTGAGTGATGCAATGTAGTTTTAATTATGATAGTTACTGATCAGTGCATACTTGCTTCACACTGTTTTAAAAGTAAAAAACGAATTGTAGTTTATGAGAAGTCACTGAAGTTCGACTGCAGCTTTTAATGATCCTCACTGTAGCAATACTTTTTGTATGTGTTTGGCATTTTAGACCGTCATGGTTAAAGGTTTAATTTATATAGTTGGCTGATAATCCTAACTGCATTTTACCACTCTTAAGTTTGTTTCAGGACAGCTTCATAAGACAGTTATGTTTCAAATTACAGTGTTTTTTCCCCCTCAGGTTATATATTGGCACAAATTACATTATATTATTAGGAAAGACACCAATTTGCCAGGCTTAAGCATGTAATCCCTGCACTTTGGGAGGCTGAGGTGGGCGTATCACCTGAGGGCAGGAGTTCAAGACCAGCGTAACTAACATGGCCAAAACCCCATCTCTACTAAAAATACAAAAATTAGCCGGGTGTGGTAGCACATGCCTGTAATCCCAGCTACTTGGGAGGCTGAGGCAGGAGAATCATTTGAACCCAGGAAGCAGAGTTTGCAGTGAGCCGAGGTTGCGGTAAGTCAAGATCACACCACTGCGCTGCAGCCTGGGCGACAGAGTGAGACTCCATCTCAAAAAAAAAAAAAAAAAGGAAAGACACCAATAAATAATGAGGTAGAAACCAATCTGTGGCTTTGAGGGCTGTAATGCAGTATATGTAGTACTGCTTCCAGTTTGATTTGAAGGGAAAAAAAGTACAGTAATTCCACTCCCCTTTTTCCCCCCAGTCCTGGAAACAAGGTCTGGCTCTGACTCTCACTTGCTCTTTAATCTCTTTTCTATTTAGAGACCAAATGTAAACTCTGTACAGTTCTAAGAATAAAACTGTGTATAAATATGAGAGATCACCATGCTGCTAAGGAAAATGTCTTTAAAAATAATAGTTTTCCTGGAAATTTTGGAGATGCAATTCTGTTTCTTGACATACCCCTGATATGATAAAAATTCACTTTACTGAAAGACCGCGAGTCCAGCTATAAATTCATGTGTAGTGCCACCCATCTCTGACAGCCGTTGCTCATTTCAGGCCTGTCTGAAAGCATTCACGTGCTCAGCGTTGTGTATGACTGAGTGTTGTAATAGCTGAAGACAAGCTAGTGGAATGAGCACAGTTATTTTTAATTAGCAAAGTTTTGATCATATGTTAAATGAAAAGATAGTTTATGTCTAGAATGTTCCTCCTGGAGTATTTGACTGGAACTTGCTTTGCACCTCTGAATTTTGAAAGCAAATCTTGAAAAATCTTTTTACTTTAACAACTTTTAGTCTTGTAGAAAGAAATATACATTAGGATAGTTTATAGATTTTAAAGTTAATCCTATAAAATTGGTTTGTTTCAGTATTTCTTGCATAAACCAGCAATAAAAATAAGACTTTTGCTGTCTCTGACCTAGAGTGCATCTTTATTTATTTATTGCAGAGAAGAGTGGCTTCAGGTTGCTCCTTTATGGGTTAGCCAGGTGCTTTATTTCCATTCCTCTTAAACAGATAAATTCTTAATAATGAGAAGTATGTGGGGAATACGTGGGTAGGAAGTTTTATCATATCCTAAACATGGATGAAAATAAATGGACTCTGAATGATTGCCTTTACCACAAGAACACAGCTTTAGATCATGAGAACACCAACGTTACCAAACTTTGTACTATAAAACACCATTTGAAATGTGATAACAAAATCCTGAGTGTCATATATGTAGTGCTCAATACTGAATCTCAGGTGGCCCTCACTTTGGGATAGATCAAGAGATAAGGTTTTATTAGTTTTTGTTGGGGGTATGTTTCAGTTGTTACACTGGGAATACTGGGAAGTGAGTTAATTGATGAATGATCTCAATTCTAGTTTATGTCCAGAAAGGATGTAAAACAGAAGCTCATCTGTGGATTCTAGTTAGGAGCATAAGATTAGCATATACCTAGTTTAATTAATTTTTTTTTATTTACTGAAATGTTTTTTGCTTTTTAAAAAAATGTACATTCCCAAAGACTGAAAAGTTCATTTTCCTTCTTGGTTATCTTAGGAATTTTCACTCTTTTGGAAGTGTCACTATCTTAGAGATTGTACAACAGTTTCTGGCAACTGAATATCACAAGTTAAGATTAGCTCACTTAATTCAGTATGTAATTTTAAAATTCAGGAGGATACCAGTAATGACTAATTATTTTTGTTAGCTTAACAAATATTAAGTGAGTACATTTTGTTTGGGATCCTGATCTGGAAATTTACAGTTTTCAACTGCTGTACTCTGTAATGATGACCTTGTGAATTGTGTAACTCATTGTTCAAGAAACAAAGGATTTGCATTGTTTACTCTTAAAAAAAAATGAGCAAACTTATGGTCATCCTGTAATAACAGAGCAATCTTGTGTGCTTTCTTGGTTGGAGGAGGTGGCAAAGTCATTATCTAGAACCTGGGCTTGCTGTTCAGCAGTTTGTGTATTTTTCCTTGTTAATATTTTTAAATGTTTGAATTGAATCTGGATACATTCATGTAAGTGTTTTCTGCATATGTTTGGTATCAGTATCTCAATAGGAGGGACACATTAAGAATTATAAAGTAATTGGACTTATATGCTTAACAACTTGTTGAATATACTGACAAGGCAAATGGACACTGTAGTACTTGTTACTGTTAGATTTAGGGTTCAAGAAGCTGTGAAATATGTAACAATTTGGATTCCTAAAGCAGGCATTTTTACATTCAACAGATTTTTGTTGGTTACCTTGTGTGTACCAGTCACTGTTGTAGGTGCTGGAGATGGAGCAGTGAACACATCTCTGTACTGATAGGGCTTTTTAATGGTGTGGGTAGAGGGCAGCAAATAAAATTCTGTCCGTGATGGTAAGTGCTAGAATCCCTAACATGCCTTCTCTGGTCATGTTCTCCCTCCCTCAAAGATTACGTGTATCTTCTAGGGTTCTCGTTTTCTTGTTTTTCTTTATAGTTACCACCCAATTATGCATTCTGAAAGCACTAGTTTTGACTCTCTCTGAACTTTGCACATACAGAATCTTCTAGTGTGAATTCTGTTGTGTGTGGCTTCTTTTGCTTAGCAGTGTGTTTGTAAGATTATATTGTGGATAACTGTAGCTCATTAGTTTTCATTCTGTTCTTGTATTTCGTGGTATTCCCTTGTATGAGGACTTTATTGGTTTTGGGAGAAGAATAGTTTCAGTTAGACTTTTGTGGCTTTTTGAAGAAAAATATTGTGTATGTGTGTCTGAGGGGCAAGAATTAGATATGCGTTATTAGGCAGTCATTGGAGTACTAACAGCTGAGTAAAAGGTAGTAAGCTTCTTTTGGTGTTCCTGTGATTATCTTGAAAAATCAAGTTGGTCATAGTTTTGAGGATGTTTTATGACTAAGATCTTAAATCTGTCATACTAAAGTATGTTTTATTAGTAAGATATCCACTTGCCTGACTGATCAGACCACCAAAAGCCACAATCAGGGGAAATACATGAATTTGACAAAAAGAAGTCTTCCTTTCAAAATGCAATTGTAGGAAAAATTTCCTGGTAATGTCATTTGAAGGTATAAGGAAGATTTATTTACTGATTTTTTTTCTAATGGTGGTAATTATTGGAATATTAATACTTACTGGAGTATTAATACAAAAGTATGCTATTTTGATGCTATATCAACTATAAAAATCAAGTCAGTAGCCGTGGCAAGTAGGCTTACATTTTAGTTGTAAGTGTGAGAAATCTGTGTCAAAACAAACAGTAGCCCCTAACATTGCATGCTGACTCTGTGACAGATACTGAGTGTTTTATGTGCATTACCCCGTTTAATGTTCACAATTCTGTTAGATACTACCGCTGTCTCTGTTTTTACAGGTGAGGGATCTGAGGTTAAATTTACTTGCCATAGGTAATCATACATCTACTTATATGTTCTGTAACTCACACATTCACATCCTTACATGTTCGTGTGTTGTAAGAGAGCGCCAGGGAGAAGAGTATGGAATGGTGTTAGGTGAGTCTTAGACCAGACAGGCAGCACGAATCGTGAAAGCCGGAGGAGAGGGCACTGGTCCATCAGAGCACAAGCCAGCTCGTCTAAAGGAAGCAGCTCTTGCTCAGCCCCAGCTGATTGTTGTCTTAGAAGAAGACAGGCCAGATCTCCCAGTTTTTCAAAAGAGGTTGTAAATCCGGATTTTCATGTAAATCACCCTGACTTAAGTCTTGCTAGTTGACTTAGTTTTTTATATCTTTTTATTGTGAAATATATTGCCATGTGTACAGAAGTACATAGAGCAAATGTACATTAATGAATTATTACAAAGCGAACACCCATGTAAACACCATTCACCTGTCAGCAGGCCAGATCCTGCACAGAGAGGTCAAGTAAAAGAAGTACTGAAAAGATTATCATTGAGCAACTCTTAAGTTTTACTTACTATGTGAGTTTAGGCTCTGGAATCTGAATCCTGAGTCTGCCACTAAATGGCTGTTTTCTCATCTGTACACAAAATGCAAATGTAAAAAGGCAAACAGGACCCATCTCAGGGTGGTTGTGGGCTCAGCACATACTAAGCTATTATGTTAGCCATGTCTTCTAAAAACATTTTAAGTGAAGCCCATTTTAGTATCAGAGAGGAGGCATATAGGAATTTTATTTATTTACTTGTTTATTTACTTATGGACAAAGGTTGGCCTGTAGATTATATAGGACATTCATTCATTCATTCATGCATTTTGAACAGAGATCAGTCTGTAGGTTAGTAGTTTTCAGCCCAGCAAGATGTTTTGTGGTTTCAGAAGGAGGATTCATTTATTCATTCATTTATTTATTTCTGGACAAAGATCAATCAGCCTGTAGGTTAGTAGTTTCAGCCCAGCAAGATGTTTTATGGTTCCAGAGGAAGGTTCCCTGGGTTCCTGAGATACTTTTGAAAAAATTATTACAATGGCATTAGGTAAGAGATACAGTCTTTAGTCTGATGGATTAGGCAATAGAGATGAAAGACTATTCCAAATCCAGGGTACCTGGCTCAGTTTGGATGTCTACCTAGTGTGGTGAATGGTTGATTAGGAAGTTCCATTCAGCTTTGATCATCTGAGCATCTCAGGTCTTTCTACTTGTTTTATCTCTACTTCGAACCATTTACATTCTCCCTCCTCCCCCCTGCCCCCACCAAGTAATCGTCCCTCTGGATTCCTGTAATAGCCTCCTAAGTAGTATCATACCCCCCTCTTCCCCTTACAATCTGTTTTTCTAAAATAATCTTCTCAAAATCCAGGTTTGATTAGTTTCTCTCCCTTCCCCCCCACTACACACAGACATACGAACGAATACTCATCCTAGAATTCCTAGGCTGCTTAATTGTCTTTAGAGTAAAAGATCAATTAATCCCTAATGTAGTCAGTAAGCTCCTAGCGGATTATTTGGCCCCTGCCTACCCCTCTAGCCACATCTTGGATCTTGTTCCTCCTTGCTTCTTGTTCACAAACTGTACTTTCCTCTTTTTAGTTCCTAGCAGGTGTACTTCCTATCAGCTTTCTCTTTGAGTTCCTCATGGCACTGTTTTTCCTTCCTTCATAGTACTTATTTAAACTTGTGATTATATATTTAGCCATGGAGTTTTTCGATCATCTCGTTCTCCTGCTAGACTATAAGCTCCATGAGAACAAAGGTCATACTAGTTGTGTCTGGTTATTCGTGTGGTTTAACACAGTGTTTAGCCTATAGGAAACTCTCAAACATTATTTGAACAAATGAGAGATGCTCTTTCCTACACCAGGCTCTTGCATGTGCTGTTTTTTCTACCCGGAAAGCTTCCCACTTCCATCCCTCATGCACCTCATAGCTATCCCTCATTCTTCTCCTCAAGGACTTCGCCCAGAGCCCAGAAACTAGGTCAAAACTCTGTGCTTTGAACTGTGTATCCCTTTATAGCACTTACGACAACCTGTACTTAGTTCTCTGCTATTATTTGATTAATATCTGATACCCCTTCCAGACGAAAGTTGCCTTTTTAATTCTGTTATTCACTTTCTGGTAATGTTAGACCACCTTAAATTCAGCTTAGAAAATCAGCAGAAGGTACTAATCCATCCCCAGAACTAGTTGCATTTTTGTTACTATTTCTGAAAGAGGAATCTGTTGCTGGAATAGCCAACTCATGGAAATACTGCTTAATGTCCTGGCATCATGGTAGCAGCATTCTTGGTTTTGGTCTTTCCTAAATCAGTAATTAATTTCTAGTCCTCTCAAGTTACCTTCTTTTAAGTGGAAAATTTTCAAACCCATAGAAAAGTGGATGTGGGGAATATAATGAATTCCCACGTTACTGTCACCCAGTACGGTTAACAACTTAAGAGCCAATCTCATTTCATCTATACTTCATTCATTGTGTCTTCCCTTCCCCATTAGTTTGAAGCAAATGCCAGACATCTTTTAATCTGTTAATACAGGGTGAGCATCCCAAATCTGAAATGCTCCAAATGTTTGAGCATTGACATAATGCTCAAAGAAAATTCTCTTTGGATCATTTCAGATTTCAGATTTTCGGGTTTCGGATGTCCATCCTGAAATCAGAAACACTTACGGTTCTAAGCATTTCAGAGAAGAAAGAGAATACTCAACATGTATCTGAATATATATCTCTAAAAGATGTCTTTCTTTTTAAAGTACTGTAATTACATTATCATTAGCACACTTTTTAAATAAACTCCAAATACTTAAGTGTGTTTTTTTGTTTGTTTGTTTTGTTTTGTTTTGTTTTTTAAGACAGAGTTTCACTCCTGTTGCCCAGGCTGGAGTGCAATAGTGCGATCTTGGCTCACTGCAACGTCTGCCTCCCTGGGTTCAAGGGATTCTCCTGCCTCAGCTTCTTGAGTAACTGGGATTACAGGCGTCTGCCACCATGCCTGGCTAATTTTTTGTATTTTTAGTAGAGACGGGGTTTCACCACGTTGGCCAGGCTGGTCTCGAACTCCTGACCTCAGGCGATCCACCTGCCTTGGCCTCCCAAAGTGCTGAGATTACAGGTATGAGCCACTGCGCCCAGCCATATTTAGTGTTTTCTGATTGTTTTAAATGTCAGCTTTCCTTAATGAGATTCTCTTATTCTCTTATTGAGATTCCTTATTTAACATTTCTCTTAGGCATATGTGGTCCGCCACTTCTCTCTCTCTGTTTCCTCTCTTCCCTTGCAGCTTTATTGGTTGAGAAACAGAATTGTTTGTAGAATTTTTCACAGTATGGATTTTGGTGTTTGCTTCCTTGTGGTGATTACAGTGGTGGTTGGCCTACCGTATTTCCTGTAAATTGGTTAACTGAAGCTAGAGCAATTCTTTCTAATAAAAATACCACATGAGCCATCTGTATAATGTAGCCACACCAAAACGTTTTTTAAGGTAAACTTAATTTTCATATTTTATTTAAAACATATATCCAAAATATTACCATTTTAGCATGCAATGATATAAAATTATAGGTGAGATATTTTAAATTATTTTCCATATTCAGTCTCTGAATACTGTTGCAGGTATATTTTACATGTCATATGTATATTTTACACATAGCATATCATAATATATATCCTATTTCGTATCATATATGTCGTTCACATATACCATATCTCAGTTTGGACCAGCCACATTTTACGTGCTGAGTAGCCCCATGTTGCTGGTGGCTTCTGTACTGGATAGCACAGAATGTCGATCCAGAGCCTTGATCAGATTCAGATTTGATGTTTTTGTTTTTACAGTTCTGCTTCATAAGTGGCATTCAGTGCCAGGGTTTTTTCTGTTGTTTTTGGATGATGTCTGCAGCCACTGATGATCAATTTTAGATCCCGTAGTTCACTAGGTGTTATAGAATGATGATACTCAATTTTTATTATTCCTTTTTCACTGGTTAGCTGGAATGCTTCTAAAAAATAAACTTCCCGGCCGGGCGCGGTGGCTCAAGCCTGTAATCCCAGCACTTTGGGAGGCCGAGGCGGGCGGATCACGAGGTCAGGAGATCGAGACCATCCTGGCTAATACGGTGAAACCCCGTCTCTACTAAAAATACAAAAAACTAGCCGGGCGAGGTGGTGGGCGCCTGTAGTCCCAGCTACTCGGGAGGCTGAGGCAGGAGAATGGTGTAAACCCGGGAGGCGGAGCTTGCAGTGAGCTGAGATCCGGCCACTGCACTCCAGCCTGGGCGACAGAGCAAGACTCCATCTCAAAAAATAAATAAATAAATAAACTTCCCTTCGTCTACTATTTTGATCACCCACTGGTACTGTTTGTATAGGAAAGGAAGAGTAAATATCTTATTCTTTTCCTAGATGTACAGTTTCTTAAAATAATGAGTTTTGCCAGCACTTATCGTTTTTTAGAATCAGTATGAGCATATGAATGGATGGAAGCATATTTGATTTATTTTAATCCATTGCAGTCAAATTATTTACCGTTGTGTCAGATTACTTTATTCTGAATTTTTAAATAACGTAATACATTAAATCATAGGTGTACACAGATTGATTAATTTTCCAAGTGAATACGCCTGTTTGCCCACAACTCAGATCAAGGAAGAAGATTTACTAGTGTCCCAGAAGCTCCCCCACCTTCATCCCTTCCAGTTACTACATATACAAAGGTAACCCTGTCCCAACTTCTAACAGTGTAGGTCAGTTTTCCCTGTTTTTTGTTTATGTTTTTATTTTAAGACAAGAGTCTCACTCTGTCACCCAGGCTGGAGTGCAGTGGTGCAGTCTCGGCCCACTGCAGACTCCGCCTCCTGGGTTCAAGGATTCTCGTGCCTCAGCCTCCCAAGTAACTGGGATTACAGGCATGTGCCCCCGCACCTGGCTAATTTTTGTATTTTTAGTGGAGACGGGGTTTCACCATGTTGGCCAGGCTGGTCTTGAACATCTGGCCTCAAATGATCTGCCTGCCTCAGCCTCTAAAAGTGCTGGGATTGCAGGCGTGAGCCACCATGCCTGGCCCCTTTTGCCTGTTTTTTGTTTCGTAATTCAGATGTGACGTTTACCAGTTTTCAAGGATTATGAAATTCATGTGTTCATTGTAGAATATATAAAAACTTAAAATATACAACTCTGAAACCAAGCTTTTTTTCTGAGTACATAAATACGATTTTTTCTGAAATTGGTATCTTTCTGCATTTTTCTATACCATTATAACATTTTTCTTTAAACCTTTTATTTTAAAATACTGGATTTATAGAAAAGTTAAACTTCTTTAGTGTGGTTGCATTCTCCATCTGTAATGTAGTTAAGTTAATTTGTTACTGTTTTTATTCTGTTTTTGATTGCTTCCCTTCCCTCCATATCTTTTTGGTTTTAATAGTTTAATTTTTTGGTCTGAAGGGTAATGTTGTGAAACAATACTGTGTTCTAAGAAAGAGAGTTATACAGAAAGATATACTCAGAGAACTGTCACTCTCTCTTCATCCCTGCTATACCATTCCTTTCTTCCTCCTCTTTACCTGAATAAACTGTGAGAGGTCTTTTTATCTATCTTCAACCTTTAGAAGATTCTATACCTAAAAATAGTTTTATTTTTGGTAACTGGAAAGCACTCTAAACTTTCCAAGAATATTTGTAACTGTCCCTATTGAGATTTTCTCAATATTTAATGTACACATAATGATAACTTTTAAGCTGATGTTCTTTTACTCCTGTTTTATAGCTAATATAGCAGCTTATCTGTGAACTTACGTTTTTAGCAGACCTTCAGCTTTGATCAACCGAAAAATTACAGATTCACTATGTCTTTCTTTCCAACTAGTACTTCCTAATCATATCCATCTCATCACTTGTTTCCTAAACTGTTAGCCAAGAGATGGACACAATGATATATTTGTAAATTTAACCAGTGTTGAATACAGTGGGGTGTTGGATGCTAAATTTACTTAATTTCTATTGAGACTTTTATCCTATAGTTGTTACCTTCTTATTTTGATCATTATTTTAATTCTTATGCTTCCTGAATTTTTATCCTCTATTCATGAAGTTTGTTGAATCCCTGAATATCCTTAGGACCCTTCTTCATTTGATTTTAGAGTGATCTTTTTTACTACCTCCTGGACATTTCTATTTCGGGAATTTAAATGACAGCCCCTCAGATCAGTCCAAATATACATATTTTGCCTTACCTTTTAACACATAACACTATTCCCTTTGTAATTCGTTTGTGTTGCAGTGATCACAATTTGAGATTATGTAATTGAAACTTCATTGAAGGGCAGGGGTCATCTGTTTTATTCCCTAAAACTTACGTTGTGCTTCTCCTTAAGTTCCTGGCTCAACGTCATCTCCATAGATGATCTTGCTTTCAATCTTGATGGAAAAAAGCCAAAAAGACCAAACAGAAAGACTTTGGAGTTGAGAAGGAATCAGAAACAGTTCAGTGTGGCAGCTTTGCTCACAGAGGGAACTCGGAGGGTCACGGAGTGTTCTTAATACCTTTACTCTTCGGTTTTCCTAATGGGGAACTCCATGGCATCAAGAAAGTGTTCCTTGAAGATTTGAGGAAATTTTATTATTTTATGATGTCAGGTAAATGAGGTGTATTGATAGCAAAAATTGAGGGATCTTAGGCTTTGATGTATTCTCTGGACAGTAAGTAGTGTTTTGTATTAGCTCCATTGGTTTTCATGTATCCTCATTGTCTGCTCCTTCTCAAGTTCCTTTGGTTGTCCACAGGATTATCTTAGTCCTGACTGGGTAATTACATCTTTTCCGCTTGACTTCAGCGCTGCTACTTGGTTGACTACTCAAGAGCCATCTTGAACTCCGCCCCCACTTCTCCCTAACTTTCTAACTGGTTTCCCTTTCTCAAATCATTTTCCCATTACAGCCTTCAGAATGAATTCTGATTATATCATTTGATTGTCAAAAATTCTTTAGTGTCTTCCGTTTGAGTTTAAAGTCATTGGCATTATATTATAAAGCCCATTGTGATCTGATACCCTTGCACCTTCTCTCCTTTCCCTCTCTCCCTGTTCCACAAATTGTACAACTTAGTCATTTCAAAGCCAGCATCATGTGTAGCAGCACACAATCTTGCTGACGTGCTGTTTCTTCTGAAACATCTTTCTCCACTCTTTTCGTGGACACCCTTCACGCTCGAACTCAAAACGGTCGCTGTTTCAGGGAATAGGTCTCTGAGCTTCACAGCAGACACAGTCCTTTTGCATCTTCCATAACAGCTCTTATCTATTTGGTGCAAAAGTTAATTTATTTTGCTGCAAAAAGCTCTTATCTTTTGATGCTATTTTAATGGCAAAAGCTGCAATTATTTTTGCACCAACTTAAATACCATTTATTTAGTGTTCTCAGCTGCTTCTTTGAGCCCCTAGGCAGGAAGAGGGATCTATTTTTGGCCTCCCCAACACTTACTGTATCTGATACATGTTTGTTGAATGAATGAATGAATGAATGAATGATACATGGATTGTTTTTGAAATTACAGCCGTAAGGATAGTAAAATTTAACTGGCTGTGTATTTAGATAATGTTGAGTTCTTCATTTGGAGTATACTTTGTATCTTCTTTTGGATTTGTTCTTCCAGTTATAGGCTCATCCTGTCTTGTCAGTTCTTGTGCCCTCCTGTCTTTCCCCATTCAGTAATCAGTCCTAAAGGACAGTGAAACTGCCTAGAACTAGGATCTGAAGTTTTGGCAGGAAGCCCTTCAGAGTTGGTGATCTGAGTAGTGTCTTTGCCAGCTGGAGCTTAGAACAAAGAAACTAAACAAACTCTTGGCAGATTCTGAAATACAGCTTTTTGCTTCTTCAGAAATTGTGATTCTAGTCAGTTGATGCTTAGAAATGTGCACAGAACTCAGAATCCAGCAACCATGAATTGCAGTCACTTTTGATGCCTGCAGTGCTTCACTAATTACTGAATTTGTAGCTGTTCATTGGAATTATAGTCTAATAGAATTTTGGAGCTAGAAAGGTCTGTTCATTTGCGATAATTTCACCCATTTCCCTAATTGTATAGGTGAGGAAAATTAAGATCATGTTTCTAGTTGATGATACCTTTGGGCTCTGGTCTCCTTATGCTTGGTCTAGTTCATTTCCTGTTTACCAACATCTGTCTGAGTTATTAGGGAATGGCAGTGCTAGAATCATGCTTAGAGGAATAATACATTTTTCCCCTTGATCTCCTACAAGCCTAAATGTCTTGAGCCTGAGACTGGTAATTTACCGGAAGCTTTTTGTGCAAGTTACGCAATTATCTATCTCTTGTGTATTTTTGAAATGAGAAAATGACAAGCAAGTTTACGATAAGGATATTAAGTTTTAAAAATATTTTATAAGTAATAGATGAATGTGATTAAAAGTGCAAAGGGCTTCCAGTGAAAAAGTGCAAAGGGCTCCCAGTGAAAAGTGATACTCCTCCCACCTGGTTTTCCTTTCTCCACCCCAGAAGCCATGCGTTTCTTAGGTATTCTTCCAAAGGAACCTCCCCACCCCTTGCTTTTCTAAAGAATTAAAATTCTCAGTCGTTAGTGAACATTTTTTCTTTATGGAATGCTCATGAAAATAGTGGTTAATAAATTTACTGGTACTAAAAATGTCTTTTATCAATTTTAGCTTTGATTTCTGAGTGATTTACTAGAAGGATTTCTTAGTTTTTCCCCAGCATTTTATTATGGTCACTTTCAAACACATAGCAAGATTGAAAGAAGTCTACCATGGATACCTGAATCCCAACCACTAAGGTTCTACCATTATCATTTTACTGTATTTGCATTATTACATATTTATGTGTTTGTGCGTCTGTCCATTCCTCAGTTCATTCAGAACTCCTCATCAGGACTGTCTGGTTATAGAAACAACCATGGATAGAATTTGCTGCTTTTGCCACAGAAGCAAATGAAAGGCTAGAGAATGGAGAGAAATGACATGGTCCATGATACTGGGAATATATTTTTCTGTTGTTTTTTAAAAAAGATAAGGAGTGGTAAAACATAGTAACTCACTTATATTATGGATTAAGTTGGTTTAGTGGCTGGTCAAGAGCCTAACCACTTCTTTTGATGTTTCATTCTCAATTACTTCTACATAGGTCTTCCTTCAGGTAAATCAAGCTATATTTGATGTTTAACAGAGAAGTTTGTTGAGATGTGTACTTTTCCAGTCCTCCAAAGAAAAACTATATTGATTTTGATATGGAATGGTGAGGACAATTATGTTTTAGTATTTTAGTCTTCTCCCTTGGACAAAGTAAGTTTCTGGAGACTGTACATTAAGACCTTAATGTGCCAGGAGTGGTGGCTCACGCCTGTAATCCCAGCACTTTGGGAGGCAGAGGCAGGCAGATCACGAGGTCAGGAGATGGAGACCATCCTGGCTAACACGGTGAAACCCCATCTCTACTAAAAATACAAAAAGATTAGCCAGGCATAGTGGCGGGCGCCTGTAGTCCTAGCTACTCGAGAGGCTGAGGCAGGAGAATGGCGTGAACCTGGGAGGCGGAGCTTGCAGTGAGCCACTGCCTTCCAGCCTGGACGACAGAGCGAGACTCCGTCTCAAAAATAAATAAATAAATAAGACCTTAATGTATAAATTGCTAACAGGAGAATAAACATTTTTTATAATTAACAATAAGAACGTTAATCCTCTTAAACATTATTTGATTTTCCTAAAAGCCAAGTGAAAAACAGATACAGATGCTTCTCAACTCACTTAGAACAATGTCCTGATTAAACTCATCATAAGTTGAAAGTATTTTAAGTCAAAAATGCATTTAATACACCCAACGTACCCAATATCATAAGCTTAGCCCAGCCTACCTTAACCATGCTCAGAACGCTTACATTAGCGTATAGTTGTGCAAAGTTATCTAACACAAAAGCTTACTTTACAGTAAAGTGTTGAATATCTCATATAATTTCTTGAATACTGTAGTGGAAATGAAAAGCAATGGTTGTATGGGTACCATCGTCAAGTCAGAAAATCAAGCTGACCCATCCTAAGTCAGGACTGTCTGTATTTGAAATGTCGAATAAGAATGAGATTTGGTGAATATGGTTTGAAATACATTGCCAGTTTGTTCTGATGGGGAATGGAGAAAGGAAGATAAAACACCTGATAGAAAAATGTCACCCACAGTCCTTTTACTTTGAAGATGATAAACAGTGTTAACATTTTATCCTTTCAGCCTTTATTCCCTACTAATGTTTAAACAAAATTAGGATAACCATGTACACAGTGTTTTACAACCTGCTCCCCCCTTTATGTTAAATAATTTTTCCCATTTGATTAACATCATCTTACAAAATGGAAAACTGTATTCATTAAGACCTTAGAGAGGATGATTAACTTTCTTACCATAGAGTGTGTTATCAAGGAGAGTTAAGTGCATGTTATCACATCACTTGCGGTTTGGACTGATAGGAAAAAGATTAAAAAGGCAGTAAAACAATGTCACTGGTTAATGAAATAGATCAAGAAAAGATGAGCTGAGAGCTATGCAGGCAGTTCTCATTCTTAATATCAGCTGAGATTGGACAAACTGGCAACTATTGCAGATACTTTTATCATGTATACGTTAGTGGGACTGTTGATGTTTAGCTGATTTACTCATACTATTGTTGCTTCTCATGGATGGAAGAATTTTTTTTTTAATGCGTTATCCCAGTCAATGTTTGTTTAAAAAAAACAAAAACAAAAAAAACAGCTTTGTTTCCCGTAGAGTTCTCATTAAAGGGAGGTTTTGCTGCACTGGAAGATTGAAACAAAACGCTGGTGAGGTTGGCAATTCTTATCTATGGGAGTGAACAGAGAGATCCTTTCTCTGTCCTCTCTCATTCATCTGGCAGGATAGTTAATCTAGTCGCTTTGAATTTAGGGAAGCAGGCTTTCTTTGTAGGGGCTTACTTTCTAAAATGGCATTCATCTTCAATTAAAGTCGCTCTGGGAAAGGAGAGATTGGGCCCATGGCACCTTGATAGGCGTATTCTCATGATGCTAATAACAGCAGTAAGAGAAGACAGACCTCACCTATGAAATAGGCATTATATGGTGTGACTAGTGGTCTGAGAGTGTCATGCTTAGCCTTCTCCCATTTTACTTTACCTTTTGATAACTCTGAAGAATCTTTTTAAAATTTACTTGTAAATACATTTTAGGAGTCCCAATTTCGTAAAATGGTAACGTTAAGAGAGACTGAAATATTTTAAGTCTCCAAGAGCAGTTAACCCCATTTAAAAGAAATTTATTTTGAATTCTTTACTGCTGATTCCTTAGATCAAGCTTGTCCAACCCGTGGTTCACAGGTCGCATGCGGCCCAACACAAATTCGTAAATTTTCCTAAAACTTTAGGAGATGGGTTTTTTTTGCGATTTTTTTTTTTTTTTTTAAAGCTCATCAGCTTTCATTAGTGTTAGTGTATTTTATGTGTGGCCCAAGACAATTCTTCTTTCAGTGTGGCCTAGGGAAGCCAAAAGATTGGACACCCCTGCCTTAGATAATAATTTATTTTCCTCTCTAGTGAGAGGCTCATGACAAGAGGTAAAGCTGAAGTACACTATAATTTGGGTGGGACCTGTATTGGAGCTCATATCGCTTTTATTTTATAATGATGCTTGGGGGAGTTTGGGAGATTGTTCTTTTTTGTTTTTGTTTCTTGTGTGTGTCTGCGTGTGTGATACATACACTAGAAAAGCTGTTCTTTTTCTTTTGGTTATAAGTGAAGCTTGAGAAGGTAATTCTGTAGCAAAACTGAAACTAGGTAGAACAGTCATGTTTGTGACCTTAAAGCCGCCATTTGCCAAACCTAGCAGTGGTTTTATCTGTTTTCCTGTAACATGTATATTTATAATTACTGTGTTCAGAGGCATTTCTCTTCCTTTGTAAAACATGAGATGCTTTTAAATGTTTACATGCCGTTAGATATTTTAAGATAATACCGCTCCAGTTTTTACTCTTTTCTATCGAATATTAAGTACAAAGGTGCAGAGTTAGCTTGAATACTGATTTCAGCTTGCATGAAATGAATATAGAGCAGCTGTCCAAATTAAGTTAAAAACAAAGGAAGTTCCTGTGTGTCGTTTCCTGTCTCTTAAAAGCAAACAAAAAACTTTCCATAATTATTAAGGTCCTTTCAGGGTATCTCTAATATTAACAGTGTGAATTTTGGTATTTCAATATGCTGAATTGTTGGATGTTCTTGCTCACCTTATTAAGGACATTTTCTTAAAAGGTAAATGATTTATTTTTCTTTTCCTTTATCAGAGCACAGCAATGGAGGAAACAGCTATATGGGAACAACATACAGTGACGCTTCACAGGGTAAGTTTGTGTTGCAGTAAATAATCTGTGTATAACTCAGGATACTGGCAGCTTGGAAAACAATGGAGGAAAGCCAGATGTCAGGAAGCCAGAGGAAGGAGGAAACTTTTTCTATATTCTTTTGTTTAAAATTAGAGTTAAAATAATTTTTTATTAAGGTCAAAAGTGAGCATGATTACTTTTTCATATATCCTTTTGAGTATTTGCTGCTTTTATTCCTGACTTAAAAAGTAAGTGATATGCTTTTTAAGTTTTTGAGTGATCAGATAAAAGACTCTGTATATTAGTATAAATTATTATAAACTGCTTCAACCGGCCGGGCGCGGTGGCTCAAGCCTGTAATCCCAGCACTTTGGGAGGCCGAGACGGGCGGATCACGAGGTCAGGAGTTCGAGACCATCCTGGCTAACACGGTGAAACCCCGTCTCTACTAAAAAATACAAAAAATTAGCCGGGCGAGGTGGTGGGTGCCTGTAGTCCCGGCTACTCGGGAGGCTGAGGCAGGAGAATGGCGTAAAAACCCGGGAGGCGGAGCTTGCAGTGAGCTGAGATCCGGCCACTGCACTCCAGCCTGGGCGACAGAGCGAGACTCCGTCTCAAAAAAAAAAAAAAAACAAAAAAACTGCTTCAACCTTTCTGAGTATATATACATGCATTGTGGGAGTGAAGTTAGAAATTAAACCGGTTGTATGCATAATAAAATCCTAAAAGATACTTAATTGATTTCAACCATGTTGACCCAAGCTGTTGCTTAAACAATTGCAGACGCGAGAAGAGAGATGAGTAGTAGTGAGAGATGAGGTCTTACTTGGTGGGACTAAGAACTTTGTCTGAAGTGAGGCTGCTATCAATTTGAATTCTAGTTCTTCCTTTCTCTTGCTTTAGAAATGGGGAAGTGATTCAGTCACCTTCGAAAGCCTTGATTTTCCCAAGTTTAAAATGGAACAAATTGACACCAGTTCATGCTTTACCAATTTGTAAAGTTAAGTGCCTCTCAAAATTCTCTTTCCTCTCTTTGAAGAGAGCTGAATCTACTGATTACTCCCTTTCTTAGAGAATGTATGGAAAGAGAGAATATTTAAATATTGACCTTGCACTTTACACTTACTATTTCTGCCGGCTGTATCCATTAGTAGGAAGATGGAAAGGGAAAAGAGTCATGTTCCTGGACTCTGCCCCTGATTATCTCACGAATGTTTGGATCTGCACATAGTAGATAATGGGTAAATTAATTATTAAAAAATAGTGGTTTTTGGCCAGGTGAGGTGGTTCACGTCTGTAATCCCAGCACTTTGGGAGGCCGAGTCAGATAGATCACGAGGTCAGGAGATCGAGACCATCCTGGATAACACAGTGAAACCCTGTCTCTACTAAAAATACAAAAAAATTAGCCAGGCATAGTGGCGGGTGCCTGTAGTCCCAGCTACTCGGGAGGCTAAGGCAGGAGAATGGCGTGAACCTGGGAGGCGGAGTTTGCAGTGAGCTGAGATCGTGCCGCTGCACTCCAGCCTTGGCGACAGAGCAAGATTCCCTCTCAAAAAACTTTATAGTCAACTTTGTAATGTTTCATTATTAAATGGTGAAGAAAATCATTAAATAATACTAACCTTAACTTTCATAAACCTGCAATATGGCCTCCCTTTGTTTGAAATGTATTGATAGGCAGCATATTTAAATCAGATACATACGATTAAACATATAAAATAACTTCTTACCTTATGACTGGTGGTGATGTCAATGATTTGCTATTATTTTTATCACATTACGTTTGTTTTTATTAAGACTTTCATTGTTTTTATTGGTATAATTTACATATAGTAAAATTGACCCTTAGTGTACAGTTCTGAGTTTTGACAAGCGTACACAGTCATGTAACCACCACAATTAAAATACAAGACAACTTCAATACAAAAACTTTCCCTTACACCTATTTTTAATCATCCCTGTGCCCTCACCTCCACTTAACCAATGATATGGTTTCTTTTTGTACTTTTTTGCCTTTTCTAGAATGTCATATAAATGGACTCATATAACATGTAGCCTTTTGAGACTGACTTCTTACACGTAGCCTAATGTATTTGGGATTTCTCCATGATGTTATTCTATCAGTAGTTTCTCTTATTGCAGAGTAGCATTTCATTGTATGAATGTATAATTGTGTGTCCATTCTCCAGCTGTGGTATATTTGGGTTTTACAGTTTCCATTGATTATGAACAAACCTCCTTTAGTGTACAGATTTTTGTATGAACATAACTTTTTATTTCTTTTGGGTAAATACTTAGGAAAAGACTTGGCTGTGGGTCCCATGGTAACAAGTTTTAAAGAAATGGTCAAACTCTCTATACCATCTAACACCGCCACTGGCAGTGTATAAGAGCTCCAGTTGTTCTGTGTCCTCATCAGCACTTGATACGGGTTGAGCATCCCAAATCTGAAATCTAAAATGCGAAATTCACAACTTTTTGGTGATGACGTCTTGTTTAAAAGAAATGCTCGTTGGAACATTCTGAATTTTGGATTTTCAGATTATGAATGCCAAACTGGTAAGTGTAATGCAAGTATTCCCAAATCCAAAACATTTGAAATCTGAAACACTTCTGGTCCCAAGCATTTCAGGTAAAGGATACTCAATCCGTATTGTGAGATTTGAAAAAAAAAAAAAAAAAAAAAAAAAAAAGGCTGCGCACGGTGGCTCACGCCTGTAATCCCAGCAATTTGGGAGGCAGAGGCTGGTGGGTTACCTGAGGCCAGGAGTTCGAGACCAGCCTGGCCAATATGGTGAAACCTCATCTCTACTAAAAATACAAAAATTAGCCAGACATGATGGCCCACGCCTGTAGTCCCAGCTACTTGGGAGGCTGAGGCAGGAGAATTGCTTGAACCTAGGAGACAGAGGTTGCAATGAGCCGAGGTTGCGCCATTGCACTCCATCCTGGGCAACAGAGCAAGACAAACTGCCATTCAATATGTACCTAGTGGTATCACATGTGGTTTTAGTCTGCTTATCTCTAAAGACTCATGATCTCTTGATGTGCTCATTTGTTACCCATATATCTTTGGTAAAATGTATTCAAATCTTTTGCCCATTTTTAATTGGGCTTGTCTTATTGAGGTTTTATAACCTTGTGGCAAAATACAACATAGACTTCACGTATTCCAGTCTGTTGCCTATTTTTAAGCCCTATGTTGCTTGTTTTTTAGTTGTTGAGTTGCAGTAGTCTTTATATATTTTGGATATTAGCCAGTTATTAAATATATGATTTGTAAATATTTTTTTCCTTTCCATGGATTGCCTTTTTACTCTGTGATTGTTCTTTTTGGTACACAGAAGTTACTGAGTTTTGAGAGGTTTTTTTTTGGTTTTTGATTTATTCATTTATTTATTTATTTACGTATTCAGGATACAGGTTCTTTATCAGGTATTATTTTGTAAATATTTTTTTCCCATTCTGTGATTTGCCTTTTCTTTCTCATAATGACAGTATCTTTTGCAGTACATGCTTTAAGTTTTGATAAAGCTCTGGCCAGGTATAGGGGCTCATGCCTGTAATCCCAGCACTTTGGGAGGCCGAGTCAGGCGAATCACTTGAGGCCAGGAATTTGAGACCAGCCTGGCCAACATGGTGAAAGCCCATCTCTACTAAAAATACAAAAATTAGCTAGGAATGTTGGCATGTGCCTATAGTCCCAGGTACTCGGGAGGCTGAGGCAGGAGAATCGCTTGATCCCAGGAGGCAGAGGTTGCAGTGACCTGAGATCATGCCACTGCACTTCAGCCTGGGTGACAGAGTAAGACTCCGTCTCAAAAGGAAAGATAGAAAAATTTTTGATAAAGTCCAGTTTGTTAATTTTTGCTTTTATCAATCATGCTTTTGGTTTTGTATCTCAGAAATCTTTGCCAAACCCAAAATCAAAAAGTTTTTCCTCTGTTTTCCTTTAAAAGTTTTATTTCTGTTAATTCTGTTTGTGCCATGAGATACGGGCAGAGAGTTTTTTTTTGTTCATATAGATGTCCAGTATTTATTTTGAAGAAGCATTTTGTTTGAAAGGTTACACTTTGGCTGTTTAGTTGCCTCTCTCCCTTTGTCAAAAATAAATTGACCATGTATTTCTGGACTCCCTTGTCTGGTCCGTTGATCTGTGTGTCTGCCTTTTTTACCACCTACTTCTGTATCTATTACTGTAGCTTTATATTAAATGTGGAAATCAGGTAGGGCAAATCCTTCAAATACTTTAAAAAATTATTTTGGCTATTCTAGCTCCTTTGCCTTTCTGTATAAATTTTAGAATAATTTTGTCAACTTTTATCTTCCTTCCATCAAAGAAAATAAAACCTGCTGGGATTTATTGGGATTGCATTTGAATCTACAAATCATGGGAGAGAATTAACATTTTAACAATATTGAATATTCCAAACTCTGAATATAATGTTATCTCCTCATTGTTTTATTTCTTTAATGTATTGTAGTTTTTGGCAAATAGATCCTGCACACATTTTGTTAGGTTTATAGTTAAATATGTCATGTTTCTTGGTGCTATTGTAAATAGTTTTTTTTTTTTTTTACTTCAATATTTGATTGTTCCCTGTTACTGTGTAGAAATGCAGTTTGTTTGTTTGTTTTTTAATAGCAACCTTGCAGTCTTAAAATTACTAGTTGTAGGAACTTTCTTGTGTAGATTCCTTGGTGTTTTCCTATGTGTAGGCAGTCATGTCATCTGTGTATAGAGGCAGTTTTTTCCCTCCTTTTGAATGCTCTTTATTTCTTTTTCTTGTCTTCTTGCACTAGCTTGAACTTTCAGGATGTTGTTAATTAGGAATGGTGAGTAGGCATACTTACCTTACTCCTAATACTGGGTAAAAGCTGTCTTTCATCAGTAAGTGTTTTTTTGGTTGATGCCTTTTGTCAGGTTAAGGAAGTTCCCTTGTATTTTTGTTTTGCCATTTGTTAGATTGAGGAAGTTCCCTGTATCTGGTGCTAGAGTTTTCTTTGTGGGAAGGGTTTTCATTACAAATCCAGTTTCTTTAACTTTGTATATAAATATTCAGGTTATGTGTTTCTTCCTTGTTACAGTTTTGTTTTGTGTTTTGGTAGGTTGTATCTTTTTTTTTTTTTTTTTTTTTTTGAGACAGTCTTGCTGTATCACCCAAGCTGGAATGCAGTGGTATGATCTCGGCTCACTGCAGCCTCTGGGGTTGAAGCGCTTTTCCTGCCTCAGCCTCTCGAGTAGCTAGGACTATAAGCATGCGCCACCAGACCTGGCTAGTTTTTGTGTTTTTAGTAGAGCTGGTGTTTCACCAGGTTGGCTGGGCTGGTCTTGAACTCCTGTCCTCAGGCAGTCCTTCCACCTCAGCCTCCCAAAGTGTTGGGATTACAGGTGCGAGCCACAGTGCCTGACCAGTAGTATCTTTCAAAATATTTGTCTTTATCATGTAAGTTGTTAAAATTACGAGCATAACATTGTTCATACTATTCCCTTATTTTTAATTTTGGATTTTGGATGGTTCTGTAAGGCTGTTTTGTTTTGTTTCATTATTTATATTGGTAATTTGTGTCTTATTTCTTCGTCAGTCTGGCTAGAGGTTTGACAGTTTTATTGATCTTTTCAAAATACCTGCTTTCGTTTTCATTGATACTCTTTATTCTGTTTTCTGTTTCATTGATTTCTGCTCTTATTTTAATATTTTCACCCTTTTGTTTACCTTGAGTTTCAATTAAGTTCTTTTGATAGTTTTTTGTTTACTAGAAGTGAGATTATTCATTAGAGACCACAGGTGCAGTTTGCTATTACCACATTATATCTTTTCCCTACTACCTTTTCAGTTTTTTCAATAAGCAAAATAACATAAGACACCTTTAAATTAGCTGAAGTATGTCTTCCCTTTGTATGCTCTTGCTTGGTTTTGTTAGGAATTCATGTGTAGGAAAATAATGTATTTACCACAAGCCTGTGTCTCATTAGCTCAGGGAAAGTGAGAAAGATCCTGAATATTAAGAAAACAGAATCTGATTTTTCTGACCTTGTTAAAAAGTGTCATACCAATTCATCGTGGTAGGTAATGGCTCAGGCAAGTCTGTTATGATAATGCCTGCTTTAGATGATTAGTGCAGCTTCCATTTTGTACCTGGCTTCTTTCTGTGCCTCAATTTTTTTTTTTTTTTTGCCATGAGAGGGCAGCCCAGAAAATGTCATCAGAAGATACATAGAGATAAGAGAGGTGTATAACTAACAATTCTTTGGTTGTTAAATATACTGACTGTTGCACTAGGAAAATAGCTGAGTTTCCTCTGAGCCTTATCACAGAGAGACTATGACAAAATCAAAGTCCTCACCAGCCATCCCTCCAGGAATGGTTTTTTGGTTGTTTTTTGTTTGTTTTTGTGTTTTTTGAATTAAAAAAAAAATAGATTTTCAGTGCAAGTAGTAATAAAAAGTCTCCACTCAAAGAAAAGCCCAGGACCTGATGGCTTCACTGCTGAATTCTACCAAACATTTAAAGAAGAATTATATCACTCCTACTCAAACTATTCCAAAAAGCTAAGAAGAGAATACTTCCAAATTCATTCTACGAGGCCAGTATTTCCCTGGTACCAAAACCAGACAAAGACACAACAAAAAAAGAAAACTACAGGCCAGTATCTTTGAACAGAGATGCAAAATCCTCAAACCAAATTCAACTACGTATTTAAAAGATCATTCATTGTAATCAAGTGGGATTCATCCCAGGGATGCAAGGATGGTTCAGCATACTCTGATATGGTTTGTGTTTGTGTCCCTGCCCAAATCTTATGTTGATTTGTAATCCCCATTGTTTGAGGAGGGGCCTGGTGGAAGGTGATTGGATCATAGGAGGGGAGTTCTCATGAATGGTTTAGCACCACCTCCCCTTGCTACTGTATAGTGAGTGAGTTCTCATGAGATCTGGTTCTTTAAACCTCCCTGCTCTCGTCTCTCTCCTACTCTGGCCATGTGATCTGTGTGTTCCCCTCTTGCCTTCTGCCCTGATTATACATTTCCTGAGGCCTCCCCAGAAGCAAAGCAGATGCTGTCATGCTTGCTGTACAGCCTGCAGAATAGTGACCCAGTGAAACCTCTTTTTTTAAGTAAATTGCCCGGTCTCAGGTATTTCTTTATAGCAGTGAGAGAACCACCTAATACATATTCAGATCTGTAAATTTGATACATCACATCAAAAGAATGAAGGACATAAAACGTGTGTCCATTTCTATAGATGCCAAAAAAGTATTCAGTAAAATTCAGCATCCCTTCATGATAAAAACTCAACTGGATGTAGAAGGAACATGCCTCAACATAATAAAAGCCACAGACAGATAAACCCACAGCTAGTATCATGGGGGGAAAATCTGAAACCTTTCCTGTATGTAAGATCTGGAAGAAGGCAAAGATACCCACTTTCACCACCTTTCTTCAGTGTGGTGCTGGAAGTCCTAGCCAGAGCAATTAAACAGGAGAAGAAAAGAAAAGGCATCCAAATTGGAAAGAAAGAAGTTAGATTACTCTTGTTTGCAGACAATAGTATCTCAAATTTAGAAACACCTAAGGACTCTACCAGAAAACTGTTAGAACTGAGGTTTAGTAAAATTGCAGGATACAGAATCAGCATATAAAAATCAGCAGCATTTCTGTATGCCAAGAGCAAACAATCTGGAAAATAAACCAATAAAATAATCTTATTTACAGTAGCTACAAATAAAATACGTAGGAATAAACTTACCCAAAGAAGCAAAAAATTTCTACCGTGAAAACTATAAAAGACTGATGAAAGATATTGAAGAGGACACCAAAAAGTGGAAAGATACTCCATGGTCATGGATTCAGTATTGTTGGAATCAGTGTTTTAAAATGGCCACACTACCCGAAGGAATTTACAGATTCATTGCAACCCTTGTCAAAATACCAATGACGTTCTTCACAGAAGAATGTTTTGGGATTGGAAAAACAGTCCTAAAATTTCTGTGGAACCACAAAGACCCAGAGTAGGCAAAGCAATCCTGGGCAAAAAGAACAAAACTGAAGAAATCACATTACATACATTATGTGACTTCAAATTATACTCCAGAGCTATAGCATGGTGCTGGCACAAAAACAGACACAGACCAATGGAACAGAATAGAGAGCCCAGAAAAAAATCCACACATTTACAGCCAACTCATTTTCAACAAAGTCACCAAGAACATTGGGGAAAGGACAGTCTGCAATAAATGGTGCTGGGAAAATTGGACATCCACATGTAGAAGAATGAAACTGGACCCCTATCTCTTGCTATATACTAAAACAAATCAAAATGGATTAAACACCTGAAGTTATGAAACTACTAGAAGAAACATTGGGAAATACTGAATGTCATTGGTCTGGGCTAAGGTTTCTTGAGTAAGACTTCCAAAGAACAGGCAACCACAACAAAACGGACAGTGGGATCACGTCACGCTCAAAGCTGCTGCACAATAAACACTCAACAAAATGAAGCAACAACCCACAGAATGAGAGCAAATATTTGCATACTCCCCAGCTGGCAAGAGATAATAACCAGAATATATAAGGAGCTAAAACAATAGGAAAAAGAAATCCCATTTTAAAATGGGCAAAAGATCTGAAGCCCAAGAGCTGAATAGATGTTTCTCAAAAGAAGACATATGGATAAATGGTCAACAGGTATATGAAAAAATGGTCCACATCGCTAATCAGAGAAATACTCATCAAAACTATAATGAAATATTTCATCTCAGTTAAAATGGCTTTTATCAAAAACACAGGCAATAACAAATGCTAGTGAGCATGCAGAAAAAAGAGAACTCTTATATGTTGTTGATAGGAATGTAAACCAGTACAGTCACTATGAAGAATAGTATGGAGGCCGGGCGTGGTGGCTCACGCCTGTAATCCCAGCACTTTGGGAGGCCGAGGTGGGCGGATCACGAAGTCAGGAGATCGAGACCATCCTGGCTAACACGGTGAAACCTCATCTCTACTAAAAATACAAAATAAAAAAAATTTTTTACACAAAAAAATGGGGTGGGCATGGTGGCAGGCACCTACTAGTCCCAGCTACTCGGGAGGCTGAGGCAGGAGAATGGCGTGAACCTGGGAGGCGGAGCTTGGAGTGATCCTAGATTGCTCCACTGCACTCCATCCTGGGCAACAGTGCCAGATTCTGTCTCAAAAAAAGAAAAACAAAAATATTATGGAGGCTCCTCAAAAACTAAAAATAGAGCAACCATATGATCCAGCAATTCCACTGCCGAGTATATATCCCAAAGAAAGGCCTGGGTACGGTGGCTCATGCCTGTAATCCCAGCACTTTGGGAGGACAAGGTGAGCAGTTCACCTGAAGTCAAGAGTTCAAGATCAGCCTGACCAAAATAGAGAAACCCTGTCTCTACTAAAATCCAAAATACTAGCCAGATATGGTGGTGTGCACTTGTAGTCCCAGCTACTCAGGAGGCTGAGGCATGGGAATTGCTTGAACCCGGGAGGCAGAGATGGCAGTGAGCCAAAATCACACCATTGCACTCCAGCCTGGCAACAGAGTGAGACTCTGTCTCAAAAAAAGAAAGAAAAAGAAATCAATATATCAAAGGGATAACTGCACTCACATGTTTATTCCAGCATTATTCATGATAGCCAAGTTATGGAATCAACATAAGTTTCTCATTAGTTGATGAAGGGATAAAGAAAATGTAAATATGCTCTATGGAATATTACTCAACCATAGAAAAGAATGAAATCGTATCATTTGCAACAACATGAATGGGACTGGAGGACATTACGTTAAGTGAAATAAGCCAGGCACAGAAAGACAAGTGCCACATCTTCTCACTCATGTGGGAACTAAAAAAAAGAAAAAAGAAAAAATGAACTCACGGAGACAGAGAGTAGAATGATGGTTACCAGAGACTGGAAGGGATGGTGGGGAATTGGGGATAGAGAAGACTTGGTTAATGGGTGCAAAACTACAGTTAGAAGGAGTAAGATATAGGCCGGGCGCGATGGCTCACGCCTGTAATCCCAGCACTTTGGTAGACTGAGGCGGGTGGATCACGAGGTCAGGAGGTCGAGACCATCCTGGCTAACACAGGTAAAACCCCGTCTCTATTAAAAATATAAAAAATTAGCCAGGCGTGGTGTCGGGCGCCTGTAGTCCCAGCTACTCGGGAGGCTGAGGCAGGAGAATGGCGTGAACCTGGGAGGCAGAGCTTGCAGTGAGCCGAGACCACACCACTGCACTCCAGCCTGGGTGACAGAGCAAGACTCTGTCTCAAAAAAAAAAAAAAAAGGAGTAAGATATAGTGTTTAGTAGCACAATAGGGCAACTATCATTAATTTTTTATATATTTCACAGTAACTAAAAGAGTGGAATTGGAATGTTCGTGACAACAAAGAAATGATAAATGCTTGAGGTTCTGGATATCCGAGTTACCCTGATTTGATCGTTACACATTATACTTGTATCAGAATGTGTGACGTGGATCCCATAACAACTATTATTTACTATAATAATTAAAAATAAAAATATGTTTTAAATCTTTGGACAATGAAAGAGTCTTGCCAGTGCGAGCTGAGAGAGTTATGTCAAAGCATGATAACTTAATTGACTTCATTCTCTGAGGCTACAGAACGATACTTTCAACTGTCTCCGTCTTTTGGTGTTCTAAGATGGTGCCAAATAAAATTTAGACTGTCTAGAGCAGGGTCAGCAAAGTATTTATTTAAAGAGCCAAATAGTAAATAAGTATTTTAGGCTTTGCAGACCATAAGTCTCTGTCAAAAGTACTCAGCCCTGCAGCCGTATTGTAGAAGCAACCATAGACAACAGGCAAACGAATGAATGTGGCTGTGTTCCAACTGTGGGCCATAGTGTACTGACCACTGATTAGAGCAGTGGCCCTCCGGTTTTATTGTAAAGAGGGATCAACTGCGCAGTCCCTACCCATCAAAGATTCTTAGTCTGTCTGGGCTGGGACCCCTAACACGTATTTTAAATGGGCTTCAGTTTGAAATGAAGGACTATGGCCTGTGGCATCCCACTTTTAAGCAACACTCACAGAGGAATGAGAAAGCTCGTTCTCTCTGAGGTGAGCAAGTGGGCTTTTGGCAGTGGTAGTAACTGAAGGGGATAATTTGAAACTATATTCTCTTGGCAATAACCTGGAGTATAGATACTCTGTATTGCCAAGTAAGGACAAATTCATATTCTTTGACATCTGACAGTCAATTTTATGAAAGTTGGAGGTCATTTTATTAAAAAGCCATTTAATTGATGAGAACCTATCATTTTCTGCTATTTACTGTCTAAAATAATATATGCTTCATTCTTTCATTTGTATTTCCAGAAGGTACTTTCTTCATCTTACATTTTAGAAACCATTGAAACCCTATTCATTCTTAAAGACTAAGTAATTTTTTGGTGTTCCACTGTGTGCCAAGCACTGTTGCACTCTTGTAGGCCCTGGAATTATATCAGAAAAAACAGGCAGAATTTGCCTCCTCATGGATTCTGATCTCTCTGCTGGTCCTCAGTGACAGTTGAATATGTACATCGGATAGTTGTTTACCCCATCTTCTACTACATGATAACTTTCACAACGGTTGGAAATCTTAAGTCAGTTTTCTATCCCCTTAGTGCTTGGTACCTAGTTCTGCCCCAAAAAACTGAATTCTCTAGGACACCAGTCATGTTGAATAAAAGTCACTCTTGGGAGGTATAGAACAGCACTGCCCAGTAGCAGTATAATATAAACCACATATGTAAATTTAAGTTTTTTAGTCTTCCTATTAAAAACTGTAAAAAAAAAAAAAAAAAAAAAACAGGTGAAACTAACTTTATAATAGGTCTTATTTTAAAGTATGTACAAAATATATTTCAACATGTGATAAGTTTAAAAATTGATCAATTGAGTCCTACAAAATTGTTCACTTTTCAATGTCAGCACCTTTCAGGTAATGCTAGCCATACTTGAAGTGCTTAATAGTCACATGTCTAATGCTTATCATATTAGTGTAGGTGTGTAGCTTCAGATGGTAACTGCATGTGTTCATCTCTCCTGCAGCTGTAACACACCCACACCTTTTCAGCTTTCAGATACTCTCCCTTAGAAAATGCATACATTTTTCTAGTTCTTTGGGAAATAAAGTGAATTCCTCAGGAATGAGTTGCTCATCGTTACTCTGCTTTTTCATTTTCTTTTTTTTTTTTTTTGAGACGGAGTCTCACTCTGTCACCCAGGCTGGAGTGCAGTGGCGCGATCTCGGCTCACTGCAAGCTCCGCCTCCCGGGTTAACACCATTCTCCTGCCTCAGCCTCCGAGTAGCTGGGACTACAGGCGCCCGCCACCTCGCCCGGCTAGTTTTTTGTATTTTTAGTAGAGACAGGGTTTCACCATGTTAGCCAGGATGGTCTCGATCTCCTGACCTCGTGATCCACCTGCCTCGGCCTCCCAAAGTGCTGGGATTACAGGCTTGAGCCACCGCGCCCGGCCGCTTTTTCATTTTCTAAAATAGAATTATGTAAAGGATTAAATGAGTATTTGTTTACTAAAGCATTAAAAGATGAGTATAGAAAGCAAGGAAACTAGGCAAGAGATAATTTTAAGGGTAAGCTAGTGAGTGTTTCAACTAAGGAGGTGATTGCCTAAGAGGTAAACTTGGGACAAGGGGTGCCAAGGCAATGCACTGGAGGGAAGAACAGTCATTAACAGACCCAGGACAGCTGGTTAACCACATGCAAAATAATGAATTTGGACCCCTACCTCACAAGATTTACAAAAATTAAGTTTAAATGAACCATAGGTGTAAGTATAAGAGCTTAAACTCTAAACCTCTTTGAAGAAAACAGGAATAATTATTCGTGACCTGGGTTAGGCAGTGGTTTATCAGATATGATGTCAAAAGTGCAGGCAACAAAAAGGAAAACAGCGGATATATTGGACCCCATCAAAATCAGAAACTTTTGTGCTTCAAAGGACACCATCAAGAAAGTGAGAAGATATTCCACAGAACGGGAAAAGATACTTGCACATCATATATCTGATAAGGGATTTGTTTCTAGAATATATAAATAATTTTTATAACTGAACAATAAAAAGACAAATCAGTTGAAAAATAGCAAATGATTTGAATAGATATTTCTCAAAGAAAATGTATGAATGTGCAATAAACACATGAAAAGATGTTCAATATCATTAGCTTTCAAGGAAATGTATATCAAAAAGTATAGTGAAATACTCCTTCACACCCATTAGGATGACTATACTCAGAAAGACAATAAATATTGGCAAGGATGTGGATAAATTAAAACCTTTGTACATTGCTGATAGGACTGTAAAATGGCACAGCTGCTGTAGAAAACAGTTTTGAGAGTTCCTCATAGAATTATTATGGGACATAGCAATTCCACTCATAGGTGTACACCCAAGAGAAATGAAAGCAAATGTCTACATAAGAAGTTATACATGAGTGTTGATGGCACCATTATTCATAATAGATCTGACTATTAGCTGATGAATAATGAATAAACATTTTGGTATATACATAGAATGGAATATTATTTAGCAATACAAAGAAATGAAGTACTGATTCATGCCACAACATTGATGAACCTTGAAAACATTATGCTAAGTGAAAGATGCCAGTCATAAAAGAACATATATTATGTGATTCCATTTATAAGAAGTATTCAGAATAGGTGAATAGAGAGTTGTTAGTGGTTGCTGAGTCTAGGGGTTTGAGAGATGATGGCTAAAGGGTGCGGAGTTTCGTTTTAGGGTGATGAAAATGTTATAAAATTTTGATGGGGTCCAGTGTATGTGTTTTCTCCTTTGTTGCTTATACTTTTGACATCATATTCAATAAGCCATTGCCTAACCCAGGTCATGAAGATTTATTCCTGTGTTTTCTTCAAAGAGGTTTAGAGTTTAAGCTCTTAGACTTAAACCTGTGGTTCTTAAAACTTAATTTTTGTAGATGTTGTGAGGTAGGGGTCCAAGTTCATTATTTTGCATGTGGTTAACAAGCACCATCTGTAACCAGTGATGGTTACAACTATGTACGTACTAAAAACCATTGAATCATACACTTTAAAGAGTGAATTTATGATATATGAATTATATATCAATAAAGTGATAAAAGAAATTTTACTTATCTGTCAAGCAGCTCCAAACCGCTATCTGATAGATGTAAGTATTTAAGCTGAAGCAAACATGTAATCTACGATACACTCCCTTTATCTGTAGAAGGCTATTATTTGCACTTACAGAGTGCATTATGAGTTTTTCAGATCCTTCATTATATTTGTCTGTGAAGTAGGTGTTAACCATGTGAAATAAGGTGAGTCTCAGAAACGTCTAGTAAAATGCCCCTTAAGAGCTAGAACTTGAACCCAGGTTTGGACTCAGCATACTGTGCTCTTTATATTTCATATATATATGTCAGGTTTAATTTACAGTTTTTAAATGTGGCTGGCACAGTGGCTCACACCTGTAATTCCAATACTTTGGGAGGCCAAGGTAGAGCATCACTCTAGGCCAGGAGTTCTAGGCCAGGAGTTCAAGACCAGTGGAGGCAACATAGTGAGACCCTGTGTCTACACACCCCCCAAAAATTTAGCCAGGCATGGTCGTATACACCTGTAGTCCCAGTTATTTCAGGAGGCTGAGGCCAGAGGATCACTTCAACCCAGGAGTTTGAAGTTACAGTGAGCTGTGATTACACCACTGCACTCCAGCCTGGGCAGCAGAGTGAGACCCTGTCTCTAAAAAGCAAAAAGTTTTTGGAACGTAATTTCTGAAATTAAGAACTCATATAATTCACATAAACTACACAAAGGTCTCTCTATACAGGCAATAAAGTGAATAAAATAAAGGGTAGGTAATTTGGCAAGGGAGGAGCCAATGTTTGTTTAGAACATTGATGGTGAGGCTAATTTTATAGGGAAAATGACAGTCTTAAAGAAGGGGAATTGGAGGTATTCTGTAGGAAGCTGGAAATAGGAAAATGGAACAGGAATGAGAAATGAAAACTATGATTTGGGAATCAGAACTTAAAGAATGACAGTAAGAATAAACAGAAGGACACACACAATTTGACTAGCCAAGGGACACAAGTGTTAAAAAATCGAATCAATCTGACAGTCATAGAAGATTGAACAATGTTTTGAGAACTACCGAATTGGTAGAAAATTTGCAGTGCTTGGGTCTTGTGACTTCTCATCTGTTTGGGCTGACCACTAATTTTGAACAGGCCTTTAAAATCTTTTGAGACCCCCATGGAATCAAAGTATATTAAAGTTGATAACATTAAAATCTCTCTTATGCAGATGAGGGAACTTAAATCTATGGAGGTCTTACATAAGGTCATGATTGGCACACAGGACCCAGGCCTGCTGACTTCACCTGTAAGAAGGGAGCTGGAACAGGCAATTGCTGAGGCTCCATCTGGTTTTCAAATTCTGTGATGTCAGTGGCCACTGTGAAAACAAATGGCTAGAACAGGTCCCATTGAATGTTAATTGAAACTCCATTGAAAAGTTAATTGGAAGAATAAGAGGAGAAAAGTAAGACTGGAATTAGTGAGGAAAGTTATAAGTTAGCTGATTGTACAAGTTTGATGTGGACAAATGGGAGAATAAAACAAAAGGCAACAAGTGGAATCCTTAAGTAGGTAATTGGGCATATTCAATAGGAACAGAGAGGAATCTTCGGAGAATAAATTAAGCAGTTATTTGTGAAACAGGAGCAACTTTCAGGAATTTTTTTTTAAGGAACCAAGAAATACTTTAACGAATGAACGGGTGAGCAGACCTTTTCTGTGAAAGGCCAGATTATAAATAGCTTGATTTTGTGCACCACAAGGTCCCTGCAACTATTCAGGGCAAAAGCAGTCATAATTATATGTAAAGGAATGGACATGTCCAGTAAAACAGGACACATAACTGAAAAAATTCCAGGACCCATTTCCAAGTTCTAACATAAATTCAGTTGTCTAGCCAGACATAGACATATCAATGCAGAAGTTGTTGCTGCTCATGGTTGCTTAAGGTTTCGAAAGTTTGAAATATGGCAAGTCTTTGCCGCTCTTTCTTCCATCCCCAGAAGCTAAAAGTTATCCTGTACATTTTCTCATGTAAACATACTTTTAAAAATCAACTATCTTGGCAGAACTGCACAATTTTTACGTTAAAGATAGATGAGAAAAAAAGTCACATTTTCCACTTCTGTTGAAAACCCCTTGGGAATGTACCATGATAGTCTGTTAGTAAGTCTAAGACAGAGAGCATATTATTGCCTCGGAGTAATCTACCTCCACTTTGATTACTGGAAACAGTAAAAAAAAATTTTTTGTACATGCTATCATTTATTTCTCTGTTTTAAAATGGTTTTTACCATATCTAGATCATTTATATCATTTAACCCTTTAATCCTTGTTTAATCTAGGTATTATAAATAAGTACAGTATACATGTAATGCTTATCACCAGTCCTATCCATATATCTCTTGTCATTTTGATTGTCAGAATGTTATTCTCTATTAGATTCCTTAGGATGAGATAATAAAGACAGTATTTCCTTTGTTCTTGCATGTTGACTGGTTTATTTGTGTTTTTTGTACTTGAAGGTCAGTTTTGTTGAATATAAAATCCTTGACTCGGCTGGGTGTGGTGGCTCACACCTGTAATCCCAACACTTTGGGAGGCCGGGGTGGGTGCATCACCTGAGGTCAGGAGTTCGAGACAAGCCTGGCCAACATGGTGAAACCCCATCTCTACTAAAAAAAAAAAAAAAAAAATTTTAGCCAGGCTTGGCAGTGGGCACCTGTAATCCCAGCTACTTGGGAGACTGAGGCAGGAGAATCCCTTGAACCTAGGAGACAGAGGTTGCAGTGAGCCGAGATTGTGCCATTGCACTCCAGCCTGGGGGAGAAGAGCAAAACTCTGTCTCAAAAAAAAAAAATCATTGAGTCACTATTTTTTTCTTAAAACTCAGTCATCTAAATATATTTTTGGTGTTTAGTCCTCCTGAGTTGATACTCTCAGATAACTCACATATCCACAGTGATGTAAACTCTTTCAGTACCTAGTTTCAATTTTTTCAAAAATAGTATCAGGAAAGTTTTTTGTTTGCTTGTTTTTGTTTTTTGTTTTTTCCCTTATTTTGATTTGCTTCTTTAGGGCTCCTGCTGTTCATATATATCATGCTGCTTTTGCTTGTCTTCGGTGTTTGTAATGTTCCTCAAATCCTTTTTATAAAATCTCTTGCGTTCTTTTTTAAAAAATGTTATTTGTTTATTTAAAAACTTTTAGGTTCGGGGTACATGTGCAGATTTGTTATGTAGGTAGACTTGTGTCACGGGGTTTGATGTACAGATTATTTCGTCACCTAGTACTAAGCCTAGTGCCGAATAATTCCTTTTTCTGCTCCTCTCCCACCCTCCACCCTCTGGTAGTCCCCAGTGTGTTCCCTCTGTGTCCATGTGTTCTCATCATTTAGCTCCCGCTTATAAGTGACAACATGCAGTGTTTGGTTTTCTGTTCCTGCGTTAGTTTGCTAAGGATGATGGCCTCCCATTACACCCATGTTCTCGCAAAGGACATGATCTTGTTCTTTTTTATGGTTGCCTAGTTATACTACATTTTCTTCATCCAGTCTTCCATTGATGGGCATTTAGGTTGATTCCACATCTTAACTACTGTGAATAGAGCTGCAGTGAACATATACGTGCATGTATCTTTATGATAGAATAATCTATATTACTTTGGGTATATACCCAGTAATGGGATTGCTGGCTCAAACGGTAGTTCTCCTTTCAGCTCTGAGGAATTGCCATACTGCCTTCCCCATCGTGTATAAGCAGTGCCTTTTCCCTGTAGCCTTGCCAGCATCTGTTATTTTTTTGACTTTTTAATATTAGCCATTCTGACAGGTGTGAGATGGTATCTCTGTGTTTTTGTTTGTTTCTTTGAGACGGACTTTTGCTCTTTTTGCCCAGGCTGGAGTGCAGTGGCACAATCTTAGCTCACTGCAACCTCTGCCTCCCAGGTTTAAACGATTCTCCTGCCTCAGCCTCCCAAATAGCTGGGATTATAGGCATGCACCACCATGCCTGGCTAATTTTTGTATTTTTAGTAGAGATGGGGTTTCACCATATTAGTCAGACTGGCCTTGAACTCCTGACCTCAGGTGATCCACCAGCCTCAGCCTTCCAAAGTGCTGGGATTACAGGCGTGAGCCACCGTGCCCGGCCGCTCATTGTGGTTTCGGTTTGCATTTCTATGTTTACTGATGTTGAACATTTTTTCATATGATTATTGGCAGCTTTTTTTTTTTTTGAAAAGTGTTCATGTCCTTTGCCCACTTTCTAATGCGGTTTTTTTTTTCTTGTAAAATTGTGTATAGATGCTGGATATTAGACCTTTGTCAGATGCATAGTTTGCAGGTGTTTTGTCATATTCTGTAGGTTGTCTGTTTACTCCTTTGATGGTTTCTTTTGCTGTGCAGAAGCTCTTTAGTTTAATTAGATTCCATTTGTCAATTTTTGCTTTTGTTGCAGTTGCTTTTGGCGTCTTTGTCATGCCATCTTTGCCAGTTCCTAAGTCCAGAATGGTATTGCCTGAGTTGTCTTGCAGGGTTTTTATAGTTTTGGGTTTTACGTTGATGTCTTTCATCCATCTTGAGTTGATTTCTATGTATGTTATAAGGAAGGGTTCCAGTTTCAATCTTCTGCATATGGCTAGCCAGTTACCCCAGCACCATTTATTGAACAGGGAATCCTTTCCCCATTGCTTGCTTTTGTCAGCTTTGTCGAAGATCAGATGCTCGTATGTGTGGCCTTATTTCTGGGCTCCCTGTTATGTTCCGTTGGTCTGAGTGTCTGTCTTTGTTACAGTACCATGCTGTTTGGTTACTGTAGCCCTGTAGTTTAGTTTGAAGCTGGGTAACATAATGCCTCTAGCTTTATTCTTTTTGCTTAGGATTGTCTTGGCTGTTTGAGCTCTTTTTTGGTTCCATATGAATTGCATTCCTGATTTGGCTCTTGGCTGTTGTTTGTATATAAGAATGCTAGTGTTTTTTGTATATTGACTTTGTATGCTGAAACTTTGCTGAAGTTACTTATCAGCTTAAGGAGCTTTTGCACTGAGACCATGGGGTTTTCTAGATATAGAACCATGTCATCTGCAAACGGGGATAGTTTAACTTCCTCTGTTCCTATTTGGAGGCCCTTTATTTCTTTCTCTTGCCTGATTGCTCTGGCCAGGACTTCCAATACTGTGTTGAATAGGAGTGATGAGAGAGGGCATCCTTGTCTTGTGCTGGTTTTCAAGGAGAATGCTTCCAGCTTTTGCCCGTTCATTATGATGTTGGCTGTAGGTTTGTCGTACACAGCTCTTACTATTTTGAGGTGTGTTCCTTCAATTTCAATGCCTAGTTTATTGAGAGTTCTTAACGTGAAAGGATGTTGAAGTTTATTGAAAGCCATTTCTGCATCTGTTAAGATAATCATGTGTTTTTTGTCTTTAGTTCTGTTTATGTAATGAATCACATTTAATGATTTGCATATGTTGAACCAACCTTGCATCCCAGGGATAAGGCCTACTTGATGGTGGATTAGCTTTTTGATATGCTGCTGGATTCAGCTTGCTAGTATTTTGTTGAGGATTTTTGCATCAATGTGTATCAGAGATATTTGCCTGAAGTTTTATTTTTTGTGTCTTTGCCAGGTTTTGGTATCAGGATGATGCTGGCCTCATAGAATGAGTTGGGGTGTTGTTCGTCCTCTTCAGTTTTTTGGAATAGTTTCAGTAGGAATTCTTCCAGCTCTTGTTTGTACATGTAGAGCAGCTATTAATTCATTTGGTCCTGGGCTTTTTTTAGTTGGTAGGCTATTTACTACTGATTCAGTTTTGGCACTTGTTACTGGTATGTTCAGGGATTCCATTTCTTCCTGGTTCAGTCTTGGGAGGGTGGGTTTGTCCAGGAATTTATCAGTTTCTTCTGGATTTTCTAGTTGGTGTGCATGGAGGTGTTCATAGTATTCTCTGATGGTTACTTGTATTCCTGTGGTATTATCCCCTTTGTCCCAATTGTGTTTATTTGGATCTTCTCTCTTCTTTGTCTAACTAATAATTTATCTTACTGATTTTTTTCAAAAATACAATTCTTGGATTCGTTGGTCTTTTGAATGGTGTTTTGTGCCTGGCTCCTTCAGTTCAGCTCTTTTTTGTTATTTCTTGTCTTCTGCTAGCTCTGGAGTTGGTTTGCTCTTGTTCCTGTAGTTCTTTTTGTTGTGATGTTAGGTTAATGTATGTAATGTTGTTAATGTCGTATGTATTACTGATTTAATCTTAGAATGTTAGGTTGATTTCTTTTTACTTTTTCTCAAGATATTTTTTGGTCTGATATTCCTATCTAAAATGACTTTTTAAAATTTTGGATTTGGTCTCAAACTCTTCCACTTCATTTCTACAATTTTTCTAATTCTTTCATGTCTTGTATCTTGTGCTAATAATAGTTTTAATCCTCCCCGTTTTTTAAGCCTTCTTTCAGGCATACTTTTATTGTCTGCAGAGATGTCATTCTGCTACTCAGTATGCATTATTTAGTAACTACATAGAGTGGGGGTCGCCATCCCCCAGGCCACAGACATGTACCGATCTTTGGCCTGTTAGGAACTGAGCCACACAGCAGGAGGTGAGCGGCGGGCAAGTGAGCAAAGCTTCACCTGTATTTGCAGCCACCCCCCATTGCTCTCATTGCTGCCTGAGCTCTGCCTCCTGTCAGATCAGTGGTGGCATTACATTTTCATAGGAGTGTGAACCCTGTTGTGAACCATTCATGCAAGGGATCTAGGTTGTACACTCCTTACGAGAATCTAATGCTGGATGATCTGTCACTGTCTCCCATCACCCCCAGATGGTACCATCTAGATACAGGAAAACTAGCTCTGGGCTCCCACTGATTCTACAATATAGTGAGTTTTGTGATCATTTCATCATATATTACAATGTAATCATAATGGAAATAAAGTACACAATAAATGTAATGTGCTTGGATCGTCCCAAAACCATCCCCCCTCCACCTGCCGGTCTGTGGAAAAATTGTGTTCAAAGAAACCAATCCCTGGTGCCAAAGAGGTTAAGGACTGCTGGTATAGAGGGTTTGATTCTAATTATTTTCTTTTTCTCATTTTTGCCTGTAATTTGTGGTGGATGGGGGGTGGTGTGTGTTTCTGTTTTTTTTGGTTTGTTTTGTTTTTTGTTTTTTTGCGGAAGGCGGAGGTGGGTGGGAAGGATTTTGTTTGTTTGTTTTAGAATATGGCTTGGTTCACATGCTAAGGAAGTCTCCAAAGCCAGTTGTCTATCCCCTCCTCGTTGCGTTTTGCACTTCAAGGGTGTACATTGACCCCCTAGTTTTGTTGTAAATGTTGCACTTGGATTCTTGGTTTGTTATGGAGTTAACCTGCCTGTTTTTATTCAGTAAGATTCATTTGTGCCTACTCTCATTGCTGCTAATTTTTCCAGAATTCTGTTTCTAGTGCTGTAATTAGTGCTAGTTTGTTTTTTGTTGTTTTGTTTTTTAAGAGTGTATAAAGGGAAATAAAATTAAAGTTAAATTGAATAATCAGTCAAATACTTGTTGAGGCTCACTGACTTGGTGAACCGCTCTGTGTCAGGCTTCTGCAGGGTTGCATTGAGCTGAAAGATGTATATGGATATATTGAACTAGCAAGCCAGTCCAGTCACTGCAATGACTTGTTTTGGCAAAGAGAAAAGATTTTACTCGCAAGACTGCCAAATGAGGAGATGGGAGAACAAGTCTCAAACCCTCCTCCAAAGATGGGATTTTAAGGATGTTTTTGGAATAGAGTACCAGGGTTCTCCAAGGTGTGGGTAAGAGAGATTGGGAGTAAGGAAAAGTGAGTGAGTTAGGATCTGCATACATGCAGTCAAGTTATACAGCTCTTCATAGAATGCGTGTTTGAAAAATGGCAGTACCACCATGATCAGAGGAAGGAGGTTTTGGCCCTGGGACATCAGTCACCTCTCTGGGCATTCATGCAGGCCCAGTTGAAGGGTCGGTGGTCTTAATCAGCTTGAAGTGGACAAGAGCTGCCCACTGGTTCCTGGAAATAACTTTAAGTAACTGTTACTGTAGTGACCCACATTCGGAAGTTATCTATAAGGAAGTTCGTGGGAGTTTTTGCTATGTGACGTGCTAGTGGGGGTTTTAAAATAGATCTACTAGAAGTAAGCGATAAAAAAGCAAGGCAGGTTAAGTTTGGCAAGCTTAATCAGGTTAGCCTTCGATTTTAAATATGTGAGTTCCTCCCAAATAGGGCCTTGATGACCCAGGCTGCTTGTAGTGCTGTGTGTTAAGTAGCACAAGTGTGTACGTGTGCCCCAGCAGGTTACAGGATGGACCACTTCTGTGAAAGCCAACGGTGTTTTTATGAATGAGATGACATGGAACCTGGGTTTTGAAAGATGAGCTGAAACTTGCAAGATTGATAAGGTAATAAGGAAGTCCTAGGCAGAAAGGAGATGTTAAACCATAGTTTGATACTGCATGATCTGCTTAAGCAGGAATCAGTATTTAAGTAGGTTTAGAGCAAAGACTGGGGTGCTGGGAAGCAACTTTGAAGTTGTATTCAAAGGCATTGCATACTAAGGAATTTGAACTTATGGGCAAGGATCTATTGGATTAGGTCTTTGTGTTAGAGGGACAGCACTGCCAACACTTGTAATGCAGTGGTGAGAAATCTGTTGAAAGGGCCAAATAAGACAATTATGAAGGTAGAAGGAAGGGAACGTGGGGAAGAGTTGAACCCTTTGAAATTTTTGATGAACTGATCTTATATTCAGAAAACATTGAAAGCTGCAGCTCTCCTTCCAGGCTGCTCATTAGAATCACCTGGGGGCTATTTTTTTTTTTTTTAAGTACACCAATTCCTCTTCTCCATTTTTACTTGATTGGTATAGATTGAGGATCGTGCATCAGCAAGCAGTTTTGAAATTGTTTCCAAGTGATTCTTAAGAAGTGGCAGGCTTCCTGGATAGTCATTAAGTGAACTGTGGTAAGCACTGACGGAGCAGGATTACCTGCCCTGCTAGGTACCCGAACTACATTTACTTGCTCACAAGTGATTTTTTAAAATGTATGCTCGCATCCCTGCCTTGCTTATTGAAAGTTCCTAATGTTTTTGGTATTTCTTTAATCTTTTTATGTTTTTAACTTTTAAATAAAAGAAGAAAATAAAAGAACTACCAAACAAGATGTAAGTTCATACTGTAAAATTACATAGAGTAATTTTTCAAATTACTAAATTACAAAGATTAGTCCCCACCTCTTTGAAGGAGAAAAAAAGGGAAAGGATAATCCTTTAGTAAGGCTGGGGTGTTTAGGTTTTTTCCAGCATTTTGCAGTTACAAACAGTCTGCAATGAATAACCTTGTGCGTTTGTTATCTTGGTACTGTGAGAGAGGTATGTGTATCTTTAGGGTACTTTTTAGAAGCTAGTTTGCTCTGTCAGAAGATAGTACATTTGTAGTTTTGTTAGGCTATTGCCAAATTCCTCTCCTGAAAGTTGTAGCAATTTGTGTGCCCATCAGTAGTAGACAGCCTGTTTCCCTATAGCCTCCCTTTTCTGAAATATGTCATGCTTTAATGTTTCTGTTCTTGGCGTTCTTTGGTTTTAATTTGCATTTATCTGTGGGTTTTAACATCTCATATGTCTTTTGTAAATTGTTTGTTTCATTGTTTTATTTTGTTTTGTTTTTTCTCCCTTCATGTTTAAGTAGTTCTTGATATCAACATTTTCAAAGTATGGTCTGTGGACTCCTGAAGGTCCCTGAGAACATTTTAGGTTCAAGGGCAAAACTCTTTTTATACATTATGGAGGTATTTCTTATCTTCTTTGCTGTGTTATTATTTGAGCAAAGGTTTAGAAACAATGGTGGTTAAAACTGTGTCAAGGCAGTGGCACCAAACCTTATAATAGTCATTGTCACACACACATAGATTAAAAGAACAGTTTCAGTTTTATTTAAGAATGACTTGAAACAGAACTACGTCTTACTACTTTCCAACCCTTGAGTACACACGTTTTCAGTAGTCTAGGTATGCAAATGAGAAGTGTGCCTAAAGTAGTTCTGCCTTGTACTAAAGTACTTGTGTGATTATTTGAATTGTAGCTGTGTATTGAGTGGGGGATGGAAGGCCAGCATCACTTTTACTTGAAGGAACAATTGTTTACTTGAAGGAATGTATGGTTATCCAAACTTGAATATTTGACAAACATATTTCTCCAAAATGAATGAATACCTTGCTTCAAGGAGAACAATTCTTGATAGTATTTGTTGCTAACAATGAAAACTGATTTTTAAAACAAAAATTAAAATTAGAAAAATTTTTATCTGCCACCATAAGCTCAATAGCTTTTCAGTACTTAAAGATTCTTTTGATAATCTTGATAGTGATATTAACACGTGATTTAAAAATACACCGTGTGGTGAAATGTGGCATCGTTTGGACGATTTGCCTAACTCAGGGAACCAGTATTTTCCAAAAGACTAAGGCATGCTATAATAAAATTTTGCATGGATGAAATATTCAGAGTGTAAAATAGGCCAATAGATATTCATGCAATAATAGAGACAGTTGATTGATATGGTTTCAAACTGTACATTGTTACTCTCCTTTAGGAAATGTATTAAGTTTTTGGCATAAAATCAAGCATGAATTTTCATAATTACCTTAAAAGGCTACTAAAATAACTCTTCTTTTTCAATGACTGTACATGTGTATGAAAAGCTGGATTTTCTGTGTGTACTTTAACAAAAAGCAACATACTACGGGGTTTGTTACCATGCATTTTCACAAACTTTGTTTTCTCTTCAGCGGTGAAAACTCAAATTTTGTCAAAGCCTTTTTCAGGATCTTGGAGATAATCATATAATTGTTTTCTTTAGATTTATTAATAGGATGTATTATGCCAGTGGATTTCCTAATACACTAATCTTGCATTCCTGGAATTAATCCCTTTATCATGGAGTATTTATGTAGTGTTGGCCGTTGTTTGCTTATTTTTATTTTGTATTTTGCACTGATAACGAATAAATTATGTTGAGCTGTAATATTGGGGGGTTGGTCATTATCATGGACAGTCATCAGGTTTCAGTGTCAGTATTATACTTGCTTCATAAAAAGAATTTAGAAGCTTTCCTTGGTATCAGTGTTCTGAAACAATACATTGTATTGAGGCTATCTGGATATTGCATGTTTTGGCACAGTTCCCTTGGGAAATCATTTGTACATGGTGCCTTTTTGTGGGATAATTCCCTCATAAGTTTTGCTGCTTTTTTCTCCAGAAATTGGGCCATTTAAGCTTTTTATTTATAATAGGGTCAATTTTGGCAATCTGTATTTCCTTAAGGAATTATGTTTCATTTAGGTTTTTAAATTTCTTTGAATTTGTTCGGTAGTCTCTTAACGTTTTCTAATGCCGTACTAATAGTCATTTGTCTCTAATCATTTATTTTTGAAGTTTTAGTCCTGCTTTTAATTTGAAATTTGGATATTGTCTTTGAATTATGATGAGTGTATGGTTTTGTGTACAGTAGTCCCCTCTGAGCCGTGGGGCACATGTTCCCCCAGTCGATGCCCGAATTCACTGATAGTGTCAAACCCAATTTTGCTGTTAATTGGAGCACATTTCTGTTCCTGTCTTCCTCTCAGAAGTTTAATGCCTTTTCCATTTTAAATAAGCACTTATCATGCACTGTGGCTAAACCCTTGCAATTTTAGGTGTGATAGCAAAACTAGCACAAATTTCGTTTTCCTTCACAGCTTCACTAATAGAAGATTCCTTCTCCTAGTAGATCTTAGTAACCTCAGCATATGATTTTTTTTCCCCTGTATTAAGTGGAGGACTTTCACCTTCTCTCGAAGGAAACACTTTACAGCTTTTCTTTGGCATATCTGAATTGCCAGCATCACTACTACTGCACTTTGGGGTCATGATTAAGTAAAATGAGGGTGACTTGAACACAAGCATTGTGTTACCTCTCCACAGTTGATCTCATAACTGTGGCAGCTACTGAGTGACTAATGGGCGGGGAGCCCCTATGTCATGGAGACCCTGGACAAAGGGATGATTCACGTCTTAGATGGGATGGAGCAGGATGGCAAAAGATTTCATCACACTACTCGTAACGGTGTGCAGTTTAAATCTTACCAGTTGTTTATTTCTGAAGTTTTCCATTTAAAATTTTCAGACTGCAGTTGACCTGAGGTAACTGAAAGCAAAGAACATGAAACCGACGATAAGGAAGAACCACTGTAGTTGGTCTATTTTTGTTGTATTAAATTTGGGGAGGATATATAGAGAAACAGATTCAGATGGTTGCCATTGTCTTTAGTTACTCAGAATTTTCCCTGTTGGTTATTATTTTCTTTTTTCATATTAACTTCTTTTTGTATTCGCTTTATTGCCATATAATTCACATACCATACAATTAAATATGCAATTCATTGTTTTTTAGCATGTTCCGAGTTGTGTAACCATCACCAGAGTCCATTTTAAAACATTTTCATTGCTGGGGGGCAGGGGATGAAACTCCCATTGACCTATCACCCCCCCAATCCCTGTAACCCTAGACAACCACCAATCAAGTTTTTGTCTTTATAGATTTGCCTTTCTGAGCATTTTATATAAATGGAATAATAGAATCTATTAACCTTTGTGACTGGTTTCTTCACCTTAGCATGACATTTTCAAGGTTCATTCATGTTACACTATGTATGAGTACTTCTTTCCTTTTTACACACAATGTTTCATTGTGTGGATATATACCATGTTTTATCCATGCATCAGTTGATGGACACTTGGAATAGTTGGTATTCATTCTTAAGAAGAGTTTTTTTTTCTTTTGCTACTTCTGTAGGCTTTGGGATGGGAGGAAAGGTGGTGTATGCACTATTCGTGGTGAACATAGTCTCCTTTGTTGCGGACTGGAAAGCTGAGGGAGGAAGTTGTTACCTTTGTCCTCAGGCAGTTTGAATTGTACAGTTTTATACAAAAACATGTATTTCTGGTTTAATGATTCTATAGTCTTAAGAAAATGTATGATGTCTCGTTAGACTACTGTAAGTACTTCATATCCTTTCTAGGGAATAGTGATTTCTTTGAGATTAGGTGATTTTTTAACAACCTGAAGATATTTTGAATTTTTTATATACTGGCCTGTCCTGAGTCATTGTGGTAAAGATTCTTGGCTCTTTCAGAAGTGTGTGGCTTATTGTAATTCAGTTTTTAAAAAAGGTAATTTTACAATGTTTGTTCAATATGGCTAATGTACACCTTCTTTTGTTTAATGTGCACAAGATGTTATATTCTACAGAGATTTTTAGAAGTTTGCAGAAGTTGTTGAAATAACTAATACTCGATTTTCAAAGCAATTGATATTTTATGTAAAATGGCAAATGTTATATATGCTGGATAAGTCTGTCATCTTCTAAATCAGTTGCCAGGATGAATGATGATCACACTGGGCACTGCCAATCTCCTCAGGACCTCTTCTGATCATCAAAAATGAAGTGAGGATTTCAGTGTTAATACGTTTTAAATGTCTTTTGGTTTTTAAAGAACATGTATATAGTTGGCGATTTTTAATCTTCTGTTACGTCCAGTGGTTTTTAGAGCATACATTCTTGTACAAGGATAATTCTAACAGGTAACCATGCAGGTGAGTGTTTATCAATCACAAATGTATTAAGATTGTAATTTTTGTATTTCGACCTCTCTGGATTGTAGAGTATGATATAACAATTATTTTTATCCTTAATAACAATATTTTACTATAATTTTTACCTTAGGCTCCTGGATTTGGATTTGGCATTGCAATATCTGGTGGACGAGATAATCCTCATTTTCAGAGTGGGGAAACGTCAATCGTGATTTCAGATGTGCTGAAAGGAGGACCAGCTGAAGGACAGCTACAGTAAGAGTGCTGCTTATCGTGGGCACCTGTGCGACAAGCAGTGTTCCTGTCCTCGGGCACTGGCCTACTATCTTACACTGTCTTAGTGTTTTGCCATATTCATACACCACCTGTGCCATGGTTCATATATTTTTTCCTTAAATTAACATATGTTTACTTAAGAGAGAAACTGGCCAGGTGTGGTGGCTCACTCCTTGTAATCCTAGCACTTTGGGAGGCTGAGGCAGGGGGATCACTTGAGACTGGGAGTTCGAGACCAGCCTGGACAATGTAGTGAGAGCCCCATCTCTACAAAAGAAGTTTAAAAATCAACTGGGCATGGTGGCATGTGCTTGCAGTCCCAGCTACTTGGGAGGCTGAGGCAGGAGAATCCCTTGAACTTAGGAGTCTGAGGCTGCAGTGAGCCATGATTGCACTGCTGTACTCCAGCCCAGGTGACAGAGCAAGACCCTGTCTCCAAAGAAAATAAAGGAAGCTTTATCCCTATTAAAATTGGAAAGCTAGTATCACTCACTTTAAATAGAATGTGTAACTGTAAAAATAGTGAAAAAGAAAATTTATAACTCCGTTTTGGATAGAATCTAGCCTTCAGAAGCCTCTCTTCCCAAGTCTTGCATCCTTTTTGTTCCATATGAAGATGAGTTAGCTAAAGAAAAACACAAAATATACTAGCAAAATAATGGCACTACAATTAGAAGTATTAAAAGAAAATTAAAAGATGAAAAACTTAAAAGGTAAAAGGAAATAGGATTTCCAGCTCTATGACTTGGTATCATTTAATGCCCTGTAACTGTACTACCAAGAATCATTTCATGGATGTGATATCTGTTCAGTCTTCTGGGGAAATACTTTGTTAATGGACTTAAAAAAATTAAGGACCTGTGGTTAATTACTTGTTAAACATTCTGTGGAGAAACCTGAAAGTAAATCAGTTGACATTATTTTATTGATCTGAAGAGAAATTGATTAATTGGCTCATAATTAGAATACATTTTAGAAGTACCTATCTTGAAAATACCATCATAAACTTACCAGAATGTTTTTCTCTAACGTGTTATTTTGTGCCCTTTTCCCCTTAGGGAAAATGACCGAGTGGCAATGGTTAACGGAGTTTCAATGGATAATGTTGAACATGCTTTTGCTGTTCAGCAACTAAGGAAAAGTGGGAAAAATGCAAAAATTGTAAGTATCTTTTATCTTTAATTTAGTAAAGGTACCCCTTTACATTTCTGGTATTTGAATTTATCCTTCCCATTTAAGAAAAGGAAAACAAACGATAGTTCCAGCGTTAGTTGTTTACACTGAAGAGTGTTTCTTTTAACAATAGTGTGGTTTGTCACTAGTATGTGTATTTTCTCAGTTTAGATACCAGGAATTTTTTCAGTTGAAAAAGGAAAGGGGACAGTTGAATAGTTAGCTCTTTTAAGCTTAATGTTTCCTCCTCTTTTCCTCCTCTACAGTCATGTGCTGCATGACAATGTTTTGGTCAACAACAGCCGCATATTTGACAGTGGTTCCATAAGATTATAGTACTGTATTTACCTTTACCGTGTTTAGATACATGCATAGTTACCATTGTGTTACAGTCGCCTACAGTATTCAGTACAGGAACATGCTGTATAGGCTCGTAACCGAGGAGCAATAGGCTATGCCATGTAGCCTAGATGTGTAGTAGACTCTACCATCTGGGTTTGGGAAGATACGTTCTGTGATGTTCGCACAAAGACAGAATTGCCTAACAATTCACTTCTCGTAGTGTATCCCCAATGTTAAGTGACGCATGACGGTACTGAAGTTAGATTGGATCTTGGCATGTGTCAGTTTGAAATAGATGGCCCTATTTTCCGGTACAAGATGAGTTTACCTGGCAAGTTTTGCATTGTCCCTTGAACACATGTATGTCAGCAGCTACTTTCTTTATTACTCTGATAGTTTGAGGAGAGGGAAAGTCTAAGATTGTTTTTTGTAGAGTTGTTCAGGGTGCATTTAATGTTACTGTTTTACTGTATAGCTAGAGTCTTTGTTTCATATTTCTCTGAGAAGTCTACTTTTTATTAAGGGAAAAGAAATTTAGTTAACTCTTGATAACTGGCCTCAAATCACAGTTAAAACTTTGTAAATGTAGCACAGTAGATTTAATGTAAAAGTTTTATTTATTTTATTTTTTTGAGACAGTCTCACTCTGTCACCCAGGCTGGAGTGCAGTGGTGTGATCTCGGCTCACTGCAACCTGCACCTCCCAGGTTCAAGCACTTCTTGTGCCTCAGCCTCCCAAGTAGCTGGGAACACAGATGCGTGCCACCATGCCCGCCTGGCTAGTTTTTGTATTTTTAGTAGAGATAGGGTTTTGCCATGTTGGCCAGGCTGGTCTTGAACTCTCACTTCAAGTGATCCGCCTGCCTTGGCCTTCCAAAGTGCTGGGATTACAGGCATCAGCCACCACGCCCATCCAAAAGTCTTACTTAAAATGATACACTTTTAGGAACACAGGAGCCACTTCACCCACTTTGCTCCTCCGCTGTTTTTATCCCATCCTGCCTCTGAAAGGACTAATGAAGGTAGCCTTGAAGCCTCAGCTCAGGTATACAAAGCTGAAGAGTCTGGGTGGCTGGGTGGTATGCCCTGCTTTGTCCGTTGAGAACCTTTCTATCTCCCAGCAGATGCTCAGAACCACAGCAGACCTGATGGAAAGGATAAGGGTGGGTAAAGGGAGGTCTGCTTATGAGTTTTGGTGTCTGGGAGTGGTGGTAAAAGCTGAAAAGGGTATTCCCTGAGACTGCACCCAGCAGTTGCTCGGCCCTCCTGCCCTGTGTAGGCTGCCTTGCTGTGTGGCTTGTTTCACACCAGCATCATTGCTGGTGAGATGAGAGTTCTCTCATACTGCAGTAGGACCACTGTTTGGTTATGGCGTTGTTCCAGAGAACAAACATCTTTTATTTTGTATGTTTTCACAATCTCATTGTAGTCCATAGTTTTACAACTGTAATGTTATTTTTAAATTGCAGTTAATTAACAGACTGCCTAGTGGATGATAAAGTTTTTAAACAGTTTTTATAACAAGAGGTTGCACTGTTTACAGAAGCAAATTGCTATTTGTTTGTTTTAAAACAGCAAATTGCTAATAGTTTTTTTTGGGTGTGATCAGTTGAGTGAGCTTCAGTGTCTTGCTTTAGCTGCTGATCCTGAGCACCATCCTTATTCTGCATAGTGTTCTTCAGGTGGCTTGCTGCACATTCTAAGGCCAGCACCTCGGGAAACTTGTTTTTATCCCTTGTATCAGGTATGGTGAGTTTCATCCATACTTTCAACTTTTTAAGCGCTCCATTCCTGTGTAATCTTGAGCTGTTTTGTTTTTCCATGCAAAATATTTGGCACACATACACTACATTGATAATACATCCAAGAAAGTTGTATTGCTATACTCCAGACTTTTCCACATAGAGATGATATTATAAGTAGGTCTGAAATCAATAATGTATTTGAAATAGCACATTTTTGGCCCAGCATGTAAGGAGAAGGATTTAGGGGCTGTTCAAAGCTGTGTCAGTTGGAAAGGTGTTTTTTACTCTGTGGTTAAAGGCTGTAGGGGCTTTGGGCAGAAAGGTGTTTTAATCAGCAAAAAGCAGTTGTTGATTTCTGCATTTTGACAGTTTCAGTCATGTCATTAATTTAAAGCTTTCATTGCCGTATGACTCTTAGAATAAAATGCCTGTGTCTGAGAGTGTGGCCTTTCATTATAAGATGTCTTTTTTTAACCTCATCCCTGGACGTAACCAGAGCGTCAGAAACACTCAGGTCATGATATATGTGATGTTTATTTTCCCCAGTTCTGAACTCTACCAGATCTTCTTCCCTGCTCTCCGTTCTACTGATCTCTGTCTTCTCTCCTGTGCTCCTCCATTTTCTCTCCTCAGACTATCAGAGTAATAAGGAAAATAGCTGCTGACATACATGTGTTCAAGGGGCAACGCAAAACATGCCCAGTAAACTCATCTCATACCAGAAAATAGGACCATATATTTCAAACGGACACATGACAAGATCCAATCTAACTTCAGTACAGTCATGCGTCACTTAACATTGGGGATATATAATATATGCCCAATATCCTGTATAATTTTACTAAAATTCTGAACATAGTAAAAAAGCGTTATAAAGTGGATGAAGAGGCAAAAACACCTTCCTAGCGAAAACCTCTGTGAGCATTTCAGAACAGTTCTGTGTTGCTTCATGACAGGGATAGGTCTTGAGAAATGCGTCATTACATGATTTCATCCTTGTGTGACCATCAGAGTGTATTTACACAAACCTGGAAGGCATAGCCTCCGACACACCTAGGCTATATGGTTTAGTGTATTGCTCTCCGGCTGTAAATCCCATACAGCATGTGACTGTACTCAATACTGTAGGCAGCTGTAAAACAATGGTATGTGTCTGTCTAAACATGGAAAAAGTACACTAAAAGTATATATAACAGATTAAAAAAATTATATGCCTGTTTAGTGCACTTACTATGAATGGCGCTTGCGGGACTGGAAGTTGCTCTGAGTCAGCGAGTGAGTGGTGAGTGAATGTGAAGTCCTAGGACATTACTGTACACTACTGTAGACTTTGTAAACACTGTACATTTAGGCTGCACTAAGTTTATTTTTAATGTTTTAATATTTTTAATGTATTTAATATTTTGTAAATTTATAAAATTTATTTAAAAGTCTTCTTTCTTCAATAATAAACCTTAGCTTACTGAAACTTTTTTAACCTATATCTTTCTAACTTTTTGACTCTCGCAATAACACTTAAAACACAAACACATTGTACAGCAGTACAAAAATGTTTTTTTCTATTTAAAATTTTTTTCTTTTTGTTTGTGTTTTTTTAAGACACGGTTTCACTCTGTCACCCAGGCTAGAGTGCAATGGCGTGATCTTGGCTCACTGCAACCTCCACCTCCCTGGTGCAAGTGATTCTCGTGCCTCAGCCTTGGGATTACAGGCACCCACTACCACGCCCATATTTTGTATTTTTAGTAGAGACAGGGTTTTGTCGTGTTGGCCAGGCTGGTATTGAACTCCTGGCCTCAAGTGATCTGCCTGCCTCGGCCTCCCAAAGTTCTGGGATTACAGGCGTGAGCCACTGCACCTGGCCTAAAATTTTCTATTTTTCAGTTTTTAAACTTTTAGTAAAATCTAAGACACAAGCACACACATTAGCCTAGGGCTACCCAGGATCGGGGTCATCAGTGTCACTGTCTTCTACCTCCACAGATTGTCCTAGTGGGAAGTCTTCAGGGGCAGTAACATGCATGGAGCCATCATCTCCTGTGACAACAGTGCCTTCTTGTGGAACACCTGAAGGACCTGCCTGGGGCTGTTTTCCCAGTTAACATTTAAAAAAAAATAAGTAGAGGGAGTACACTCTGGAATAATGATAAAAGTTTAGCATAGTAAATACATAAACCACTAACATAGTCATTATCAAGTATTGTATTCTGTACATATTATATCTGCTGCACTTTTATTCCACTGGCAGCATAGTAGGTTTGTTTACACCAGCATCACGACAAACAGCACTGCAGTGCACCCATGACATTATGACCCTGTGGCGTCACTAGGTGATAGGAGATTTTCAGCTCCATTGTAGTATTATGGGGCCTCTGCAGATGTGTCGTCCGTTGTTTCACATGGTGCATGACTGTGTATGTATCCACATGGCCATGCAGCATTTCACTCTGCATATATATTTATCGAACTCACTCATTCACAGGCATTTCAGTGTCCAGTCCACGAGTTTTTTAAAATTCGGCTGCGAAAATCATATTGCTACCTACTTGCTTAGTTAATTTTTAGAATAATTTTCTAAGAGTGGCTTTTCAGAGTCAAAGGGCCTGAATGACTTTTGATGTATGTATTGCCAGTTTGTCCTTCTTCAGAAAATCAGTAGGCTATCGAGAGTTCAGTTTTCAACACGTCTTAAATCTTTGCCTGATAAAAAAGTGTTGGAAATGAAACATTTAAAATCACAAGTGGATTTGATCCTCTCATGGTGTGTTTACTACGCATTTGTTTTTTCATTTACCTGTTCATGTCCATTGCATTTATATGGTGGTGATGGTCATACTAGGGTGTTTTATGTAGTCAGATTATTAACCTTTTGTCGTACGTACCTCATGTGTTGTTATCCTCTTTGCTTTTGTGACTGTTTGTAAGTTGTTTATGTTTGTTGTTTTGTATCATTTTGTTACAACATTGAAATGTTTTCATTTTTATTTTGTCATGTCTGTCAGCCTTTCGCTTTATTGGTTCTGCCTTGGTGTCATGCTTCCAAAAGCCTTTTAATTGCAAAAGCCCCTTTCTTGTATTTTATTCTAGTACTTATATGGCATCATTTTGTTTTATTTTACATTTGAGACTTCAGTTAAGCTAAACTGTTTTGAAGTACGCATTTTTTTCCTAAAAATTTTGATTCCAAATTTTTCATAGTGTTAAAATCAAGCATAGTTGTTACACCTACTAATTATTATTCATGTTTATAACTGTTAACTCATAAGTAGAGAATCACAGTAGGACTGGATACCTTTCAATAAGTAAAGCACCTACTAGGTGCAAGCATTGCATTACATGTACAGTTAAATGCATGGGAAGGAACTTCTCAAAGAACTCGAATCTTAGTGGGCTGGATGGGTGTACATACTGATAACCGTATAATGCATGTCATCTCAGGTTAATAGGTCAGGTACAGTAGAATCCCAAAGAGGTGGCACTCTTACAGGAATGATAGGGAAAGCCTTGAGTGCTCATCTGCTCAACTTCGTTTTTGTTTGTTACTAGGGAGGAACTGAACATTAAAATACCAATACCAGGTATTGCTTCCGATATAACATGTTGGAAATTAAGTAGACGTGAGATGTAAAAGCAGACAGCTAGCATTAGGAATGCTTTACAGAAAATATTAACTGATAAGGACTTCAGCTGTGGGTTGCTCCAAGATGAGAAGGGCAGCTTTTCTCTTTCAGGTCATAACAGGACATTGGCTGTCCTCCTTTTCACATGCTGGCCTCTGCTGCTTCTCATCCTTGAGCTTCAGCGTTGTTTCCTCAGAATGGCCCTCTGCTTAGGCCCTCGTCCTGATTCTGAACCAGCACCTGATAATAATAATAATAGTAGTAATAGTAATAGGAAGCAGCAATATTAAGTGTAGAGCAGCCCTTTGAAGAAGTTTAGCCATATAGAGAAGAGATAAGGTGATAACATGCAGGTGAATAGCAAGACAGAGAAATAGAAGATGAATTGGGGGAGCTTAGTAGGTAGAGGACAGATTTTAGGTAAATAAAGCGATTGAAGTTTCAGGTAAACTGGAGTATGGTAATTGATGAAGAAAAAATCTTAGAGGTGGGTAGGGATGAGAATGAGAGCTCAAATACAAGGGTTTCATTCATCCAGGAAGAAGATCGCCTTGGTCTTTGAGGCCAAAAGGAAGGAGGACCAAATAAATGAGATACTGAAAAAATTTAGGAGGCAGGGGGAGTAAAATGGCACTGCTAGCCTTAAAGCAGGCTGAGTGGCTGGGATCTCGAAGAATGGTTGTAGAATATCTACATTAGCAAATTCCATAGAGAGGCAGCAAGATGTAGACGAAAGGATTGCTGAACAAGAGCAAGACTTCTGTAAAATGAATTTACAGAGGGCCTAATCAGCAAAGTGTGGAAGTGAAGGTAATAATAGGACTGGAGTTTGTCATGGCAGCTGATTGAGGGGTCAAGAGAAAGTCATTTAAATACAGCAGCAGGATGTCTCATGCCAACTTGGGGGAAACGTGAGTGAAACCAGGACGGAACTGATGAACTGAAAATAAGAGAGGATGAAGGAATTGGAAATAAGATAGTGAAAAGTTGCAGTAGCTCACAGTGTCTGACATAGAAGACAAGGAGTGATACACAAGAAGATCCTGCGGAACTACAGTGAGGTCAAGTGTATACTATTGTAGGAAGGCAAAGTGTAGTCCACAGATTACAGAGCCACTCAGTCAGCAGGTGTGATACATGTAGATCTTCAGCTTGCAGAGAATGAAGGAAATAAGTGGACAGGCAATACAGAGCCAGTTACCACGGTCATTGAGAAAAGAATGCCAGAGGGAAGAATTTGCATCTAGACCGGAAGTACACATTGGAGAGATCCAGAGACTGAAAGCGGTTTGTATTGGTGAAGTACAGCTGAGTTAATTAGCTCCAACATATTATTGAATGTTAGTGTGGCTGTAGAATAAATTCATCTCTTAGAAGTCTGGGGCAATGGTGGGCTTTGATACTGATACAGTCTAAAATGTTTAAGGAAGCAAGTTGGACTTGGAAGTTTGCTGTGGTTTTGGTAGCACCTAGAGTATATTTGGTGGCATTAGAGTACAGTGCTGTCCTTTTTATTCAAACCACCCAACAGTTGTTAGTTTCCCTGTAAGCTTGTGATTATTACACCAGGAAGATCTTTCTGTGTGAAGTAAATAAAGAGATTTTTAGGCCCACCCTTTCTTATTTGTGCTTGACTAGATCTGTTCATCAGGAGAGCAGAAAACACAACCTTTATAGAAATGTATTCCTTAGCAATTTGTTGTAGTGGTTTGTGTATTGTTTCTTGCTGGTTCATAAACGGGGTGAGATGTGTAATGTTCCTTTCTCTTTGGAACTGAACATACATATATGAAAATCAGTCAACTTATTTTTTAACCTTTTTAACTTGCAGACAATTAGAAGGAAGAAGAAAGTTCAAATACCAGTAAGTCGTCCTGATCCTGAACCAGTATCTGATAATGAAGAAGATAGTTACGATGAGGAAATACATGATCCAAGAAGTGGCCGGAGTGGTGTGGTTAACAGAAGGAGTGAGAAGATTTGGCCGAGGGATAGAAGTGCAAGTAGAGAGAGGAGCTTGTCTCCGCGGTCAGACAGGCGGTCAGTGGCTTCCAGCCAGCCCGCCAAACCCACCAAAGTCACACTGGTGAAATCCCGGAAGAATGAAGGTAGTTTCTGCCAACTCTTGCTGTTATTTTCACATGAAACTTTAAAACTAATTTTAGTGAGAAGTACAGTTGCTGTCTCTTCATGTCTTTGCTTTGTTGTCTTTGTGTTTGTGTTCTGTCACTGTAAGTCAAGTCCTGTTATGGCAGGCTTCAGGGACTGTTCATTTTCTCTGTTGGAACAGATAGCACTTCAAGTGAATGGTCCAGGGGTCGGCTTTCAGATTTGTCCTGATGAGAATAACCAAGTACAAATTATGCTAACAAGAAATGTCACACCATCACCAAATGGAAATTCAGTGTTTTTCTTAACTGTTAGTAATGTAATCATGGAGAGAAATCTTGGGGGAGGGTTGGGGTAGGGATGGTGGTGGTGGTGATGTTGTTGTTGTTGTTGTTACAAGGTCTGGCTCTGTCACCCAGGCTGGAGTGCAGTGCCACAATCTCAGCTCCCTGCTACCTCTGCCTCCTGGGCTCAAGCAGTCCTCCCACTTCAGCCTCCCTGGTAGCTGGAACTACAAGTACATGCCACCATGTCCAGCTAATTTTTTCATTTTGGGTAGAGGCAGGGTTTTGCCATGTTGCCCAAGCTGGTCAGCTCAAGCAATTCACCTGCCTCGGCCTCCCACTGTGCTGGAATTACAGGCGGGAAGCCATTGTGCCCTGCTGTGACTTCTTCCCCCTCACTCCAGACTGTTTTTTAAATGGAGGAATTTAAGGAAAGGAACCCCTTGTAGGGCATTTCTCTATAATGCAGTATTTCTTTGAAGTTTTTGAAACTGAAACTCAGCTGCCTTCCCTCATACCTCATTAAATTTGATAAAAAATGGATCTGACTGTGGCTTCCTCCTCCTGTGGGCATGCATGACTGATCATTTTGATATATAGGGGTGTTACAGTTGGAATATTATCAAGGCTTACTTTGATCTGCTTTACCACTTGGCATATCTCCTAGGTGGTACTCCCTACCCCCACTCTAGAGCAGACTTCTCAGTGAAGTCTCAGTGAAGTTGTCAACATTTGCTGTTTCTACTTCATTTCACCACTTACCTCTCAACCCTCTCTGGTCTGGTATCTTTTCTGCTCTGCCCCCAAAAATGTTCACACTAAATCTAGTGGAAGTTTTTCAGTCTCTAGCTTGCTTGCCTTACAGTATCATTTCACATGGTTAACCACTCCTTATTTTTAAAAATAATGTCTTCTTTTGGTAATACTGCATCTCTCTGGTTTTTTCCCCCCCACCTTTCTGTATCTTTTGCAGGCTCATTCTCCTCACCCTGCCCTTCATAATGTTCTGTCAGTTTCTCTCCTAGAATCTTTTTTTCCACTTAAGGTAATTTTTTTTTCTTTTCCTCAGGTTGAATAACAATTTAGGCAATCTCATCTGCTCCCCTGCTTCCAGTCACTGCTGGTGGCAGAACCTCTTTCTCCAGCCCAAATCTGTACACTCTTGTGTTTCAGCTGTTAGGCATATTCACTTAGATGTTCCTGTAGGTCCCTGAAACACAGCACATCTCAAATGAAACACATCTCCCTCTTAAAATGTTTCTTTGTATTTCTCATATTCAGTTGAACGTGTTCCTATTGATCCAGTTTCTCAGGCCATTCCCAGAGGACATGGTAGTTACCCTTGACATCTCTTTTTTTCCCATGCATGATGAATGTCGTCACTCCTGAATACCACTCTTATCCATCCCACTCTTTCTCCACTGCCTCCACCCTTTTTCAGGCCACTGTTATCTCTTACGTAGACTGACTTGGTCTCGTAGGTTGTCTCTTGGATCCCTTTAAGTTGATTCTGCAGATTTCTTCATAGATCCTCTGTGACACTTCTGTCTTACTCTTTTTCCCCTTTCTTCATTAATTCTCAGTCTCTGCTACACTAGACTTATGACTTCATTAGGTCCACCAGGTTTTTTTCTTCGTAACTTGGGTGCATTTGTTTTGAACTGTTCAGCCCTCACTCACCCCATGCATCCCCTCCCACGCAAACATCTTCAGGTTTAGGTCTTTCTTAGGTAAAGCTTTAACTTTAGTATTTCTTCCTCGGGGAGGCCTTCTCCTTCCCCCAGTAGGTGCAGAACCCTTGTGTTTCTGCTCTCTGAACTCATCGCATTTGGAATTGCCATGCTGACATCCTTTTTGTCACTGACTCCTGCCGGAGTGCAGGAACTATCTCGTTTGCTGCTTCTCCCTAATGCCTGGTACCTAGTTGATATATACCCCAAGAAATATTTAGAATGAACAAACAAACTAATATACAAGGAATATTTTGGGATCATCTGTGTAATGGTCATTTATATGTGTTTAATCCTAAAGAACAGTCTTTTAACCAATACCGTATCCTTCTGTGATGTAATGACCATATGGATGACTGCCTCATTCCTTGCCCAGATCTCCTAAAAGGCTGTTTTCTTTACCCTGATTCTATTTCTGGCTGTGAGTACTCTTTGTATATTTGTCTTAAGTTAAACTGTAACTCTGATGTAATTTTTTTTTTTTTTTTTTTTGAGATGGAGTCTCACTTTGTCTCTCAGGCTTAGAGTGCAGTGGTACAATCTCAGTTCACTGCACCCTCCGCCTCCCAGGTTTAAGCAATTCTCCTCCCTCAGCCTCCCAAGTAGCTGGGATTACAGGTGTGCACCACCATGCCCGGCTAATTTTTTGTATTTTTAATAAAGACAGAGTTTCACCATGCTAGCCAGGCTGGTCTTGAACTCCTGACCTTGTGATCTGCCCACCTTGGCCTCCCAAAGTGCTGGGATTACAGGCGTGAGTCACCACGCCCAGCCTACTGTTACATACTTTTTAGACACTTCAGTAGTAAGTCTTGTTAATTTATCCCATGTTAAAACAATTTTCTGTTTTCCATCTTGGTTTTTGGTTTTGTTTTTAATGCAGTAAGACTCTCCTCACAGAACCAGGGGCAGTCCTTTTACTACTGACATTATACTGATGGTTGTAGTCATTGTTCTTGTTTTTCTTAAAATATATTTTTCTGCAGCTGTTGCAGGAACCTGGGCAGTTCTCTGGACTCTGCTAGTAATTTACTCAACTTCCAACATTCCTTACCCACAGACAGAATCAGTGTCCTCACTCTTGGATACTTGGTTGGTTGTTTAAAGGAAAGGACTGGCATAATAACTCCTGCCCACATCTGCCTAGCTGGTTGTAAGCCTTTGCACTCATATTTAATACATGCTAGTACTCTGAGTATGTCTATCCAGTGTCATGGGGTGTATAGGATCAGAAATATTTTTGGTCTAGGAGCTGGGAAAAATAGAAATAGTATATGCATGATAATATTCTTCAATAAAATGGTCAATCTTTTCAAAGTTTTTCAGACCTCAAGCAGGTTACTCTTTAGAATTATCTTTCTAGCCAGGCATAGTGTGACACATGTCTGTTAGTCCCAGCTACTCTGGAGCCTGAGGCAGGAGGGTTGTTTGACCCCAGGAATTTGAGTCCAGCCTGGGCAACATAGGGAGACCCTGTCTCTTAAAGAAAATGGTATTCCTTAAGCATTCTGAAGAGCTAGTGTATCAATGCTTGGTCAAAAAGAAATGGTGTCCTCTTGGGGATTTTGTCCTTTTCAGTAATATGGGAACATGGTTTATCGGTCCTTCATTTGAACCATACACTTTCCCTTTGCTTTCACGGAGACATTGCAGATTTGCTAATTAAAGGGAATGTCTTACTTGCAGGGTGGCCAAGAAAAATGTCTTGTTATTGATTGTACTTGAAAACTCTATGCAGTGGCTATTAGTTTAGTTGTATACTTGTGAAATCTATTTAACTGTCTTAGGATGTTGCACTAAAAATACTTACTTAAATTATTTCAGAATATGGTCTTCGATTGGCAAGCCATATATTTGTTAAGGAAATTTCACAAGATAGTTTGGCAGCAAGAGATGGCAATATTCAAGAAGGTGATGTTGTATTGAAGGTACAGTCATATTCTTACTTTTTAATGAACTGAAATAGAAAACAAGTTCTAGAGTTACCATGTAGTCTGTGCTGTTGTTTGAAGCGGTTTTGCCAAAAAGAATTAAAAATCAATGTTTGCGGGAGAGGGATGTAAATTCCCTTTATGCATTATTACATGTCGACACCGATACTTTAGGTATCACGGGGTCATCCTGAGATAATTATTCACCAGCCGGTACTACTTCGTAGATAAGATATGTCTGTTCTTACACATTAAAAAATTCTGATAATTGCTTCCAGATATTATTGAAATGCTTATTTGTTTGTTTATAAGTAGTAGAAAGTGACAGCCGTTTGAGAAGGAGTTAGGGGATGCTACTTTGGGTTTTTCTGACAGCAACAGTGCAGTAAAGATTTTATCATCTCAGGAAGGTGGAATACTTTTGATAATTTGGAAAAGTATAAAGAGAATATTTTGGGTCTTACAGCAAGGAGTGGTTTGGATATTTCTGTTTATAACAAACCAAGTTAACATTTGTATTTTATCATTTACTTGAAACCTATAATTTATTTTCTGTTGCAGATAAATGGTACTGTGACAGAAAATATGTCATTGACAGATGCAAAGACATTGATAGAAAGGTCTAAAGGCAAATTAAAAATGGTAGTTCAAAGAGATGAACGGGCTACGCTGTTGAACGTCCCTGATCTGTCTGACAGCATCCACTCTGCTAATGCCTCTGAGAGAGACGGTGAGTGTGACTCTGTTTCAAGGCCCCCTCTAAGTGACCTATTTTCTTAAAAACACTAGGGAGACTGGACATCTTTGAAAGAAATGATAATTTTCTACCAGCCAAACACCTTCAAAATCTAAAAGTTTTATATATATTTTTTCCTGTAGACAACTCACCACTATTGATTTGATCGCTGGCTGATGAAATTAATGCATAAATTTTCCATTTTATATATAATTTTACTTACTAGCTTATCTTCATTATTACTGGAGTACTTTATACTTGACTGTAATTATTTTTGTGGGAAAATAAGTAGCACTCTTTTATTAACAGACATTTCAGAAATTCAGTCACTGGCCTCAGATCATTCTGGTCGATCACACGATAGGCCTCCCCGCCGCAGCCGGTCACGATCTCCTGACCAGCGGTCAGAGCCTTCTGATCATTCCAGACACTCTCCACAGCAGCCAAGCAATGGCAGGTAAGACACTGTATTTTTTAAAAAATACAGGGGTTTTGTTTGATACCAGTATCTAAAACTGCTTACAAATAAAAGATGGATTTCTTTTGATTATTCAAGATTAGATCTGTTTTTCTCAATTTAGAAATTTTTTAAATCTAAAATAACTGCAAACTTTTCCTTAAAGGGTCAGATAGTAAACATATTTCAGTCTTCCAGGCCATACAGTTCTTGTCACTGCTCAACTGCAAAAGCAGCCATAGACAGTATGTAGTGAATAGACAGTATGTAGTGAATAAACTGTATTTACAAAAACGGTTGATCCACAGCTGTAGTTTGCCATACTATTGCATTAGAAGATGCTAGCAAGCTTCAGGAATCTACTACTTGGGAAAGTTAACTATAGAAGTCCTTGAATAAACACCTTAACCTGGACTTTTTTCTCTTTTAAAAATACACTAGTGTTGGCTGGGCATGGTGGCTCACACCTGTAATCCCAGCACTTTGGGAGGCCGAGGTGGGCGGATCCCTTGAGGCCAGGAGATTGAGACCAGCCTGGCTGACATGGTGAAACTCTGTCTCTACTAAAAATGCAAATATTAGCCAGGCGTGTTGGCACATGCTTGTAATCCCAGCTACTTGCAAGGCTGAGACATGAGAATTGCTTGAACCTGGGAAGCAGCGGTTGCAGTGAGCCAAGATTGCACCACTGCACTCCAGCCTCAGTGACAGAGGGGAACTCTTTCTCAAAAACAAAACAAAACACTAGTATTTATGCCAGAGGTTCTGGTATAGTGGTAGTATGTGACCTACCTGAGTTTATCTTTCTTTAGAGTCACATGTGCATTTGAGAATCTGAAGAAAATTACGATCCTTCTCTCCAGACAATTTGCATGTGCACATACACGCAGCAATTGCATACGATTTCTGGAGACTCCCAAGGCTCTGTAGGCCACCAACTGACCCATGGTTAACTGCAGTCCACATGAAGATCACTTGAAACATGAGTCCAGGGCTGAAGAGACAGTTTAGAAGAAAAGGGAACCCTTATGTGTTGTTGATGGGAATGTAAATTGATACGGCCATTCTGGAAAACAATATGGAGGTTCCTCAAAAAATAAAACTAGAACTAGCACATGATCCAGCAGTTCCACTTCTGGGTATGTGTCCAAAGGAAGTGACATCACTGTCTCGAAGAGATATCTGCACTCTCATGTTTGTTGCAGCGTTATTCACAATAGCCAAGATATGGAGTCAACCTAAATGTCCAACACATGAATTGATAAAGAAAATGTGGTGTATATGTTCACACACACAGTGAAATATAATTCAGCCTTTTAAAAGAAGGAAATCCTGCCATTTGGAACAACATGGATGAAGCTGGAGGGCATTGTGCTAAGCGAAATAAACCAGACACAGAAACACAAACACTGCATGCCCTCACTTACTGTGGAACCTGAACAAGTTGGACTCAGAAACAGACAGTAGAATGGTGGATACCAGGGATTGGGGTGGGGAGGAATGGGGAGATGTTGGTTAAAGGGTACACAGTTTCAGTTATAAGATAAGTAAGTTCTGGAGACCTAATTTACAGTGTGGTATCGAGTAATAATGTATATGAGAGTAGATCTTACGGTATTCTTTTGACACATTAAGAAAAGTAACTGTGAGGCATGGATATATATGTTAATTAACTTGGTTGCAGTCATCATCTGAATATGTATATCAAAACCTCACTGTTGTACACCTTTAATGGATATAATGTTTATTTGTCAGACCTCAGTGAAGCTGGAAAGAAAATTTGGTCATCTCTTCTAGATCTGAAGAGAAGATTTTGGATTCGAGATGCTGAATTGAGACTTAACTTGCATAGAGGTGTTAGCAGAAGCCATAGAAGTCACTAAAATTGCTAAGAGACACAATTTGGAAAGAAGTCAGAGAACTGGATAACAGGGAGCACATTCTTTTAGGAAGTTGAAGAGGCAAGGGAGAAGTAAGAGAAGGGAGGCATACCTAGCCAGGAGAGAGCCTTTTTAAAGTTTGTAAAAAACCATAGTGACACGGTAGTTAAAACTGTATATTCACAAAAGTGTTTCACATTCTACTAAAATGGGAACTAGTAAGAGAAGAGGATAACTTGTAAGAGCTATGAATGTGGTTGCTAATTTGTATCCACTGTAGTTTTTATGTATTTGTGAAGCCGATTATTTCTAAATTTCAAACTTAGATTTATAAATTGTAAGAACCCTGGTGTTTATTTTAAGGATGTAATGATTTTTTAAAGGAATATTATGGCATATTACGTGTAAAGTTGGCTTATAACTGATGATGATTTTTAATTGCTGCAATTAATATATTCTAAAAATCTTCCTGGCACAGCATAGATGTTATCAGGAAAAGGATTACTGCTGCAACACAAATACACACAGTGATATAGCACCTTTGATGATTCATGGGAACAGCTGTAATTTTAACATCCCTTCTCAGCTAGAAACCGTACTTAAGTAATTTGGACATGATTTCCCCTTTTAAATAGAGCAGTCTTAAAATCTCAAATGTTTGGCCAGTAGTTTACATTGTAAACAAATTCTAAATCTTAGAAAATTCTTTCTGATATCTACTTTCTTCATTTAGAGTTCCTTAACACGTAGAATCTGTAACCTTAACTTAAAAGTTGAGGGGTTTTTTTCCCCCTAAAATTACTATTTTTGTATTATATTGTGATGTTTTATTTCTCCTAGGAATCTTAAGTGTTCTCATGTGTTGCACCAGTAATATGGGGACTTTTAAGAATACAAACTTGTGGGGCTTGCTTTCAGTTCATCTGAGACGGAGGCAGGCAGTACATTGACCCTCGAACAACCCGGGGGTTAGAAGGACCAGAACCTCCTCCTACCCTGACACGCAGTCAGAAACCCGCCTGTGATTTTTAACTACCCAGAAACTTAACTATTAACAGCCTACTGTTGATTGGAAGCTTACTGAGAACATAAACGGTACAAAGTTTGTAGGTTAGATGTATTATATACAGTATTCTTAAAGTAAGCTAAAGAAAAAGTGTTAATAAGAAAACCATAAGGAAGAGAAAATACATTTACTGTTCATTAAGTGGAAGTGGATCATCATAAAGGTCTTCATCCTCAATTTCCTTCACCCTTCATTTCCTTCATCCTTGTTTTCACATTTAGTTGTCTGAGGAATGGGTTGGTCTTTCCGTATCATGGTGGCAGAAGTGGAAGAAAATTTGCGTATAAATGGACCCACGCAGTTCAGTCCCATGTTCTTCAAGGGTCAGCTGTATGTTTTTTTTTTAAGCTCCGGGTATTGTAGCAGGACGAGCCGCAGACAGAACTCCTCAGACACCGAGTTAAATAAGGAGGGGGTTTATTTGGCCAGGGGCATCAGCAAGACTCCTGTCTCAAGAGCCGAGCCCCCCAGGTGAGCAATTCCTGTCCCTTTTAAGGGCTCACAACTCTAAGGGGGTGCATGTGAGGGGGTTGTGATCGATTGAGCAAGCAGGGGGTACGTGACTGGGGGCTGCATGCACCAATAATTAGATCGGAACAAAACAAGATGGGGATTTTCACAGTGCATTTCTATACAATGTCTGTAATCTATAGATAACATAACCGATTAGGTCAGGGGTCGATCTTTAACTACCAGGCCCAGGGTGCGGTGCCGGGCTGTCTGCCTGTGGATGTCATTTCTGCCTTTTAGTTTTTACTTCTTTCTTTGGCGGCAGAAATTGGGCATAAGATGATATGAGGGGTGGTCTCCTCCCTTATTCCCCCCTGTTGAGACTCTCACTCATTTTATTAATGGGAGTTCTCACTTTCATTTTCACTACCCATGTCTTTCTGCAAGATAGATCGATAGTGATTCATATAGTACACTTGTGCTGAAGCATTTTGGTAAACTAAGGTAGCGATGAAGCTTTTTATCATTTGAAGAAGTACAGGTAGCAAACAAGGGAGCAGTATTATTATTATAACTCCTATTATAAGAATTTTAAATCCTCCTAGTGCTGGGAACCATTTTCCAAACATGGCCCCAGGATCAAATCCATGCCACACTTGCACAGGCACATGTGCCAGTTTGTCATATCTCTAACTATGTCTTCAACTACTTGCCCTTGATCATCTATTTGTAGACAGCAATTAGTAAGGTTAAATTTCCCACAGACTCCTCCTTTAGCTGCTAGCAAGTAGTCGAGAGCCAATCTATTTTGATAGATAGCATTTCTAATCTGAGTTTCTTGCTGGGCCAGAATAGTCAAGGCTCTGCCGGTTTTATTAGTGATTATTTCTAAGGCAGCTTATAATCGTATGATTCGGTTGATCATGTAAATGGGGGTCCGGTATCCCCACGAGCCATCTTGTGCCCAAGTAGCAAGCCCATAATATTGTATGATTCTCTCAGGGGGCCATTCATCATCTTTCCAATTTCCTATAGCTGTGCTTCTCTTTTTGCAGAAAGCGTAGACAGGGAAACCCAGGAGTTCACCTGTTTTTATGGGCAGTAGGAAGAAAGATGGTTTAATAGTGCCAGTAACACAACTACCTGCCCACTGGTCAGGTAATTTGGCATAAGCTCTATGCCCACATATCCAGTATAATCCAGTGGGGGCTGTCCAGTCCCGGTGGGACTCCGGGTGGGTCCACACGGTTTTGCAACTTTGGGAACTTACTAAATGGATTCCTCTCTGTTTGATTTGAACTCCACCAAGTGACTGTTTTTGTGGTACCATTATACAGTTTCTGTCCCAGACAACTAAATCGTCCTACGGGGTGAGTGAATTCTTTTCCTTCACTAGCTATGCAATGTTTTCCAATAATTGAGGCTTTTAGGACCCAGAAATTATCCGGGTGATTCTTTTGAGCTGGGAATTCATCAGGAGCTGGGTCTGTAGGTACTAATTCTCGGGCTTCCCATGGCCATTGATCTCCCATTACAGTTCCTCCACATACATAACATGAAGTGACACTGAGAGACTGGGCTACATGCTCAGCAAATTTCAAAAACAAATTTCTTGTTTTTCCTGGAATTTCTGGTACTGGTACATTTAGTTCATCATAGAAAATTTGAAACACTGGTTCAGGAGAGCGTTTGTGAACTTCTCCTCGAACCAAGATATTTACTCAAGGATCCAGTCCAGCCCCATCGATTCCTAAGGTCACACGCTCCCCTTTTTTCCAGTGAGGATCAAGGGGATTGGTTATTACTAGCTCTAAGGGGTTACATTGTCCCTTAGTGCAGGAAGGGCCATTTTTTCCTTTCTGAAGGTGGACTGGACTCTTCTCATTTTTTATCCAAGTGGCCCAAATGACATAAGACCAGTATCCACATTCATTTCCATACAGTCCTAATTCATGACAAATGTACTTATTTTCGGTCATATAGCCTTTTTCCCAACTGAAAGAGCCACATCCCCTTCCTAACTTACTGCTATTAATGATGGCACAGGCATCAAATTTCAAGATTATGCGTTTGGGCCCCCTTTTTCTTCTGTTCTGCCTAATACTTTACTTGTATCATTTATGAGTCCCCACCAATCTTCAGTCCTTAATCTTATTTCAAAAACTGTAGACATGGGAGGCTCGGAGGGGTCATAACACACATCTGGTCTGTCGTTTCCTGGGCTACATACCTCGTCCTGAGTGTCATTATATAAACATGTTCCTTTTAAAGTTCCTAGGCATTCATAGTAACTATAGAACAGAAAGATTGTTTAACTTGTTGCCCTACCTCGGTAACCTGATGTATACACTGAGAGCAGTTTTCCATGCAGGGAAAATCAGTGGAAGCTTTTACTATACAAGTCCACGTTATAAGGAAAATGAGTCCCACGATGATTCTCCTCATGCTTCGGCCGTGTGTAGACCAGTCAGCTTCCAGGTGTGACTGGAGCAGGGCTCGTTGTCCTCCTCGAGGTCACTTTGCAGGGGTTGTCCGGGCTCAGTTTTTGCCTCCCAGGTTTCCTCGGCTGCAGGTTTCACATGGCTGTGGTGGATCTAGGCTGGGATTCCTTCTACCTTTACAGCCGTGGGGGAGGTCAGGATGGCAGTCTGAGGTCCTTTCCACTGTGGCCGCAAAGGGGCTACGTTCCAGTCCTTGGTCCACACACGATCACCTGGAGAGAAAGGGTGAACTGGGGAGAATAAGCTGATGGGACACCTCTCATTTACCCAAGTTGAGATTGTTTATGTAATTTTTCCTAAAGCCTGTAGCTGTCGCTGTAATTCAATGTCACCTAACTCTCAGGGAGTGCCTGGAAGCCCCCGTAGTATAGGAGGAGGCCTATGATACAGTATTTCATAAGGGGAGTATCCTTTTTTCTTAGAAGGAGTGCATCTAATTTTAAACAATACCATAGGAAGGGCCTGTATCCACTTTAATCCTGTTTCCTGACATACTTTCCCTAAACTTTTTTTGACAGTCAGATTCATTTGCTCCACCTTTCCGGAACTCTCAGGTCGGTAGGTGGCATGTAGCTTCCAAGTGATTCCTAATGCCTTTGCTGTCTTCTGTACCAAGTCAGCCATAAACGCCGGCCCGTTATCTGAGCCGATTTGTAAGGGCAGTCCAAACCTAGGAATAAGATCTCAGAGAAGCACACAGGTTACCTCGTAGGCCTTTTCAGTTCTTATTGGATAAGCCTCCACCCACCCAGAGTAAGTACACACAAGAACCAGCAAATACTTGTTACCTCCACATTTCAGCATTTCTGTGAAATCCACCTGAAGATCCTCCAAAGGAGCCGCTCCATAAGCTTGTATGCTGGGTGGAGCAGTAGGGCCTTGCCTTGCATTGTGCTGTCGGCAAGTAACGCACCGTTGTGCTACTGCTTTGGCAAGAACTGGCAAGTGTGAGACGTAGAAGTACTGGCCTAAGAGTGTTTTGACCTAGATGAATGGTTTTGTGCACCGCCAATACGATTGTGGCTCCCAGCAACTGCGGCACAGCTACCCTCCCATCTAGCAGTCTGATCCATCCTCCTCTTATTGCTTGCCCCGCTTCTGCATGGAAGAAGTCTTTTTCTTTCTTAGGATAGGTACGTACCAGGTCAGGTGTTTGAGGGAGTGAGGGGGCTACTACCAATGCTGGGTAAGGGGTAGATCCTGCTTTTCGAGCTTCTGAATCAGCTCGAGAGTTTCCTAAGGCCACTGAGGTGGAGGCTCGCTGGTGTCCCCTGCATTGCATGACTGCCACCCTCTGAGGTTTCCACACTTCCTCTAGTAATTGGTTAATCTAGCATTTGTTAGCCAATGATGTCCTTTGGTATTCATCAAAGTTACCACAGCATGGGGGCCCTTTATATTCAGATTTTGCCCAAGGGTTTATCTGCTTCTTGTACTAACAGGGCTGTTGCTGCCAGGGCCCTTAGACATGGTGGCCTGCCTTTGGAAACCCCATCTAGTTGTTTTGAGAGACAGGCCACTGGCCTTGGCCAGGGTTAAAACTCCAGCTGCCGTTTTTCCTCTTTCTGACACACAGAGTATAAAGGGCCTTGTCAAATCTGGTAGTCCTCGGGCTGGAGCCAACGTAAGTTTTTCCTTTAACTTACAAAAGGCTTGCTGTTGTAGACGCCCCCATTCAAAAGGCTCCTGGTCATCCCCCTTTGTAACCGCGTGGAAAGGTTTGGCTAGTACTGCAAAGTTTGGAATCCATAATCTGCAAAACCCCAGACAGCAAGTTAAATAAGGAAGGGATTTATTTGGCCGGGGTCATTGGCAAGACTCCTGTCTGAAGAGCCGAGCCCCCTGAATGAGCAATTCCTGACCCTTTTTAGGGCTCGCAAGGGGGTGCATGTGAGAGGGTCGTGATCGATTGAGCAAGCAGCTCAATCTGGGGGGTGCATGCACGGGTAATTATATCAGAACAAAACAGGATAGGGATGTTCACAGTGCTTTTCTATACAATGTCTGTAATCTATAGATAACAACCGATTAGGTCAGGGGTCGATCTTTAACTACCAGGCCCAAGGTGCGGCCCCAGGCTGTCTGCCTGTGGGTTTCATTTCTGCCTTTTAGTTTTTACTTCTTTCTTTGGCGGCAGAAATTGGGCATAAGACGATACGAGAGGTGGTCTCCTCCCTTAGTATCTTTCTGTGCACTGCTAGATGTGGGAACTACTGGTTAGAAAGTGTAGTATATAAAAGAAAAGGTAACTTCAACTACAGAAGGAAAAAACTCTTCAGGTTCTTTTCAGATTTTTTGTGGTAAGAATTTAATTCCTGAAAATTTAGTAATCTGCCTACAGATAAGATATAAATACCAGTTACTTAAAGGTTTCATTTCCACCCCAAAGTTTAATTTTCAAATCCTGTAACTGTGGAGTTTTAATTTAGAGCATGCCCTGCATCTTGAGAAACAACTTAGATACATTATAAGAGTAAAATGCTAGTGTAAAAAAACGCTAAGGGACTTCCATATATAGTCTTTTGTTTTTGTTATTTAATTTTGGCTGTATAAGTGTCTTTTTGTTTTACAAATTGTATGTAAATTATCTTTAAAGAATTAATTTAAAAAATGACTTGGTCTCTGTGAGAAAGGTTTCACTTGAGTGTAAAAGGAAGTCTGTTTTGGCAGACATCAGCCCTGCCCTATTCTCTTCCTAGATTTCGGAATACTTTTGTATATTTTTAGGATGTGTGATTATCTGCTGAGAATAATAAACCTCTTCATCTTCATGTTGTGAGAAGCGATAGAATATAGTGATTTCTTAGGGCTTTGGAGCCAGACTTCCTGGGTTCATGTCCCAGCCTACCATTGGTTACTTGCATAACCTTGAAACCTCTGTGTTTCAGCACCCCCATATGCAGTGAAGCAGGCAGGTCATACGTTACAGAATGGGGAGAAATTAGTTATTACAATACCTGGCACATAATGTCGCTACTGTAATTATTATGATGATTCATAGTAGTAATAATAGTATCATAAGTTAGAATTTCCAAATGTGCTTTCTTATCTTCTTGTATTTAACCATTTCTGAGATTTCCTCATTCTATAGTTAAGCAAACTAAAATTGAGAGGTTGCGATAAAGTCCAGGGTTATGTTGTTGACATGGGATTGGGGCCAGGATTAAAACTGTTGGCTCTTTGACCGAAATCTTTGACCTTCCTGGTGTAGAGAAAGAAATTCCGTAGCTTAATTACTACTTAATCTTCAGGAAACTAAAATCTACCAGAGTTCCATTGTTGTCATGACCTACTTATGTTCCTCTGTGTGATATTCTTTTCTTAGAGAGCAAACATATGGAGAGAATTCTGAGAAAAACACACAAGCTTGTTCTTCATGATAATTAGATGAACAGAGTATCATCACTGTTGTCTAGAACTGGAGTTGGCAGACTGCACCATGTGGGCTAAATCCAGCCTCCTAGTTTTGTAAAGTTTTATTGGAAACCCATTCCACAGTGGTATAATCGAGAAGTTACAGAGACTATGTGGCCAAGGGAGTCAGTTACAGAAAAAGTTTCCAAATGCTTTGTCTGGAATGTTAAAATAGTTCTGTTTTGTTTTTAAATTCAAAAAATATATATACATAGGGAAAATAATTACAGTGGTTTTCTTATATCTTAATGCTTGTTGCTGGGCTTGTTTGCTTTGTTTTGTATTTTACTTAGTAATGTTGCAGAGCCCAGGGTGGGCCAAGACTTGCACTGTAGGAGCTGGGAATACTGAGAGAGCTCACAGTTGATGGTGACACTTTGCTTCTTGCTGATTACTGAGTGGGTATCATTGAAAAAATATTTCACTGATCTTCCTGTAGTCCCTGCATAACTGCAGAGTATTTGATTTGCAGGGTATGATCTGAGCCACTGCTTGGTTAGATTTTGTTCTTCCTCATATTTATAGCTATTTTAACAGACCCATTTTATGTTTCCCTCTAGTGGGACAACAGGTGTTTACCTTTTTTGTTCTACCCTATAAAGTTTTATAAAAGCACGATTAGTCATAAGCAGGTACAATATTGAAAAAATTCTATTACAGTAAAAGTTCAGACTAACAGGATAAAATTGAAATGTGGGAAATTTGGATTGTCAAGATTGACATTTTGCATTCTACCTATTGACATTTTGTTACACTAATTCCCTGAAACCAGCAGAGTTCATCTAAGGCCTAAACTGTGTTCTAAAGTGTTTGGGGAATGTGTTTTCACAAATAGAAAAACAGTCCAGTTTATATTTAGCAAATCCATTTTATGAAAATGGTTACTTCTGAGAAGCTTAAAAGCAGTATTTTCAGAAGATTAAAACTTTGTAACAGTTATTTAATCTCTTCATTCATTGTTCCTCCTGAGAAATGCCTCTACTAAATCCTAAAGTAAACGGTGTGTCAGCATTGATACAGCTTATAATACAGCAAATACATGACAGTAAAATTGAATATTTTGAATCAGAAATTTTTAGCCTAAATTCACATTTGACCAAGTTAAGGTCATGTATTTGGGATCAAAAGCTCTTATCTATACAGTCCACTCTGTATTAGGAGTTTTCTAAGAGTGCTGAGTAAGTCCAAATATACATGCAGGTAGAGCATATAATGTGCAGTCGTGTGTCACTTGATGGGGATGCCTTCTGAGAAATGCATCCTTGTGTGAACATCGTAGAGTACTTACACAAACCTAGGTGGTGGAGCCTGCCGCACGCCTAAGCTACCTTGTGTGAACATCATAGAGTGTACTTACACAAACCTAGGTGGTGGAGCCTGCCGCACGCCTAGGCTACCTTGTGTGAACATCATAGAGTGTACTTATACAAACCTAGGTGGTAGAGCCTGCCGCACACCTAGGCTATATGGTATAGCCTATTGCTCCTAGGCTACAAACTTGTACGGCATGGTACTGTACCAAATACTTTAGGCAGTTGAAACAGCAGTTAGCTTTTGTGTATCTTAAATATAGAAAAGGACAGTAAAACTACAATATTTTAATCTTGAGGGACCACCATTGTCTTTGGGGTCCATTGTTGACTAAAATATCCTTATGTGGTCTTAGCTTTTAAATTAAAGATCTAGTTTTTTATTTTCCTCTACCTTCCATAATTGTTTTCTTCAACATTTGAGAACTATAAATATTATTTCATCTTACTGCACATAGTTTCTGTCACATATTGCTTAATTTTCTCTGAAACTTACATACAGGTTGAGCATAGGTAATCTGAAAGTGCAAAATCCAAAATGCTCCAAAATGCAAAACTTAAGTGCCAACATGACACTCAAGGGAAATGCATTTCAGGTTTTGCATTTTCAGATTAGGGCTGTTCAGTGGGTAACCAGTATGATGCACATATTCCAAAATCTGAAATCCAAAACAGTTCTGGTCCCAAGCATTTCAGGCAGGGGATGCTTAACCTGTGCAACTTTGCCAACAGGCTAAAAATTATTGTTCAAACATCCTAATATTGATGAGCATTTCTTTTTTTTTTTTTCTATTCAAATGCAGAGAGGTAACCATCTTCTGACTAGTGAATTTTTTTTTTTTGTTTTTTAATTTTTTTGACCTTTAGGTTTAGGGGTACACATGCAGGTTTGTTACATAGGTAAACATGTGTCATTGTGTTTGGTGCATACTATTTCATCACCCAGATACTAAACCCAATATCTATAGTTTTCTCTTGTTCTCGCTCCTCCCACCCTACCCCCTCAAGTAGACCCCAGTGTCTGCTGTTTTCCTTCTTTGTGTTCATAAGTTCTTACCATTTAGCTCTCACTTGTAAGTGAGAACGTGCCATGTTTGGTTTTCTGTTCCTGCATTTAGTTTGCTAAGGGTAATGGCCTCCAGCACCACCCGCGTTCTGGCAAAAGACATGATGTTGTTCTTTTTTGTGGCTGCATAGTATTCCATGGTGTGTATGTACCACATTTTCTTTATCCACTCTGTCATTGGTGGGCATATACATTGATTCCATGTCTTTGCTATTGTGAATAGTGCTGCAGTGAACATTTGTGTGCATATGTCTTTGTGATAGAATGATTTATATTCCTTGGGTATATACCCTGATTGGTGAGTTTCAGATTTTATTTACTGATCATTGGTGTTAGTATTTTGTCTAAATAAAATAGATTTCATAAATCCAATTTCATAAGTGCTTTATTCTAAACAAGAATTACATATATTGTTGGTAGTGAACGTGGTGTTGGTACTACTGCGCGTTCTTTTTTAGGCACACCATGAGGTCCTTTATCTTTGTTTTTGTTTTTTTATTTCTGTTTCCCTTTCATCTGAGAAAGATAGAAAGGATGCCAGTTAGAAAGATACGATTCATTAAGTATCTCAATGGTTCATCAACGAATCGATGACTTCTTTCCCATGGCTCCTGTCCCTTACATCGTGACCCTTGGTTCTGAGTGATCAATAGGCACCACAGTGAATGTTCCTTCTGTAGTGAAGGTTGAATGGTTTTACCAGTAATGTGGATGTTATCCTGCTCATTCATCTTTTGTCAAATACTTACTGATGTCACATTTATGTTACCAGTGTATGGCGATAAATATCCTGAGCAACCCTTTTTTTTTTTTTTTTTTTTTTTGAGACGGAGTCTTGCTTTGTCGCCCAGGCTGGAATGCAGTGGCGAGATCTCGGCTCACTACAAGCTCTGCCTCCCAGGTTCACACCATTCTCCTGCCTCAGCCTCCTGAGTAGCTGGGACTACAGGTACTCGCCACCACACCTGGCTAATTTTTTGTGTTTTTTAGTAGAGACGGGGTTTCACCGTGTTAGCCAGGATAGTCTTGATCTCCTGACCTCGTGATCCTTCTGCCTCAGCCTCCCAGAGTGGTGGGATTACAGGTGTGAGCCACTGCGCCCAGCCATATCCTGAGCAATCTTAGGTGAGATCCCTGCCATAATTTGGATATAGAGCTTATATCCAAATGATGAAAGCAAATACATAAATTTGAAAATATGAAAAAGTAAATTTTCATTAGTGGTTAAATGCTATAAAGAGAATCAGGGTAGTGTAATAGTGAAGCAGGAGGGGACAATATTAGATAACAGGCTCGGGGAAGAAGGCTTCTCTGAGGTCACATCATTTTGAGCTGGGGAAGAAAGACCCTGGCAGGTGAAGGTTGTTCTGGAATAAGACAAAGCATGTACTACTGCTCCTGAGATGGAAACTGGACCTGCTGGAAGGGCAGCAGTATAGCCCATGTGGCTACATCGTAAGAGCAAGGGAGAAGGTGATTTGGAGATCCAAGAAGTGAAATTTTTCTGTTTTAAAAAATTTGTTGGTTAGAACATGGAAATTTTTTTTAATATTGTTTATTACTTGAAATATTATTAAATGCTTTTTTGCTAATATGTTTTATCTAACATGTCAAAGTGAGTGGAATATCAGTGACATCCTGAACTTTTGTGAACCAACTGTTATTTTCAGTTTGCGGGGATTTTAGGTTACTTCATTGAAATTCCAATGTGAGGTTTCATTTCAGTGTGCTTTTGTGAGGGGCCAGAAGAGGGAAGATTTTAATTGATGAAGTTTCTCTAGTTAACGGAAACCCAAGTGTAGTCCTGGGGTATTCAGTGATTGCTGTTAGATTTTAACCCTTAAGAGGAGATCATGGATCAAATAGCAGAAAGTCAGGCTTCAGTATTTACCATATATCCCCTGTTTAAAAAGTGAAAGTAGGCCAGGCACGACGGCTCACATCTGTAATCCCAGCACTTTGGGAGGCCACTTGAGGTCGGGAGTTCAAGATCAGCCTGGCCAACATGGTGAAACCCAGTCGCTACTAAAAATACCAAAATTAGCTAGGCGTGGTGGAGTGTGCCTATAATCCCAGCTACTTGGAAGGCTGAGGCAGGAGAATCACTTGAACCTGGGAGGCAGAGGTGGCAGTGAGCCGAGATCACGCCACTGCACTCCAGCCTGGGCAACAGAGTGAGACTCCGTCTGAAAAAAAATGTATATTTAGCCGGGTGTCGTGGTGCACATCTGTGATCCCGGGTACTCAGGAGGCTGAACTGGGAGGATCGCCTGCTTGAGCCCAAGAGGTTGAGGCTGCAATGTGTCATGAACACGCCACTGAACTCTAGCCCAGGCAAAGGAACAAGGCCCTGTCTCAAAAATAAAAATAAGTAATATAAAAGTAAAAAGTAAAAGTATAAATTTCATTTACTCCATCAGCTGAGACTTGTTTTCTTCTACAAGTACAATATTTAAAAATGGCAAATTTAAAAACAGACTGCTCCACTTGTCTATATGTATAAAAATAGTAAATGTACAAAAAAATCTTATTTGCAGATTTTTAAAATGTGAGATAATTTTCTATTTATTTGAGAGAATCCTAATAAGATTTGTGACATTGGTTTCCCAGTATAAAATCTACCAAATAAACTGCACAAAGTGCTATTTTACTCATAAGTATTAGTCAAAGTACAGAATAATCGTTACACCACCAGCGAAGGTGTAACAACACAATTCTTTAAGTGAGAAAAAAGTGCTCTTGGGCTTTCCTCAGTTGTTTCTTAATAAAGTTGTCCATATCCATGAAAATTACTTTTGAACAGCAGATCTGTTTTTCTTCTAATGCGGATGGACTAGATTAATACATGAATATATAAGATGAGAAGCACTTGTACAGTAGAATAAGCTCCACAAACACATACATCTCAATTATTGCCTAAGAACCGTATCACAATGAAATACTCAGATTTTTTCAGAAGTGTGCTCATGAACACATGTATGTTTTAGAAAGTAGATTACATGTAAAGGACAGATTTACATTGTAAGAAACTAGCTTGCAAAATGCCAAAGTGGAATTAAGGGAATTATTCTCCTGCCTTCTCAGCCTTCCTGGGCAACTTGTTTACCTTTTGTTCCCAAGTACCAGCCCTGTATCTCTTGCTTTCTCATCCCCAGAATTCTTTGGGTACCAGTGCAGAGAGAGACAATTTTTTAATTGCTGTGAAGGAGGAACTTCAATGTGTGTGTATTTGTTTCCATATAAAATTAGAGGATTAGCAGTGATTGCAACATTCTAAGTATGAAACTGGAGTGTGCCTTCACTTTTCTGTCTTATATGCAATAGAGCCTTCCAGGCTGAAATTTTCCTGTCAGTGGAAAAAACTTTGGAATACAGTTAACTTAAATTCTTAGCATATTTTTATTGTTAATTGTGGCTGAGATAATCCAATACCTTTTAAAGGGATTAGTAACTAGCTTTTGTTTTCACCTAAACTGTGGTGTTCTTGCCTACCTTAGGCAATTACTGAACTTGTAAAAAGTATGTATAAATCCGTTTTTGTAGTATAAGTCTTTAATTTGTAATGGGGAGTTGGCTTTATAAAAGGATATTCTACTAGAGTGAATGTTCAGCCCTCCGTTTATTTCCTGTATTAAGGTTATTTTTTAAATAAAGCACATCAAGTTTATTGGAAAGGTGTTCAGAGAGCTAGAAGAGGGAAAACGCTATGAAATGGCGACCAGGCATATCTTAAAATCAGGAGACAGAAAGCACAGTGTTCATGAACAGAGAAAGTTGAATATAAAGAAATTAAACACAACGGGGGTAATGAGGAATTGCCTGGTAAGAGCTAAAGGGAGCTCTGAAGATTAAGAACCACAGATAGGGCTGGGCGCGGTGGCTCACACCTGTAATCCCAACACTTTGAGAGGCTCAGTCAGTCTGATTGCCTGAAGTCAGGAGTTCAAGACCAGCCTGGGCAACACAGTGAAACCCTGCCTCTACTAAAATACAAAAAATTAGCCGGGCATGGCCGCATGCACCTGTAATCCCAGCTACTCAGGAGGCTGAGACAGGAGAATCACTTGAACCCAGGAGGCAGAGGTTGCAGTGAGCTGAGATTGCATCACTGCACCCCAGCCTGGGGGACAGAGCGTGACTCCGTCTCAAACACAAAACAAAAAAGAACCACAGATAGAAGGAGCAGCTACTCTCCTTGGTGCTGAGATAGAGTGCCAAAGGAAGAGGCTCCCACCTACCCATCCTCAGGGCTGAGATCTGTCCTTCTTGGAAAGGGAACAACTGTGGCTCACTGAGTGGCCGAGAATTTGCTGTGGTGTGACACCAGACGAACTTGCATGGTATTTGTACTCCCACGTGCTGGAGAGGTATCTCATGGGAGACTTCGCACGACAGAACCGTTTCAAAGAGTCTGGAGCAGGCTGCTGGCCACCGAGTACTTTAGGATGCTGGGCACTGCAGGAGCATGCTGAGGGGGTGCACCTTCTGTCCTACAGTGTCTCCGCAGGACCCTGTACTGACCATGCTGCCTGCCCCCTGCCTATACTAAATGGCTCCAAACAGCTGCGATTTCACAACCGAAGTTTTTTACTTGAAACATCATGTTACTCCTTGCTAATCTAATTGTGTATTCATCGGCTACCCTGGTCACATATTTGATTGGGTAAGACCTAAAGAAGGCTCTGCTTACAGTGAGTCCATTCATGGGAGCTATAAAATCTCTCTCAGAGACTCCTTTCCAGTCTATCTTTGTCTGTCAGCTGTCTCGTCTAGAGCTTTCAACTAGCTCATAGCCTCTAGATAACAAGGTCATTACCTTTAGATTAATACGTGCAAGTTAATACAAAAAAAACACAAAAAAAACAGAAACCCATCTTACGCTTCTGGGGAAAAGCAAAAGTGCCCATAAGAGGGTCTTGAGGTACCTTAAAATGCCCAAAGTTTCCTTCTAGGCTACCAGGAGCTAGAATACATAAACATGAGTCTGACTCCTAACACATTATTTTTATAGAAAGCTTTCCTCATAATAGCAAAAACAAACAAAACAAAACCACAGACATTTTTTTAAGCTTAAATATCGAGAGCCATTAGGATAGAATTATGTGAGGAAGGGCTGGGCATGGTGGCTTGCACCTGTAATCCCAGCAGTTTTGGAAGCCAAAGTGAGAGGATTACTTGAACCCAGAAGTTCGAGACTTGCCTGGGCAACATAGCGAAACCCCATCTCTACGAAAAGCAGAAAACGTTAGCAGGGTATGGTGGCGTGTACCTGTGGTCCAGCTGCTCTTGCAGGCTGAGGTGGGAGGACTGCTTGAGCCTGGGAGACTGAGGCCTCAGCAAAGTATGATTGTACCACTGCACTCCAGCCAGGGCAACACTGAGAACCTGACTCAAAAAAAAAAAAATTATGTGAGGAAGGTTTGGGGAAAATATGATTCATTATCACAACCTCACCAATTTCTTTGAGTAATTGCCACTGATTGTTGACTAATTTCATGTGTAAATTCAGATTGTATCTTGACTTCATAGTCACATTTGCTTGTGATAGAACATTTTTATGTTTGGAAAAGTTGATTATTTTATTTTGTGCTGTAACTCTAGATCTGCGTTGTCCAGCACCATAGCCACTAGCCGCATGTGGCTGTTGAACATTTGAAATGTGGCCAGTCCAAATCGAGATGTATTGTTAGTGTGAAATGCACATTGGATTTGGAAAACGTAGTATACAAAAAATATAAAATACCTCATTAATAACTTAGATGATGAAATATTTTAGATACCTTGAGCTAATAAAATTTATAAATTGATTTCACCATATTTTATTTAACATGGATTCTATAAAATTTTTGATTACATAAGCAGCTCATTTTATAATTCTCTTAAACACTACTGTTCTAGTTCTTTATGTATTATTGAATAATGCCTCCATCTTTTGGTAGGTAATGGAAATGCACTAAAAAGAGCTAATATTTCAAATATTAATTGTATGAAAACTTGAACAGAGTGGTGTGAGTCCTATTTATGTGGAATGTTTTCGAAGGCTAATTGCATTTAAAGTTACAATGATTATATCACAGGACAAAAAGGTAATTAGCAATGGGGTTTACAAATTCGCCAAAGATAAAAATACGCCCAGGAGTTTTGTGTGATATATGAAGCAAGAGCTCTGCATGTATAGCCAATGACAACCTATTGTTTATCATTGAGGAGAGCATCTGAGTTAAAATACTGTAAGTTAAAATACCAAGGTGGTAATGTCTGTTAATCACATTTTAATTTTTAGGCGTTTTGCTCAGTTACAAGAAAGAAAATTAATTGGAATTGTTACCTTTTCTAAATAAATTCTGCTTTGTACAGAGCAATAGAAATCTGTAGAACTATTAAAATTTTGTGGGTAACTCATTATGCTTAAAAATACTCATTTTTAACTCATTTTTTCACTTTTCTCTTTTTAAAAATAATTTTATATTTATAATATATTATTTGTATTTTTTAATGCAAAGAATGCAGGGATAATTTACTATTTTGCACTGCCCTTTTAATCTGAGGAGCACAGCACAATTTGGGGATAGAGCTTAATTTTGTTATACTTAGCTAATTGTGGTATTTTATTACACAAGCAATAGCTAAAAATTTTTATCTTTTGTAATTGATTGATTGATTGATTCATTCATTTATTTATTGAGGCAAAGTCTCACTGTCTTGCCCAGGTTGGAATGCAGTGGCGCAATATCGGCTCACTACAACCTCTGCCTCCCAGGTTTAAGCGATTTCTGTGCTTCAACCTCCCAAGTATCTGGGATTACATGTGTGTGCCACCACACGCGACTAATTTTTGTAGTTTTAGTAGAGAGGGGAGTTTCACCATGTTGACTAGGCTGGTCTCGAACTCTGGACCTCAGGTGATCCACCCACTTTGGCCTCCCAAAGTGCTGGGATTACAGGAGTGATGTTTCTTGTTAAACATCATTTGCATATGTAACTGGCCAATCTTTTACAATTTAAAAGTAGCTCATCCTTATTTAAGTTAGAAAATATCTTGGCTTTTTTTTTCCCCCCTAAAAGATTGTTTTACTTCAGTGCAGCTCATTAAGAATGTACCAAGTTAAAAGCAGAATATACCTCCACAGAATGGTTAAATGAATACAAAAATAGAAACTGCAAAGTACTTACGTTTTACTCCTTCAGGAAGACAACATAGAAAGAAACCTTTTCCTGAAAAGAGACTGCTAATAATATACGTTAATAAAACCTAATTTTTTGTTTAAAGTTAGGCTTTATTTAAAAATAATTTTATATATTTTTTCAATCTTTATAAATAATACATAAGTAAATTTTTGTAAAAGTTGAAATAGTAGAGATAACTCTAAAATTCCTCTTGGCTACTATTCTGGCTGTTTTTCCCTCCCAGGTGAACCACTGTTGCTTGCTGGGTATCTGTTGCTTGTCTGCACATGGGCATGTGCAAACATGTCTGTTTGTATTATAGAGATAACTTTTTATAGCTATATGGTATCCTGCTGTATGTATTCTGTAATCTGTGTGTCTTACTTGGCATTTTATTTTGAAATTATTTTATTTGTTTGTTTGTTTATTTATTTATTTATTTTTTGAGACAGAGTCTCGCTCTGTCGCCCAGGCTGGAGTGCAGTGGTGCAATCTCGGCTCACTGCAAGCTCTGCCTCCTGGGTTCACGCCATTCTCCTGCCTTAGCCTCCCCAGCAGCTGGGACTACAGGTGCATGCCGCCACACCCAGCTAATTTTTTGTATTTTTAATAGACATGGGGTTTCACCATAGCCAGGATGGTCTCGATCTCCTGACCTTGTGATTTGCCCGCCTCAGCCTCCCAAAGTGCTGGGATTATAGGAGTGAGCCACCGTGCCCGGCCGTTTTAGAGTTATTTTCATGTCTGTACATATTGTTCTCTTTCATTATACCTAATTTTAATAGTCTTTTACAAACAATGTATGCTTGTTAGAACAAGTGAAATAGATCAAATCCACCAACTCCACTTCACCCCCAGTTCACTCTCAATTCTCACTCTTCTTGAATTAAGCCATTCTCCAGACTCATACTGACATTTGGTATCATATATAGGGTTTGGGTTTTTCTTTTAAAAATTAAGAGATCAGGTTTCGAATTATTACTCAGCTAAATTATTTCAGTTGAACAATACAAGGTGAACATCCAGTTTATTCTTTTGATTAAAAACTTTCCATATTATGGATATCTTGTTTCTAGGTGTTTGCCTGCGAAAACATGGCAGTAAGCACCTTCGTACCTGATTTCATGTACTGTGCTGGTGCATTTTATTTCTAAAGTCTTCAAAGAGTGTGTTTGTGTCGTTTAAAAATTTTAATGGATAGTACCAGATTACTGATATAGATGTGTTTCAAATGTAAGTCTTTATAATATCTTTTACTATGCAAGTAAAAATTTTTAATCTTGTCAGATATTACTGGGACTTTGTAATTATGTCAGATACTTTTATGGCTTCCAAATTTCTATCTTACTTGCGAAGACTTCCCCCAGTCTAAAGTTTTGGAATGTTTAATGCTCTTGTTACTGGTGTTATTTTTTCCTTTTCATTTCCATCTGATCGTTGACGATATTGACAAAAGGTTTTTTTAAATGTAATTAAAATTACCTTAATTCAGAAAATTTTTTGTAGTCTTTAATATTCATTAAGGTTTTTGGTTTTTTTTTTTTCCCAATATTTTGGGACCATTAGCTCATGATTATATTACCTGGGTCTTCAAAATCAGAGTGAATAACAGTAGTGTTCACAGGTATCACTGTCCTGTCACTGATTTTGGCGTAAGTAGTGTAAATACATTCAGCATTTCACTGTTTGATAGGGTGTTTGCTATTGGTTTTAGAAAATAGTTTCTTTCATAATTATATTGCTTATTTCATTTTTTGTTTAGGAATGACTGCAAATTTTCTTATGCCTGTTTGATATTAACACTTTTTTTCTGTAAATATTTGTGCACAGTAATGAATTGTGTCAACAAATTCCTAATGTTGAACTAATCTTGCACCCTTGAAATAACGCTGATGATAGTCTTCTAATATACTACTGTATTCTCTTAGCTAGTATTTTATTTATTTAGAATTTTTTCCTCTATTCATAATGAAAAATATTATTTTCTCTCTTTGTACTGTTGTCATCAAGATTTGGATGTTAAAGGTTCTGGTAGCCTCAGATTGGAATGCTGATGACCAGAGTATTGATAATTGTTGAAGATGAGTACATGGGGTTTTATGATACTATTGTCTGTATTGCTGTATATGTTTGGAAATAAAGGTTTTTTTTAAGTGAATTAGAGAGCTTTTTGTATTTTTCTGTGGTCCAGGATAATTAAACAAATTATTTTGTTTTTCCAAGGTTGGGAGATTACAGCTGGAAAACCATATATACGTGATACTTTGTAAAATTATAGATCTTGATTTGTCTTTTTATTAAAGATACATTTATTGGCTTCTTTTAAAATATATATTGTCTTGGTACACTGTATGATTTCTGTTTATCTGGGGAAATTATTAATGAATATTTAGTTTTATTTTGTTTCTTGCCACAAACTGATACTGGAATGAATGTTCTTATAAATGTTTTCTTGAGTACATTTGTTAGTACTTCTCTAGAATAAATATAGAAGTGGAATTACAAGGTGTGACCTAGTTACATTTTTTGTTTTGATAATTTCCATTTTGCCTTCAAATAGTCATAAACTTTTACCATCATTTTGTGAATATGTCTGTTTCCCCATATCTTTCCCTACCAGTGATGTTATCACGTGAAAGTTCTCATGGATGATAATATGATTTCTTTTTTTTTTGAGACAGAGTCTCGCTCTGTTGCCAAGCTGGAGTGCAGTGGCACGATCTCAGCTCACTACAACCTCTGTCTCCCGGGTTCAAGAGATTATCCTGCCTCAGCCTCCCGAGTATCTGGGACTACAGGCGCATGCCACCACGCCCGGCTAATTTTTCTATTTTTAGTAGAGACAGAGTTTCACCTTATTGACCAGGATGGTCTTGATCTCTTGACCTCGTGATCTGCCCGCCTCGGCCTCCCAAAGTGCTGGGAATACAGGTGTGAGCTACTACACCTGGCCGATAATACAGTTTCTAATTAATTTGTATTTCCCTAGTTCCTAGTGAGGTTAAATGTATTTGCATATTTATTACGTATTTGTGCATCCTTTTTGCTGAAAAGCCTCTTTGTATTTTTGCATTTCTCTCTTGAGTTGTCTTGATTGATTTATAGTTCTCTTTTTCTTTTTCCAAGAGACGGAGTCTTGCTCTGTTGCCTAGGCTGGAGTGTGGTGGCTCTGTTATAGCTCACTTCAGCCTCCGACTCCTTGGCTCAAGCAGTTCTCCCACCTCAGCCTCTTAATAGCTAGGACTGCAGGAGCAAGCCACAGTGCCTGGCTAAGTTTTAAATTTTTTTTACAGAGTATGGAGCTTGCTATGTTGCCCAGCTGGTCTCAAACTTCTGGGCTCAAGCGGTCCTCTTGCCTTGGCCTCCTAAAGTGCTGGAATTAGACGTGAGCCGTCATACCTGTCTTTTCTTTTTTTAAGTATCAAATTCTTATGTATGTTGCTTAGGTCAGTACATAGTCAGCATTTATATTTGGTCAAACTGTGTGAAATTGTTAACATTGAGCTGTTTGAACTAAAGAATTCCCATTTCATTTAGTTCAGCCCAGTATTTTATATTTTTCCCAATTATTTGCACGTACTTTATTTTTATGTAATCACTTTTGTTAATATACTGTGGCTTCATTGAGTCTTACTTTAAAAGGCTCCTGTTGATTATGTGAATGTTTAAACTCTTTTTTTAGGACTTGATTTCATCTGAAATCAGTTTATTTTTGTCATAGGGATTTAATTTTTCTACATTTGTGGACAGTTGTCCCAACACCATTTATTAAATGTTGTGTTTCTTCTCCAACAGTTTTGGAATGCTACTTTTATAATAAATTTTGCTATTATAGATGTATGTCTTCATTTTTGATTTTATTACATTAATCTATGTGGTTTTCCTGTGGTAATGCTATTCTAGTTTTAATTACTAGGTTTTTGTAATATTTTGGTATCTGTTAGAGCAGGTTGTCATTGTTTTTGAAGTTGCATTGCCTCTTCTTATACTGTTCTCTTACAGATGCTTTCCAGAATCATTCTTATGCTCTTGATTTTTTATTTTAATGACATATAGTCTCCGGAGTAGAGATGAAGAGAGAATTTCTAAGCCTGGGGCTGTCTCAACTCCTGTAAAGCATGCTGATGATCACACACCTAAAACAGTGGAAGAAGTTACAGTTGAAAGAAACGAGAAACAAACACCTTCTCTTCCAGGTGAGCATAACAAAACACTAAGTTCAAGAAATGTTTGCCATTAGAGTAAAGTAATTGTTAGGATTTACAGAAGATTTTAAAGATGCAATTATTATTGTTCTCATGTGTGAATTTGTCTGCGTATGACTTCCAGCGTTTTCCTTATGGGTAGCAGGTTGGCACAAATCAGTAGCCTTTCATGAATGTTATCCTTTACTTTCTAGATGGAAAATGTTTATCGTTAACAACTTCTTGCAATTAAGAAAGTTGTTTTCCAACACTGCTCTTTAAAGAGAAATATGAAATTGGCTTCAAAAAGTTTAAAAAAAAAGTTATTTTGCTTTTTTGAAAGTGTTTTCATAAACATCTTATTGATTATACCTTTATTTATTTATGGTTTTTTGTTTGGGGTTTTTTTTTTTTTTTTTTTTTTTTTGAGACAGAATCTCACTCTGTCACCCAGCTGGAGTGCAGTGGTGTGATTAGCTCACTATAACCTCAAAATTCCTGGGCTCCAGCTGTCTTTCCACCTGATCCTCCCTGCTACAGGTGTGCACCACCACACCTGGCTCTTTTGGGTTTTCTGGTTTCTTTGTGGGGTGTTTTTTTGGGAGAGATGGAATCTTGCTTTGTTGTCCAGGTTGGTCTCCAACTCCTGGCCTCAAACAGTCCTCTCACTTCGGCTTCCTAGAGTGTTGGGATTACAGGCGCAAGCCGCTGTGTCCAACCCAAGAATCCTTTTCAGGCTGTCTGTGAAGACAGAACAGAACAATCAGCAGGTGCTAAGATCGGCTGCCTGGGAGGCCTGGAGATTCTGTTTCTGATGTCTTTCACTTCCTCCTCTCAAATCATCTTTCTTGCTCTGCTTGCTTAGTGGCAGAAATATGGTTATTGAAAACCAAATTTTAGCATAATGAGGAAAGGTAGCTACTTGGGTAGTCTTAACGGGGAAATGGAGGAATTCTCTCTTCTCATCTATTTTTGTTATTCGTTCCTAAAGAATAGATTTTTCAAATTCTGATTGCTGGAACTATGGAAAACACAGGTGACTGTGTAACATACCTACTTGTTATAAAGACTTCAGAATTTATTACCATAAAATGTACTCTAATACATGTGGTAGATATGTTCCTCATCAGGTTCTCTGAACTTATGAATCATATATTGCCTGGTTGCTTGCGTTATTATTCCATGTTTTTCTAAAGTGAGTCCTACCCAATTTTTTTTTTCTTAGAACCAAAGCCTGTGTATGCCCAGGTTGGGCAGCCAGATGTGGATTTACCTGTCAGCCCATCAGATGGTGTCCTACCTAATTCAACTCATGAAGATGGGATTCTTCGGTAATACAATTTTAAAGTTGTATTGTTTTCTTTGTTCATTGTTAGGCATTATTTAGAGTAGGAATTTAATTGTAAACCATATTGCATATATTTTTTAAAATAGTACATACCACCTAATACTATGATTAGTTTTTTTATTTAACATTCTGCTACTTATATATGATAGTCAGTTAGAAATTAGACAACAGAGGAAATTTTTGGATGCATTCTTTCTCACCACTGTCTCCTGCCTAGTTTTTAAGTTAGGAATTAGAAAAAAAATATTTCTATTCAGACATCAGAATTTCCACAGCTTTCCAATGGAGCATTAAAAAAAAAAAAAAAATTGTGTTTCTCAATCTCAGCACTAGTGGCATTTTGGGCCAGGTAAGCGTTTATTGTGAGGGGCTGTCCTGTGTATTGTGGCATGTTTAGCAACATTCCTGGCCGCTGGATGCCAATAGCAGTTCCCTAATTGTGACAATTAGAATTCTCTCTGGACATTGCCAGATGTTTCCTTGGGGGCAGAATCATGGTTGAGATTGTTTGAGAACCTGTTCTAGGGTAGTTAGCAACTCAAAAGTAAGTTTTTGCTGTCTTAACACCTTTCATTACTTTACATTTTATACTTGGTAGAATTGAGATGTAAATTTGTAAACAAATTTCAAACCATCATGATCATCAAATTAGTATTTTGTTTGTTTGGTTAGTTTTTTTTTTTTTTTTAACAGGGTCTTGCTCTGTCTCCCAGGCTGGAGTGCTGTGGTACGATCTCGGCTCACTGCAACCTCTGCCTCTCGGGCTCAAACAGTCCTCCCACCTCAGCCTCCTGAGTAGCTGGGACGAAAGGACCCATACCACCACACCTAGCTAATTTTTGTATTTTTAGTAGAGATGAGGTTTCACCATGTTGCCCAGACTGGTCTAAAACTCCTGGGCTCAAGCAGTCCACCAACCTCAGCTTCCCGAAGTGCTGGGATTACAGATGTGAGCCGCCATGCCCAACCCGAATTAGTTTTTTATTGGCACCGGTAAAGGGGACATGATGTGAATAATTGAAAATTGGCAGATTTCCTCAAATGGGTTGGATCTGGACCCCTGACACTCATATTTTCATTGCTAAAGAAAATTGAGTGGTTGTCTTAGACCCAGCTAGGTAGATAGAAGTAGTTTCTGAAAGAGATGGGGCTTTTACAAGTTTAAAATTGTACAATTTTAATATTAGGTAACTGATAATTGAACCTTTTATAAATTGTGAAGGCATAGGTAGTCCCCTTCTTTTTCCTTTCTTGGGAATTGCTTGAAAATTTGCATAAGTGTTTAAGGTTTAGGAAACCGTAATGATAAGATTCCAGAGACGGGCCGGGCGCGGTGGCTCACGCCTGTAATCCCAGCACTTTGGGAGGCCAAGGCGGGTGGATCACGAGGTCAGGAGATCGAGACCATCCTGGCTAACACGGTGAAACCCCGTCTCTACTAAAAATACAAAAATTAGCCGCGCATGGTGGCATGCGCCTGTAGTCCCAGCTACTCAGGAGACTGAGGAAGGAGAATGGCATGAACCCAGGAGGTGGAGCTGGCAGTGAGCCAAGATGGCGCCACTGCCCTCCAGCCTGGGTGACAGAGCAGGACTCCATCTCAAAAAAAAAAGAAAGAAAGAAAGAAAGAAAAATTCCAGAGACCTCCTTCCCTGGGAGAACAAATACCAAAGAGGATTTGTGGATGTGGGCAGGATTAGTAGCTGTGCCAGGAAAGGTTTGGTTTTTCATTTAAAGCCAATGAATGGATTTGATGCAGAAGTTAGTGAGTCTGTTTTGCTATTGCAAGTAGTTAATATAATGCAGGCAGGACAAAGTATAAAATGTCAGTCATCGAAGGCACATGACACTGTTGGTGAGATTTGGCCTAAAGTTGTCTTCTAACAGTGGTTTTCAGAAGCCAGGTTTTACTAAAGGGTGGATACTGTGCTCAGTTTTTTTACTTTCTGAAGCACATTAGATTGGTCAGGGTTAGAAGAGGATTTCCAAAGACCTATAGTCTTTTGTTTTTGTTTTTGTTTTGTTTTGTTTTAAAGAGGGCCTCACTCTGTCACCCAGGCTAGAGTATAATGGTGCGATCATTATTCACCATAACCTCAAACTCCTAGGCTCGAGGAATCCTCCCACCTCAGCCTTCGAAGTAGCTAGGACTACAGGCAACGAGCCACGAAACCCAGCTAATTTTTTTTTGTTGTTTTTTGTTTTGTTTTGTTTTCTAGTAGAGACAGGATCTTGCTGTGTTGATCAGGGCTGGTAACAAACTCCTAGGCTCAAGCAGTTCTCCTGCCTCAGTCTCCCAAAGTGCTGGGATTATAGCTTGAGCTACCGCACCCAATTAGACCTGAAGTCTTAAGGACTTCGAGGAAATGTTTAAAGAGCTTTCAGTACAGTGGGTTTAGGAGAGGAATCTATGAGAATGCTTTTGACCTGGCTAGGATACCACTACAAGCAAGGGACTTGGACCATTTGTAGTAAAGCTGGTAAATAGTTTCATGGAGGGATCAAGGATGCCACCAGCCAGTGAGAGACCTCATCTGATTCTCAGGCTCTTACTGTTATGACAAGTTGATGTTAGTTCCAGGTCAGGTCACCCAATCAGAAGTGAATAAATAGTAAGTTCTGAAAGTTAAGATGGTCTCTTTAGTTGGCTTAAAGAGACTAGAAATCTCTCCTTCCTCAGCACATTCATTCATTTATTTGACTTGTGTTTTTTTGTTGTTATCTGTTAGTTTCTAACAATTTGGTTATTACATAATAAAGACTATAGGGATTTTTTTCTACACGTCTTGTCAGAATAGGTAAAATAGTGTATTTTCTTGGCTAGGAATGTGGGAGTACTTATGAATACCTAGAAAGGAAATATTGTGGGTAATTTTTAATTACAGTCTGTTTCTGCCCAGTCAATTCTTATAAGGCATCTTTTAGTATTTGTTTTGAGGAGTGTCACAAGGTTTCAACACTACACTGATGCTAGAGGTGGGTGTGTATGCATTATTTTTTTTCCATTCTGAGAACTAGAAAGGGACAGAGATTGGATGTGGGGCTAATCTAGAAAGGCTGAATGACTATATGATTTGTATTGTAAAACTCAGAGGGGCAGCCAAGTAAGTTAACTACTGTCAACTACTGAAAGAGTCCACCAACTGCAAAGTTTTTTTAAAAAATCACTATCTATTGCATGTAGAAATCACAATGCTTGGAGCCTTATTTTGACCCATCGTGTCAGGAAAATTAGCCAATTTATAGTTCAATTTCTACCTTTATTTTTAAAAATTTGACTTTTCAGTTATTTAATAGAAATGATGTGTGATTTGGGGTAGAAAAAATGGAAGATGTTTTTAGCCATTGGGAATGTACTGTGTATTCCCAAGACTCTTTGAGAGTTGAGAGAACATTGTTTTACAAAGTAATTTTATAAATTAGTTATGTAAAATAATACTTGCATATTAAATTTGAATATTCCAAAACTTTGTTAATCAGAAAATAGTGTTATTAAGTCTGGTTTGAATTCTAACACAAAATTTTACTTAGTAAATCAATGGTGTGTGAGAAATTTTAGAAATGATGTTTCTTTATTAAATTTTGAATGTAGTTTTCACTCTAGTGTTTGCTATAATGTTTTAAGCTCTTCTTAACTGTTTCAAATGAAATATCTGTTTTAACAGACCCAGCATGAAATTGGTAAAATTCAGAAAAGGAGATAGTGTGGGATTGCGACTGGCTGGTGGAAATGATGTTGGAATATTTGTAGCTGGCGTTCTAGAAGATAGCCCTGCAGCCAAGGAAGGCTTAGAGGAAGGTGATCAAATTCTCAGGGTACGTCAGTATTGCAACTTACATGGGTTAGAAAGTACTTGGATCACCAGAAAAAGGTACCAAACAACAAGCTTACTACTGTAATTAGATTGTAATCTGTATGCAGTCTCCATTAAGCCAATTAAACTTTCAAGTCAGAATCCATCAGGTCTACCTTATGCGTAACTTCTCACTTCCTATTCTTGTATCTTGCTCTTGTTTACTGCTATATTATGTGTTAGTAAAGAATATGACATTTCATTTCTACCACTAGTGTTCACAGAAATAGAAGAAAATAAGTCTTATATCCCGATGATAATATCTACCAGGTAGTCTTTGGAAGTTCAACTAAACGTTCAGACTGGCAAGACTCTACCATGGGCCACAACTTGCCGGCAAGCAACATCCGGTGTTCCACTCCCATGTGAGTCATCTTGAAGCAGTCCGCACAGCCTCTGGGACCTTCTTAACCCCAGATAATGGCTCAGGCACAGGGAGATGGAATTCACCTTAAAGGCAGATGTGTAAGCTGCCTGGCTTTGAAACTTCATGCTCCACAAGAGACAGGATCTGTTACACAAATCAGCAAAGCCCAGGTTAGATGCAGATTATCAAGAGAGTCTGTAGAGTCCCTTCCTTCCTTCCCCATAAACAGTGTCATCTAGTGACATAGTACCATCTTCATCTGTCTCCTGTTTCTTTTTAAAATATCCAAACCTCCATTTGATTTGCTAGATTAAACTATGTCCCATTTTAATCAGAAGGTATCTGTCCGTTGTAAGCTCCTGTATTTATTCTGCTTCTCCACCACAAAGTCTTTACCGTGGCCTCTCTGTTCTGGTCTCTCTCTGTATTCAGCCTGCCTCTTGCCAGTGTCCTGGATTCAGCCCCCGTCTGCTGCAGAATCTTGTAGCTTTCTTCACTCTCTTCTCTTTCTGTCTCCCGTGGTTCTTCATCTGTCTTCCACTGTCTTCTTTGTCCTGTTTTGCTGTTGAACTTGTTGAAGGATGTGGTTGAGGCCCTTGCCTGTTTTCTTGTCAGTCATTGTGGTCATATAGTTTTACAGCCTGGCTTCCACCTTCACCACTACTGAAGCTCAGTTTTCAATAAACCATGGCTGAGCTAATGTCGTCCTCAAGCCTCATTTTCCTTTATTTTTTAGCAGCGTTTTGACTGTCTTAATCTTTTTTGAAGTACTTTCTTCCTCAGATTCCATAATACTGCCATTCATTCTGGTACTCTAATTTTTTTATTCTTTTCCTGCCTTCTTTACTGATACTTTTAAAACTTGGGGAATGTTGGTTATTCTCTGCTTCTCTTGCTATACTGCCTCTTTCTTGGGTTTGGTTGCTCAAGTGAGCAGCTCACGATCAAAATCTTTTCACTCTGAGCGATTTCCTGAGCCCTGTCCTTTGCTCATTAAATCCTCCTCTTTTTCCCTTCAAACTTAGCATGTCAAAAAGTCAAGGCATCATCGTGACTTCAGACCTATTTCCATCTGATCTGATATGGTGATTCTTTCTGAAGATGTTTACATAGTTGTCAATCAAGTTATGTCAAAAACATTTAAATACAACATGTATAATAATGTTCACTATACCAAGGAAATTAAAGAGACCTTTTTTCTTACCTACCTCTTAATCCTGTTTTGAAATAATCAGGGCATACATTTTTTAAATGTGTCTTTTTTTTTTTTTTTCTTAAGACAGTGCCTCACTGTCACCCAGACTGGAATGCAGCGGTGTGATCGTGGCTCACTGCAGCCTTAAACACCTGGGCTCAAACGTTCTTCCCCTCAGCCTCCTGAGTAGCTGGGACCACAGGCATTCACCACCACACCTGGCAAATTTTTGTATTTTTTGTGGAGACAGGGTTTCACCACATGGCCTAGACTGGTCTCAAACTCCTGGGTTCAAGCGATCCACCTACTTTGGCCTCCCAGAGTGCTGGGATTACAGACATGAGTCACTGCGCCTGGCTAAAAAATGTTTCTTAATAGTTCAGTTTTGTTTTGTATCATAAAAGTGGTGCATGTCAGATTTTTTTTGTTTGTGGGCTTTTTGGCTTTTTTTTTTTTTTTTTTAATCTGGAAAATTTCCAAAAGGTGGAAGAAGAAAACCTGCCTGTAATCCTGCACAGAGTCACTGGTGACATTTTGGTAAGTCCATTTTGGCATTTAGAATCTTCTAATGGAAGTGAACATCTACTTGCAGACACTGAGCCTGCGTTACACAGATGCTGTTACAGGGACGCCACAGCGCAGACTGTCTTTTTAAGCCCATTTTCTTTTGATTTTTCTTCTCAGCAGCTTGTAAAAAAGTTATCTTTTTTCATCTAAATTGGTTAAATTTTACAACAGATTAATGTCAGGGCACACTGAATCTGTTTAAATAAATTTATGCCTTCAACTCACTTTATTTACTTTCTGTTTTTTTTAAATTAGAGGGTATTCTTTTCTCCACAGTAAAATAAGTTTTTTCCTCTTAAAGACGTGATATTTTCGGCCGGGGGCGGTGACTCACGCCTGTAATCCCTGCACTTTAGGAGGCCAAGGCGGGCGGATCTCCTAAGGTCAGGCGTTCGAGATCAGCCTGCCCAACATGGCAAAACCCCGTCTCTACTAAAAATATAAAAAAATTAGCTGGCCGTGGTGGTGGGCACCTGTAATCCCAGCTACCCGGGAGGCTGAGGCAAGAGAATCGCGAATCGCTTGAACCTGGGAGGTGGAGGTTGCGGTGAGCCAAGATCGTGCCACTGCACTCCGGCCTGGGCGACAGAGGGAGACTCTGTCTCAAAAAAAAAAAAAGAGTGATATTTTCAAATTAGGTAGACTGAGAGTATCTGTGTATGTTATTTTCATATTCTTAAACAGCCAAGAATGATTTATGAAATCTTATTTTAATAGGTAAACAACGTAGATTTTACAAATATCATAAGAGAAGAAGCCGTCCTTTTCCTGCTTGACCTCCCTAAAGGAGAAGAAGTGACCATATTGGCTCAGAAGAAGAAGGATGGTGAGATGCTGTCAGAAAATGAAGGAGATAAACCTGTGGAGTTTAAGGACTTACAAAGGGATTTATTCCATTTTTTAAAAATAAGTCACTCAAAGTTGAGTGATGAATGAATTTGTTAATCTCAGAGAAAGTTACATATTCTAAGTCATTTAGGGGCACAGAATTTCAGATGATTCTCATTAGCAGAGCATGCTAATAGGACTAACCTTTGTAGTATTCTCATTTAAATAAAATGCCGTCCAACCCTATACAAGTGATAGAAAGTGTTGATTGATTAGCCTTCAGAACCATACAAAAGTATATGAGAGCAGCTTTCAAATTTTGTGCTGATGTTTCTTTTTTTTTTTTTTTTTTTTTTTTTTTTTTTTTTTTTTTTTTTTTTTGAGACAGAGTCTCGCTCTGCCGCCCAGGCTGGAGTGCAGTGGCGTGATCTTGGCTCACTGCAAGCTCCGCCTCCCGGGTTCATGCCATTCTCCTGCCTCAGCCTCCCGAGTTGCTGGGACTACAGGCGCCCGCCACCTCGCCCGGGTAGTTTTTTTGTATTTTTTAGTAGAGACGGGGTTTCACCGTGTCAGCCAGGATGGTCTCGATCTCCTGACCTCGTGATCCGCCTGTCTCGGCCTCCCAAAGTGCTGGGATTACAGGCTTGAGCCACCGCGCCCGGCCTGTGCTGATGTTTCTAAGCAACACACTCAGTTGTTTATTAGCATTAATTCAAGAGAAAACTCCATTTTTTCTGTAATAAAGTAGATACAGTTTTCACTAAGAGCCAGGGTTCTCAGCCTTGGCAATGTTGACATTTTGGACCAAATAATGTGGTTTTAGGGGCTGTCCTGTGTATTGTGGATATTTAGGAGCATTCCTAACCTCTGCTCACTAGATGAGATGCCACTAGCACACACCCCCTACCCTTTCAGTACACAGATGGGACAGTCAGAACTACATATTGGCAAATGTCCAGTGTTGGATGGCGAGGGATAAAATTACCTTTATTTGAGAACTGCTGATTTAGATATGGAAATATCTATAATGTTTGCAGATAAGTTAGATGATATAATAGAAAACAAGCATGTGGCTTTTGACAAGTTACTTGATGTATTTTCTGCATTAGTTTCCTAATCTGCAAAATGGACATACTAAGAGTTTCAGTTCTTACAGTGATGAATACATGAAATAAAATACTTAATACAGTACCCGGCATGTAGTAAGAATTTGTTGGATACTGTTGTTTATATTATCATAGCATCTTTACATAATATACTCTTTGAGATTGTTATCCCACTAAATATTGATAATGTGTTTGTTTTTATTCCTTTTAGTTTATCGTCGCATTGTAGAATCAGATGTAGGAGATTCTTTCTATATTAGAACCCATTTTGAATATGAAAAGGAATCTCCCTATGGACTTAGTTTTAACAAAGGAGAGGTGTTCCGTGTTGTGGATACCTTGTACAATGGAAAACTGGGCTCTTGGCTTGCTATTCGAATTGGCAAAAATCATAAGGAGGTAGAACGAGGCATCATCCCTAATAAGAACAGGTAGGAATGCTTGGATACTTCTCATAGAGTGAATCAACTAAATAATGATAGATAATTTCAATCCCACTGGGAAATTTTGGTAATGTAAAGAATTATTTTTCATTGTATTCATATCTATAACTGGCTTAGCTTTACAAACTCCTCTTTATTATAACCATTAAGATTTAAACTGCATGTGAACTTCTATCCAGTATTGTACATTTCATTTCATTGTGGGTCTTTTTCCATTTTGCATTTTAAATGCCCTTACTTTAATTTTCTCCTTTCTTGTGTAGAGCTGAGCAGCTGGCCAGTGTACAGTATACACTTCCAAAAACAGCAGGGGGAGACCGGGCTGACTTCTGGAGATTCCGAGGTCTTCGCAGCTCCAAGAGAAATCTTCGAAAAAGCAGAGAGGATTTGTCTGCTCAGCCTGTTCAAACAAAGTTTCCAGCTTATGAAAGAGTGGTTCTTCGAGAAGGTAGTTTATTTTCTACAGACTAACCTAATACCCTTTAACGTCAATATGTTTAAGAAAGAAAAGGTATAAAATATGCTGTTTTTCGTGTGAATTTCTTTCCAGCTGGATTTCTGAGGCCTGTAACCATTTTTGGACCAATAGCTGATGTTGCCAGAGAAAAGCTGGCTAGAGAAGAACCAGATATTTATCAAATTGCAAGTAAGTAGCTTCAGGGCTAACTTAAATGAGGTTGGGAGTTACACCTCTAAAGTGAGTGAGTTCTGATTCACTCAATACAAATAAGACTTTTTGTCAGTGAAAAATTGCAGTTTATCCCATTCTTTTAATTTGGTGAGAAAACCCCAGTGACCATGTCCTTGTTCCACCAATTCTTTTAATGAGAAAAAATCACTGTTTAGGAAACTCTTGGCTTCATATGAAAATTGGGTAACATACAATGTCGTGGAATCCTCACAGTCATGCTCTGAGGTAAGGAGTATAATATCCATGTTACAGTTGAGCAGCCTGAGACTTGGATGGTGATTGTGTGGATCCTTACCAGTTTCTTCAGTCTAAACTTCCTGGTGACCCTCAGTGAACGAGTGACAAGACTCGGCTTTGACCACGACCCTTTCTTGCTCCATTCCAGCTCTTAGAGTCATTAAACTGACAAATACACAAATAGTTGAAAAGGGTAATAAAACAGTGCTACTGTTATCAGCTGTTATTATTGCAGACATTTATAACAAGATAGTAAGTATAAGTATTGAGGTTGCAGTGCTTTGTTTGCCAAATACGTTTTGCTTACAGATCCTTGTTTTATTTACTTTATTTTTTTAGAGACAGAGTCTCACTCTTGCCCAGGCTGGAGTGCAGTGGTTAGATCATTGCTCACTGTAGTCCCAAACTCATGGGTTCAAGCAATCCGCCCACCTCAACCTTCCAAGCAGCTAGGACTACAGGCGTGTGCCAACACGCCTAGCTAGTTTTTTATTATTATTATTATTATTATTATTATTATTATTTTTGTAGAAACGGGGTCTTCCTTTGTTGTCTAGGCTGACCGTGAGCTCTTGGGCTCAAGTGATCTCTGGCCTTGGCCTCCCCAAGTGCTGGGATTACCGGTATGAGCCACTGCACCCGGTTTTGTTTTATTTTTAAACTGTTTTTGTAATTATAAAAGTGCCATTCTCTGTTTCGAAAACTTGGAAAATTAATTTTTACACATATCACCACAGTATATTTTATTCCATTGTATTTTTTCCACTCTTTTAAGCATATTTTGGCAAAGTTTTATTTATACTGTTTAGAAAAGTTTATATCCTATTTTCCTTTTTCATAGGTAATGGCATATTTTCATTTTATTATTCTGCAATTTTTGGTTCATTTAGCCTTTTTTTATATCGTTTGTTTCAAATTTATATTACTATTACAAAAGATACAGATATCTGTCCATATTTTGTTTGTTTGTTTATGCCCTGCTTTGTTTCCCAAAGGATTTAAATCCTTTGTAGCTGTTTCCATAATTATGATGAAGTTCCTGCTTTCCAGAGACTTGTGCTGGGGATTTTGTTCCCACTGGCACTATATGACCCTCAGTAAGTTGTTGTTTTTTGTTTGTTTGTTTGTTTGTTTTTTTGAGATGGAGTCTTGCTCTGTTGCCTAGGCCGGAGTGCAGTGGCGCAATCTCAGCTCACTGCAAGCTCTACCTCCTGGGTTCACGCCATTCTCCTGCCTCTGCCTCCCGAGTAGCTGGGACTACAGGCACCTGCCACCACGCCCAGCTAATTATTTTTTTTTTAAAGTAGAGATGGGGTTTCACCGTGTTAGCCAGGACGGTCTCAATCTCCTGACCTCGTGATCTGCCCGCCTCGGCCTCCCAAAGTGCTGGGATTACAGGTGTGAGCCACTGTGCCCAGCTGACCCTCAGTAACATCTTTAAACTGCACAGTGTTAATTTAAAGAATCAGAACATCATCTTTTCTTTAATACATTACTTTTCATTTGATTGCCAATTAAATTGAATAAGGATATTTATTTTCTGAACATCAGAAGATTTGCAGACAAATGATTTGAGTAAAATCTGAGCAAGTTAGAAAATGTTTATTTCTATCTTTTTAGTTTATTCAGAAGAGGTTTTGTTTTATTTTGTTTTGTTTGAGACAAGGTCTTACTCTGTTGCCCAGGTTGGAGTGCACTGATGTGATCTCAGCTCACTGCAACCTCTGCCTTCTGGGTTCAAGCGATTCTCCTGTCTCAGCCTCCCCTAGTGGCTGGGATTACAGGCACCTCCCACTGCGCCTGGCTAAGTTATCTGTAGATGACATTTCACCTGAAGAAGTTGGTGGTGACCCTTATCCATAACCAAATGTAGGATTTTTAGATTTGGGAAAAGCAAGTATGATGACTTACAAAGCTCTGCCTTAAAGGGTAATACATTGGTTTAATCAGGTTTACTCCACAAAGAGGAATTCAGGTAGCTTAGTTGTATATCTTCTTTGAATCTAATGACAGTCTTTTGAATTGAGGAGTTAGTCACATTTTTTTTCCAGCCAGAATTCCCAGTTGGTCTTTCTTCTTAATTCTCCAGTGTTCACTAGATTTGAAATTCTGCCCTGCTTGCCCATGGTGCTTTGTCTTATGGTAGTCTCATTCTCTAAAACCATTTATCTTGACCATCAGTGTGACTTGTCTTTCCAGATCTCTGCCTTTGTCTGATCTCTGAAACACCAAAGCTCTTCCTTTCCTTTCAAACTTTCCTTGTGACCACAGTCACAAACGTTGCTGTGCTCTGAGATGGTGGTTGGAAACCAGTCCAAGCTGCATTTGGCACATTATACACCAGTGAAGACAGGTTGCCAGGATGAAGCCATAGGTTGTCTCACAGTTACAGATGAACAACTCGCTGCCCCTAGGTTCCCCTTCTACTGATGTAACTAAGGTCTCTAACCGAGAACTCCCTAGGCAATCTGCTATAGCACCATTACTGATGGTTGATGGACATGCCAAGGTATTGACCTCTTCAGCCAGTAGTGGCTGGTTAGAGCTTGGCAAAGGAGCAGCCTCCTCAGTTTATCTCAGTGTGCCATACAAGTAATATTTTCTCTGGATGTTACAGTGTGAAAAGGGGTGGGAGGTAGTGCCGTGTTGAGCCATGTTAGAGCCCCAGGCAAAAGAAAACAATGTGCATTCCTATATATTTTTTCTTCTTTAATGGCTAATTTTTTTCCAGACTATTAAAGTAGTTGGAAAAATAGTGAAAAAAAAAATGAGAAGTGTGCATATTAAAACTTACTTTAAGTACTGCATGCATAAGACAGTTTCCACAAACAAAGTACTGTCCAGCCCGGCATATCAGTGGTGGCCAGCAGTTGAGAAACTCTGATCTAACCAATGAAAATTTGATGTCTTATTTTTGTCCTGACATAATGAATAGAGAGTGAACCACGAGACGCTGGAACTGACCAACGTAGCTCTGGCATTATTCGCCTGCATACAATAAAGCAAATCATAGATCAAGTAAGTTATTAAAATTTGGCCTATTTCATTATGTTATTGTGGTTTTGAGTGGGATGGGATTTGGTTAATTTGAAAGTAGAAGGTAGTTTTTCTAAGACTATTACTGACATACTATAAGAAAATTAAGCCCTTACTGAAAAGCATTATAATAATTACTTTCTTTTTTTTTTTTTTTTTTGAGACGGAGTCTCGCTCTGTCGCCCAGGCTGGAGTGCAGTGGCCGGATCTCAGCTCACTGCAAGCTCCGCCTCCCGGGTTCACACCATTCTCCTGCCTCAGTCTCCCGAGTAGCTGGGACTACAGGCGCCCACCACCTCGCCCGGCTAGTTTTTTGTATTTTTTAGTAGAGGTGGGGTTTCACCGTGTTAGCCAGGATGGTCTTGATCTCCTGACCTCGTGATCCGCCCGTCTCGGCCTCCCAAAGTGCTGGGATTACAGGCTTGAGCCACCGCGCCCGGCCATAATAATTACTTTCAAGGGAATAGTTACTGTAGGCATCAGAAGATGATTTTTCATTACCAGAAAACAAGTGTATGATGTTTAGATGTAATTAACAGACTGCTTATATATTACATCAGTACAATTCAAGTTGTAGTTTGATATTTACATTCGTAAGGAATATCAGGAACATTAAATTCTTAAACTTATTTTTTTCTAACTGCACACGGATAATACTGTCAGATGGCGGTGTTAGGGCTAAGTCTTAAAAGTGAACTTCATAGAAAGGTTTTTAGAAATTTGGCTAGAAATGGAATTGAATTAACTTAAAATTAGTTTTTTAATATGTGCTCCTGAGACATTAGAATACAATTAAAGATCCGTTACCACTGAAATTTTGTTTGTTTTTGTTTTTGAGGTAGGGTCTTGCTCTGTCACCCAGGCTGGACTGCAGTGGCGTGATCTCGGCTCACTGTAGCCTCCACCTCTCAGGTTCAAGCGATTCTTGTGCCTCAGCCTCTGAAGTAGCTGGGATTACAGGCGTGCACCACCGTGCTTTGCTAGTTTTTGTATTTTTAGTAGAAACAGGGTTTCTCCATACTGCCCAGGCTGGTCTCGAACTCCTGGCCTCAAGTGATTCACCCACCTCGACCTCCCGAAGCGCTAGGATTATAGGCATAGCGTGAGCCACCGCACCCAACTGAATGTGATGATTCTTAATGAATGATGTCTTGTGTCTTTGTATATACTTTGCTTTCTTTTTCTAGGACAAACATGCTTTATTAGATGTAACACCAAATGCAGTTGATCGTCTTAACTATGCCCAGTGGTATCCAATTGTTGTATTTCTTAATCCTGATTCTAAGCAAGGAGTAAAAACAATGAGAATGAGGTTATGTCCAGAATCTCGGAAAAGTGCCAGGAAGTTATATGAGCGATCTCATAAACTTCGTAAAAATAATCACCATCTTTTTACAAGTGAGTATGTTAATAAAGGCCTTCTTTCAGCTTACAATGCCTGGGCAACATTAAGTAGGCCAAAATGTTACAATGTTCAAATACTAAAACTTATACAATCTTTTCTTGGAACGTTTCCTGTTGTGTTAACAGCTGCTGTTTGGTTAAAAGAAAATATACAGTAGCAAAATAGAAATTTCAGATGTTTGCATCCTCAGATACCATCTTTCAGTAATGACGATTTAGCTGTAAGCAGGGTTGAATTCTTCTGACTTTTGGCAGTGCTCTAACCATAAAACTACATCGTTAATTTATTTTCAGCTACAATTAACTTAAATTCAATGAATGATGGTTGGTATGGTGCACTGAAAGAAGCAATTCAACAGCAGCAAAACCAGCTGGTGTGGGTTTCTGAGGGAAAGGTAAGACATTTCCTGTTACGTTTTTGACTTGTTCAGTAAACTATGTAACTAATCAGAGATGCTTTTGAGGTACCAGTGCTTTCTAATTAGATCAACATTTTGGAGAAATTTAGGGAAAGTTAGCTTTTAGGTTTTTATAATTTGTGTGTAGGGGTTATGAAAGTTGTTTCTGATGGTAAGAGAATTCTTAAATTTTCTCACCTGTTGAATTACCACTACAGTAGGATTGTCTCCTAAAGAATCTCAAATTATAATGAAGAGCAGGTTGAGTTCTGATGCTGCCCCTGTCTGGCTATGAATGACGACTTTGAGCCTGGCTTCAGTTTCCTCCTCTGAAAATGAGGGGATTTGGAGGCCTAGATGAGCATCTCTCAAAGTGCTGTCCTCAGCATTCTCAATTCAGGACTTGCTCTGAGAGAGAAGGCACTGTGAAGGCAAGCAGCAGGTGGGAAATAAACCCTAGACCCCTTCAGGAGTATCCTGGTACCCACTGGCATTGAAAGGCTCTGAGACATCTTAAAGTTAAAAAGCCCACTACATGCATTTCCTCACATGTATTTTTCACTCAACACCTATTAACATTCTTACAACATACTGGGAGATATTGAACAAAGTACTAGATCCTTCCTGGCTTTGAATTTTGTTTTCTATATGTCCAAATGGCCAGCTTTAAAATAACTACTTTCTATTGTCAGTCTTTCTGGTTTTATAGCAATCTTTGATGGGAAGGTCTATTTATTTTGTCTGGAGAGTTAATCATTTCCTCCTAGTACACCATTGAAGGAAGCTTTTTTTTTTTTTTAAATGTCTTTTACCTTTTTCAGATCAGTGCAATAAGTTTTGGTTATTAGGGAAGATTGAGAATATCTCTGGTTTTTATTTTGTTTTTTGTACTTCTTGTTGGTTTGGTTTTTGTTGTGTTTTGCCCCCGCATGGTCCCTCTCTTCCTCTGCCTGGCTGTGGCTACAGATGGCTCTGAGAGTGCATGCTGCATGCTTAGGACCCCCCGTGTCCCTACCCAGACATACACAGCCTCTGCAAGGAGAGCTATTAACACTGAGAGGCAGTGTCTATTGTTCTCACCTATAGTAAGGTGTCAGAACTATGGTTTTTCTCTTTGTGAACCAGTCTGGGGGATGGACCATGTATATAAGAGCCTAAGACCACTCTGAATAACGTCATCTGGAACTTGATAGGAAAATGAAGGTGGAAACAAACCACACCACTTGACAGGAACACGCTATTACTAATTTCTACTTTTGCAGCACTTGAGGATTGTAGTCATCTTCATACTGATCTTCTATAGCAACACAATTCTATTAACATCCTTTGTCAGGTCCAATGTTAATAGCTTGCACTAGTGAATTCTTAAAATGAAACTAGTCTATAAATGTTTTCCCAAAATGCACAAAGTATACATGTCTACTACCTGAGAGGCTTTTTTAAAATCCACAAATCTTAATTTTTTATAATTTCTTTTAGTGATATTCTTATCTGCTTTCTTTGCTTGGTTTTAAAATAAAGGTCCAATTTTATAGCTTTTTATGTGAGGAAAAACAGGTTATTATCAGGCTAAACTGATGCATTTTGTAAGGCAGAAAACATTGTTATAACTTAAAGCTTATCTTCCTGTCCCCTTCTTTTCAAGTATATTTCATAGAATAGATTCTTAAACTAAAACCACTTCATTTCACATTGACTTTCCTGAACCAACTATTTTGACCTAATTGCTAGAAAGAGTTCCTTTTTACAAGATCTAACACAGTCTTATATGTTCCCTGCTAAACCAGGAAAAGTCATCCTGAGGCTTTCTTAACATATTTCCTAGTTCAAAGCAACTCATCGTACTTGCTCACATATGCATTTCAAACCAGCTGCAAAAACTAAGTGGATTGATTAGTTCTAAGTTCTTTTTGCCCAGACTTTCAATATTTCCTTGAGTGGCTACTGGATTATAGTATTCAGAACCCTGGCAAGTTAAAGATTAGAGTAGATAGCAAGAAGACTTTTCTTCTGCAACAGTTGTTACCGAGTTTAGAAGCCATTGAGACTTGTTCAGAGAGGTTGTGCTCTAACAGGATAGATCCCTGGATTCCCACTCTCCCCAGCCCAGGCTGGCAGATACTCTCTCGAAAACCGGAGCATGGGGAGACCTGACACACCCTAGTCTTTCTTATCAGGAAGGTCGTGCTCAAGGTCAGAGTCTTAACAAGCCAAGCTTGGGGACTGCATGGAAAGCTCCATTCAGGCAGCTTGACTCCCATGACCATGCTTCTGGCACAGCAGATGTGCAGAGCCACACCAAACCTGCTAGGTAATAGCAATACATCTTCCTGGAGGACAAGAGTCTTATGTTTGTCCTTCAGTCCATACTGAAGTGGAAGAAATACTTTCTGATTTCTGGATTCCAGATCCTTCAGCTGTCATGACTGAGCACATTGTCTAGGCAGGGTCTTCAGGGAGTGTTCTTTTTAATCCAGGTACTAGTGTCACATTAGTGTCCAGTGATAACCTGTTGATTGCAACTCTGTAGCTTCCTTTCCCTCAAATACTTCTCACTTTCTTTCTGATCTACTCAGAAGACAATCAACATAAACTATTAGAAACTGAGTTCTTAATTACTTACAAAAGAAAAGCATTACTGTATTTTTCCCTCTCCATCCGTTGGATACTGCTTCTATGAAAAATAATAAAGAATTTCTTCTTAATGTGGCAACCACCACGTAGGTGATGATTTCCATTGTGTTTCATAACAGCTTTAAGGGCCAAATGTTTAACAGGTTGTTTTAGTCTACTCTTGAACTGCTGTAAAGAACTACCTGAGACTGGGTAATTTATAAAGAAAAGAGATTTAATTGGCTCACAATTCTGTGGGCTGTACAGGCTTCTGCTTATGGGGAGGCCTCAGGAAACTTATGGCAGACAGTGAAGGGGAAACAAGCATATCTTAATTACATGGTTGGAGCGGGAGGAAGAGAGAGAAGCGGGGAGTGCTGCACACTTTTAAACAGACAGATCTTGGGAGAACTCTTATCACAAGATAGCACTAGGGGGATGGTGCTAAACCATTAGAAACTGCCCTCATGATCCAATCATCCCCTACCAGGCCCCACTCCAACACTGGGAATTATAATTCAACATGAGATTGGGCTGGGGACACAAATCCAAACCATATCATTCTGTCGCTGGTCCCTCCCAAATTTCATGTCCTCCTCACTTTGCAAAATAGAATGGTACCTTCCCAACAGTGCCCCAAAGTCTTAACTCATTTCAGCATTAACTCAAAAGTTGAAAGTCTCATCTGAGACAAGGCTACTCCCTTCTACCTAGGAGCCTGTAAAATCAAAAACAAGTTAGTTACTTCCAAGAGACAAAGGGGATTTAAGCATTGGGTAAATACTCCCTTTTGAAAAGGGAGAAATCTGCCAAAATGAAGGGCCTCCAGTCCCCATGCAATTCCAAAAGTAAGTAGATTAGTCATCAAATCTTAAAGCTCCAAAATAATCTCCTTTGACTCCTCAGCTCACACCCAGGCTACACTGATGCAAGGGGTGGGCCTCCAAGGCCTTTGAAGCCACGCAGGGCACAGCCCCTGTAGCTGCTTTCATGGACTGGCATTGAGTGCCTGTGGCTTTTCCAGGTGCATGGTGCATGCTGTTGGCAGACCTACCTTTCAGGGTCTGGAGGACAATGGCCCTCTTCTCACAGCTCCACTAGGCGGTGCCCCAGTGGGGACTCTGTGTGGGGGCTCCAACCCCACGTTTTCCTTCCACAGTGCCCTAGAGGTTCTCCATGAGGGCTCTGCTCCTGCAGCAGACTTCTGCCTGGACATCCAGGCATTTCCATACATCTCTGAAATCTAGGCAGAGGCTCCCAAGCCTCTACTATCTGCCTCTGTACATCCACAGACTTAGCACCATGTGGAAGCTGCCAAGGCTTAGGGCTTGCACCCTCTGAAGCAACAGCCTTAGCTGTAACTTGGCCCCTTTTGACCATGTCTGGAGCTAGAGCAGCCATAATGCAGAGCACCATGTGCTGAGGCTGCACAGAGCAGCAGGGCCGGGCCTGGCTCACAAAACCATTTTTCCCTTCTAGGCCTCCGGGCTTGAGATGGAGGGGGCTTGAGATGGGAGGGGCTGCCACAAAGGTCTCTGAAATGCCCTGGAGACATTTTCCCCCATTGTCTTGGCTGTTAACATTCTGTCCCTCCTTACTTAGCAAATTTCTGCAGCCAGCTTGAATTCCTCCCCAGAAAATTGGTTTTTATTTTTTACCACATGGCCAGGCTACAAATTTTCCAAACTTTTATGTTCTGCTTCCCTTTTAAATATGAGTTCTAGTTTCAGATAATCTCTTTGTGCACACATATGAACACATGCTGTTAGAAGCAGCCAGGTCGCTTCTTGAATGCTTTGCTGTTTAGAAATTTCTTCCACCAGATACCCTAAATCATCTGTCTCAAGTTCAAAGTTCCACAGATCACTAGAGCAGGGGCACAGTGCCACCAGTCTCTTTGCTAAAGCATAGCAAGAATTAATGACCTTTACTCCGGTTCCCAGTAAGTTCTTCTTCTCTGTCTGAGACTTCTACAGCCTGAACTTTATTGTCCATATCACTATCAGCATTTTGGTCAAAACATTTCTACAAGTTTCTAGGAAATTCCAAACTTTCCCTCATTTTTCTGTCTTCTTTTGAGCCCTCCAAACTGTCTCAACCTCTGCCCATTACCCAGTTCCAAAGCTGCTTCCACATTTTCAGATATCTTCTTGGCAATGTCCTACTTCTCTGGTACCAATTTACTGTATTAGTCCATTCTCACACTGCGATAAAGAACCACCTGAGACTGGGTCATTTATAAAGAAAAGGTTTAATTGGCTCACAGTTCTGCGGGCTGTACAGGCTCCTGCTTCTGGGGAGGCCTCAGGCAACTTGCAGTCATGGTGGAAGGGGAAGGAAGCACGTCTTACATGACTGGAGCAGGAGGAAGAGAGTGGGGGAGGTGCTGCCCACTTAAAAAAACATCTTGGGAGAATTCTACCACAAGACAGTGTGAGGGAGATGATGCTAAACTATTAGAAACCACCCCCATGATCCAGTCACCTCCCACCAGGCCCTTCCCCCAACACTGGGGATTACAATTCAACATGAGATTTGGGTGGGAACACGAATGCAAACCATATCAGTTGTTTCCTAAACATAAATATATTAGCTCTTGTTCAACTTTTGAACTGTTGGGTTTGTGTCATAGGTATTCTCCCATGTGCTGTTCTGTCAGTGTGTCCTTGTTTCTGTGAGCTTAGTTTGGTAATTCTCCCTCTTCTCCTTGCTTAAAAGGGCTGAAGAGCTAGTCAGTAGGTTTTATAAATCTGAGCAGTGTCAGGGTTTCTTCGTCGTCTTCCAGGGCTGGGCCCTGGAGTCTGACTTTGTCCTGGCTTACCAGCCACTGTTTCCTTCATCCATGCCCTTCAGATCTCAAGGGGTGCTCTGTGTGTCTGTATGTGTGCTTGTGCAATCTTCTTGACTTTTCCTTACCAGAAGTTTCAAGAAGTAGATGTGACTTCTCCAGAGAAAGATATCCTTTTCAATCTCCCTTATACGATAAAGGCCATCTCTTAAAGAACTACTGAATAAAATTTGTAATTTACTTTTATTTGACCCAGGCGGATGGTGCTACAAGTGATGACCTTGATTTGCATGATGATCGTCTGTCCTACCTGTCAGCTCCAGGTAGTGAATACTCAATGTATAGCACGGACAGTAGACACACTTCTGACTATGAAGACACAGACACAGAAGGCGGGGCCTACACTGATCAAGAACTAGATGAAACTCTTAATGATGAGGTTGGGACTCCACCGGAGTCTGCCATTACACGGTCCTCTGAGCCTGTAAGAGAGGACTCCTCTGGAATGCATCATGAAAACCAAACATATCCTCCTTACTCACCACAAGCGCAGCCACAACCAATTCATAGAATAGACTCCCCTGGATTTAAGCCAGCCTCTCAACAGGTAAGCAGCAAACATTCAACGTTTTGTAGATAGAGGTGCATTATTAAATTTTAGAATGTGGTGATTGAGTTAAAAATATATATGTTGTCCTTTCTCCAGATTAAGAATTAATCTTCAATTTCAATTTGAGAGTACCAAGGACTTAATTCTAAATTTTGTGTGTTTGTCTTAACACAGCAATGTACTGGATTTTTTTTTTTTTTCCTGGAAAGTTTAGGACATGAGGTCATAGTTTTGTTATTCAGCACACTTAAAATGTATGTCTACCAATCACTATAAATTGAAGTGGGAAGTTAGCAGTAAACAGAAACACTATATTTAAAATATTTTAAACACTTCACAGAAAGCAGAAGCTTCATCTCCAGTCCCTTACCTTTCGCCTGAAACAAACCCAGCATCATCAACCTCTGCTGTTAATCATAATGTAAATTTAACTAATGTCAGACTGGAGGAGCCCACCCCAGCTCCTTCCACCACTTACTCACCACAAGCTGATTCTTTAAGAACACCAAGTACTGAGGCAGCTCACATAATGCTAAGAGATCAAGAACCATCATTGTCGTCGCATGTAGATCCAACAAAGGTACCTGTGCTGCGGTGTTGCACTCATTTGTTGCTCTCCATCAATCTGGCACATGATCATTTTTGCTTTGCCCTTTAAGTGTTTCTTTTGCTTTTTTACTGCGGGCTTGTACACTGTAATGCTTTCAAATCAATACAAATCATTTCAGTTTTGTAGTTTGCATGGCTTCCATTGGTATACTGATTATTTGAAAACAGGCCTTTTAATTGAGATTTGTGCTTATTGTTTATTATTTTTATTTTTGGCTTTCAGTATCTTCCAGAATTCCTTAATACGTAATTGAAACCCATCATAAACATATTTATGTTAACACAGATTATGATGCCCATAAATTTTCTTTAGGATTTTTCAGTGTCAAAATGAAGTGTAATCAACAGTTTGGTGCATTAATTTTCTACTAAATTTAATATTTATCTTAACTCACTGTTTAGTACATGCTGAAACGTAAAAGCCCCTACCTGCATTATAAATTTTGAGCTTTCACTTAAACCAGCATTTTCCACTAATCTTGTCTATCCTGATAATAAATGGTAAAACGTACCATTTTCACATATTAAATCATAGTTTAATATTTAATCATAGTCTAATAAAATAGACTAAAATTAAAAACAAGACTTTGTCCTTAAATGTGAATTTTTTATACAGGTGTACAGAAAGGATCCATATCCCGAGGAAATGATGAGACAAAACCATGTTTTGAAACAGCCAGCCGTTGGTCACCCAGGGCACAGGCCAGACAAAGAGCCTAATCTGACCTATGAACCCCAACTCCCATACGTAGAGAAACAAGCCAGCAGAGACCTTGAGCAGCCCACGTACAGATACGAGTCCTCAAGCTATACGGACCAGTTTTCTCGAAACTATGAACATCGTCTGCGATACGAAGATCGCGTCCCCATGTATGAAGAACAGTGGTCATATTATGATGACAAACAGCCCTACCCATCTCGGCCACCTTTTGATAATCAGCACTCTCGAGACCTTGACTCCAGACAGCATCCCGAAGAGTCTTCAGAACGCGGGTACTTTCCACGTTTTGAAGAGCCAGCCCCTCTGTCCTATGACAGCAGACCACGTTACGAACAGGCACCTAGAGCGTCTGCCCTGCGGCACGAAGAGCAGCCAGCTCCTGGGTATGACACGCATGGTAGACACAGGCCGGAAACCCAGCCCTACCCTTCAGCAGGGCCCAAGCCCGCAGAGCCCAAGCAGTATTTTGAGCAATATTCACGCAGTTACGAGCAAGTCCCACCCCAAGGATTTACCTCTAGAGCAGGTCATTTTGAGCCTCTCCATGGTGCTGCAGCTGTCCCTCCGCTGATACCTTCATCTCAGCATAAGCCAGAAGCTCTGCCTTCAAATACCAAACCGCTGCCTCCACCCCCAACTCAAACCGAAGAAGAGGAAGATCCAGCAATGAAGCCACAGTCTGTACTCACCAGAGTTAAGATGTTTGAAAACAAAAGATCTGCATCCTTAGAGACCAAGAAGGATGTAAATGACACTGCCACTTTTAAGGTAAATATGTCTTTCCTGCCTTGGATGCATAGGCACATGGTTTAAAAGGCTTCTTAGCTCTCCCCTCCCCCATTACATGATATCTATTCTGTAATTATCTGTTCCTTAGGCATATTTGTCTTTTTTTTTTTCTCCTAAACAGCCTCCAGAAGTAGCATCTAAACCTTCAGGTGCTCCCATCATTGGTCCCAAACCCACTTCTCAGAATCAATTCAGTGAACATGACAAAACTCTATACAGGTGAGTGCACTTTGTGCTCTTTGTGGCATAGAACTGACCAGGAATTTATCCCTCTTAGTCAATGAGAAAACCTTTTACTGTGTTAGTAGAGGAGAGGTGTGAATAGGAGGAGTTTGTCCTTAAATAAAAACTATCAGCTCTCCTACACAGTGATTCTAAGAAAAAAAAAAAAAGTAGAACTTTATTATGCCTTTTCTGACAGATCTTTATACCTTTAGCAAACTTTCGGAAGGATAGTCTCCAAGCAGATGATTAAATAAACATTTTTAAGCTCTGACATTTGTATTATGTTTTTTAGTTTTAAAAGTGCTTTTCAACATGTGACCTCTTAGTTTCCAGTGGTGAGGAAACAGACTCAGATTGGTTAAGATAACTAAATCATTCAGTGAGCATGCATCAGGGGCTTGCCCTTGTGCTAAACACATCAGCAGAATGAGGTGACAGTGGTGTTCTGCATCGCAGAGAGAGACTGAGGCTGAGAGGGGTTAAGTAGCTTACAAGACTTCTTAGAGCTGGAAGAGAAACCTGGCCCGCTGCTCCTCAGCCTGAGCTTTTTCCCATGGCCTCATTGCACTGCCAATAAGTGACAGATTAGATTTGAATAGTTCTTCTGATTTTTTTTTTTTTTTTGCCTGAATATATGTTTGCACTTATCGTAAAGAAGAGAGCTGTCTAATATGCATTTCCTTAGTGACTTGCTTTCTTCCTCATCTGCTTTCTATGCCTTCTAGAACTTTAGACCATATAGAGTTATTCGTTCATATGAGAATCATTGAGATCCTGGACTGAGTTCTTAAAAATCCCTGTGAAAGTTCTTAAAGTCTATCATTTACTGTTCTTGACCTTCATATATGTACTTCTCAAGATGCTCACTGTCTTGGTTGCATTCCCCTTTGTCTTTCTGAGTAACTACTTCTAAACTGCTGTCCCCTAATCATATAATCATTTAGCTTATTAAATTGTGTTAAAGGACTCATGAGCCAGAAGGGGGCTGCCTTTTGAGTATACTCTGTGAGGACATGGGATTTGAAATATCTATTCTAACTGTTGGACTGCTCAGATCCTCAGTAATCACAGCAGTTAGTAATTATTGACCTTTTGGTCAAGGTAAGACTTACGTACTCTATTTCCTTCATAACATTAATATCTAAAAAGGTGTTCCATTTGTCATTCATTATCTGTTAGGATCCCAGAACCTCAAAAGCCTCAACTGAAGCCACCTGAAGATATCGTTCGGTCAAATCATTATGACCCTGAAGAAGATGAAGAATATTATCGAAAACAGCTCTCATACTTTGACCGAAGAAGTTTTGAGAATAAGCCTCCTGCACACATTGCTGCCAGCCATCTCTCCGAGCCTGCAAAGCCAGCTCATTCTCAGAATCAATCAAATTTTTCTAGTTATTCTTCAAAGTAAGCTCTTTCACCTGGCTTTTAAAAAACAGGATGCAGCATATTAATCTCGTGCAGTTCAATATATTTTGAAGAAAAATAGTTTAAATGTAATATATGATTTCTGTAGGCTCTAGTGCTTCAGCATTGTACATGGTTTTTTAGTTCTGGGATGTGTGTTTTGCTTTTAAAGTCTGCTGTTAGATGTACACAGTTTTTGCATTCACAAAGATGCTAACATCACAGGGCTTTGACGGAAGACAGTGTCAGCTACAAGGACCCTCATTGCTAGGTAATCATCAGTCTTCTGTACACACACAGAATGACCTCATGCTGGTTCTTTTTCTTTTCTGTTTTTATTTTTTAAATATAAAAACAGATGTGAGGAGGATCCTGTTTGAGGGAAATACCGAAGAGGTTTTTTGTTTTTGTAAGATTTCTGATCCAGTTTTACAGGTGAGGGAAAATGACAGGGCAGAGCTGGGACTGAACCCAAGTTTCTTGACTCCCAGTCATCTTTTCCCTGTTCTTGCTGCTCCCCTCTGTTTGCTCATCCCCGGGTTTTGTGTTAGTTTGTTCTCCTTTCTTGTGCCTGCGTGGGTTTGTGTCTCCTGCTGGTTCTGTGTCTCTGGTTGAACCCTGACTGATAAGAGCATTTGGTACTGATAGTTGGGTCTAAGCCCACACAGGCTTCATACCTCAACAGAACAAAACCCGCAAGAACAAAAACAGGTGTGGATTTGTCAAAAGAAATTGATATACACAGTTACAGGGGCTGGCTAAGCAAGTCGTATTTCAGAGGGCAGTTGGTCAGGAAGGGAAGATTTTGAGCTACTGCAGAGTGTGAGATCACGGAAGGCCTAAATTCTCATTCAGAGGGCTCTACTGATTAGGCCAGGCCCTCCCAAGACCATCTCCCCTCAACTGACTGGGGACATAAAACCTGAAAAATCCCTTCATAGAAGTACCTAGCCAGATTGACGTATTAGAATTCATCTCACATAGTATTGTGTCTAGACTAAAAGCACCTAGATTTTTCCTTAATTAGTTGCGTGGGCTTGGGATTATCTTGGGAAATTAATTACTTGTCATTTACTATTGTGTGAAATTGTTTTAGAACGTACTTTAAAACCACTAACATTAAAACCTAATTTTGGCCGGGCGCGGTGGCTCAAGCCTGTAATCCCAGCACTTTGGGAGGCCGAGACGGGCGGATCACGAGGTCAGGAGATCGAGACCATCCTGGCTAACACGGTGAAACCCCGTCTCTACTAAAAAAAATACAAAAAACTAGCCGGGCGAGGTGGCGGGCACCTGTAGTCCCAGCTACTCGGGAGGCTGAGGCAGGAGAATGGCGTAAACCCAGGAGGCAGAGCTTGCAGTGAGCTGAGATCCAGCCACTGCACTCCAGCCTGGGCGACAGAGCGAGACTCCATCTCAAAAAAAAAAAAAAAAAAAAACACCTAATTTTAATTACCACTGCTTTTTCTAAGACATCATTCGAAGTGAAGACTTAAAACATTTTTTTTCACTGTCCTATATTTAAGGCTTAATGTTTACAGAAGAAAGCAGTTTATGAGAATACAAATGCAAACTGAGAGTGCTGCAATGGGGGTTATATTAAATGCAAATCGTGTCTTGCACTAGTGTTGTGAACCACCCCTTAGCACAACACTAGAAAGGGGTTGTGGCATCTAGATGATGTCTAGACCGAAGTGAGCTAGGCACAATGTAAACCCACACAGGCGCACAGCTGGGTTCATACCTCAACAGAAAAAAACCCACAAGAACAAAAACAGATGTGGATTTGTCATTAGGAATTCGTTTACATTTACAGTGTTACAGGAGTTCATTTACAGTTATCACAGTAGCATCTAAATGGTATCTAGCCTAAAGTGAGCTAGGCACTGAGCCTTAGGAGCTCACCTTTGGGTGTACCCTTTAGTTATTATTTTTATTAAACACCGTTAAACACATTCATTCCTGTCAGAAGAAGGCTCATGGATGTAGTTTAAAGATATCTCTTATTTATCATTTTACATACTTGGTAAATAGAATACAACCTTAAAAGATTATATGGCCAGGCACAGTGGCTCACGCCTGTAATGCCAGCACTTTGGGAGGCCAAGACGGGCGGATCACGAGGTCAGGAGATTGAGACCATCCTGGCTAATACGGTGAAACAAAAATACAACTAAAAATACAAAAATTAGCTGGACGTGGTGGTGGGCGCCTGTAGGTAGTCCCAGCTACTCGGGAGGCTGAAGCAGGAGAATGGCATGAACCCGGGAGGCGGAGCTTGCAGGGAGCCGAGATCGTGCCTCTGCACTCCAGCCTGGGCAACACAGTGAGACTCCGTCTCAAAAAAAAAAAAAGGATTATATTTAGATCTAAAAAGTAAGTTGTTTTGCCAGGGAATCAATTGAAATGCATGTTTGCTTTGTTTTTCTAGAAAGAAGACTTAGCTTATTTGTGATGTATAACTTCAGGGTGTAGAACATTGCCTTGCATACAGCGGGGGCTTAATAATTGTTGAGTGAATGAAGCTCAAAACAGGGCATGGTGTACTAGGTGCATCCACCACCCTCCTTTTCATTAACACAGCTCTGGAAGGAACCTGTATTACCTGGTCATTGTTTTCACAGGGATATATTGTGAAGTAGATGACATCTGTCTTTGTGAATTTACTCGGAACTCAGTTTGATTTTACTCCCTGCTGCTGTGAGTGAGAAAAGTATAATTTGGGATGGATACCAGTATACTTTTTTTTCCTTTGTAGTGTGAAATTGAAACTCTTTATAATTGTGCTGCATTTTCCTATATAGGTATTTAATGGTTAGAGAATTGGAAAGGAGAATAAGGGTCATGGAAGATAACTAAGAGGGAAGTTGTTTCTGTAACTTTCCCTTGTAATGCTTTTTCATCCTCTTATCCGATAAGTACAACTTCATCAACTGGAAAATAGCTTAAAATATGGGACTCTGTCCTGCATTTCAAAACCATTTACTGTTTGTCACTAAATAGACTGCCTTCAGGCATTTCTTTCTTTCAGTAAAATACAGGAATGGCAAAATTTTCTTCCTCCAGATGATGTGTGCTTATGCTTCACTTAAAAACACACCTCAGAAATGGTGAGAATCAGAGACGAAAAATAATCTTTGTTAGCACAGGACACATGCCCCAGCAAGCAAGCAGATAACCCAGTCTTAAAATTCCATAGAGCTGGATTACAACTGGAAAGGTCAGGAGACAGTAGCTTAGACATTTCACCTCCAAAGTAAATTGGAAGTTTCCAGGATTCTAAGACAGTGCAAGAAGAGCAGTGTCCCTCCAGGGCTGTTCACATGTCTCCGCCCAGAGATTGAGTCAACTTCTTCAGGACAACCAGGGATTTTTTGTTATCAAATCTACCTTTCAGGACTCAGCTCACTCAGCGAGACTTCCAGGTCTCAATAAATGATGGTGGTTTTTAGCTTTTAAAGAACTAAATGTAAGAGACCGATGTTCAGTTGTTTTTGTGTTTGTGAGACATCATTAGATGAGAGAGAGACTGAGCATCAAGCATGCAGCTTCACCAGTAAGACTCCACCACCACAGGGCCCAGCTTACGATTGCCGATGCAAAAGGTCTTGCTAGAAAGGAACATGAGAAGTCTGGCCAGGTTTCAAGCCAGGCATGTTTGTATCTGTCCATTTACCATTCCCCTCCCAGGGGCTCGGTGTAGCTCTTCTGTTGTGTTACTTTTTCCTGTGTCTTCACTTGCAGTGTTTCTTTTGCCCAGCCTTTTTTTTTTTTTCTTTAATAGGACGTTTCACTCCCACTTATTCAGAACCTGCTGATTATCCTTGATCGCCACTCTTTGATTTGATAAATTTCTTTGCTCACTATTAGCAGCTGCAACAGAGGTGCAGAAGGAGCAAAGCTCAAACACATTGCTCTTCACTGCAGTACCAGTTAAAGTACATGAAGGGTGGGCCAGCAGATGGCATAACTAAGTGACTGTGTTTTATCTATCTTTAATTTCCTTGGCCAAATGAGAGTTAGTGATATGTTCCTTTATAGACCAAATTATGGTGAAATGGTGGATGTTGGTTATTTTTAAATGACATTTGAGTTCCATTTGCTGCAAATTTACTTAGTTAGATTGACCATTTTCTTTCATTTTTCCGTTGCGCTTGCTTTGCCATCACCTAGATTTCTTGGCTCTTACACTAGCTATGACTACTTGAAAAGGAACGTCAAGTGGTAAGACTGGCAATTAATGTGAGGCTGTTCCGTAAGGTGTCCCTCACTGTGTCACTGGCATTATGTGCACTTTCAGAATTTAATGTCATCATCAAGGGCTTAGTCTAAATTCATGAAAACAAGATAAAGAAGCCAATCATGAGACTTCTTCAATGAAAATGTATGAAAATGACCGGGATATTCCAAATGCGTATGTTGTTGTGGGTGCACATAAAGCTAGTGCGGCTTTGGCATTCAGCAGTAAGGTTTAGATGGCAATGTTGCAATTATGGGTCTTCTAAAAAGATTTGTGTGAATTTTGTGTTACATATTAACAATTGGCAATCTGAAAAAATAAGCATACATGGCACAATTTGACTTAAATGAACCTTGTAAGATAAAGCAGTATCTGCTGCTCCAGCAGTCATTTAACCAAAAAATGGACCTGGTAACTCAAGGGGAAATTTTAAAGTAAAAGCTCCAGTTTTTTTAGTTTTACTGAAACACAGATATGCCCGTTGTGTGTGGCTGCTTTGAGGCTATAACCGCATAGTTTGAATAGTTGTGACAAAGACTGTATGGACCAAAAGACCAGAAACATTTACTTTCTGGTGTTTCAGTGAAGAAGTTTGCCAACCCCTAGTCTACGACATCTGTTTTTGTGGTGCTCTGAGTATGCCAGATGCCAGATACAAAATCAGAAGTGGGTCTAGGGCTGGGCGCCATGGCTCATGCCTGTAATTCCAGCACTTTAAGAAGCCGAGGCGGGCAGATCACTTGAGGTCAGGAGTTTGAGACCAGCCTGGCCAACATGGCGAAACCCCATCTCTACTAAAAATACAAAAATTAGCCAGGCATGGTGGCTGGCGCCTGTAATGCCAGCTACTCGGGAGGCTGAGGCAGAAGAGTCGCTTGAGCCTGGGAGGAGGCAGAGGTTGTGGTGAACTGAGATCACGCCACTGCGCTCCACTCTGGGTGACAGACTGAGACCCTGGCTCAAAAAAAAAAAAAGAAAAAAAAAAAGTGGGTCTTAGGAAAATTTGTGCCATGATATGTTTTCAGAATATTTGCAAGACTTTCTTAAATCTGTCAATGTTACTATCTTTTGTAAATAACAATTAAATATTAAAATATACCCAAAATTTCACCTGCCTTTGGTTGCCATCTTCTGGATGTTTTACTAATATTCTTAAAGTATTTGTGTGTGTGGACATTTCTTGTACCGATAAATGGTTGAATCTGTTTTTATATTTCGGTAGAGTAGCTACCCATACTCACGAGAATAAATTGTGAAATTTCTAGTTAACTTAAGAGATACGTGCAGAAATGAGAACTTGTTTTGTAAATGTGAGTCCATTTTCAGGTGTTGGCATTTTCTTCATTTGTTAACAGGGGAAAGCCTCCTGAAGCTGATGGTGTAGATAGATCATTTGGTGAGAAACGCTATGAACCCCTCCAGGTCACTCCCCCTCCTCCTCCATTGCCCTCGCAGTACGCCCAGCCATCTCAACCTGTCACCAGCGCGTCTCTCCACATACATTCTAAGGGAGCACATGGTGAAGGTAGGAAGTTCGGAAGTAGACATTATAACACAGTAATGCTTAAGAAGTAAAATTCTGGTGGTTTCTAGGCAAAATGGTTTTTACATTAAAAAATACATGATTGAAACCTTTGGGCTGGGAACAGTAAAAACTAAGAATTTTGTTAAAAGTATGTCTCCTGTTTTTACAAGACCATTATTTTGGACAAGCCTTTTAGCTAAACAGATTTTAATCTGTTTTGTGCTAGTCTCAATCTTGTGGAAGTAGTGTTTGCCAGTATATCTAAAGATGGTTTGTAAAACGTATTGTTATGTTTCATCTTCACACACCCAAATAGAAAAGCCATGGTGTTTCACAGAAAATGTATCCCATAGCACCTTGACTTTTGCATTTACATACCAGGTAGATCACATACAGCTCCAGCTTATTCATCTTAAGAGCTGTGTAACGTTTTACCCTCAGCATGTAACACAAAGTGTTTATCTCTTCTGCCGTGAACAGGCATTCTCGTAGCACAGACTTCTCTCTTATTCCGTTAGGAGGCACCTCCCAGGACTTGAGTCTTCAAGCAGACGTGTTATAGTTCTGGATTGAGACTTACTAAGATTTTGTTTCACACACGACCATGTTTACAGATGAAGACAGTTTTAATTCTTACTTTCCAGTCTTTATGCTTTTTCTTGTTTTCTTTTTTTTTTTCCTCTCTCTCTTTTTTGAGACACAGCCTTGCTCTTGCCCAGGCTAGAGTGCAGTGGCACAGTCTCAGCTCACTGCAACCTCTGTGTCTTGGGTTCAGGTGATTCTCCTGCCTCAGCCTCCTGAGTAGCTGGGACTACGGCGTACACCACTACGCCCAGCTAATTTTTGTATTTTTTGTAGAGACAGGGTTTCATCATGTTGGCCAGGCTGTTCGCAAACTCCTGACCTCAGGTGATCTGCCCACCTCGGCCTCTCAGGTGCTGGGATTACAGGCGTGAGCCACCGCACCTGGCCTTCTTTCTTTTCTTGCTGATTGCACTGGCCAGGACCTCCAATGAACTCTGAAACATAAGTGGTGAAATTGGACCTCTTTTGCTAGTTCCTGATCTTAAGGAGGAAGGACTTCATGTTTTACCCTTAGAATGTTAGCGGTGGGATTTTCGTCGATGTCCTTTGTCGTGTTTAAGATGTTCCCCATATTCAGAGTTTGCTGCAAGCAGTTGGTCAGATGTTTTTCCTGCATGTATTAAGATGACCATATGATTTTTCTTCTCATACTGTGGTAAATTATATTGCCATGTTCATGAGGAATTTGGATTAGTAGTTCTCTTGTCTTGTAGCGTCTTTAATTATTTCACAGAGTTCAGTTGGTACTATATTACACTGCCTCTGCCGGCGCATAAAAAATCCTGTGGTTCCACTTCTTAACCAACATTTGGCATTATTAAACTTTTCAGTTTTTCCATTCTAGTGTGTGTGAAATAGTATTTAATGCTTTTGGTTGGTTTTGTTTTACATTTTTCTAATTAATAGTGAATGTCCTTATTATATGGTTATTGGACATTCTGGTTTTCACAAAGACTAGTGCCAGTCTTAGGAGGCCAGGAATCTTAGCAGCTGGACCCTGACTCCAGGGCAGCAGGGTCTACCCATGGTACCGCCTGTCCGTGCTGCCCTCATCCCTCAGCACCACACCTAGCCTCCGGGGCTCAGGAGTCAGCCTCTGGCTGTGCGACTCACACTTGGGCCTCGACTCCAGCACCAGGACAAGTTGAGCTGGGAGAGGGCTGTTACACCTTTTTTCAGAAAGGTTTTTAAATGCTTATGTTTGTTTTTCAGGTAATTCAGTGTCATTGGATTTTCAGAATTCCTTAGTGTCCAAACCAGACCCACCTCCGTCTCAGAATAAGCCAGCAACTTTCAGACCACCAAACCGAGAAGATACTGCTCAGCCAGCTTTCTATCCCCAGAAAAGTTTTCCAGATAAAGCCCCGGTTAATGGAACTGAACAGACTCAGAAAACGGTCACTCCAGCATACAATCGATTCACACCAAAACCATATACAAGTTCTGCCCGACCGTTTGAACGCAAGTTTGAAAGTCCTAAATTCAATCACAATCTTCTGCCAAGTGAAACTGCACATAAACCTGACTTGTCAAAAACTCCCACTTCTCCAAAAACTCTTGTGAAATCGCACAGTTTGGCACAGCCTTCTGAGTTTGACAGTGGAGTTGAAACTTTCTCTATCCATGCAGAGAAGCCTAAATATCAAATAAATAATATCAGCACAGTGCCTAAAGCTATTCCTGTGAGGTAAGACTTTTGCCTTTGCTCAAAGCATTGCCCCTGTGATTTTTCTCATGTGAGTTTGTTGTAGTTTATTTGACTTGGGACTTTGAAGTGATCTTTTTAACTCAACCTTTAAACTGAAGAGTGTTGTTGCAATGAATGCTGTTACATAGAAGGTCCTCCAGGAGTTACAAGATGTTGGTAAAATAATAAAGCTAACAGTCATGTATGGTTGGTAGGTATTGTCATCATCCCTGTTTTACTAAAACTGAGGTTGAGTGACAGTAAGCAGATTGCCCAGGGTCACACAGCTCGAGTGAGGTGAGCCTCGATTTAGCTGCTGGTCATCCAACCTCTGAGCCCATGCTTTTTTTTTTTTTTTTTTTTTTTTTTTTAAAAAAAGACAGAGTCTCCCTCTGTCGCCTAGGCTGGAGTGCAGTGGTGCGATCTTGGTTCATTGCAACCTCCACCTCCTGGGTTCAGGCGATTCTCCTGCCTCAACCTCCTGAGTAGCTGGAACTACAGGCGTGCACCACCACGCCCAGCTAAATTTTTTGTATTTTTAGTAGAGAGAGGGTTTCACCATGTTGGTCAGGCTGGTTTTGAACTCCTGACCTCAACTGATCCACCCACCTCGTCCTCCGAAAGTGTTAGGATTACAGATGTGAGCCACCACACCTGGCCTCTTTTTTTTTTTTTTTATCAAGACAGAGTCTCGCTCTGTCACTCAGGCAGGAGTGGCGTGATCTCAACTCTCTGCAACCTGCAACCTCCGCCTCCCAGGTTCTAGCAATTCTCGTGCCTCAGCCTTCCAAGTAGCTGGGACTACAGGTATGCACCACTATGCCCTGCTAGTTTTTGTATTTTTAGTAGAGGCAGGGTTTTGTCATGCTGCCCAGGCTGGTCTTGAACTCCCAGGCTCAAGTGAGCCTCCCAAAGTGCTGGGATTACAGGTGTGAGCCACTGCACCCAGCCGAGAACCCATACTCTTAACCAGCCATGGCCTCTTGTATTCTCCTGACCTGCTGTTAAGGGGCACGTGGAGGACATCTAAAAACGTTAAATATCTATGTTCCTCTTTCATTATTTGTTCCACAATGATGCTAAGAAGAAAAATAGAATAGCCCTGACTGTTTAAAGAGCAGCAGTTAGTAAGATGGCTGAGCAAATGAGACAGAGCAAGCCCTCCTGGAGCCTCCCTGCAGCTCCTCTTTCCTGTCTTTCATTCCGTGGCGATTGACCGGATGGATTCTGGCCACACCTTAGCTCAGCTCACCCTCCTACAGCCAGTTCCATTTTCATACCACCGTAAAGCAGAAGCACTTATAGGCAGGGAGAACCAAAGGTCAGGATGGCCACCTGAGGCTGCTTTCCGAGAGCAAGGATGGTTATGGCGGTCACTGCCTTCCTAGCTCTGCACATCCACCGGTGGTCAGGGACAGACACAGTTGACCCCTGCTATGCAGCTCAGGCTGCACTCTGCTCCCTTGATATTGTGCCGTAGGATGTCGTCCCTGGCACTCCGGTCATGCTGGAGTGAAGCTGCAGCTACCTTCATGTGATTCTGTTTTGTTGGTCTTTCTGCTCACCTTTAAGCCCTGGCTCAAAACTGTCCTTCAGGAAGTCTTGATAGCCTCTATTTTTGAAGCCGTCATTGATACCACATCCCCTTTGCCTTTGGTGTTCTGTGATTACTAAGTTAATCTACTGTCTCTCTTTTTGTGGATGTTTGGGATGTGCCCATACAAGGGTCTTCAGCTCATGGAACCTTGGAAGCCTTGCCTTCTGCAGCAGGGTGGGCACTTGGTCCTCAGGGATGCTGAGGCAGGACCATATTCATGTGCACTTAAAATCCTAGGGAGATGTTATCAAGTCTGAGATGCTGTCAGCTGTGAGATGCACCATTGTTTTGTGTCACTAAGAATGGAAGAACAGCCGGGCACAGTGGCTCATGCCTCTAATCCCAGCACTTTGGGAGGCTGAGGCAGGTGGATCATGATGAGATGAGGAGTTTGAGACCAGCCCGGCCAATATGGTGAAACCCCATCTCTACTAAAAATACAAAAATTAGCCAGGCGTGGTGGCACATGCCTGTAGCCCCAGCTACTCGGGAGGCTGAGGCAGAAAAATCATTTGAACCTGGGAGGCAGAGGTTGCAGTGAGCCAAGATCGGGCCACTGCACTCCAGCCTGGGCAGCAGAGTGAGACTCTGTCTCAAAATAGTAATAATGATAATAATACTCTCTGAGATAACCCTGTCAGTAAAATCTGTTGCCAGAAACTTATCTTGTTAAAGTAACTTCTTGATTATATGGAGAAACAAAAGTAAAATGAAAGCACGTAATACAGTAGTAGTAAAAGCAAAGCACCTGTGTACTATTAGGAATTCACTCACTAGCCATTTCTGAACTTTCAGTCCTTCAGCTGTGGAAGAGGATGAAGATGAAGATGGTCATACTGTGGTGGCCACAGCGCGAGGCATATTTAACAGCAATGGTGGCGTGCTGAGTTCCATAGAAACTGGAGTCAGTATAATTATCCCTCAAGGAGCCATTCCTGAAGGAGTTGAGCAGGAAATCTATTTCAAGGTCTGCCGAGACAACAGCATCCTCCCACCTTTAGATAAAGAGAAAGGTAAATGTGTTTATTTTTCTCCTTAGTTTTGGTAACTTAAGAGTTGCCCTGTGTGCACTTCAAAGCTTATAGTGCTTGGCTAAGGGGGTAATGCAGCACCTCTCTCTACCTCCACCCTGGGCCACTAATAATAGCATGTTCCTTTCATCAGGGAGGTCCTTTCAGATGAGTGCTGTAGCAAGGGGTGCCCTGGGGATGGTGTTGCAAGCAGGCAGGAGGTGGCCTGAGGCAAGGCTGTGGTGGCCACACTGCCTGCTTTTACTTTTGGTATGAGGTAAAAAAATGATGGCATAGGACAGGCCACGGGGTGTCTCTCACTTGTGCCTGCTGAGCAGCCTGGGCTGACCTGACCGAGTTTGTCTTTGAGTCCGTCAGCCTTTGGGTCTCTGGAGATGGGTTAGGTAACACCCACTCAGAAAGGCTTTGCTGTGTCTTCACCTGATTGGAGAGCCTAAACGTCTTGACAGGTACTGTCTCATCATCACCCCAGAACCTAGCACTAGTACATGCTCGGCAGAGTGCACGGAGTCTCAGAGGAGACGACAGTATGTTTCTGAGCTTCTTAAGGAAACTGTTATTTTCATAATCCTCCTGGATCTGTCAGGATATTGTAACGAACTGTGTCGTGATTTAGCATCTTTTAGCAGTGCTTTTACTTTCCTAAATCAGTTAACACTTTCTTACGTTTTGCCAGAATACTGATATCTGATTCTGTACTCTGATTTTGGGGATATCCTGTTTTAAAAACCAGTAGGACTGACTGTGTTGGCCCTGCATGAATCCCTTTAAGCATCTATGGAGCAAATTTTAAAAATGGAAAATATGTCACATTTGTAACAAGTACATTTGAATATGTTTTATACTATAGACCCATATGATTGAATGCAGTAGCCACTACCTGCACATGGCTACCTCGCACTTGAAGTGTGACAATTTTGGATTGAAAGATGCTGGAAATGTGAAATAAACATCAAGTTCCAAAGATACCATATATTGGTTACATGTTGAAATAACAGTGTTTTGGTTATATTGAGTTATAATACTATACTATTTGTTATCACCTGTTTCTTTTTACTTTCTAACGTGGCTACTGGGAAATTTAAAATTCCATATGTGTCTGCTGTTACATTTTTTTTGTGGTCAGTGCGATTGTAGAGAACTAACTGCATTAGGCTTTCAAGCATATAATTAGAAGCAGGGTGAGGAAAACTGGGGGTCTAGAAGAAAGACCACATCCAACCTCTCTGCCTATCCCCTTTTCCAACTCCAGGTGAAACACTGCTGAGTCCCTTGGTGATGTGTGGTCCCCATGGCCTCAAGTTCCTGAAGCCTGTGGAGCTGCGCTTACCACACTGTGCGTCCATGACTCCTGACGGTTGGTCTTTTGCTCTAAAATCATCCGACTCCTCGTCGGGTATGCTGTCTTCACTCTGTCCTTTGGGGCTTTGGGGACTGTCGTTGATTAATACCTGGGCTGGTGATGCTACCCATGCTGTGTGTTAGCAAATCTCTCCCTCTGTTCCTGTGGCCTTGTAGGCATCACCGGTATTTCCACATTTATTTATGGTGCATATATTGTAAATAAATTCCATGGAAAGATAGAAGAGTTGCTTCCTTTTAAAAATTGATCATTTGGGCCAGGCATGGTGGCTCACGCCTGTAGTCCCAGCACTTTGGGAGGCCAAGGCGGGTGGATCACTAAGGTCAGGAGTTCGAGACCAGCCTGGCCAACATGGTGAAACCCCATCTATACTAAAAATACAAAATTTAGATGTGTTGGCACATGCCTGTAGTCCCAGCTACTCAGGAGGCTGAGGCAAGAGAATTGCCTGAGCCAGGGAGGCGGAGGTTGCAGTGAGCCGAGATCATGCCACTGCACTCCAGCCCGGCCAACAGAGCGAGACTCTGTCTCAAAAAAAAAAAAAAATTAATAATTTGGCCAAATAATTGAGTATTTCTTGGTATTCAAAATGATTGATTCTGTCCAATTTTTCAGGATGCAGTGGGAGAATTGTTATTGTCCTGCACAAACAGGCATTTTTATCTTATTAAAATTAGTTCATTCCTTTCTATAACTATTTATATTTTTGGTTACTGTTGTTTCGTTTCTTTTTTGTTTGTTTTGTTTTGTTTTGTTTTGTTTTGTTTGAGACGGAGTCTTCCTCTGTCGCCCAGGCTGGAGTGCAGTGGCACGATCTCGGCTCACTGCAAGCTCTGCCTCCCAGGTTCAAGCGATTCTCCTGCCTCAGCCTCCCGAGTAGCTGCGATTACAGGAGTGCGCCACCACGCCCGGCTAATTTTTGTATTTTTAGTAGAGATGGGGTTTCACCGTGTTGGCCAGGCTGGTTCGAAATCCCGACTTCAAGTGATCCACCCGCCTTGGCCTCCCAGCGTGCTGGGATTACAGGCGTGAGCCCCTGCACCTGGCCTGTTTAATTTCTTAATCTACAAAGTATGTATACCAGAGAAATTTAAAAGAATCTTCCATTGTGATCATACTTGGCCATGGTTTTTCAGTGTAATACTCTAAATTGCTTCTTTTATACACTATTTGTAAACAACTTTTTGCTCCTAAGATCATAATTTCAAAGCTTCCATTGCATTTTCACATTTCTCACTTCCTTGAGTGACTTAAGTCAGTTAACAATTAGAATTTTATTTTAGGTGTAGATCACTTTAAGCGAACCTGATTTAAAGTCCTGCTTCCAAATCTTTGATAAATCAGACGAGCATTATTTAGTTTTAGTTTGGTACAGTATGAAATAAAAGTTTGTGGTATAAAGATCATAGCAAGAGCATATTTTAATGTTACCAAAGAAAAAAATTACTTGTAAATACATATTTCCTCATATTTACAAGTACCGCATTTTCTGGAAAAATGAAATGCTTTTGGCTCCAGATATTGCTTAGGTAATGTCTAACATACTGTAGGCAGGGTTCTCAGCTGGCACTGTTGACATTTTGGCCAAATGATTATTGTAAGGGCTCTCCTGTTCATTGTGGGATATTTAGCAGCTTCCCTGGGCCTCTACCCCTAGATGCCAGTGGTAACAAGCAAACTGTCTCCAGATGTCCCATCTGGGGCAGGGCCGTTCCTGTTTGAGAGCTATTGCTGTAAGGGGAGCAGAAATCCACAGCTGTGACTCTCAGCTTGCTTGGATACCACAGAGACACATACTCGTCCCTGCCTTCTTCACATTTAATAGAAATCACCAAGAGCTTATTAAAAACTTAAATCCTGAGATCTAACTAACACCCAGTCAGTGAGTTTCTGAAGCTGCGTGATTAATTTTGTTGTTCAGCTGGAATCAGAGCTGAGCAGCTCTGGTGCAGTCTCGTTTCTTTGTTTGTTTTTTGTAAGGGGAAAGATGGTCTTCAAGAACTAGATTCTGCAGAACTGGGTTTCTCATTTGTTGGTCTATAGTTGAGTATGAGAAATGTGTCCTCATTCTCAGCTCAAATAGGTGACCATATAATTATCCTGCAGACTTTTGAAAGGGGGAAAAAAAAAAGTGCTACTGATAATTATGTGGGCTCGGGTAAACTGGAACTGTCCCAGACATGAGATTGCCGTCACTCACTTGTATTCGTTTTTTGAAAAGTCAGTGCACTTGATAATGTAATAAAGGAGAAGTCTGAAAGTTTGAAAAAAGAAAACTGTTCTTAATGGTGTGAGTTGGAAAGAAAGTTTTAAGTATTTTTTTAAATAGAAGTGTGAAACACCTTTGAAATTGTTAGGTGGCAGCAGGTGTGCATTGAAATAAAGCAGTGAATTTTGATAACAAATACAATATGCTGAAGAAACAGAAGAAAATTATGTTTAAATATACATATTTGCCCTATAATTGCAAAGCATTGCAGATAGCAATTTACTCAACTGTAAATGACATCACCTTCTTTTCTCTCATAGGTGATCCTAAAACCTGGCAAAACAAGTGTCTTCCTGGAGATCCAAATTATCTCGTTGGAGCAAACTGTGTTTCTGTCCTTATTGACCACTTTTAACTCTGAAATATAGGAACTTGATTAAATAATGTGAAACTGGATTAAACTTAATCTAAATGGAACCACTCTATCAAGTATTATACCTTTTTTAGAATTGATACTACAGTTTGTTAGTATGAAGCATTTGTTTGAACTGATAAAGATTAGTGAGCATGCCCCTGAACCATGGTCAGAAAACACGCTACACGCTGTGTGTTTGTGATTGACGGGACTGTTGGTATTGGCTAGAGGTTCAAAGATATTTTGCTTTGTGATTTTTGTAGTTTTTTTTTTATCGTCACTGCTTAACTTCACATATTGATTTCCGTTAAAATACCAGCCAGTAAATGGGGGTGCATTTGAGGTCTGTTCTTTCCAAAGTACACTGTTTCAAACTTTACTATGGCCCTGGCCTAGCATACATACACATTTTATTTTATTATGCATGAAGTAATATGCACACATTTTTAAAATGCACCTGGAATATATAACCAGTGTTGTGGATTTAACAGAAATGTACAGCAGGGGGATTTATAACTGGGGGAGGGTGAAGTGAAGACAATGACTTACTGTATATGAAAACACATTTTTCATAGGGAAGGATACAGAAGCATGTGAGACTGGTTCCATGGCCTCTTCAGATCTCTAACTTCACCATATTACCACAAACATACTAACCAGCAGGAATGCCTTACCCTCATGTTCTTAATTCTTAGCTCATTCTCGCTGTATGTTACTAAGTTTTTATGGCTTTTGTGCATTATCGAGATACTGTATCATGACAAAGACTGAGTAAATTGTGCATCTGGTGGTTTCAGAAATGTGTTATCACCCAGAAGAAAATAGTGGTGTGATTTGGGGATTTTTTCTTTTCCTTTTTCTTTTTTTTTTTGGACAAGGGGCAGTGGTTGTTTTCTGTTCTTTCTGGCTATGCATTTGAAAATTTTGATGTTTTAAGGATGCTTGTATATAATGCGTGCATACCACTTTTGTTCTTGGTTTGTAAATTAACTTTTATAAACTTTACCTTTTTTATATATAAACAAAACCAAGTTTCTAAAGGCTACCTTTGTATTTCTCTCCTGTACCTCTTGAGCCTTGAACTTTGACCTCTGCAGCAATAAAGCAGCGTTTCTATGACACATGCAAGGTCATTTTTTTTTAAGAAAAAGGATGCACAGAGTTGTTACATTTTTAAGTGCTGCATTTAAAAGATACAGTTACTCAGAATTCTCTAGTTTGATTAAATTCTTGCAAAGTATCCCTACTGTAATTTGTGATACAATGCTGTGCCCTAAAGTGTATTTTTTTACTAATAGACAATTTATTATGGCACATCAGCACGATTTCTGTTTAGATAATACACCACTATGTTCTGTTAATCATTAGGTGTGACTGAATTTCTTTTGCCGTTATTAAAAATCTCAAATTTCTAAATCTCCAAAATAAAACTTTTTAAAATAAAGTGCTGGTTTGGTCTGTTTGCCCCCTGTTTTCTAGTTTCCTGCAGCTTTATAATCCTGTTTTAAAATCCTGCACACAAATCCTTATCACCCAGCATCACCCACCACCTCGTCGTCTGGTGTCACATGCAGAATCTGTCCCCTTGGCCGGCACGTACGGATGGGTGGGCAGTGCTCACCTGCAGGGCTCAGATCAAAGTGGGGCAGAAGGACCTGGAGACAGAGTGGGAGAAAGCAGCAGGTAGACTTCCCCCTGCGGGTAAACACACACCCCTGTGTGGGGAAACACACGTGCATTCCTGTGTGTGTGCACGCACGCGTGTGAGGGACCATTTGTGTCACGTGCGTTCCTGTGTGTGTGCACGCACGCGCGTGAGGGACCATTTGTGTATGGTTTTATTCCCCAGGTAAATAGCATGTCACCCACATTGGGGGAAGAAAATGGGTTTAATGAGCATAAATATTCTATTGTGGATACTCTACTTATTTAACTACCACCCCTGTTGATATTTAGCTTATTGCTATAGTGTTCTAGTAAACATCTTTGTGGATTGAATCCATCTAGGTGGATTTTATTTTGTTTCATCTTTATTAAGGTATAATTTACATATGGTAAGTTACTGTTTTTAAAATGTATAGTTCAGATTTTGACAAACACATACTGTTTATTTACCACAGTTAATGCATCAAACAGCCTTCTCAAATCATTTGTACCCCTTTATATTCAACCCTCTTCCAGCCCCTGGCAGGGTGATCTCTTCTGTTTCTGTCGTTGCCTTTTGACAGCATCATATAAATGGAATCTCTGAAATGTTGCCTTTGAGTCTGGCTTATTTCCCTTAGCGTGATGCATTTGAGATTCGTGGATGACGCTGCAGGTTCTTTTTTCTTGCCACGTGGTATTCCGTTGTGTGGCTGTACCAGAGCTTGCTTATCCTTTCCCCAGTTAAGGAACTTTTGGGTTGTTTCCAGGTTTGGGAGGCTATTAATAAACTGCTGTAAACATTTGCATACAGGGTTTTGTGTAAACATTTCTTCATTTCGCTTGACTTCAGTTTGATGGATGTCTAGTTTATCAGTTTGTTCTTTCATAGATTGTGCTTTTGTTACATTTTCACTAAGTTTTACATCTTCACTAAGAGAAATCTTCACCTAGCCCAAAGTGTAAAGATTTCTCAAGTTTCGGAATTTTTTGTTTTATATTTATGTCTATAATCCACTTTGAGTTAATTCATGTGTAGTATGATGTAGGGGTTGAGTTTTTTCTTGTTTTAAATGTGTCCTTATCGTAAACACAGACACATATATAAGGCCTAAATAAGACAGTTTTCATTTAAATAAATTAGGGAAACAGTGTATTGTGAAAGGGACGGAACTCAGTAAGTCTGTTGTTTGTCCCCCTACCTTTTAGTATGTGATGAACATCTGGTCAGGTGTAGATACCTAGTGCTGCTTCCTAAGGACATTTCTGTGCCTAACCGTCGTCGCACAGCACTGAGCATGGGCAGTGAGTTCGTTCAGATGGCCAAGTTTTAGAGGCAGAATTCTGCTTTTGCCCTTCCCCTATACTAACATTGTACTCAACAAAGGCTTAGTGAACGTCCACTAACACCGTGTGAGTCGGTTCCTCCTCTTGACCTCTGAGCGAATACTTGATGCAGTACACAAGGCACTGTGCAGATGGAGATGACTCAGGTGAGGAGATCCAGACGTTGACACTGTGTGGCTTCCGTCTAGACCGGGAGCAGTTGGCTAGGAAGGGATGTGGCAGCAGATGCAGGAAGGCCACCTAGCAGGCAGATGGGGAATAAGTTTTCGGTTTGCCTTGACTCGCAGTTTGAAAACCATTTACTGTGGAAGCCACGCTGTTTTCTGTGCAATTTGCAGAAAGCAAACCCAAGGGCTGTGTGCACAGATGCATCCCGGGACACGTTCCCGTGGCTGCCCAGCAGCCCTACAGAGAGTGACCCAGCACTTACCTGTTCCCAGGCTGCTTACCTGGGTTTCCCCAGATGATGGAGTGTGAGAAGACCCATTGTGATGTGCTGGTTTTTACAGAACCACATTGTTGTCTCCTGATCAATTTGATCCCAGCAAAAACTCAGTGGCATTTTTGACTCTTACCTACTCGTGTGTTTTTCTTTGGAACAACTCAACAGTGAAGGAGCTATTGCCCAAGATGCAGGAATACCATTTGGTTTGGGGTTGGGGTTTTTTTGTTTGTTTTTGGCGGAGGAATTCACTAAGAAGGTGTATATTAAACTTGGAAGATTTCTAGTTCAAAACTAAAATGGGTAAAATGTTAAGTGTTTTCCATTTCTATTGTAGATAGTTACGGCTTTCTTTACCAGTGGCCATGAAGGTGCCCCCTAGCGCTTGTTTCTCCCAGCTGATGGGTGTTCACTCAGGTTAGCCAGAAGTGACACAAACGAGGTGCTCAGAGGAGAGCTCTGTAACCAAGTGCGACAAGCCTTCCACATGGTGACACTCCCCTCCCTCCCTCTGCAGCATAGGCCATTCTGAGGGAATTGTGTCCACAGTCTAGGAAACCACATGCCAATAAAGACTAAAGATTGAGTTGTGTGGCACCAAGTTTTCTGCCTACTGGCACAACGCCAGGCAGGGGAGATGTGTAGGGTTTTCACTCGGTGCGCGAGAGAAGTGCACCTTGTGAGACGCAGCAGAGCCCCCATGTGGGCGGCCCTCCTCTGGCACTCGCCCACGGAAAAAGAGGAAGAGGTGGGTGCACGGGTGGTGATTTTAGCGTGTTTGTACCTCGGCTTGATTGTCACCGTAAAGGTTTGAGGTAATTTGATCTCTTTGTCCACATATCACCTCCTGGTCTTAAGTGGATTTGAAAACATGCAGGAATAAGTCATTTTATACCCCCTTCAAAACAGAGAAGGAAGGAAAATGTGGAAACTGACATGTGGCCGGTGTGCTGCTGCTGTTGAGTGTTGAGGGGCCTGCCAAGTATTCACCCTAGCAGCTCTTCAGTTCTTGTCAAAGGGGGTGTGGCAGAAACTGGCTGGAATGACGGCAGTGGGGTTCCTAGGGAGGACCTTGAGGACGAGGGGTTTCCCAGAGCACTTCTGAGAATGAGCGTCTTCCGTGTTGGATAAGGACAGCTTGAGGATGAGTGGGAACCAAGTGGAAAGGACGAAGGTTGAGACCCAGGGAGCAGCCCCAAGTCTTGAAATACCTACCAAGTGGCGGTTGCAGTTGTAGTGGGAAGCTCAGGGCTTTCAGAAGCATTTGAAACCAAGTGCTTTAAAGCAAAGTTCAGTTTCTTTGCAGCCTGCTCTTTAGTAGAGGACACATGTACCAAACAGTCCCAGGGCTTAATTGTTTTTTTGTTTCCTGGAGACGGAGTCTCGCTCTGTCACCCAGGCTGGAGGGCAGTGGGACAATCTCGGCTCACTGCGCCGCCATGCCTGGCTGATTTTTGTATTTTTAGTAGAGACAGGGTTTCACCATGTTGGCCAGGCTGGTCTCAAACTCCTGGCCTCAAGTGATCCGCCCACCGTGGCCTCCCAAAGTGCTCGGATTCATTACAAGCATGAGCCACTGCGCCCTGCCCATTGGTTTCTTGATAGGCCCAGGGAGGAGGGTGGAAGTTTGGTCAGTAGGATCCCGTGCTGCTGTCCCTGGGGAACAGGATTTGGTTCTTATGTTTTTGAATATTTAAACTCAGTTGAAGTGCTTCCACCAAGCCTTAGTTGCTCCCCAGTTTTAGCAACCATTAATGTGCCACATTTATGACAGCACAAACTGCAAATTTTCCAAGAAAGCATCTTGGACTTGAGTCCTCTTGAAACACTTTTGTGGCCTTTCCAAGGAGGACCACAGGAAACACAGGGCAGGCACCAGGAAGAAGCAGAAAGTGGATCTGCGTCCATCGTCTTGACGACTTTGTGGGATAGAGGCAAAGAACCCTGTGCAGGGAGGACGGGACTAAACCGAAGACCCTCACCTCAGTCAGGGAACCAGGAGAGCATCGCCTTCAGCCCATCACAGCCCAGCAACTTAAGCGTCCACCACCCAGGCAGGAGAAGGGTTAGTTTTTATTTTGTTAGCATATTTTCACACTTAGTTGCAATAACACAGCATTTGCGAGAATAATACAGAAAACTTCCTTCTGCCCTTGACCTAGACTCCCTGAAGATTGCCAGTTTTCCACCTGTGCAGTGCACTCTAGGTAGGTAGGTAGGTGGGTAGTCAGCTTGGGCTATCGTAACCAAATACCATGGACCGAGTGGCTTCAACCAGGTCCAAGATGCTTCCTTGGAAAATTTGCCATTTGTGGTGTTGTCATTTATTTTCTCATCGTTTCGGAGGCTAGAAGGTGCCAGCATGGTCAGTTTCTGTTAAGGGTTCTCTTCCTGACTTGTAAACAGCAGTCATCTCTGTGTCCTCAGTGGCCTGTCCTTGATACATGCACATGGAGAGAGCAGACACGCCCTCTGGTGTCTCATGGGGATCCTAATCCTATCAGATCAGTGCCCACCCTTAGGACCTCATTCAACCTCAGTTGCTTCCTTAGAGACCCCATGTCCAAATGCACCCACAGTGGGGGTTAGGAATTTTAGGGGACATAAACATTTCTGCCCGAAACAGTATTCTTCTGAATCATCCGAGCATAAGGTTGAAGACATGATGCATATTACCTAAGAACCAGGGTATTCTCTTATATAACTACAGTACACTTAACCTCAGAAAGCTTTACAAGAATTGATTTTGGCTTCATCTCTTTTCTTCTATTGACTCTCTGTTTTTCATTGCGTGGAGTTTGCGCTAGTCTTTATTATTTCCTTCTTGCTTTGGGTTCAGTTTGTTCTTTTTCTAATTTTTGAAGGAGGAAGCTTGGTTTAGTGATTTCAGATATTTTTAAAATAGGCATTTAAAAGCTATAAATTCCTTCTAGACACTGTGTAGCTGTATTTCCTAAATGTTGATATTTTTACATTTTCATTTAGTTCAAAATATTTTCTATTTTCCCTCTTTACACAGCAGGTAGCATGTCTCACACACTGTTCTTCACCTTGCTTCTCTTCCTGCATTTTGTGATTTGACCCCTGAGTTATTTAGAAGTAATTCTTAAAATTTTCAAACATTTGGGGCTTTCCCAAATATCTTTCCAATGTTTTTAATTAATTTTATTTTGATGTGAAAACATACTTTGTGTTATTTGAATCCTCTTCATTGAGGCCTTTTTTGTGGTGGAGTACAAGGTCTATCTGGAGAATGCTGCATGTGCTCTTGAAGAGAATGTATTCTGTTGTTGGGTGGGGTGTTCTACAGATAGAGGAGAAGTCAAGTTGGTTGCTGCTGTTCTTCGGGTCTTCTATATCCTTGCTTGTTTTCTGTCTAGTTCTCTCAGTTACTGAGAGTGGAATATTGAAGTCTCCAACTATCATTGAATTGCCTTTTTCTTCCTTCAATTCTGTCAGTTGGGTTTTACATATTTTGGAGCTCTGTTGTTAGGAACATGTATGTTTATACTTGCTATATCTTCCTTATGACCATTGTGAAATATCCCTCTTTGTTTCTAGCAATATTTTCTGTCTTAAAGTCTATTTTAACTGATATTAGAATAGCCATTACAATTTTCTTATGGTCTCTGTATGGTATATGTTTTTTCATTCTTAGTTTTAAGGTATTTGTGTCTTTTAATGTAAACAGTGTCTCTTTATACAAAGCATATAGTTGGATCTTGTTTTATTACTATCAATTTCTGCCTTTTGATTGGAGTGTTTAATCCATTTACATTTAATCTAACTATTGATATGGTTTAATTTCTTCCTGCCACTTCTCTATTTATTTAATGATTATATAACTCAGGGGTTTTTGTTCTTCTTTCTCCTTTATTGCTCTTTTTATTCCTAGAGCAACCAATTACAACAAAAAAAGTAAGAATGAAGCAATAAAAAATAAAGGAATTAAAAACATACTAGAAAATATCTGTATAGAGCATATAAGAAATATAGATATTTTCTAGTATGCTTGGGTTATATGCAGGTTATCTTCTGATGTCATTTCTTTTCAGCCTAAGGACTTCCTTTAGTATGTTTTATAAGACAGATTTGCTTGCATTGAATTTCCTCAATTTTTGTTTATCTTTGTCTTCACTTTTGAAGGATAGTTTTGCTAGCTAAAGAATTCTTAATTAATAAATATTTTTCCTACAGCACTTTGAATATGTCATTTTAATGTCTTCTTCACTTGAGACAGCTGTTAAACATAGTTCGTCCCTTGTATGTGATAAGGTTATGGGTTGTTTTTTTTTCTTTGCTGTTTTGAAATTTTATCTTTGTCCTTCAACTCTGTATGCATCTAGCTATAGATCTCTTTCTGTTAATCCTATTTGAAGTTTGTAGTGCTTCACTGGTGTATTTTTCATCACATTTGGGACTTTCTTGCAGTCCCAGCTATTCAGGAGGCTGAGACAGGATCACTGATTGAGCCCAGCAGGTCGAGGCTGCAGTGAGCCATGATCATGCCACTGCACTCAAGCCTGGGCAACAGAGTGAGACCCTGTCTCAAAAAATAAATGAGAAACTGAGGCACAGAGTGTCCCCTTGGCTGACACACACACACACACAGGTGGGCAGAGCCAGGACAGGCACCAGGATCCCCTGACTGCCGGTGCTCTTCTCAAGATGGCTCAGGGCAACAGCTCCAGAAGCACAAAAGGCACCACACGTGTGCTTCATGTCATAACCAGGCAGGATTCCTTAGGGAACACTGGGGCAGGGCAGGACTTAAAACACAACTCCCCAGTCCCAGGGCAGGCCCCAGGTGGAGCTGGCAGGGGGACGTGGTCTCGCAGTGGGAGCAGGGCCCATCGGTGTCCACCCAAGTGAAAAGTCTGTCTCTGTGGCCATGGGCTGGGGCCATGAGCCCTGAAGGGCCTGGTCTTCCCCTGGTCATGTACCCCTCTGGCCCTTGCTGTGGGTGATGGGTTCTACAGCCTTACCAGCCTCAGTTTCCCCAAGCACACACTGGGAGGCCATGAAGGAAAAATGGGTGGAAATACTCCAAGGCCTGGTCACTTGAGTCCCCCCGTGGATGCAAGGACAGATCACCATGAGGGTGGCAGGGAGCCAAGGGACCTGGAGCCCATGAGTGCCCTAGGCTCCTCCCTCCCTACTCCAGGGTGCACTTGAGGAGGGAACTCTGCAGCTGGGCAGGCAGCCTATGCCTGCACTCCCATCTTCTAGAAAGATAGGCCCCTGGCGGCACAGGACTGGGCTGGCATGGCGGATCCATTCCCTGACTCCTTACGGAGGGCCAGGCTCTCTCAGGAGCAGGAGGTATCCACACACCACCTCTCACAGGACAGGTCTGTGACCATCCCAGAGAAGGAGGGCTCCAGCCCGTGCAGACCCAAGGCTTGGAGGAAAGTGGAGCGGGGCAATACGGTGCTAGACCACTGGGCTCATGCCCTCCCTTTCCCCGCCCATCTATGCATGCTCCGTCACAGCCACTCCTCTCTCCCCAGTGTCCCCATCGTAGAACTGCAGAGACCCTGATGATAGCGTCTACTTCACAGGGCAGCCGCGTGGCATGGATGCACTGTCACAGGTCAAGTGTGCAGCACAGGCCTGCTCTTGGGAGGTGCTGTTAACCATCTGTCATCCCTGTGTCAGTGGCTTTGTTATCTCAGGAACCAGTTCCTAGCAGAGTCACTAAAAATGCCATCTGCAGAATCAGGGTCATGCCAGCCTGGCGTGTCCCCGAGCCAGTGCTTGGGCCTGGTGTGAGTGAGGCCCTTCAGAGTCACACGGCGTTGGTGAAGCAGAGCAAACCCAAGCCAGTGGCCCAGCCCCGAGAAACAGGCAGCTGGGCCTGGAGAGTATCTGTAGCTGCGTCTTGGAAGAAGTGAGGCCAAAAGCTTCAGCGATTTTCTTCAAAAGGAAGTTTGAGGACACAACCTGCAGAGGTCAGGAGCTGAGAGCAGCAAAGCCAGGCACAGGTCAATGATCAAAGCCGGGACCGTGGCACGCAGGGTGATGCAGCGAAGTGGCCATTGCTTTGAAAACTTAGACCAAGCCACCTCCTCTGAAGGAGAAGCCCCCGCATTGCTTCAGCTCCTCTTTTCCACGTGTGTGCCTGCCTCAGGCCAACTTCTCATCGTCTTGGTTGAAATTTGGAGGAGTAATACAACTCCTTTTAGTGTGAGGCCAGGAGAGGTCAATGGGGTCCCGGGGCCAGGCTCAGCCTCACCAAAGGCACGTGATTGCTGTGGCAGGGTGGGGGTCATTCACTTGCTTCAATAAATTCCCCAACAGTTGCCAGCCAGTGGCGACACCGTGTGGCAGGGTGTGCCTTCCTCCCAGGCCACACCTGCCTGCCAGGCTGCCAGGGGACAGGACTCAGCCACAGGTGCAGCGTGGCTCCCTCCCACAGGAAAGCCCCAGCCCATGCTCACAGATAGCCAAGGGCCTGGCGCGCCACGTGGCAGAGCGCCCCTTCCAGGAGGGCACAGTCGGACATCTCTCCTCGCCTCTGGCCCTTAGTGGGGCCAGGTGACCTGTGCCGCCCCTCACTGTACCCCATTCCCAGGTCTGGCCCTGAAAAAGCCTCCCACACTGTCCTCCCTGCTTTTCTTTCCCCAACAGCAGCCCCACCTGAGAGAGGAAGGGAGGAGGCAGGAAGTGTTGGGTTTGGTCCTGGCGGGAGCACACTGACCCCACACTTCAGCCCCCGCCTCTGCCCTGAGCAGTGCTCTAGGGCGCTGCTGAGCGCACTGGCCGGCCCGCGCCTCCTTCCGGGGAGTGTCGGCCAACCAAGAAAATGCCTCCCTGCAGAGCACATCGGCAGGTTCTGCTTGGCAACGTGAACTCTGAGCTCGGGTTTGCTCAGCGTTGGCTGTCAGTTCCTGGTGACCTTTGGCCACATAGAAACTCTCACCTGGGGAACCAGCAGATCCATGCCAGGGGCTCACCCTGCCACGGGCCACACCTGCCTGCCAGACTGCCAGGTGACAGGACTCACTCACAGGTGCCGGGTGGCTCCCTCAAAACAGGGAAACCCCAGCCCACACTGGCAGCTGCCCAAGGGTCTGGGCCGCTCGTGTGCACAGGCCACTAAATTTACACAACACCAGCCAGCCTTGGTGAAAATGACCATGTGCTCGACTGAGATACCGGGTCCATGACCCCAAGGGGAACTCATTCTGGTTGCTGTGGGCACAGAGGCTCTGAGCCACCCTGCCACCCAAAGGGATGATAGCCTCATTTCCCACACTCTGAGAAAAGACCCGCACGTGGCCCTCTCGCTGCCTTCTCCAGCCTTTGCACAAAGAATTTAGAGCTTTTGAGTACAACCCACGGCTTTACAGGAGCTTAGAGGCAAAATTTGTGTTTGGAGCAATTGTCAGACTGTACCTTGGCAACACACTTCCTATGTGCCTTTGCTATTATTTGAACAACTGCTATCAGCTGGAAGGTTACTCCCTCCTGCCACCAGGGCATTCGTTTCCCTGGATCTGGAAGATGGACCAGATGTGCCTGGAATTTCACAGTCTTTCTAACTTCAAGAATGAAGCCGTGGATCGTCGCAGTGAGTGTTACATATCTCTCTTTTTTTTTTTTTTTTTTTTTTTTTTTTGAGATGGAGTCTGGCTCTGTCACCCAGGCTGGAGTGCAGTGACACAATCTCGGCTCACTGCAAGCTCCGCCTCCCGGGTTCACACCATTTTCCTGCCTCCGCCTCCGGAGTAGCTGGGACCACAGGCACCCGCCACCACGCCCGGCTAATTTTTTGTGTTTTTAGCAGAGACGGGGTTTCACCATGTTAGCCAGGATGGTCTCAATCTCCTGTGATCTGCCAGCCTCAGCCTCCCAAAGTGCTGCGATTATGGGCGTAAGCCACCACACCCCGCTGGGTGTTACATATCTTAAAGATGGCATGGACCCAAAGAGTTAGCAGCAGAAAGATTTATTGCAAAGAGCAAAAAAACAAGCTTCCACAGTGCAGAAAGGAACCCAGCTACTGGCTACAGGGGTGGTGAGGTGAGGGCCAGCTTTTATTCCCTTATTTGTCCCCACCCATGTTCCAATTTTGTCCTATCAGAGTACCCTTTTTTCAATCCTCCCTGCAATTGGCTACTTTTAGGAGCCTGCTGATTGGTGCATTTTACAGAACGCTGATTGGGGCATTTTACAGAGTGCTGATTGGTGTGTTTTAGAGCACTGATTGGTACATTTTACAATCCTCTTACTAGCTACAGAGCGCTGATTGGTGCATTTTACAATCCTTTTGTAAGACATAAAAGTTCTCCAAGTCCCCACCGGACCCAGGAAGTCCAGCTGCTTTCACCTCTTACACGGGCTTCAGGCCCAGAGAGGTCATTTTGGAATGACCAAAGGGTATCATTGGTGGCCCTTTTAAGAAAATATTCTGTTTCCAGAAGGTCTTAGAAACTTCCCCTCCCATGCACAGTCAACTAAATTGGCAAGAATTCTGCCTACTCGGCTGATACTCTCTTGGATGATGACTCTTATCTGCAGGGGTGCTCTGTCTCCATCTTCCTGCTTTCTCTGTCTTATTTAATGTCCAGGAGCAAAAAGGGTGGAAAAAATTAAGAGGCGGCCTCAGCCTTGTCCCCCCTGGGAGAGGTGGTCAGACCCTGCTGGCGACTGCAGCCGTTTCTCTCAGGTGACGGGGCTTCCGGCAGGACCACTTCAGCCTCCTAGATGAGACTTTCTGCAAACATTATAATTCTTGTCAACGTACTGCAATTTGAATTTCATGGCAGTTCTACATTTTATGCTAAAATGACTCATTTCCCCATTGCAGGAGGATGATGACTACCCTACAGATGGCAGCTGCTCCTGTTCTCAGGAGCCTTGTCATTAGGAAGAAAAGGATAAAAACCCCAAACCTGTTATCTGTGAGCAGTTCTGAGCTGCTCTGGAAATCTGAAAGGCATTGGGAAGAAAAGTGTCACCAATTCTGCTAGGAAGGGGCTAGGGTGTGGGTGGGGGATGCGGGCAGGGCTGGCCACTCTATCTCCCCCTCCCTCCCTGGCGGGCCCACTCTCCACTCCTGCCCTTCCTCCAACTTTTTCTCCTTCTTCTCATCTTCGGATCTTCCTTCTGCTCCTCTGCAGCTGAGCCTTCCTGAGGAGGTAAAGGAGTGTCCCTGGTGCTTGGCCACATGGAGTCAGTTCAGCCCATGCTGTCACCACGTGCAGGGCCCTCTCTCGGTGTGACTGGTGTGACAGGAGGAAGAAGGGCAGTGAGCCAGGGCCCAGCTATTGCAGGTGAGAGGGAAGCCAGCCGTGTGCCTTGGTACATGGTCACCACCAACCCTAAGGCCGCAGCCTATCCCAGACCCGCCACCTCACCATAAGCCAGCTGCCCGCTCCCGCCAGCTCATCCACCGCCCTTGTCCCCAGGGGCCAGCAGCTCCCACGGGTATCTCCTGCACATCAATGGCAACAGTGATTCAAGCTGGAGCTGGAGGCCCCCAACAGGCCCATGTCCACACATCACAACCCTCTTCTCTACTCAGGGACGGCCAGAGCATCTTCCTACAGTGCAAGCCCTGCCTGACGCCCTTCTGCCTTCCTCATCAGGTCTCAGCTTGTCCTGGCCACACCCATCCAGGCCTTTCTGCAGGAAATGAACTTTTGCTCAACCATCCATTTTGAAAGTAGAGACTGTATCTCCATTCTAACGCTCCCTTTCTTTTAGACTTTTAAACACAATTTTTTTTTTAATATAGACAGAGTCTCGCTCTGTCCCCCAGGCTGCAGTGCAGTGGTACGATCTCGGCTCACTGCCAACCCCCCACCGCCCAGGTTCAAGCGATTCTCTTGCCTCAGCCTCCCAAGTAGCTGGGACTACAGGCATGTGCCACCACGTCCAGCTAATCTTGTTTTGTGTTTTTAGTAGAGACGGGGTTTCACCGTGTTGGCCAGGCTGTTCTCGGACTCCTGACCTCAGGTGATTCGGCCTCCCAAAGTGCTGGGATTACAGACATGAGCCACCACGCCTGGCCTAAACACAATTTTATTGTGAAAACAAAACTGGATGGTGTAATGATCTTCCATATACAGTTGTCCTACAGTATTTGTAGGGGGTTGGCTCCGGGACCCCTAAAGATAACAAAATCTGAAAAGACTCAAATCCTTGAGAAAATGGTAAAGTATTTGCATATAAACTCCACGGGCCATCTATATACTTTAAATCATCTTTAGTTTTCTTGTAATATCTAATACCATGTAAATGCTATGGAAATCGTTGTTATGCTATATTAGTTTTTATTTGTATTTTTTATTATCGTATTTTTAAAATATTTTTTCCAGAATATTTTCAACCTGCAGTTGGTTGAATGGGCAGATAGATGCAGAACCCATGGGTAATGAAGCCCAAATGTACTGTCTTGATTCAATAATTGCTATGCTAACATTTCCCCACATTTGCTTTAATTTCAACACACATACACTATAAATATGTGTGTTGCTCTACCATTTGAGATTAAGTTGCAGACATTATAGTAAAGTTGGCATTTCTGATTGGCAGAGGAAAGATGGGCTCTTTAGTAAATTATATTGGGACAGCTGTCCTGACTCTTTGGGGGAAAATAAATTGTACCCCTATTGAACTCTTTGACCAAAATTAATTCCAGATGAAACAAAAATTTAAATCTGAAAAGTGAAATAATAAAAATGCTCAAGGAAAGTATAGGTGACTATTTTTATAATCCTGGAACAAGAAAAGCCTTTCTAAACATGCCACAAAATCAGAAGTCATTAAAAAATCCAGATAAATATGACAATAAAAATAAATACATGTAGGCCAGGTGTAGTGGCTCACGCCTATAATCTCAGCATGTTGGTAGGCTGAGGCGAGCAGATCGCTTGAGTCCAGAAGTTCGAGACCAGCCTGGGCAACATGGCAAGACCCTGTCTCTACAAAAAAATTTTAAAAATTAGGCACAACAGTGCACGCCTGTGGTTCCACCGACTCAGGAGGCTAAGGTGGAAGGATTGCTTGAGCCAGGGAGGTGGAGGCTGGAGTGACCCGAGATCATGCCACTGTACTCCAGCCTGGGTGACACAGCAAGACCCTGTTGCAAAAAATACATACATACGCCCATACGTATATATGGATATGTAAAGTGTAAACTGTGCCTCTTTACTGATGTTAAAATGCAGACTTTAAACAAAAAGCAACACACCAGTCATGTGCCACTTAACAACAGGGGCACGTTCCAAGAAATGCATTGTTAGGTGATTTCACTGTTATGAGAACATCATAGAGGGCACTTCCACAAGCCTAGATGGTCCAGTCTCCAACACACCTAGGCTGTATGGTGTAGCCTGTGGCTCCTACGCTCCACGGCTCCAGCACAGCATGGCACTGCGCTGGATATGTAGGCAGCTGTAACATAGTCATGAGTATTCGTGCATCTAAACGCATCGAAACATAGAAAAGGTACAGTAAAAATGTGATATTCTAATTTTATGGGACCACTGTTATATACAATCTGTTGTTGACCAAAATGTGGTTATGTGGTTCATGACTATACCTACGGAGAGCACATCAAGTCAACGGGGAGAATATTTTGTCACGCATTAATAGTAAAAGTAGTTCTCTTAATATACAAAGAGCTCTTGCCGATCAGTTTTTACTGGATGACAAATCTAAGGGCAGAGCTCAGTAACTGACAGTTCCTGGAAGAACAACAGCCAGTGAGCATGAAGACACACTCAACTTCAACCACCACCAAAGAAATGTCTGGAAAACAGTGAGTCATCAGCTCCCCTCGTGGATCGTCTCAGAGTGGCCAAGACTAAAGTGAGGGATAATCCCTGGGGCTGGGCCGGTGTTGAGAAGCACCTCTCATCTGCCACTGGAAGAGAGTAAAGTGGTTCTGCCCTCTTACAGGACAATTGGGAAAAAAAAAAATTGAAAATAAAACTTTGAAATCCTTTAGACTCAGCTCAGCAATCCTGCGGCCGAAGATTCATCTCACAGAAAAAAAATGCAAGCAAGTGTGCGAGCTGCGGGCTACAGGGACGTTTGCTGCAGCACTGGCGGGAAACCTGGAAATGACGCCCTCCCACTGGATGCAGGTGGCAGGCGGGCCCTCACAGTGGCACTTAGCCCCTCAGGGTTCTTGGCTTCACCCAGGAAAGAATGCAAAGGCCAGCTGCTGGCATTAGGCAGCCACTTTTCCTGAACTGGGCCAGGGCTAACTCCTCAGCAGTGCACCCAGAGTCCGCAGCATACGGGCTGGGGCAGCTGCACTCACAGCCACTTACACTGACTTCTAATGACATGCACATGAGGGGCGGGTTATTCGGAAATCTCTAGGAAAAAGGCAGCGACTTCTAGGTCTTCGCCAAGGCGTTTGTAAACTGTCATGGTGCTGGTGGGAGTGTCTTGTGCTGATGGACAATGAGGCAAGGAGAGGCTGCTTTCAGGGCCGTGCACTAGTTCCCACGGGTTTCCTCCTTCATCCTGTGGGGGCCAGGAATAGGTCCTGCAGGCCTGTGACCTCGCGCTAAGATGGGGATAACGGACAGAGGGTGGAAAATCCCAGCCTGGCCGTGACGCGTGGTCACAAAGCACAAAGCAGAGGCACGCAGTGACTCCTGCTGCTCAGCACGGGGCCTGGGGCTCAGAGACAGGGTCCTAGGGACTGGGTCCCTGCCGTGCCTTCTGACTCCACGGCACCCTCTCTCACTGTGACCTCGTATGGGCTGCTTTGCTTCTGTGCATTCACATTCTCATCTCGAGGAAGGGAGCACAAGTACCCAGCTTGCCATGGGCTGAAGTGTACCCCCCACACTCATATGCTGAGGCCCCCATCCCTAACGTGATGGTACTGAAACCTGCCCCAGGATAAGACAGGATTTGTTAACCAGCAAAATTTCTTGAGCTCATTTTGCAGGACAGTGGAGAATAAGACAATTTGCTACAATCCCCTCTATTTGCAACTTAGTGGGCTGCCAGGAGGGACCGGTTGGAGCCAACACGGCTGACGAGTCTGCAGAGTGCACTGACTCACCCACCAGCCACCTTTTGATGTCAGAGGGTCAAAAACCCCACTTCCAGTTCATGCTAATGCCAACTTTTTTTAAAACATGCAACCCACGAAGCCGCATGTAGGCAACAGTGAGTGCCTGAGGGACTCCATAAAGCCCCCTCCTTCCAGCCAATCATTGTCCAGCCCCGAAACCCCACCCTCAAAATCCCTCCCTCACATCTATGGTGCGAGGCCAGCAGGAAGTCAGATAGGAACACTTCCTCCAGTCTCCATGTCAATCAACTGGCAATAAAGCCTTCTGGTAGCAAAAACTTGGTGCTTTGGTGTTTGGCTTCTGTTGCTTGAGGGCAAGTGGACCCAGTTTGGTTGGGTGACAGGAGGGCCCCAGTCTCTGGGCCACGGACCAGCACCTGTCTGTTAGTAACTGGGCCGCACAGCAGGAGGCGAGCAGCAGGTGGGCGGGTGAGCATGACTGCCTGAGCTCCGCCTCCTGTCAGATCAGCAGTGGCATTAGATTCTCATAGCAGCGCGAACCCTACTGTGAACTGCGCATGCGAGGAATCTGGGTTGCACGCTCCTTATCTGAATCTAACTACTGCCTGACGATCTGAGGTGGAGCTGAGACGGCAATGCTAGCGCTTGGGAGTGGCTGCAAATACAGATGAACATTAGCAGAGAGTTTTGACAGCACAAAGACCATCATAAATCAATTGCTTGCACAGTCCTATCAAAATCCTATCAGTGAGTGGCAGGTGACAACGAAGCTGTATGCAGTGGCAGGCTTTATCGAGGCAAGTGAGCTGATGGACTTCAATGGTACAGCTGCATCTGGTGGCCTTCAAAGTATGTTTGCGACAACTTCAAATCTCCATACATTCTGGATTACAGTGAAGGCAGAATCTCCTGAGATTGTCCCCAAAGCCCTGAAAAGCCCACTTCCATTTCCAACATCCTGTCTTTGTGAAGCAGGGTTTTCTGCAGTGACAGCGACCAAAATGAGATCACAGAGCAGACTGGACATTAGCAACACACTTCGGGTGTCATCGTCTTCCATCACCACCAGATGGGACCGTCTGGTTGCAGGAAAGCAAGCTCAGGGCCCCCACTGAGTCTACATTATGGTGAGTTGTATAATCATTTCATTATACATTACAGGTTAATAATAATAAAGTGTACAATAAATGTAATGCGCTTGAATCATCCCAAAACCATCCCCCCAACCCAGTCCATGGAAAAATTGTCTCCCACAAAGCCAATTCCTGGTGCCAAAAAACGGTTGGGGTCCTGAGTGACAGTACCAGGAGGCGGGGCCTTTGGGAAGTGATCAGGCTTCACCAAGCGATGAGGGTCCGGCCCATGATGGGATTGGTGCTCTTAGAGTGACAGCAGAGAGCTTGTTCTCTCCTCTCTTTCCCCTCTCCCCTCCTCCTGGTCCCCACACAGGGTCCAACCATCTTCCCAACTACCCCATGAAGAGCTTTTTCTTCAACGAAACCTGTCACTTTGAAGTTGCCTCAAGAAATTCACTCCGAAGCAAGCCTGTCATCCAGCTCTAGCTTCCAGGCTTTGAGGAATCCAAAGCCTTGGGTCCCACAGAGAAGAGGTTTCGCTTATTAAAAGAAAAGCCCCTGGTCCTGGTGCCTGAGAGCCCAGCCTCTGATGGACGAGATTCAGTCTTCACTCATCCGTCTGTAGTTGCTTAAATGACACTGCTCCACATAAAGGGGCAATGTACAAACTCACCATTTTCAGGAGTAAGGAGAGTGTTTTCCTTCTCTTTGGGTTAAACAAAACAAAACAGTAAATCCTGTGCACCCACCCCCACCCCAAGAAAAACAATGAGTTCATTGTTGAGGGGAAAAAATGTATTTCTGTTGATTTAAAAACAATGCTTTGGTTTGTTTACCACATCGAGCCAGCCCCCCGATGCACTGGTTAAAGCTGACTTTCTTTTAGTCTCAAAGGAGAAATTCCTCTTCCTGATTTCCTTCTGAACGACAGAGTGTTAAAGTTTTTTTCTCGCACCACGATTGGGCTTGTAGATTTCTTTATCTGTGAAACCATTTGGACTGGCCATAAATGAAAGAAAAAAGCCTTGAGAGCGAAATGTCACAGAGCACACGACCGACCTCACAGTGGAACAGGCATGATCACTGATGGCACCGCCCATGGAAAAAACCTTCGTCCATTTCAGAAATCAATTTTTTGTTTTGTTTTTGAGATGGAGTCTCCCTCTGTCACCCTGGTTGGAGTGCGGTGATATGATCTTGGCTCACTGTAACCTCCGCCTCCCGGGTTCAAGTGATTCTCCTGCCTCAGCCTCCCAAGTAAGCTGGGATTACAGATGCCCGCCACCACTGCAAGCTAATTTTTCTATTTTTAGTAGAGACAGGGTTTCACCACATTGGCCAGACTGGTCTCCAACTCCTGACCTCTGGTGATCCGCCCGCCTCAGCCTCCCAAAGTGCTGGGATTACAGGAATGAGCCAGCGTGCCCGGCCTCACTTTTCTCTTTTTAAATGACCATTTCTTAGTTGACAATTTGGAGCTTGAGAATGCAGGGACACCACAGGTAGTATCTGACAGCCTCATGAGTGGCAGGAGGCCGTGACAACCCCCTCACCAGGTGCCCGTACAGGAGCAGGGAAGTGTGAGCTACATGTAGAGGGAGGATCATAAAAACAGGCCCAAGAACAAAGTGGCCAGAGCTCTCCTGACCTTACAGAATTCCCGTTTCTGTGTTTCCTGTGCAATGCCCTTCACATGGCCTGCTTGAGACCTCCCATCAGGCCAGTTTGGGGTCCCTTAGGGGACGGTGTAGAACTCAGGAGGGAAGGGCTGGCTCTTCTCTGGGATCATATCAAGGGGACCACAGCTGCTGGGGCCCCACCTCGTCTGAAAACAACACACAGAGCAGGGCAGAGCCAAGCCAAGGTGAGAAAGGAAAGTGGACTCCCAATCACACTATTTGAGGATGCCTGGATCCAGCTGCACCTGAAGCACTCCTTGGGTGTGCTGGTTATGCAGGAGAGTCCTTTCCTCTTTTGGGGCCTAGATTTCTATCACTGAGCTCCAAGTAAGCAGACATAAAACCCAAAGCCTGCCCAGCACTCTGGGCTTGGAAATCAACTCCGCCTCCAGTCTCTGTCTTGGGGGTTCCAATGTGGAGACACACATAAGCCCTACTGCTGATGTGTTTACAGGGCAAGCTTTCGTTTTCCTGCTCCCTGAGCTTAGGTAAGGGCAGATACCCAAACACCTGCACATGCATTTGTTCCCAAGCCACACTAGAGATTTCACTGTAAGCTTGACGTGTTTATGATATGACAGCAATTGCCACCTCCACCCCCAGGTCACAAAGGCTGGCCTGGCAGGGAGCCCGAGCTCTGGGACTGCCGTCCCATGCTGGCCCTCCCTTCCTGTCACTGCCAGCCACTGTCTTCCTCCCCCCACAGGCCTCCTCAGCTCCCGGATGCTCCCGTCACTGTGTTTGGCAGTCCCAGGTCTCACTCTGCAGCAGGCAGCACCTTCCCTGCTGCCACCGTCTCCTCCCTGCGCCTCACCCTGGGACCTCGCCCTTCACCTTCTGACTCCTGGTGGGTTTGACCTCGTGTGGCAGGGCGGGGAGTGGCGAGAGCTGCAGGAGGCCGAGAGCAGGAGAGCAAGGCAACTATCCCCACGCCACCCCCGGCTCCCTCCACACAGGGTCCCTGCAGGGTCACTGGGTGGCAGCACCCTCCCATGTAAGGCCGTGCTCTGGCCAGGCAGCCCTCACCAGGAAGCAGCCCCTGCAGCTACTGCCACTCATTTCTCCAGGGAACTGTTCATCTGCCATGAGGTCCTCAGCTCCCTGTTTTTGCTACAAGGACCCTGGCCAACACACCTGCTGGTCAGGCAGCCCTCTGGCCTGCAGCCATGGCTCCACCCCCAGCCCGCCTCCCCACCGGACAGGCCTCCTGTCAATGGAACCTGTTAGTTTCCCTGGGGTCTCTCTTCCTCCCACCTGAGCCAGCACCATACCAGCCCCTGCCAGGTGATGCCTCCGGTTTTCCCAGAAGCAGTCTCCTCTCCCTGGATGCTCTTCCCCCTTACCTGGGGACCGCTTTATCACTCAACTCCCCCTTCCTCCATGAAGCCTTCCCGGACTGCTGCCAGCGGCGACCCCCTGTGGACTTGACCCCACCCCTTCATGTGCACCTAAGACCCCTCCATCCTCTGTGTTTCCCAGCCACCAGCATCCCCTGCCTGACCTGCACACAGACGGTGCCCAAGCAATGCTCAAGTCTACAGACTCATCTGTTTGCTAAGGCCAAAATGGTAGAGAAAAGCAGTTGGGTTGGTTTTAGAAATGATTATTCTAAGATTAAAGTGCCAAATCAACACATTACCTATGAAGGAGAAGAAATGTTCACATATCAAAACTCATTAGCTCTGATAGGAAAAGAAGACATGGCCAGCAGCAGTTTTACAATAAGTATCTGTGAAATGCCACACAGCTTCCTCCTATCCCTCTGAATCACTATTCATTCTTCCTGGCTGCCCTGGGCTGAGTGCTGAGGAGGTCTAGCAACATCAGAGCCGCAGGAGCAGCTGTCCATTAGCCGCATTTCGCACGCTGGAGGGAGCTGCAATTAGGTTGAGCTATCAGAGGGGCTTTCCATAAATCTTCTGGCATTCTGCTTAATGATCCTCAGCTATCCTTTCTTCCCTTTGCAGGCAAGAGCTGGGAGGCATTCTGTGGACCACAAGTACTTTGTTCTGCAGAGCACTTTTGGCCTATGTGGGAGGATGCCCTGGCACACGGGGAGAGGCCATGGGCATGTGTTCATTACGTACTTTCTCCCGCAGACCTCTGAGTCCCGAGCCTCCCCCGCCAGTTTCCATTTGCAGAGACCCCATTCACACGTAGCTATTTTATACATGCTCCTTGATAATCAAACCAGAACTGCTTGGACATCTGTATGGCTATTTCGGGGCTTCTAGGAGACTGAGGAAAACAACCTCATTTTCAACAGTCCACAAAGATGTGACATCATTCTGAACAGTAAGGCTGGCTGGGCTCGGTGACTCATGTCTGTAATCCCAAAACTTTGGGAGGCCAAGGCTGGAGGAACACTTGAGCCCAGGAGTTTGAGATTAGCTTGGCCCACATGGTGAGACCCCCTTGCTACAAAAAAAAAAAAAAAAAAAAAAAAAAAAAAAATTGAGACGTTATTTCGCTTTTGTTGCCCAGGCTGGAGTGCAATGGCACGATCTCGGCTTACTTTCAACCTCTGCCTCCTGGGTTCAAGCAATTCTCCTGCCTCAGCCTCCTGAGTAGCTGGGACTACAGGCTGCACCACCACGCCCGGCTAATTTTGTATTTTTAGTAGAGAAGGGGTCTCCAGGTTGGTCAGGCTGGTCTCCAACTCCCCACCTCAGGTGATCCGCCCGCCTCTGCCTCCCAAAGTGCTGGGATTACAGGCGTGAGCCACCGAACCCGGCCAAAAAAAAATGTTTCTAATTATAAAAAGAGAGTAAGGCTTTCCAGGAGGCCAAGCAAGTGTGGTGATTGCGCTGTGAACCGTGAGGGACCAATTCCGCAGCATTTACAAAACCCCCGCTGGGACTCGGCACAGTGGCTTTCCTTCAAATCTCAGCCGCGGCAGGGGCAGAAGCAAGGCACCCGTGAGGCGCATCACTTTGGTTTGTTTGCTTTGGTTTTGACCCCAGGCGGGAAAATCCCGGCCTGGTTCTCCTCCTCCTCTCCCTCCCGCTCCTCTCAGCTCTTTCCTGGAAACTGCTCCGGACAAAGCCGGGGCCCCGCTGCGCTGCAGCCTCCCAGGCCCTCCACGCCGGCCTCTCTGCCTCCTCCCCGGCAGCTCCCTCGCCCCGCGGGCAGCCTCCGTGCTCACCACCCTGCAAACCCCTATCCCTCCGGGCCGGAACACCCCAGCTCTAGGGCTGGCGGTGCAGGGCGCCGAGGGCTGGGTGCCCAGGAGTTCCACAGCTCCCTGCACTTGATCTGCAGTGGTTCCGGAAGGAAACCGCCGCCTCCTTCAATTTTGCTCTGTGACGGGGTCTGGGCTGTGTCGCCCAGGCTGGCGTGCGGTGGCGCGATCTCGTCTCACTGCAGCCTCGACAGTCCCCGGCTCAAGTGATCCTCCCACCTCAGCCTCCCCGAAGTGCTGGTACCACGCCCGGCTAATTTTTAAATTTAGTGTAGAGATGGTGGGCGGTTGGAGTGGGGTCTTACTATGTTGCCAAGGCGGGTCTCGAACTCCTGGGCTCCAGCGATCCTCCCGCCTCGGCCTCCCCAGGTGCCAGCCGCCTCCCTATTTGCTGTCTGTCTGGGGCTTTGCCCTCTGGCGGGCCCCGTGGTAGTGAGCGGCCCCTCGCTGCGGGTGGACCTGCTCCGTGCGAGTCGCGCGGGCTCGCGGCGCCCAGGAGCCTGTGGGACGCTGCGTGGGAGCTCCCATCCCGCGCTCCCAGGACCCCCGGCAGCAGCTGCCACGCTCAGGGCGGAAAGTGCCTGGGTGCCCAGAGCAGGGGCCTGCGGAGGGACCCCCCCAGGAGAACGGCACTGCAGGGCGGCGAGGAGGCAGGGGCTGCGGGACGCCGAGGGCGGGGACGGGGGCGGGGCGCTGGAGACCCCGAGGCCAACCGTGGGGTGAGCAGGGGAGGAGGGGAGGGCACGGCCGAGGGGCCCGGCGCTGCAGCACGAGGTCGGAGAAACGAAGGGTAGCCGCGCCCAGGCCCTGGAGCGGCCGGGGAGGTTCCGAGTCCGGGGCTGCAGGAAGGGGAAGCCAGCGGGGCGGAGGCTGGCGGAGGGGCGGGCCCCACGGAAGGGGCGGGCAGAGGGGGAGAGAGGAGCCCGGGGGAGCGGTGGCGAGGAGGCCGCGGGACTGGGCAGAGCGAGGGCGCCACAGGTGTGGGGCGCTAGTGCGAGAGGCAGGGGCAGCAGGGAAGGTAGGGAGGCCGGCGGGGGAGGCCCGCCCCTTCCTCCGCGCCCCCTCCTCCCTCTTTCCCTCCCCTTTTTTCCTGCTTCCCTCCCTCCACGCCCCCTTCTTCCCTCCGCGACCCTTCCCTCCTTGCCTCCCTTTCCCTAGGGAAGAGTGCCCCTTCTTTCACTCTCCCTTACATCCCTCGATATTCTTAATCCCTCAGGCGGCTGGTCTCACAGGAATTTAGAAGAAAGAAAAAATCTGATGAGAAGTCTGTGGTCAAGCCGGGCGCAGTGGCTCACGCCTGTAATTCCAGCACTTTGGGAGGTCGAGGTGGGCGGATCGCGAGGTCAGAGGTTCGAGACCATCCTGGCCAACATGGTGAAACCCCGTATGTATTAAAAATACAAAAATTAGCTGGACATGGTGGCGGGCGCCTGTAGTCCCAGCTACTCGGGAGGCTGAGGCAGGAGAATCGCTTGAGCCCGGGAGGCAGACGTTGCAGTGAGCTGAGATCCTGCCACTGCACTCCAGCCTGGGCGACAGAATGAGACTCTGGCTCAAAAATAACAATAACAACAACAACAACAAAACCTCTGTGCTCAGGCAGCAGGACAGGGTGGAGCGTTTGCTGCTTCCAGCTGGGGTAGTAAGGAGTTGATAAAGGCTTCCTGGCCCCCTGGGGCACATGCCTTGACCGCTGGCAAAGCACCCCCATCCTCTGCAGGCTGGGGAAGGGCTGAGTCCCACGCACCCTGGGAGGCGGGAAGTATCCCAGGACACATTTCCTCAGTCACCCTCCTGCCTGACCCACCAGAGAAATGGGGGCGGGTCCCACACGCTCTGGTTTCTCCAGATTTCCTGGATTGCCCTGAACACACACACAGCAACAGGACAGCGGTACTCAAAGGCTACTGCATCCCAAACTCAACCTTCAGAGAAATGGTAGATCTTACCAAAGCAATGTCCCTGTGAAACCGCCTTTGCAAAATTATAACAGACAGCTATGACAGTGAAAGAGATCTGACCTAACTGACTCCATCTTGCTTCCAACCCCCAAGCTGTCCTTGTTCATTCCTGGGCATGAACTAACTTTGGGAGGAGCTTGGTTTATTGTTTTGCTTTGAATCAAAGACAATAACAGCCCTTTCCCAAAACAAACTCCCTGCCTGCTTGGGAACTACACTGCCTTTGCAGGACTAACAAATTAGCTACAAGATTAGAAATTAGGGTTTAGGAGTCATGCAGCTGGAGCCTGCAAGATTCTGAGCCTTCCCAAATTGCTCCTGGGGATAACCTCCCTATGGTAAGGCCTGAGATCTGTGCTTGAGATAATTTGTAGACCCGGCACGTGATGATCGATGATGGGCTGGACCCGGCACATGATGATCGATGATGGGCTGGCACCACCCAGATTGATAAACTGGCTCATCTGGTCTTGTGGCCCCTTCCCAGGAACTGACTCAGCAAAAGAGGACAGCTTTGACTTTCTGTGATTTTGTCAGAGGTGTGTGAACCACAGCAACTCCATCTTGAATAGGGGCTGGGTAAAATAAGGCTGAGACCTACTAGGCTGCATCCCCAGGAGGTTAGGCATTCTTAGTCACAGGATGAGGTTGGAAGTCAATGCAAGATACAGGTCATAAAGACCTTGCTGATAAAACAGGATGTGGTAAAGAAGCCAGCCAAAACCCACCAAAACCAAGATGACGACGTCTTATAATGAGTCTCATGAGCTGTGGTCGTCCTCACTGCTTATTATACTCTAATTATAATGTTTAGCATGCTAAAAGACACTCCTACCAGCACCATTACGGTTTACAAATGCCATGGCAACATCCAGAAGTTACCCCATATGGTCTCAAAGAGGGAGTCACCTTCAGTTCTGGAAATTGCCTGCCCCTTTCCTGGAAACCTCATGTATAATCCACCCCTTGTTTAGCGTATAATCAGGAAATAACTAAACTCTCTCGAGCAGCTCATGCCACTGCCCTGCCTATGGAGTTGCCAACTTTATGGACTCGCCCTGAATTCTTTCTTGTGTGAGATCCAAGAACCCTCTCTTGGTGTCTGGATTGGAACCCCTTTCCAGGAACATTTTTATCTTCCACCCAACCAATCAGCATTCCCCATTTTCCAGCCCCCCCCCAACCCTCCAAATTATCCTCAACAACCCAGATCCCCAAGTTTTCAGGGAGTCTGGTTTGAGTAGTAATAAAACTCCAGTCTCCTGTACAGCCGGCTCTGCGTGAATTAAACTCTCCACTGCAATTCCCCTGTCTTGATCAATCAGCTCTGTCAAGGCAGTGGGCATGCAGAGCCCGCTGGGTGATTACACATGGGTGGTGTGTGGTGCCTCCATGTTCAAGCGGCCTGAAGACTCCCTGGTCGAGGCACCCTGGATAACTGGAATTTCCCATACTTGATTTGCCTTTTAGAAAAAAAAAAAAAATAGAGAATGCAACAGTATTTTTCTTTATTTTTTCACCTGGAAATCATTTTTAATCTTTGAGGGCAGTCAAGGACCCATCTGAAAATTGGACAACTGATTTCCTCAGAAAAGCAGACCTTAAAAATAAAAATTATACATGCCATTTTGGGATCCATAGGCCCTCGGATAAGAATCCCTGTAGTAAACTGGGCGCGGTGGCTCATGCCTGTAATCCCAGCACTTTGGGAGGCCAAGGCAGGTGAATCACTTGAGGCCAGTAGTTTGAGATCAGCCAGGCCAACATGGCAAAACCTCGTCTCTACTAAAAATACAAAAAATTAGCCGGGTGTGGTAGCGTGTGCCTGTAATTCCAGCTACCCGGGAGGCTGAGGCATGAGAATCGTTTGAACCCAGGAGGTGGAGGTTGCAGTGAGCCGAGATTGTGCCACTGCACTCCAGCCTGGGTGACAGAGTGAGATGCTGTTTCAAACAAACAAACAAAAAAAGAATCCCTGCAGTAAACTGTCTCCTTCCAGCCCCTGGAAGCCATGGCAGCCAGCTGTGCCCACTGCCAATTCTGTCCTACTGTAGGTGGAATTGAAGGCAGATGGGGGCTCCTTGGGGGAAACTGGTGTGTGCTGCCTTTGATGGGGATCACAGCCTCTCAGCCTCTGAAGCTGGGAGACTCGCTGGGATCACCTGTCCAAACAGAGAGCCTACGAGGACCCCAGAGAGCTTCAGGGGAAATGAGTGGCTCAGATCTGGAGCTAGTTTTATGTTAAAAGGTTTATCTTCTTAATAAAGGCCCATTGGGGCCCAGATGAGTAATGAAATGTTGGAGCAGCAAAGCAAACAAAAGCCACCCTGCTGAGAAATGAAGAATGGGCTTGAGCTGTTTTTATTCAAACACTTCTCACACCAAATGTGGGATCTTTTCCACACCAGCCAGTTCTCCAGGACCAACTGAGTGTCCTATGATTCAATTCAGTTCTGACACTAACTAATGTCAGACTGAACAGGTTCAAGGGCTCGGTCCCACAAGATCGCCTACACCGCAGACGCCAGTCACAAGTCTTAGGTACTCAGAGAACCTACACTTCTGTCCGACTTGGCTACCAAGTCAGGAGGTTCTTACAATCTCCACCTCCCTCAGGTCAATAATTGGCTAGAACAGCTCACAGAAATCAAGAAAACACTTATTTACTATTACCAGATTATTACCATGGACACAGACAAACAGCCAGGGCTAGGTCTGGAAGGGTCCCGAGCCCAGGAGTTTCTGTCCCCATGGAGTCGGAGGTGTGCCGCCCTGTCAATACACGGTCGTGTTTGCCAACCTGGACATTCTCCAGACTCCATTGTTCAGGAATGTTCAGGGAGTTTTCATGACATGGGCATGATTCATGATTCATTAATCATTGACCACTGGTGATTAACTCAATCTCCAGCCTGTCTCCTCTCCCCAGAGGAGGTTTGCAGGGAGTAGGGCTGAAAGTTCCAACCCCCTAATCCTGCCTTGGTCTTTCCGGGACCAGCCCTCATCCTGAAGCTGTTCGGGGGCTCCCAGCCTCCAGTCATCTCTTTAGTACACAAAAAACATTCATTCTTCTCACTGCAGAGATTCCAAAGGTCTTAGGCTCTCTGTGCCAGGAACGGGGACCGGGCTTCACATCTCAGCCTTCCCCAGGCATGACGCCCTGGGCAGCTCATGGTCCTCTGTGCCTGGGGTACTAGGACCCCTCACTGCAGGCCCTTTGGGTAGACTCCTTGGAGGGACCCAAGCAATTCTGTACCACAATTTTTGTTGTTCTTTTCTTTAAAGAGAGCTCCTGGGTGGCATAAACCTCAGGCCCCACACATCCGCTTCAGCGTGTAATAATTTGGCTTTTCTCACCCCAGAAGTGACAACAGTGCCCTGAATGAGTAACCCCCAGTCCAACAACCTCTTAAGTGGCAGCATTGTAAGTCGAGAGCATATTCAATTTCCAAGGCCGGCCTTTGTTCACAAATACCTAGTCCTCAAAAGGGCTGAAACATCTTGTGACTCAAGCATCCCCCCGGCTCGGGGTTTCCATAGATCCCTGGGAATCACCGCTGGAACCACTGTTCTGGGCGAGACCCTTCATGCGTCCTGCCCCAGAGCCATCTCACTTCTAGGCAGCGTGGACTTGCATCTGGAACCCTGTTTGGGAACCCAGGCACCTTTCTCTGTTGCTCACCTTCCCTCTCCCCTGTCTGCCAACCACACTGCTGTCGCCTCCCTTCAGTCCCCAGCCCCAACCATGGATCCTGCCTTTTGACAGGCTGCATTTAGCCTAGATTAAAATGGCTTTAGAATAAGAAATTCAAAATCTGCATGTCACTCCAGTTTATCATAAATACAAGATGCAATAAACTTTCTTATCTTGACAGCTGAGCTGACATGGCTTCGGAATGAATAGCATCTTGAAGTCCTGACTCACGATGAAAGCGCATGGGGATTGCAGGGACAGGCTGGAGTGTCATTTTTAAGCACAGCCAACATGCTTTTGACAGGGCAGACACACCGTGGGATCGGCTCTTTGCTGCTCTAGACAGCCACTGCCACGTACAGCTAATGCTTCATTATTTATGGTAATAGGGATGGGGATGACATGGATCATTGAAATCAGCATGTCATTAACAAATAAGACGCACTGAGGAAGTAACTCAATCACCTCTCTCCAGGCTCCTTTTAAGGGAGCTGCTGGAAAACCCTCTACAGGTCCTCCCTTCAGGCCCTGCATCCAATGAATGAGGTGGTGGACAGCGTCCACTCCTTTCCTCCAGAAGCCTCCTGGGGAACCAGACAAAGGTCACCTCTGGTTAAGCCTCGGATGTGATGGGGAATTCCTTAAGAACTCTCAGTCCATTTTCTGTTGCATATAACAGATTATTTGAAACTGAGTAATTGCTAAGAAATGAAATTTGTTTCTCACACTTCTGGAGGCTGGGAAGTCCGAGGTTGAGTGGCTGCATTTCGTGAGGGCTTCTTGCTGGTGGGGACTCTCTGCAGAGTCCCAAGGTGGTGCTGGGCATCACATTGCGGGGCGGGGGTTGTGGGGACTCTCTGCAGAGTCCCAAGGTGGTGCTGGGCATCACATTGCGGGGCGGGGGTTGTGGGGACTCTCTGCAGAGTCCCAAGGTGGTGCTGGGCATCACATTGCGGGGCGGGGGTTGTGGGGACTCTCTGCAGAGTCCCAAGGTGGTGCTGGGCATCACATTGCGGGGCGGGGGTTGTGGGGACTGAGCATGCTGGCCCATGTCTCTTCCTCTTCTTATAAAGCCACCAGTTCCACTCTGTGATAACACATTAATCCGTTAACCCACCAGTCCATTAGTTCATGAATGGGTTAATCCATTCACAAAGGCAGAGCCGTCATGACCCAATCGCCTGTTTTTGTTTGTTTGTTTGTTTGTTTTGTTTTTGAGATGGAGTCTCGCTCTGTCCCCCAGGCTGAAGTGCAGTGGCACGATCTCATCTTACTGCAACCTCTGCCTCCTGGGTTCAATCAAATCTCGTGCCTCAGCCTCCCAAGTAGCTGGGATTACAGGCATGTGCCACCATGCTCTGCTAATTTTTGTATTTTTAGCCCTTTGAATCTTCCCTAGTCATAGTTATGGGAGTGGGAGAAGAGGAATTTTGGGGAGGGGCAATAAATGATGACTACGGAAGATTCAAAGGGCTTGAAGAACACACCACGGTCTGCGGTAAAGTCTTTTGGGCCTGCAGAGCAGACAATGGTTTGCGACAAATTCTGCCTAGGTGTGTTGACAGACTTTAGTTTTCCTTCCTGAGATATGGGTGCAGTTAATGAAAACTCAGGGAAGTGACTGGAGGTGATTGTTTTCCTTCGTAGGCCCAGACTTTAGACAGATGGGGAAAGGTCAGGGAAGCCTATGTTTGGGCAGGAGGGAAGAGAGACACCTTGAAGCTCTTCTTTCAGTTCCGCATGTACAAAGCATTAAATGTGGGGCATCAGCTTCCGAACCCCAGCAATGTTTTCAAAGTTAATCCATGTTGTAGTATCAATCAGTATTTCACTCCTGTTTACCGCAAATAGTCTCTTGTTGTATCGATATATACCACAACGTGTTCACTTATTCATCAGTTGGTGGGCGTTTGAGTGGTTTCCACCTTTTGGCTCTTGTGGAGGAATACTGCTAGGAACACTCATGTACAAGTTTCTGTGTGGACATGTTTTCATTTGTCTTGGGATATACCTAGGAGTGGAATTGCTGGGTCGTGGAAATTACATGTTTAACTTTCTGAGGACTCACCAAACTGTTTTCCAAAGTGGCTCCATCTGCCAGAAAGTGTGGTTCTCCTTTTCTGCTTTGTGATTGTTCTTGTTTATTTCTGTTGCGTTTCCCTGGACTGGCAATAGCAGACAATGCAGTGGAGGCCTAGGGGCCTGAGCGGCCTATTGGTTGTGCAGATCAACTGCTCCCTCTTCTGTTGCTAGAGTGAAGGGCAGTTTCTTTAATCAACAACCTTTTTCTTCTGTGATTGATTGCTAGGACGCTCTCTTGCTTCAGCTGGATCCTTTTTAAGCCACTTTTGTCTTCTGCCTTCTAGATGTGGTGTAGACATGAGCAATGGGTGTCTGCTCTCCTTGCTCACCTGTACAGTTTTAAGGAGAATGGGTAGGGAGATTCTAATTTAGACAGCTGCCACTATCCTTTGGGGCATAGTTTCAGGTAGTGGGAAATGACATGGGGTGAAGAAAACAGGCCAAGATGTAGAGCAAATAGCGATTCTACATCTATAGGATATAGGATGTTTTTATGCATTGAAGGTTCAAAGGGCTCCCAAAAAGATACGCTGAAGACGGCCGGGCACAGTGGATCACGCCTGTAATCCCAGCACTTTGGGAGGCTGAAGTGGGTGGATCACCTGTGGTCAGGAGTTTGAGACCAGCCTGGCCATCATGGTGAAACCCCGTCTCTACTAAAAAAATACAAAAATTAGCCGGGCATGGTGGTGGGCGCCTGTAATCCCAGCTACTTGGGAGGCTGAGGCAGGAGAATCACTTGAACCTGGGAGGCAGAGATTGCAGTGAGCTGAGACCACAAGCCATTGCACTCTAGGCTGGGTGACAAGAGCAAAACTCCATCTCTAAAAAAAGGGAAAAAAAGATGTTGAAGCCCTAACCTGGCACCTGTGAATGTGACTTTATTTGGAAATAGGGTCTTTACAGTAGTAATCAAGTTAACGTGAGGTCATGGTGAATTAGAGTGGGTCCTAATCCAGTGTGACTGGTGTCTTTATAAGAAGAGAAGGGTCACAGACACATAGTGGGAGCGCCAGGTGACACTGGAGGCAGAGATTAGAATGATGCGGCTATAAACTAAGGAACATGAAGGGTTTATGGGAACCACCAGAAGCTGAGAAAGATGCGTAAGAGAGATTCTTTCTCAGAGCTTTCAGAGCAAGAGAGCACGGCCCTGCAGACACCTTGATTTTGGATTTCTGGCTCCAGAACTGTGAGAGACCACATTTCTGTTGTTTATGCCATCCAGTCTGTGGTTACAGCAGCCCTGGGAAACTAAGATGTCAAGGAAAGCCACTCCAGGAACTGAGATGTCAGGGAAGAGCTTTCTCGGCAGAGGACATAACAAGTGCAAAAGTCCTCAGGTGGGGACTGGCCTGGCAGGCCCAAGAAACAGGGATGCTGGAGGACTGGTGCAGTCACAGCGAGGACTTCAGATTTTTCTATTTTTTATTTTTTGAGATGGAGTCTTGCTCTGTCGCCCAGGCTGGAGTGCAGTGGCATGATCTCGGCTCACTGTAAGCTCCGCCTCCTGGGTTCACGCCATTCTCCTGCCTCAGCCTCCCGAGTAGCTGTGACTACAGGCACCCGCTACCACGCCTGGCTAATTTTTTCTATTTTTTAGTAGAGACGGGGTTTCACCATGTTAGCCAGGATGGTCTCGATCTCCTGACCTCGTGATCCGCCCGCCTTGGCCTCCCAAAGTGCTGGGATTACAGGCGTGAGCCACCGCGCCTGGCTGAGGACTTAAGATTTGATTCCACACGGGAGAGGAGGTTATTGTAAGCAGGGAGTAGCACAGTGAGATTTTCATGATCAAAATAGTCTAGCTTGTCTATGGAAAACAGAATTCGGGAGAGAAGACAATGGGGGAGACATGACCCGTAGAAGGCCACTGTAACTGTCCAGAAACGATGGTGGCATCTGGGAGAGGGTGGAGGTGAGTTGGGAGGAGGTGTAATGAAGGTAGATTTGGAAAGCAGAGTCAGTAATATTTCTGATTGGTTAGATGGGTGAGAGAGCATGAGGGGAGTCAAGTCTGACGGCTAGATCACTGGCCTGAGCTGCTGGTGACACCTCTGCTGGGATGAAGGTGGCTGGGGAGGAGGAATAATGAGAATTTAGTTTTTGGCATGTTACCTTTGAAATGCTGATTAGACATTCAAGTGTATAAACAATTTTTTTTTTTTTTTTCACAAAAGATGATGTAGGCCAGGTGCGGTGGCTCATGCCTGAAATCCCAACACTTTGGGTTGAGAGGCTGGAGGATCACCTGAGGTCAGGAGTTCGAGACCAGCCTGGCCAACATGGTGAAACCCCATCTCTACTAAAAATACAAAAAAAAAATTAGCTGGGTATGGTGGTGTGTGCCTGCAATCCCAGCGACTCAGGAGGCTGAGGCACAAGAATTGTTTGAACCCGGGAGGCGAAGGTTGTAGTAAGCCAAGATCGCACCACTGTACTCTGGCCTGGGCGACAGAGCAAGACTCAGCCTCAACAACAAAAAAAAGATGATGTAAACAGGCTCCTTGCATTCCTAACATACACGTGCCTATGATTTGCATAATGCAGCCAGGAACGTAGGAACCTTCAAAGCAGGTCCTCTAAATGTGTTTAACCACAGAAGCAGGAAAAAAATCATTATGTCAGAGTCCAAGATGTGCCTCCCAGCTTTGCCCTGTGCTGCCTGCATGAGGAGCCGTGGCATGGCAGTCGGCACACTGTTCAGGAAGAAAGCGATCTCAGCCAGCGACTCAGAGTCAGCACAGCTCTCCAAATATGACTTTATGACATTTCAGAGCACAACCCAGTTTTCCTGCCATGAGGAGATTCAGAGGGGTGTAAGGGTTCTCTGGAGGGTCTCCATTACCACCACCAAGAAAACAAGTGGTAGCGATTGATGTCTGCTACCCGCCATGAATGACCGTGTCACCCCTCCAGAGACAGCCATTTTAGCTAGGGGAGCGCGATGGCTAGTTAACAAAGACAGACACCAGAAGAGTTGAGCAAGATCTGCATTTTGCCTATATTGCAAGTACCCAGCAGCTGCTCTGTAAGTGGTATTCAGGGCATGAAACCTATGGTGCATTTTTTTTTTTAAACCGTTGAACTAGGCTCTGCTGCTAGAGAACTTCTCCCACACAGCCAGATACACAGGAGAAAGGCACTAGCAGAGAGGAAGGTGCAGGCAAGAGATGGCATGAGATGGAGCACTGCCCCTGCAGAGGTCTCTGGCTGGGGGCCAGTGCCCAGAGGGCAGAGCTAGCCATGAACTCCCTAGGTGTGGGAGAGGATGGGAGGGTGGGCACAGCAGCCCCTCACTCGGAGCAAGTTCCCAATCAATGACTGCAATGTTCTCTTTGAAGTGGAAAGAGAGACTTGAGGGCTTCAGAAAACCAGAGACTTGAAATAGCCACTCCAGAAAGCGGCAGAGAAAGTTGGATTGGGGACACCCCAGGATTGCTGGGCACAGCTGCATCCCAGACCATGTAATGTCTGACTTTGAGGTTTCTCTCTGGCAGTGCCCAACAGTGCCTGCCCAGAAACAGAAAGGCCAAAGTTTGGTCCATTCAGGCCAAATTTGGCCAGATAAGTATCAAAAGACAAAGGGCCAAGCAAGTTCTAAATATTGCCAAAGACCCTGAGACTGGCTGAGGACCCAGTCAATGCAGGCTGTTATAACCATCACAAAACCCACATTTTAGGGCGTCCAACCAGGTCCCACAGTCCAGTGCGGGTCCGAGTCAGTGGGCAGGTTTGTGTTGGGGATAATGGCTCCCTCTACTCCATCATGTGGGCACCCAGGCCACACCCACGCTGCCATCTTCCACACGCGGCTTCTGAGTCTCCCAGCATTGGCATCCAGCCCAGGGAGGGAACATCAGGCAGTGCGCAGGAGCGCTAAAAAAAAAAAAAAAAAAAAAAGGAGAGAAAAAGAAAAAAGAAAGAAAGAAAAAGAATCCGCCACAGAAAATTATAGTTGGCTTGCAAACCAACCCCAGCTACTGCCCAGACCCACTGGGAAAGAGCAGCTGTGGGTTCTCCAGTTTGGTGCAGTGAAATTTAAAGAGATAGAGCAACTTAGCTGTCGACCACAGACCAGAGTGCACCTCTCACATCTAAGGTGTGGAATGACCACGTACACATCAACACAGCCGTCCCTACTCACAGCCACAGTCGCAGAGCCATGCCGCAGAATTAAAAGCTCACAGCATTGAGAAAATGCGGCACTTAATGTTTATAGCACAAAGGAATTCACATTTAAGAATGCATCAGATTGTAATATATGCCAGGAGGAATTTATTGTCAAAATATGAGGCTTCATTCCCCCCATGCTATTTTTTTTTTTTTTTTTTTTGAGACGGAGTTTCACTCTTGTTTCCCAGGCTGGAGTGCAACGATGCAATCTCGGCTCACTGCAACCTCTGCCTCCCGGATTCAAGTGATTCTCCTGCCTTAGCCTCTCAGGTAGCTGGGATTACAGTCTCACACCACCATGCCCAGCTAATTTTGTATTTTTAGTAGAGACGGGTTTTGTCCGTATTGGTCAGGCTGGTCTTGAACTCCTGACCTCAGGTGATCCGCCCGCCTCATCCTCCCAAGGTGCTGGGATTACAGGTGTGAGCCACCGCCCCCGCCGCCCCCACCCCCATGCTATTTATTACTAAAAATGATTCTTAGAAGACATGTCTCCTCTCCTAAAGTTCTCCCTATATCCTTGTGAAGCACACTGATCATGTGTGTGTGTGCTGCATGGAGAGGCTGAGGCCCAGAGCAATTACAGCAGATCAAGTGCCCTGGTGGGTACAGAGCTCAGCTGGGCTGGGCACGGGGTTCCGGGCAACCATTAGAATCGGGAGCCAGTCCTGGCCGGGCGCGATGGCTCACGCCTGTAATCTTAGCACTTTGGGAGGCCAAGATGGGCAGATCACCTGAGGTTGGGAGTTCGAGACCAGCCTGACCAACATGGAGAAACCCTGTCTCTACTAAAAAGAAAATACAAAAATTAGCCGGGCATGGTGGTGCATGCCTGTAATCCCAGCTACTCGGGAAGCTGAGGCAGGAGAATTGCTTGAACCCAGGAGGTGGACGTTGCGATAAGCAGAGATCGCGCCATTGCACTCCAGCCTGGGCAACACGAGCGAAACTCTGTCTCAAAAAACAAAAAAAAAAATCGGGAGCCAGTCCTTATGGATTCGTGTGTGTGGCATGGATGGAGAGGGGCAGCAGAGAGCCGACAGAGTTGTGAACACTGCTGGGCGAGGTGTCCCCGTGCAACCCAGGCAGGCTTCTGAGAAGAAGAGGCAGTCTTCTGCGTGGAGCCAGGTTGCAGGGCGCAATCCACTAAAATGGTGGACCTGTCAAGAATGTCACAAAGACCACACAAAGGAGGGGCGAGGATGGTCATGAATATCACTGTGCTGGGACATAAATTTATCCTATTATAAAAAATATTTTTATTTGGGGAAAATCCCACATCTGATTTTTTAAAAGCATGCACAATAAGACCACAGCAAAACCAAAACTTTTGGATCTATACACTGTTTCTTCTCCCAGAATCTCCATTTTCCTGTAATAACTCATGGCAGAGTAGCTTTGTGAGCACTCAGTTATGCAGCTGCATTTTCTTTCTTTCTTTCTTTCTTTCTTTCTTTCTTTCTTTCTTTCTTTCTTTCTTTCTTTCTTTTTTTTTTTTTTTTATTTGAGACAGGATTTCACTTCTATCACCCAGACTGGAATGCAGTTGCATGATATTGGCTCACCACAACCTCCACCTCCTGGGCTCAAGCAATCCTCTGGCCTCAGCCTCCCCAGTCACTGCGATTACAGGCACCCACCACGACTCCCAGCTAATTTTTGAATTTTTAGTAGAGATGGGGTTTCCCCATGTTGCCCAGGCTAGTCTCAAACTCCTGGCCTCAAGTGATCTGCCTGCCTCAGCCTCCCAAAGTGTTGGGATTATAGGAGTGACATACCATGCCTGGCCCATTTTCTTTAAGTAAATAGTTTTCTGACGTCTTAGGTAGACATGGACATGGAAAACATGGGTGTTTTAAAGGTTAATGTATGTGTCACTGACAACGTTTGTATTCAAATGGAAAAGAACGATTATTCCATTGGGCAACAGTTTTCACACTACTTTAATAATGACCCTTAGAGTAAACAGTAATAATGAAATGGAGACTGTCAGCCATTTTTTATGATTTCTGGGTGTTTTATAGCCTTGGATACTTGTAAATGTGTGTGTATGTGTGTAGCTCATTAAATATTCTACTGAATTGTAATATTCAACCTAATATTACATACCTCTTTTTTGTTTATACTCAGGTTTTAAAGTATAATCTCAGATAAATTAGTCAGTTGAATTAAAACACAGTGAAGGTATCTGAATTTTATGAGATAAAATTACATCTTCTCAGCTGGGTGCAGTGGCTCACACTTGTAATGCCAGCACTTTGGGAGGCCGAGGCGGGCGGATCACAAGGTCAGGAGTTCATGACCAGCCTGGCCAACATGGTGAAACCCCGTCTCTACTAAAAATACAAAAATTAGCCTGGCACAGTGGCCTTTGCCTGTAATCCCAGCTACTTGGGGGGCTGAGGCAGGAGAATCGCTTGAACCCGGGAGGTGGAGGTTGCAGTGAACAGAGATCTTGCCATTGCACTCCAGCCTGGGCAACAGAGTGAGAGTCTGTCTCAAAACAAAACAAAACAACAAACAAACAAAAGCATCTCCTCAGAGGATACAATTTTCAGATTCTTTCAAATGAACCTTTCCTTTCCTTTCTCAGTTAAAACATCTTTGGCCTTAGTTTACTAATTTTCATTAAATGGAGCATTCTTTACAAATCGGCAGAAATGCTGAAATTACAACCACACTCTTTTTTTTTTTTTTTTTTGAGACGGAGTCTCGCTCTGTCACCCAGGCTGGAGTGCAGTGGCCGGATCTCAGCTCACTGCAAGCTCCGCCTCCCGGGTTTACGCCATTCTCCTGCCTCAGCCTCCCGAGTAGCTGGGACTACAGGCGCCCGCCACCTCACCCGGCTATTTTTTTGTATTTTTTTAGTAGAGACGGGGTTTCACCGTGTTAGCCCGGATGGTCTTGATCTCCTGACCTCGTGATCCGCCTGTCTCGGCCTCCCAAAGTGCTGGGATTACAGGCTTGAGCCACCGCGCCCGGCCTTAACCACACTCTTAATTCAGGTAAATATCATGAATGCTTTGCAATCATTATAGACTTGTTCCTTGGCATCTGAGGGGACTGGTTCCAGGACTGTCAGAGGATACCCAAATCTGTGCATCTTTAAATCTTGCAGTTGGTCTTCTGGAGCCCACCTATAAGAAAAGTCGGCCCTTTCGGATCACGAGGTCAGGAGATCGAGACCATCCTGGCTAACACGGTGAAACCCCGTCTCTACTAAAAAAAAATACAAAAAACTAGCCGGGCGCAGTGGCGGGCGCCTGTAGTCCCAGCTACTCGGGAGGCTGAGGCAGGAGAATGGCGTGAACCCGGGAGGCGGAGCTTGCAGTGAGCTGAGATCCGGCCACTGCACTCCAGCCTGGGCGACAGAGCGAGACTCCGTCTCAAAAAAAAAAAAAAAAAGAAAAGTCGGCCCTTTGTGTACGCAGGTTTCACATTCCATGAATACTGCATTTTCAGTCCTCGTTGGGTTGAAAAAAGTCCTCGTAGAAGTGGACCCACGCAGTTCAAACCCATGTTGCTCAAGGGTCAGCTGTAATTATTGGATTCCAATTGCAAATGATAAAAAAAGTGCTACTTTAGAGCTACGTTTCACACAGAGTGTATCTGCGCTACTACTTGTCAAAAAGAAATCCAAAGAAATGCTCACTGAATTTGTTCATTACTTTACAATTTTAATTTGATTCAATTTTGAAGAGGTAATATAGTTCGAACATGGTTCGAAACCCAAAAGATACACATCTAAAAGGCAAATGTCTTAGTCAATTTTGTGCTGCTGTGAGAGAATACCTAAGACTGAGTAATTTACACAGAAAAAAAAATTTATTCTCTCAGTTCTGGAGGCTGGAAGTCAAAGATCAAGTCACTGGCATCTGCTGAGGGCATTTGTGTGTGTGTCCTCACAGGATGGACAGCAGAAGGGCAAGAGAGAGCAAAGCCCTCCATCAAGTCCCTCTAGAAGGGTATCTAATTTCAGTTAGAAAAAAGAGCCCTCATGGTTGAATCACCTTTTAAAAGTCTCATCTCTTAATACTATCACACTGGCAATACTTGAATTTTGGAGGGGGCACATTCGAACCATGGCATAATGGAAACATCCTTGTAGCATTATTTGTAATAGCTCAAACCAAAAACAATTTAAATGTTCACTGATAGTGGTACATAAATATAGTGGTGGCTGGGTGTGGCGGCTCACGCCTGTAATCCTAGCACTTTGGGAAGCCGAGGCAGGTGGATTGCCTAAGCTCAGGAGTTTGAGACCAGCCTGGGCAGCATGGTGAAACCTTGTCTCTACTAAAAATACAAAAAAATTAGCCAGGCGTGGTGGTGCACACCTGTAATCCCAGCTACTCGGGAGGCTGAGACATGAGAATCGCTTGAACCTGGGAGGCGGAGGTTGCAGTGAGCTGACATAGCACCATTGCACTCCAGCCTGGGTGACAGAGCGAGACTCTGTCTCAAAAAAAAAAAAAAAAAATGTAGTGGCATATTCATGCAATGGAATATCATACGGTAATAAACATGAACAGCTACTTACTCATGCTGTAATGTGGACAACTCCCACAAGCATAAGGTTGAGGCATAAAATTATGCTATATGGTTCAATTTACATAATGCTACAGAAGAGGCAAAACTAGTCTATGGTGTTAAAAGTATGACAGTGGTTACCTTTAGGGAGGCAGGAATGTAATGTTTTGGGAAAATGCATTATTACTGTGGTTTCAGTCTGTTCTGTTTCATGACCTAGATAGTGGTGATAGTGGTTTTCTGGGTGTATTATTATTATTATTATTATTGAGAGGGAGTCTCACACTTTCTCCTAGGCTGGAGGGCAATGGCGCGATCTCAGCTCACTAGAACCTCCGCTTCCCGGGTTCAAGCGACTCTTCTGCCTCAGCCTCCCGAAGTAGCTGGGATTACAGGTCACCACACCAGGCTAATTTTTTTGTACTTTTAGTAGAGACGGGGTTTCACCGTGTTAGCCAGGATGGTCTCGATCTCCTGACCTCGTGATCCGCCAGCCTCAGCCTCCCAAAGTGCTGGGATTACAGGCATGAGCCACCATGCCCGGCCTCTGGGTGTATTATTAAAGGAAAGATAAGGACCACCTACTGACTGAAAATGTGAGCACTATATTTATTTCAACTGAGTGAATCCCCACAAGGAAAAAAATATCAGGAATTTTATGTGCTAGCAAGGAGAAGTTCATTGTGATTTTGCCAGTTAACAATTGCAGCTCACAGCCTGGACTGGGTAGAATGCATCCGTCTGTATGTATATGGTTGTGTGAAGCGAGTCTCATTGCTCTTTAGTTGGGAAAGAATTTTCAGTTAGGTTGGGTGAGGATCACCTCTTGGTTGTTAATCACCTTTGCTAGTGTATTGCTCAAAGTTTATAATCATTTAACAGCTTTGGCTGGTGAAAATAACATTTATGTTTGATTAAACTCCAGGCAAGTATTTCTATAATTATAAAGTTGTTTTTTTATAGTCCTTTATAATGGCCTTACCTTATTCAGAGATGAAAGGTTGACCTGAAAGGATAAGAAAATTATCAAACTTTCAGATTCAGCTCACATTCAGATCAGTCTTGGGTGTTGTATTGAGTAGATTGTTTGTTTTATTGATTTGTTTTATATTTAATGAAGTGTGATTTATATACAGTAAAATTCTCGTTAGTATACAATTCTATGAGATTTGAATCTTATAGAGTTGTGTAACCACTGCTGCCACCACCCACACAGTCAAGATACACAATGATTCTATCACCCCTAAAAATTCCACCTTCCCCCATTCCGCTTTTCGATACCCACCTCCTCCTAAATTCCCAGTTGTATTAGTTAATTATCCCTCTGCTATAAGGACATACTCGGGACTGGGTAATTTATAAAAGAAAGAGGTTTAATTGACACAGTTCAGCAAGGCTAGGGAGGCTAAGGCCTCAGGAAATTTACAATCATGGCGGAAGAGGAAGTAAACATGTCTTTCTTCACAAGGTGGCAGGAGAGAAAAAAATGAGTGCCCAGTGCAGGGGGAAGCTCCTTATAAAACCATCAGATCTCAGGAGAACTCACTCACTGTCACAAGAACAGGATGGGGAAAAGCGCTCCATGATTCAATTATCTCCACCTGGTCCCCCCCATGACATGTGGGGATTATGGAAATTATAATTCAAGATGAGATTTGGGTGAGGACACAACCAAACCATATCATCAACCATTGACAACCCCTGATTTGTTTTAACGTTTTTTCCCATTCTACCACATCATATGGCCTTTAGAATCTGACTCCTTTCATGTATTAATAGCACAAGGCATTTGAGATTCATTCATGCTGTTATGTGTCTCTGTAGTTCATTCCTTTTTATTGCTGAGTAATGTTTCTATATATATATATACACACTATAGATAGTATTTCATACATATATGTCACAATTTGGTTATCTACTTGAGAGGTGAGGCCAGCTGGACTTCCTGGGTTGAGTGGAGACTAGGGGTACTTTTCTGTCTTACAAGAGGATTGTAAAATGCACCAATCGGGAACTTTTCTGTCTCACAAGAGGATTGTGAAACGCACCAATCGGTGCTCTGTAAAATGCACCAATCAGCACTCTGTAAAACACACCAATCGGCACTCTGTAAAATGCACCAATCAGCAGGATTCTAAAAGTAGCCATTCGTGGGGAGGATTGAAAAAAGGGCACTCTGATAGGACAGAAATAGAATATGGGCGGGGACAATAAGGGAATAAAAGCTGGCGTACCCAGCGCACATCTGCAACCTGCTCCTGTCCACTTGCACGTTGAGGAGGGTTTGTCTTTTGGCTCTTCACAATTGCCACCACTCACTCTTTGGCTCTGTGCAATGTTTAAGAGCTGTAACACGGCTGGGTACTTTGGCTCACGCCTGTAATTCCAGCACTTTGGGAGGCAGACGCGGGTGGATCACGAGGTCAAGAGATGAGACTATTCTCAGTATCACGGTGAAATCCTGTCTCCCTTAAAAAAAAAAAAAAAAGAAAAAAAGCCGGGCGTGGTGGTGGGCGCCTGTAGTCCCAACTACACGGGAAGCTGAGGCAGGAGAATGGCGTGAACCTGGGAGGTGGAGCTTGCAGTGAGCCAAGACCGCGCCACTGCCTCCAGCCTGGGCGACAGAGTGAGACTCGGTCTCGAAAAAGAGCTGTAACACTAACTGCGAAGGTCTGGCCTCATTCTTGAAGTCAGCGAGACCACGAACCAACTGGCAGTAGCCAACTCCAGACATATAATCACAAGGTGATGCACATTTGGGCTATTTCCGGAGTTTTGCGATCATGAAAAGCTGCTTTAAACATTTGTGTACAGGTTTTTGTGTGAAGATAAGTTTTCATTTCACTTGGGTAATACCTAGCAGTGAGATTACAGGGTCATATGGTAAGTCCATGTTTAACTTTAAAAGAAACGAACTGTTTTTCAGCGTGGCTTTACCAGTTTACTTTCCTACAAGCAAGATGTGAGAGTGTCTGTTGCACCATGTCTTTGCTAGCAGTTGGTGTTGTCGGTTTTTTAGCCGTTCTAGTAGGTGTGTAGTGGTATGTCCTGTGGTTTTAATATGCACTTCCCTGGCAGATAATGGTAAATTATGTTGAGCTTCTTCCCATTTGCCGTGTTGGCCCAAGTTTCTGTCTGCTATCAGAATTCTACTTTAAAATTTTTCTAGCTAGGCACAGTGGCGCATGCCTGTAATCATAGCACTTTGGGAGGCTGAGGTAGGCAGATTTCCTGCACTCAGGAGTTCAAGACCAGCAACATTATGCAACCTTGTTTCTACTAAAAATACAAAAATTAGCCGGCTGTGGTGGTGCACGTCTGTAGTCCCAGCTACTCGGGAGGCTGAGACGTGAGAATTGCTTGAGGCTGGGAGGTGGAGGTTGCAGTGGGCTGAAATTGCACCACTGCACTCCAGCCTGAGTGACAGAGTGAGACTCTGTCTCAAAACAAAAAAAATTCCTTTAACATTTCTTATGTTATTATATGTTAATAATACAGATTTTCTAGTAATAAATTGTATCAATGTTTATCTGAAAAAGTCTTTATTTCATTTTTATTTTTGTAAGATATTTTTGCTGGGTATAGAATTCAAAGGTGGGAGCTTTGTTTTTTCTGCACTTTAAAAATGTTATGCCTCTGGCCTACAGAGATTCTTTTTTTTTTTAGATGGAGTGTTGCTCTGTCACCTAGGCTGGAGGGAGGTGGCATGATCTCGGCTCACTGTAACCTCTGCCTCCCAAGCGATTCTCATGCGTCAGCATCCTGAGTAGCTGGGATTATAGGCATGCACCACGGGCACCCAGCTAATTTTTGTATTTTTACTAGAGACAGAGTTTTGCCATGTTGGCCAGGTGGTGTCATACTCCTGGCCTCAAGTGATCCACCCACCTTGACCTCCCCAAGTGCTGGGATTACAGGTGTGGGCTACCGCACCCGGTCTTTTTTTTTTTTTTTTTTTCTAATTTTAGCATTTCCATTTGATTTTTTCTCATAGTTTATATTTTTTAGTTGAAATTCCTCATCTGTTCATGAACATTGTCAACTTTTCCACAAGCCTTTAATGTATTAATCATAGTTATCTTAAATGTCCTGTCTGACAGTTCCAACATCTGGTCATACCTAAGTCTGGCTCTGCTGATTGCTCTGTTTCTTGACTGGGAATTGCTTTTTTTTTTTTTTCTTTCTTGTGTGTCTTGTAATTTTTAGTTGAAAGCCAAACATGGTGTGTTGCACAGTAAAGGCTAAAGGGAATGGTGTTTTGCATAGAGATGGTAACATATCCTCTTCTGTTGGGCTTTTAGTGTGGGGAGCTGAGTCAATATAAGCGATGCCTGAGTTGGACATGGGCTCTGTTGTTGCTATGGTTACTTTTGGTGAACCACAAGATTCAAAATTCTCTAGTTTTACCTTGTGCATAGATGAGGGTTGTGCTGCCAGAGAGTTTTCCCTGTTACACTCTCAGCTGTAGTCCTGTGGTCCTGTGTCTCAAAGAGAAAGGGCACATGGAAAAAGCTGAGGCTGCTGGAGGGATGAAGAACTGAGGCCATCATCACGCTCTACCAAAGGTGCTTTTTCAGTTGTGTTTTTTTCAGAGTCACTTTAGAATCCTTTCAATTTAGGATCATTTGATGTTTGTTGAGATGGTGCAGCAGCATTTCAGAACCTGTTTACAAATCATTTGACAACAGCAATGATTAGAAACGGAGATAGAAACAACATAACCAATGCAAAGTATCCCTCTTTTTGTCAAAACTCAAGGCATGAGACTAGGTTTCACTGTATGCATTATCCCACTTTGGACAATGAGTTGGCTTGTCTTTGAATTTTACGTAAGGAACTTTCATTGATCCAGCTGCAACAGGAGGTACTAGGACACAAATATCACCTTGCTCGGCTAGTGTATAATCAAAGGCAATTCTGTTGTCTAGTAACACTTCATCAAGAAAGTTCAGGCTCATTTTTTTAAGCCTATAGTGCAAATATAGTTTTATTTGAAATGATTACCATGGCAATAGAGATTTTGTGTACTGCAAGATAAGGAAAGATACCTTACACAGAGATATAGATCTCACCATCTCTAATTCCTCCAAATAGATTTGCATTCCACTGAGAGCATCAGACGGGTGTAAAACATCCTTGATAGAAATGGGGAATTTAAAAATTCATGTAAGTTCTTATTAATGCAAGTCTTTCCACAAGTTAAAAACTGACCAGATTCAGTGTAGCTCTTATATGAAATCTTTCTGTCAAAGCGTGTGTTCTACTTTCAGTATACAATGAATGTTAATTGTTTAATATATATGAATTCTGCAACTGCACAAATATGTTTGCCTTCGTCTATGTAGTATTGGCACAAAATTTGGTAATTGGTCCAACTTTTAGTTTTCAGTTTTGATTTGGGTCTGATGAGATTTTCCATGATATAAATGCTAAAATTTGAGAAATTTTACCGTTAGTCACAGAATTTAGTGTACAATTACAAAAATTTAGGTGGAAACATAAAAAACAATTAGAGCAAACCTGATCAGTTTCTCAGTTCAAACTTTGGAAAAGATTTTAGGCCTTGGATGGGTCTAATATTTAAGTTAAGTATAATTATAGCAATATTATAAATATTTAAGATAAGTATAGTTATGCTGATGTGTATAAATGAAATATGTTCAATCCACATGATTGAACAGGACAAGTTAGCATCATAAGCTTGGAAATCTTGAGCAGAAATGTGGAATGCTTGATATCCAGTAATAAGGGATACATTAGAGGTCAGAGATGCATTTAAAAATCCAGACTCTTTTTAATTTCCTGGAGCTTTACACTCTTAGATGGAAAATGCCCTGGTAAGCATAAGCTCTCCCTGGACCACGTGTATTAAGGACAAGAATAAAAAACATGTGTAAGGCCGGGCGCGGTGGCTCAAGCCTGTAATCCCAGCACTTTGGGAGGCCGAGACGGGCGGATCACAAGGTCAGGAGACCGAGACCATCCTGGCTAATACGGTGAAACCCCGTCTCTACTAAAAAAATACAAAAAACTAGCCGAGTGAGGTGGCAGGCGCCTGTAGTCCCAGCTACTTGGGAGGCTGAGGCAGGAGAATGGCATAAACCCGGGAGGCGGAGCTTGCAGTGAGCTGGGATCGGGCCACTGCACTCCAGCCTGGGCAACAGAGCGAGACTCTGTCTCAAAAAAAAAAAAAAAGAAAAAAGAAAAAAAAATGAGTAAGTCGTTGTTGGTATATATATTAGTCCATTTTCACACTGCTATAAAGAACTGCCTGAGACTGGGTAACTTAGAAAGGAAAGAGGTTTACTTGACTCACAGTTCAGCATGGCTGTGGGGAGGCCTCAGGAAACTTACAGTCATGGCGGAAGGCAAAGGGGAAGCAAGGCACCTTCTTCACAAGGTGGAAGGAAGGAGAAGGAATGCAGGAGGAACTACCAAACACTTATCAAATCATCGGATCTCGTGACATCTCACTCACTATCATGAGAACAGCATTGGGGAAACTGCCCCATGATTCAATTACCTCCACCTGGTCTCTCCCTTGATATGTGGGGATTATGGGGATTATGACTCAAGATGAGATTTTGGGTGGGACACAGCCAAACTGTATCAGTGTACTATCAGCAGTTTAAATCAGCAAAAAGGAATCCAAGTCAATATAAGGATTAGAGACAGAAGCAAGAAACAAGAAGAAAAGAGAAAGAAAATAATATTTGTGGTTTTGGTCATTGGGTCTTATTCTGATGATCTTGAGTGGAAGCTACTTCAAGTACATCAATGTGGTGCAAAGTACTTGGATCCAAGGATACACACCTCGGAGTTTTACTGTTATCTGTTATTAACAGCCTTTGTTATGGGATCTTTTGGGTGTCGTTTTTCTGGCCAGAAGCCTCTGTAGTTGGTGGTACCTTTGTCTGACTTTTGATCTGGTCGATTCAGCTTGTTCCTCCCACTCGGCCTGGCAGGCTGCACTTGGCTCATGCTACCAGCCTGGATCCACCCCTGCCAAGGGTGAGCCAGGTGTGGAGTCCAAGATGTGTGAGCAAGTGAGCATGGGGTCCGGCCACTGCACACAGTCAAGCAGGCCGGCTCCTGAAGTAGCAGGGGCAGTTTCCAGGTACCAGCACAGGCAGCAGCTCTCTGCAAGTCTGCAGCTGGACCAGGCACACTGCAAGCAGCTTTGGCTGGCACTGGGGGGAATGCAGTGACACCTGGAAGCTCAGAGACTCCAAGAACTGCAGGGCCTCAAAGAGGGAGTCACAACCCTGGCTTGGGGAGCTCCCAGGTCTGGGCTCCCCAGAGGGCCTCAACTCTTCTCTCTCACTCTTCACCTGCAATGTGGAGAGCAAGGGGCATGTTTCAGCCCTGTTTGTGTTACAGCACTTCTAGACTTGCCATTCAGCGCCCTGAGTTCTTGTCCTGCAACCAAGAAGAATGAAGCATGCAGACAAGTGGAGGGTGAACAAGATAGAGCTTTATTGAGCAGTAGAATAGCTCAGGGACCCACTGTGGGTAACGCCTTTCTGCAGCCAGGGTGTCCTGATGAGTGTTCAGCCCTCAGCAGAGAGGAGGAGGCCCTGGGATGGGTGGTCCCTCTCTGCTGGCAGGTTGTCCTGTCATCTCCACAACTCTTAGCAGAAAGGAGGCCCTGGAGTGTGTTGCTCGTCTCTGCAGCTAGTTCATTGCTGGAGTGGGAAGGCCCTCTCTGCGGCTGGTCATCCCATTGTCTCTCCTGCTCTGGCTGAGCCTGGGGCTTTTATGGGCCTCTGAGTGGGGAAGTGCCTTCTGATTGTTCCATGGGCAGCCATGGGCGGGCCCAGGAAAAAGCACCATGAATTTCCCCCTCCAGTCCACAGGACTGACAGCCTGGCTTCCAGGCTTTAGGCCTTCTCCAGCCTGAAGGCGGGGCTTCACTAGGGACCCACCCCTTCCACCCAGGAACCTGTCTCCTGCTGCTGTCCATGGTGCCCAGGCTGCTTGAACTAAGGGGCACCTGCAGACCAGTACTAAACTGCCCTCAGTTCCTCCTTGGCTTCCCCTCCCATGCTCACGGTGCCCAAAGCCTGTAGGGGGCTGAGGTGGTAGGGAGCTGGTGTGTTGGTGATGCCCCGAGTGTATATACACTCAGCTGGGCTGTGACAGTGCCCAGGCTTGGCCCCAACCATGCTCCAAGATCAGAGCGGGTGCTGAGCTGGGAGAGGCCAGGCATCGGAGCAGACACCCCTGAGCCTGTGGAGACAGGAGGCCTTCCCAGGCCCCCAAGGGTGCAGACTGCAGAGAGGCCCAGGTCTTGTGCCTGGGAGGGCAGCTGCAGAGGTACCCTGGGGAAAGCAGGGCTCTTGCCTGCTCCAGGAATGGGAGGCCCGGGCCTGCCTCTCTGTGGTGGCTGGCATCTTGGCAGCTGCCATCCTAGATGGGCCGCTTCTGCCATCACCTTCCCAGGATCCTTTCCAGAATGTCTCTAGAGAATATTTCCAGTTGGTGTCTTTTCCAGAGTACCTAATATCTAGGTTGAAGGAGTGTAGAGGTTCTGAAGGTGAAGTTTTTGAAAATCTAGTTTGCACTCATGGAAGATAAGAATGATTATTGAATTTCTCTTTAACAGTATTTGTCTAGGTCTGCCTGAAGCAAGGTCCAATCAATTACGCGTGGTAAAACTTACAGGTGCATGGGTCTTCTAGTTGTTAATTCATAAGGTTACAGTCTATAAGTTCCAGAACAGGCTGACCTGATGGCCACTAGGGGTAAAATTCTCAGCCACGGATGTTTAAGAGCTGCGGATAACCAGTTTTATTATTTTTATTTTTTAGAGACAGAGGTCTCTATCTGTTGCCCAGGCTGGCATGCAGTAGTGCAATCATAGCTCACTACGGTCTCAAGCTCCTGGACTCAAGCAATCCTCCCACCTGAGCCTCCCAAGTAGTTCGGACTACAGGTGCATGACATCATCCCTGGCTAAGGTATTGTACTTTGTTTTATTTTTCTTGGAAACAGGGTCTTGCTGTGTTGCTCAGGCTGCTTTTGAACTCCTGTCTTCAAGCAATCCTCCTGCCTCAGAAGCAGGACAGAAAGCAAGAAGCAATAATAAAGAAAAATGAAAAACTCCCGAGTAGCTGGGATCATAGGCACACATCACCACCAATTTAAGTTGTGTACCTACATTTGTACCTGGAAACTGTAGAGAGTAAGGGTAACAAGACTTTTTCTGAGATGGAGTCTCACTCTGTTACCCAAGCTGGACTGCAATGGCGTGATCTTGGCTTACTGCATCCTCTGCCTCCCAGTGACTCTCCTGTCTCAGCCTCCCGAGTAGCTGGGACTATAGGTGTGTACCACCACACCTGGCTAATTTTTGTATTTTTAATAGAGATGGGGTTTCACCATGTTGTCCAGGCTGGTCTTGAACTCCTGATCTCGGCTCACTGCAACTTCCACCTCCCAGGTTCAATCGATTCTCCTGCCTCAGCCTCCGAGTAGATGGGATTACAGGCACACATCACCAGGCCTGTCTAGTTTTTGTATTTTTAGTAGAGACAGGGTTTCACCATGTTGGGCAGGCTGGTCTCGAACTCCTGACCTCAGGTGATCCACCCACCTCAGCCTCTCAAAGTGCTGAGATTATGGGAGTAAGCCATCGTGCCCGGCCCAGTGTTTCTGTTTCTTGAATCTAAGGCTACTCTGTCTGAAATAAATTGTATGTAAAAAATCTATTCATGTTTTTACATTTCCTTCATAATAAATAACTCCTAAGAACAAGGAGAAAAGTGCACTTCCTTTGTTTAATAGCTGCCAATGCACTCCCGTCGCCTTCTTTATTATCGCTTGTACTATGTGCCTTCACTTTTAATTGTATGCCTCTTTTGGGAGCATCAATGCTTCTGACAAATCTATTTTTTTCTCCATATTTTTAGGCCTCCCTGGTGAGGTCAGCTATTCCTTCAGTTTATAGCATCACTAAATTATATACAACACCAAAGGCATAATAGCTCTGTGTGTATGTGTGTGTGTTTGTGTGTGTATATGTGTCCCTTTTGACAGCAGCTCTGGTAAGGGCTACTAGTTCTACTGTTTGAGCTGGCTCAACTTTGGGTGAAAGGTTATCATCTAGTACAGTTTTTTTGTTTTTTTGTTTGTTTTTGTTTGTTTGTTTGCTTTCGCTCTTGTTGCCCAGGCTGGAGTACAATGGCGCGGTCTCAGCTCACTGCAACCTCCGCCTCCCTAGTTCAAGCAATTTTCCTGCCTCAGCCTCCCAAGTAGCTGGGACTACAGGTACATGCCACCATGCCCAGCTAATTTTTTGTATTTTTAGTAGAAATGGGGTTTCACCATGTTGGCCAGGCTGGTCTTGAACACCTGACCTCAGGTGATCTGCCCACCTCAGCCTCCCAAAGTGCTTGGATTACAGGCATGAGCCATTGTGCTTGGCCCTAATACAGTTTTATGTAGTCACTGCATAACTTCAATGGTGTTGACCTTGATCATTTAAAAAGAACACTGGCTCCAGATTCTCTAGGAGAACATCAACTAGATCTTTCTTGAAGATACTCGACTTCATGTTTGCCGTGCTATCGTCCTGGGGCTCTTCCTCAGGTGGTGGAAGCAATACTGCAAGACTGAGATGCTAACACTGACACATGGTAGGTAACATGAGAGACCAACAACAGCAGCCAGCCTGAGCTAATGGGCTTGCAGAGCAGTGCTGGCTGTTGCTTGTCAGTAGTAAGGACTGAACAGCCTGTGCAACTCATGGAGTTAATGGTGCGACAAGGATAATATCCACAGAAGCCCTGACTGTTTTGCAACCACTATTATGGCACATAACACGGAAGAAAACCCTAGTCACTGAGTCTATACAAGTGCCTAAATCAGGAGTGGTTTCTGGTACTTCCCATGTTGTTGAGCTAAAGCCTCTTTTTGGTACCCCGTGGCACCTCATTTTTGTTTCAGCTCAAGGAAATGTGCCAAACGGGCGTAAGGTAAATGATGATGTTGTTGTTCAGGTAGAGCTGGTTTTGGGGTCTGCTGTGATTTAGATTTCAAAGTGACAAGGTCAGTTTCATCAAGGAAGTTTTCTGGTTGCGTGTTTTTGGTAAGTTCATGGAGGAGTCAAGTTGTGTTGGAAAAATTGAGAATCCACTGCTTTTCATACCTCTCAAGTTTCCCAAATCCTATGAGTGTCTTATTTTTGGGTAGAGTGTGCCTGTTGGTGGAGAGGTCACCTCCTGAATCATGTCCCACCTCTTGGAAAAATGGTCATTTTTAGCCACTTGCTCCTTTAAAAGTGGATTGAGTCCTCTTGAGGGTTTTCCGGGAGAGGTATATATGAGGCAAAGTCTCCTTGAAGGGGTGGCATGGCCATAGACGTACTCAGGAATCTCTCATTGACTTGTCCTCAATGACCACACTTGAGCATACCTTCACCCTAGAGAAAAGCACCCACGTTGGGTACCAGATGAAGGGGTGGCCTGCCCCTCCACACCTGTGGGTGTTCCTTATCAGGTGAGATGAGAGACTGAGAAAAGAAAAAGACACAGAGACAAAGTATAGAGAAAGAAAAGTGGGCCCGGGGGACCAGTGCTCAGCATAGGGAGGACCCACGCTGGCACTGGTCTCTGAGTTCCCTCAGTATTTATTGATCATTATCTCTCCCATCTCGGAGAGGGGGATGTGGCAGGACAATAGGGTAATCGTGGGGAGAGGGTCAGCAGGAAAACATGTAAACAAAGGTCTCTGTGTCATAAACAAGGTTAAGAAAAGGTGCTGTGCTTTGTTGTGCACGTACACAAACATTTTAGTGCATTAAAGAGCAGTATTGCTGCTAGCATCCAGCCTTAAGGTGGTTTTCTCCTATCTCAGTAAATAAAACATACAATCAGGATTTACACCGAGACATTCCATTGCCCAGGGATGAGCAGGAGACAGATGCCTTTCTCTTATCACAACTGGAAAGAGGACTTCCTCTTTTACTAATCCTCCTCAGCACAGACCCTTTACGGGTGTTGGGCTGGGGGCGGTCAGGTCTTTCCCTTCCCACAAGGCCATATCTCAGGCTATCACATGGGGAGAAACCTTGGACAATACCTGGTTTTCCTAGGCAGAGGTCCCTGTTGCCTTCCGCAGTGTATTGTGTCCCTGTGTACTTGATATTAGAGAATGGTGATGACTTTTAACAAGCATACTGCCTTCAAGCACTTTTTTAACAAAGCACATTCTGCATAGCCCTCAATCCATTAAACCTTGAGTCAACACAGCACGTGTTTCTGCGAGCACAGGGTTAGGGCTGGGGTTACAGATTAATAGCATCTCAAGGCAGAAGAGTTTTTCTTAGTACAGAACAAAATGGAGTCTCTTATGTCTACTTCCTCTACATAGACACAGTAACAGTCTGATCTTTCTTTTCCCCACATCTTCTATATTGAATGAAATTGTAACCTTTCAGGAGTATGTCCTTTAAATCATGATTTAAAGACTGGAAGGAATCTAAGGTGCTTCTGAGGTATTATTGCCCAAATATCTGTATACTGTTAGTCATTCCAAATAAAGAAAATACCTATCGATTATCTTTATTTACAGAGATACCAAAGAAGGCTGAGAAAGGTCTTCCACAGTGAACTATTTGCCTGTGAGTGAAACTAGAGATAGAATAGCATTAGAATGCGGCACTGTGGGAAACCTAGAAATAACTTTAGGGATGTTTCTTAAGTCTTGAACAAATGAACATCCCATCCTTTTCCATTAGGTTTGTAAAAAGGCAATACATAGACTTTTGTGAGACACTTTTGATTTAAGAATGTATAATTGGTTTTATTCCTTGAATAACTTCTGCTTTCAGCGGACATTAGAGTAGCTCAGGCAAGGACTTAAGAGGATCTACCCGTGTGTTTTTAGGCTCCATTCCTATTGTATGTCCTCCATTAACAGAGCTTTTGCTCATAAATTGCAATGTACCAGCCGGAGTGAGTTATCTACAGTTTCAAGAGTCATGGTCTAGGCAAGTTTAGGAAAGTCAAGTGTAGAAATAGCATGCCATGACATTGGGTTTCTAGTAGTTCTCTACTTTCCAAGAATGATCTTTCAGGTGGGCACTTAATCCTGTAGCTGCATTTATATAAAGGGCCTCTGCCAGGTGGGTGGAGAGGCATGAAACCACGGAGGAGAAAACAGTGTTTTCTTCTGTTAGTCCTCATGTGGTGGTCAAGGCTATGGATAGAAAAGTGGGTTTGAAATACCCACTGTAGTAACCCATTGATTTCTCTGAGTGACTGTTTTATTGCAGTAGGGCTCAGGATAGACAGAGTGGCCCTTGTGTCAACTAGAAGTAGGCCTTTGTGTCTCTTTATGTCTATAGATATGGTAGGCCATGTCCTAAAAGTGCCTCCATGCCCCAAGATTTCCGCCCCTGGTTATTCCATCAAATGTTCATCTAGGTACTGCTGACAAGGGATTTTGCAGTTATAATTAAGGTCCCAAATCAGCTGAACTTAAGATTCACAGATTAACCTGTGAGATTATCCATGTGAGCCTAATCTAATTACACAAGTCCTTAAATGTAGAGGACTTTCCCTAGCTGATGGGAGTAGAGGCAGGTAGAAGAGAAGGCAGAAGGGGAAAGAGCCCAAGCACAAGAAGGAACTGAAGTGCCATCACTGGTTTGAAGACACAGACGGCCTCTGAGGACAGTGGCTCTTCACCCCTAGCTGACAACCAGAAAGGAAACAAGTTCCCCAGTCCTACAACTGCATAGAACGGAACTCTGCCAGCATCCCGAGTCAGCATGAAATGGGTTATTCCTCGAGCCTTCTGATTAAAAACCCAGCCTGGCCAGCACCTCAATGTCAGCCTCGTGAGACCTTGAGCAGAGAAGCCAGTCAAACCACCTGGACTTCTGACCTCCAGAATGGTGAGGTGATCAACGGGTGCTGTTTTAAGCTGCTAATTTTGAGGTAATTTGTTAGGCATCAGTAGAAAGCTAATACAATCAATGATTTCTTTTCTTCTGAATGAGACAATAGAAGACATAGCTGAGCACTCTTATGGCCTTTGGAATTATGCCAGCGAGAGCTCTGTTGGCTACAACCAGCCTTTTGCTTTCAAGACAAGACCAAAAGCATAAATCTGACATTTGCCCTGCTTCCAGTGTGACCTGCTGCAGTCAGGAAAAACCTCACATATTTCACTCTGAAATAAATCACGTTTTATTCTAGTACCCCAAATCAATAAAATACTGAGCATTTCCCACAAAACTATTATGTCTTTCAGAAATATGGTAATCAGAGCTGGGCGCAGTGACTCATGCCTGTAATCCCAGCATTTGGGAGGCCGAAACTCTGTCTCTACTAAAAAAGTAAAAAAAATTGGCCAAGCCTGGTGGCAGGCACCTGTAGTCCCAGCTACTTGGGAGGCTGAGGCAGGAGAATGGCATGAACCCGGGAGGCGGAGCTTGCAGTGAGCCGAGATCACGCCACTGCACTCCAACCTGGGTGACAGAGTGAGACTCCGTCTCTACATAAATAAATAAATAAATAAGGTAATCACATGAGAAAATGACTGGTTCCCCACCACGAACAAGCTACTGTAATGTGGCAACTTTGATGAGGTGGCAGGGAGGTGTCGTTGCTGTGGTTTTCAACATTCGTGCTTTATGATTTAATGGGTAAAGGCTCCTGATATCTGCCTTGCATTCTTTGCCTCTTCTTTTCAAAATACTTTCGCCTTTGAGTCCTCCTTTGATGCTGGATACATTTTTCCAAAGTCCTTGCTGTTAGCAGGGTCTACATCTATTTTCTTTCACCAATTAGACTTAATTCTAGGTTAACTGAGAAACAGAATTGTCACATGTCTCATCATCCCTGGCTTTAAGGTTTGGAGTGAGCTCTGCAAATTGGAGGGCCATGGATTTCTTTTCTTTTCCGTATGCTCCATTTCGAAGTATTCTCTGCTAATGTCCTGCTGTAGTATGCATTTGGTGTTCCTCTAAGTTTGCAGTCTCACAGTGAACTCAATTTCTTTCTCTTTTTTCAGAGATAGCACCTCGCCATGTTTCCCGGTCTGGTCTTGAACTCCTGGGCTCAAGCAATCTTCTTGCCTTGGCCTCCCAGAGAGCTGGAATTATGGGATTACAAACATGAGTTACCATGCCTGGCTGATCCCAATTTCTTCTGACTGGGTTAGTAATTTTGGGACTCACTTCTTTCCTTTTCTTTTTTGGAGATGGAGTCTTGGAGTCTTGCTCTGTCGGCCAGCCAGGATGGAGTGCAGTGGTGCGATCTTGGCTCACTGCAACCGCCACCTCCCAAGTTCAAGCAGTTCTCCTACTTCAGCCTCCCAAGTAACTGGGACTGCAGGCACTTGCTGCCATGCCTGGCTAATTTTATGTATGTTAGTAGAGATGGGGTTTCACCATGTTGCCTAGGCTGGTCTTGAACTCCTGAGCTCAGGCAATCTGCCTGCCTCGGCCTCCGAAAGTACTGGGATTACAGGCCTGAGCCGCCGCGACTGGCCAGGACTCACTTCTATGATGACGAATTCAGGCAGAACCCTTTGAGTGTTTACTTCCCTGTCTATATTATATGACTTCTTTCAATAACTGGCTTTATTAAGATATCACTTATATACTGGGCAATCTGCCCATGTAAAGTGCACAATTAAATGGCTTTTAGTATATGTTCATAGAGTTATCACACAATCCATTTTAGAACGTTTTTATTTTCCCAAGGAGGAACTCTGCATCCCTTTGTCATTATCCCATCAGCCCTTGGCAAACAGTAATCTACTTTCTATCTGTAAAGACCTGCCACTTCTGGGCATATCACAAAAGTAAAATCATAGAACGTATGGTCTTTTGGAACGAGTTTCCTTCAGTTAGCATACTGTTTCCAGGGTTCATTCATGCTGAAGCATATATCAGTGGTTCATTTATTCTTCTTGACAAATGATATCCAACAAAATGTATACCACATTTTATTTTATTCATACATCGGTTGGTGGACATTTGGGTTGTTTCCACTTTTTGGATATTATGAATAATGCTGCTTTGAACATTCATGTACAAGCTTTTATGCAGGCATATGTTTTTATTTATCTTCAGTATACGCCTACAAATGGAATTACTGGGGTATATGGTAACCATTTGAGGAACGGCCAGTCTGTTCTCCAAAGTGACTGTACCAATTTACAATCTCATCAGTAGTGTATGAGAGTTACAATTCCTTCATATCTTTTTCTTTCTTTCTTTTCTTTCTTTTTTTTTTCGAGACAGAGTCCCGCTCTGTTGCCCAGGCTGGAGTGCAGAGGCTGCGATCTCGGCTCACTGCAAGCTCTGCCTCCCAGGTTCACGCTGTTCTCCTGCCTCAGCCTCCCAGGTAGCTGGGACTACAGGCACCCACCACCACGCCTGGATAAGTTTTTAGTAGAGACGGGGTTTCACCGTGTTAGCCAGGATGGTCTCGATCTCCTGACCTTGTGATCCACCCACCTCGACCTCCTAAAGTGCTGGGATTACAGGCCTGAGCCACCGCGCCCGGCCCCTTCATGTCTTTTTCGATGCTTGTTATCACCTGTATTTTTGAGTCTAGCTTTTCTGTTGGATGTGAAGTGCTATCTCATGTGGTTTAGATTTGCATTTTCCTGGTGGCTAATGATGTTGAACATCTTTTTGTGTGCTTATTGCTCCATTTGTATATGTTGGAGAAATGTCTATTCTAATCCTTTGTCCACTTTTCAGTTGTGTTATTTGTGTTTTTATTGTTGAGTTGATGGGATAATTTGCAAATATTTTCTCCCATTCTGTGCTTGTATTTTAACTTCCTTAATGTTGTCCTTTGAAATACAGAAATTTTAATTTTAGTGAAGTCCAATTTATCTACTTTTGGTTTTGTTTCTTGTGCTTTTGGTGTCATCCTTAAGAAAATGTTGCTTAATCCAAGGTTATGAGGATTTAAGTCTATGTGTTCTAAGAATTCCATAGTTTTAGCTCTTGTGTTTAGGTCTGTAAATCTTTTTTTTTTTTTTTTTTGAGACGGAGTCTCGCTCTGTCGCCCAAGCTGGAGTGCAGTGGCCGGATCTCAGCTCACTGCAAGCTCCGCCGCCCGAGTTTACACCATTCTCCTGCCTCAGCCTCCCGAGTAGCTGGGACTACAGGCGCCTGCCACCTCGCCCGGCTAGTTTTTTTGTATTTTTTAGTAGAGACGGGGTTTCACCGTGTTAGCCAGGATGGTCTTGATCTCCTGACCTCGTGATCCGCCCGTCTCGGCCTCCCAAAGTGCTGGGATTACAGGCTTTAATTCATTTTTATTTGTCTTTCAGCTTTGCATGTGGCATGAGGTAGGGGTTCAGTTTAATTCTTTTGCATGTAGACATCCAGTTGTCCCAGCACCATTTGTTGAAAAGATTATTATTGGCCAGGTGTGGTGGCTCACGCCTGTAATCCCAGCACTTTGGGAGGCCAAGGCAGGTGGATCACAAGGTCAAGAGATCAAGATCATCCTGGCCAATGTGATGAAACCCCGTCTCTACTAAAAATACAAAAAATTAGCCATGTGTCATGGCGTGCGCCTATAGTTCCAACTACTTGGGAGTCTGAGGCAGAAGAATCGCTTGAACCTGGGAAGCAGAGGTTGCAGTGAGCTGAGATCGCACCACTGCATTTCAGCCTGGCAACAGAGCAAGACTCTGTCTCAAAAAAAAAAAAAAAAAAAAATATATATATATATATATATATATATATATATAATGTATATATGTGTGTGTGTGTGTGTGTGTGTGTATAATTGTTATTCCCCACACCCAGTTGAAAAGATTATTTTCTCCCCCCTGTTGAATGGTTTTGGGATCGTTAATGAAAATCAGTTGAATATATAGATACAGAGGTTCGTTTCTAGATTTTTAATTCTATTCCACTGATCTATATATCTATCCTTATGCCAATACTACTCTGTCTTGATTATTGTTAACTTCACATTAAGTTATGAAATTGGGAATTTTAAGTGCTACAGATTTGTTCTTCTTTTTCAAAATTTTTTCTTTTTTGCTATTTTGGGTCCATGAGTTTCTATATGAATTTTAGAATCAGCTTGTCAACTTTTGCAATTAAGTCAGCTGGGATTTTGACAGGAATTACTTTAATTTTGTAGATCACTTTGGGTAATATTGCCATGTTAACATTATTAAGTCTTTGAATACATGAACATGGGATATGTTTTTGCATATATTTAGAGCTTCTTTAATTTCTTTCAGCAATGTTTTATGGTATTTAGAGCATAAGTTATGCACTTCTTTTGTCAAATTTACTCCTAGGTATTTTATTGCTTTTAATTATCTCATAAATGAATTTGTTTTTCTAATTTATTATTATTATTTTTTGAGACAGAGTCTTACTCTGTTGCCCAAGGTGGAGTGCAGTGGTGCAATCTCTCACTCCAACCTGTGCCTCCCATGTTCAAGTGATTCTTGTGCCTCAGCCTTCCGAGTAGCTGGGACTACAGGCATGCACTACCATGCCCAGTTGATTTTTGTACTTTTAGTAGAGACAGGGTTTCACCATGTTGGCCAGGCTGATCTCGAACTCCTGACCTCAAGTGATCTGCCCACCTCAGCCTCCCAAAGTGCTAGGATTACAGGCATGAGCCACTGTGCCCAGCCTGTTTTTCTAATTTCATTTTTTTGATTTGCGCTGCTAATGTATAGAAATACAACTGATTTTTTGATATTGATCTTGTATCTTGAAACTTGGCTGAACTCATTTATTAGTTCTAATATTAATTTTTTTCTTAGACCCCTTAGGATTTTCTATAGACAGGATTAGATAATCTGCAAATAGTGATGGTTTTATTTTTCCCTTTACAATTTTCATGGCTTTTGTTTCATTTTCTTGCCTAATTTCACTGGCTAGAACTTCCGGTACAATAGTGAGTAGAGGTGGCAAGAACAGACATCTTGATCGTAGGGAAAAGTAAGCAGTCTGTCTACTAAGTATGATATTAGCTGTAAATTTTTTACAGATGCTTTTTATCAGACTTAGGAACTTCTATTGCTAGTTTTCAAAAGTGGTTTTTTAAATTATGAAAGAGTATTAAACTTTGCCAAGTGCTTTTTTGCATCTAGTAAGATTGTTGTGTGTTTTTTCCTTTATTGTAATGGTGTGGTGTATTAAAATAATCTATTGTTAGATATTAAGCCAACCTTCCATCCCTGGGATAAATCCCACTTGATTATGGTGTAAAATCCTTTTTACACGTTGCTAGATTCAATTTGGTAGTAATTTGTTCAGGATTTTTGCATCTGTACTCAGAAGAGATCCTGGTCTATGGTTTTCTTGTGATATCTTTGTTTTTGGTATTGGGCTATTATCAGGCTCATAGGAAGAGTTGGAAAGTGTTACCTTCTCTTCTACTTTTTGGAAGATTTTGTGAAAGATCAGTATAATTCTTCAGTAAACGTTTGGTAGAATTCCTCAGTGCTGCACTTTTCTTTGTGGGAATTTCTTTTCTTTTCCTTTTTTTTTTTTTTTTTTTTTGAGACAGGCCCTCACTCTGTTGCCCAGACTGGAGTGCAGTCTCACTGCAGCCTTGACCTCCTGGGCTCAAGCGACCTTCCCACCTCCATCTCCCAGAGTAGCTGGGCCTGCAGGCACACACCCCTGAACCTGGCTAGTTTTGTTGTTGTTGTTGTTTCGTATTTGTAGAGATGGGGTTTCACCATGTTGCCCAGGCTAGTCTCAAATTTCTGAGCTCAAACTATCCACCCACCTCAGCCTCCCAAAGTGCTGGGAGTACAAGCTTATACCATTGCACCTGGCCTAGATTTTTTTCTTTTATTACTAATTCAATCTCTTTTCTGTGACTATTTATATCTTCTGTGTTTTCCTAGAATCAGTTTTGGAGTTTATGTCTTTCTAAGAATTTGTCCATTTCATCTAAGTTACCTAATTTGTTGGCATACAGATGTCCATAGTATTCCCTCACAATTCTTTTTTATTTCTGTAAGTTGGTGGCAATGGCCTCTCATTAATTTCTGATTTTAGTAATTTGACTCATCTGTCTTTTTTGTCAGTCAGCCTAGGTAAAGGTTGGCCGACTTTGTTGATCTTTTAGAAGAATCAACTTTTGGCTGGGCACAGTAACAGTGGCTCACACCTGTAATCACAGCACTTTGGGAGGCCAAGGCAGGCGGACTGCCTGAGGTCAGGAGTTCGTGACCAGCCTGGCCAACATGGTGAAACCCTGTCTCTACTAAAAATACAAAAATTAGCTGGGCGTGGTGGCACACACCTGTAATCCCAGCTCTTCGGGAGGTTGAGGCAGGAGAATCGCTTAAACCCAGGAGGTGGAGGGTGCAGTGAGCCAAGATTGTGCCATTGCACTCCAGCCTGGGCGACAAGAATGAGACTTCTCTCAAAAAAAAAAAAAAAAAAAAAAAAAAGGAAAAGCAAACAAAAACAACAACAACAACAAAAACCAACTTTCGATTTTGTTGATTTTCTCCATTATTTTTCCAATTGCTATTTCATTAAATTCCTCTCTAATTCTTCTGATTTCCTTTCTTATGCTTGCTTTGGGTTTAGCTTGCTGTTCTTTCATAGTGTCTTACTGTGGAAGGTTAAGTTGCTGATTTGAGATCTTTTTTCTTTGTTATCATAAGTATTTACAATTATAAATTTATCTGTGAGTACTGCTCTAGCTGCCTCCCATAAGTCTGTGTCTGACTCTTTATTTTTAGTTTATACAGCCAGCATTTGACTTATTTTTTATTGCGATGAAATATATATAACATAAAATTTACCATTTTAATTGTTACGTATGACTCTTGCATAAATGCTTCAATCCCAAACTTTCTGCAGAATTTTTAGAACAAGAAACAGAGAGACAAACCCACAGATAACTGTGATAAGTATGGAAAATGACAATTTTGTGTAACAGAGAGACTTTCAGATTGAGTCAAGACTGGGCCAGTTTTTTTCTGGACAGCATTAGTCTCCATGACCCAACATGCATTTGAATGAGAATTACAGACTATAAATAGAATAGGCAGAAATTTAGAGAGCTGTGGGACTCTGCAGATGCTCAGTAGCTTATTCACTCCTCCACGACAAAGATTTCTTTCAAAAGAGAGTTAACAGATAAGTTACAAATCAAGGTTGAAAACTCAACAAATCACTTTAGTATCCCAGCAAAGTCTCACACTCTGAGTCATGCATTGGAAACTGCTGACCGGTACTCAGGTTATAACTCCGCAAACAAGAAAGGCGTTATTGCTGTTGAGTGACTCACCACGAAAAGCAGCAGAGCCCCTGACCGTGGGCTCAGCCCTTTGAGCTGAGGGCTCACACTCCTCAGATTGAGCTGTCCACTGCTGCAGACAAGGGGAATCGACAAGGTATCTTAGTGGAATCTCCAGAATTGTTAAACGAAAGGCAATGAGTGCCACGGTGATGGAAAAATAGAACACTGGATTTATTTACTTGCTAGGCAACAGCCATGCCCAGCTAATTTTTAAACTTTTTGTAGAGATGGGGTCTTGCTATGTTACCTAGGCTCGTCTCAATCTCCTGGCCTAAAGTGATCCTCCTGCTTCAGCCTCCTAAAGTGCTGGGATTACAGGTGTGAGCCACCGTGCCCAGCCCTTAGCTGTTTATTAATTGCATAGAAATCCTTTCTATTCTCACTAAAATTTTTTAAAACACTGTTTTTTAGTGAGCACAATGTGACCGAATAAGCTTCATTATGTTCTCAAACCTTGGTTCAGCACTCTGAGATGCAGAAGGTAAAACGATGGTTCTCAGCTGGCAGGATTTTGTCTGCCACCACTCTGGGGACATTTGGCAATGTCTGGAGATGGTTTTGGTTATGACTTGCAGGGACTATGCCCTTGGAATCCTGTGGGTGGAGGCCAAGGATGTTCAGGATAAACTCCCACCACAAAGGATCACTGGGCTGGAAGCATCAGCGGTGCTGAGGTGGAGAAGCCCTTAGCTGGAAGAGCTGGCTCTGCAGCAGGCGGGCTGCCTGGCCCATAGCCACTGTTTTTTTGCTGGCAGAGCCTCGCCGTAGAAACTGACAAGGCCAGATTCCCTTTTGATTTCCCTTTCCCCTTCCTTCCTCACAGAAAGGACTCAGCCAATTCTGATCAGCAGGCAGCAGCCATTACCCTCCGAAGGTCAGCGCAGTTAGGTGTGGTGACAGACACACTTGGAGGTGCCACAGCCTCCTGCGTGTCCTTGTACTCCTTGTCCATTTGGTCGTCTTCACTGTGGGGCATCTTCCTGGCCAACGATAGCTCCAGACCATCTTCAGGTGCTTGGCTGAAAACCCACAGAAGAAGTAGCTTGCTGTAGACGTCTCCTCTGCCTTCAGGGACCAGTTTTGGCAACACGACAAGCTTGATTTCTCAGACCGGCTAATTGGTGACTCCTCCGCTCTGCCAACTTCCCTCTGATACCTTCGCTTCTCTAGCTCCTCCCGCAACTGGCAAGGTCTCGTTCCTGTAATAGATCTCTCATCGCATGACCCATTCTGGTTCTGCCCACCTGACGAACCCTGGAGGGTGCCCCTGAGTATTACCATCTGCTGCAGTGGGCAATGTTCTCTGTCCCTTGAGGTTATGAAATTTCTGTCTTATTCCACTTCAGAGAAGTAGAGTGTGTTCTAGCCCAGGAAGGACACTCACTCTGATTTTGGCAGGTTCTAAATCTGTCATAACCTCACACATCCAGTTATTCATGGACAAGGGAACATGAGCTCAATCTGACTTTATGTTCTGCTTTTGGAGAGAAAGTGGGTGACCTGATGTGTTTCTGAGAAACGAGTCTAGGGAGGTGTGTGCCCCACTCTCTGCTCGCTGCAGATGTCCCCATTGCAAGCACATTTGTACCCCAGTGCTTGTCTTCACCTTTATGACGTCCTCCCAGGTGAGAAATCACCCAAGTGGTCATGGCCACCTCCCACTATTTCAGTGTTCGGGGTTTTGGAAATGATTTACTGACATTGTATCAGAGCATAGTAACATTTAATCAGGGGCTGGCTTTCTCAAGGACAAATATTTTCTGCCATCAGTTCCTAAGCAGAAGAGGCCAACAGCATCTGAGGATCCCTTTGTCTGGGTTTCTGGCAGTTACCTCCCTTCCCAGGGTGAACAGCGACTCCGTTGCGCAAGGATTGACTTATCTTCCTGCCCTGTGTTTCTGACATTGTGAACAAAGTTTCTGGGGAAGTAAACTTTATGTTTAAACCATGTTTATGTTAAGCTTTATCTGTTCGAAAATCAAGTATATATAGCTGATCATAAAATAATGACTTATTATAGAAAATGTGAACAAATATAGAAATGTTTTCAGTGGAACATAAGTCACTCTAGATCTCTCAACCCAGAAATACTGCTGTCACTATCTTGAGCATTTCAGTCTCATCTCTGGAATATATTTATATATATTCATGTCTTACAAAATTAGGGTCAAATTATATCTACTGAGGAGGCAGCAAACTTTAAAAATAAAATAACCCCTGACTCACAGACTGAGGGAATAATATACTTTGAAGAAGTGAGAGAAAAAAAAATTATGTTGGTGTCAGGGTTGTTTTTCAGATAATTCTGAAGATGGTGGCGGGAGCATCCTATCAGCGTCTTGCTTCTCTAAAGTCCTGGATGTGGTAACGGATTATTGGCACAATAATGCTGTGTAACAGACAACTTCACAGTTTCAGTGTCTTGTAGCACTTCACACAAGGCTGTGCAGGCCACTGGGCTCAGCTGCACTGGGCTCTAAGCGGCAGGGTGGCCTCCGACGTGCCCCACAGGCTCCTTCTCCTTTGATCAGCAGCACCTGGATGTGTTCTCATGGTGAAGGGCCAGAGCCCAGGAGCGGAGCCAACTGTACGCACAAGCATATTGCAGGCCTTTGCCCACACCTCACTGCTAACGCTCCATTGGCCAAAGCAACAGTCACGGCGTGAGGAAACGCCCCTCGTCTACAGCAGGCACGAGGGGAGGAGAAAACCATCCCGATGGCCACACAGGATGAGATTGCTTTTCCATCCCCGTGAAGAGCTACGGCTTTGGCAAGAGTTGCAGGAGCTGGTTTGGGCTTGGAATGAGCTGCAAAGAGGGCTTGCTTTAGCACCAGGCAGTTTCTCTTTCTTTCTGTCCTTGAAGACAGAACCAGCTCCTCTTTTTCTGTGTCTGTATCTCTGGCTCCTGCACAGGGGGTTTGGCTCGCCGTGAGGACACATTTGGTGTCAAATAGATTTATGTTCTAGAGACCTTTTTCTTCCAGGGCAGCCTTACCTCATCAGAATGCGGAAGGGACCTGGCTCAAGAGGTCCCAGTATCGACGACAGCAGCCAATATTTTAGACAAATCTTTTCCTTGCCTCAGCAGTGGCGGCTCCATCCTGATTTTATAAGACAGGAGCAGGTCTGCAATTAATGCCCATAAATCACAGGTGGCTGGAGCAGATGCCTCAGTTTCGATTCCTGGATAGGCTGTGGTCTCACATCATCAACAGCACATGGCCCGGGCTCAAATGACCAGTCTCAGATGACCCGAACTCACAGGGAGAGGCCTGCGTGGGGTCTGCTTCCATGGACGCCCTAGGTGTGCTGTGGCTGCGCCTTGGGGAGCCTTCTCTCTCACTATTCCTTGGCAGGAGAATGGGTTGTCATGGCCCAGTCCTGTCACACTTCCAAGCTCCTCTGTGTCCTCTGTGTCCCCTGTCCCATGCACGGGATGCACATCCTGCCCTACAGTGCAGGACTCCTGAGCACACTATGGACGAGGCTGGGTGACTCAGGCTCACGGGAGCCCCAGCATGGCCCCTGTGATATTGTGAACCCCATTTCCCGGCACATGACTCCTGAAATCCTTAGCAACTCCACAGTGATGTCTTTTGTACAGGAATGAATTACCTGCTGGCTGGCAGCCCCTAGGGAGGGTGGAGCAGCTTACCAGAAACATCTAGGCAGGATTAGAGGTCAGGACTTTCAACTACACCCCCCAGCCTGGAGGTTGCCAGTGGTTTAATCAGTCGTGAAGCTTCCATAAAAACCCCGAAGAACTGGATGCCAGAAGCTCTTGGATGGCTGAACATGGGTTGCTTCTTGGAGGGCGGTCCCTGGGGAGGGCATCGAAGCTTCGTGCTCCCTCTCCCGTACCTCACCCTCTGCATCTCTTCATTTGTGTCCTTTGTGATCAACCACTAAAGGTAAGTGTTTACCAGAGCTATGAGAGCTACTCCAGCAAATTCACCAAACCAAAAGGAGCCATGGGGACCCCAACTTGAAGCCAGCCAGTCAGGAGTTCCGGAGGCCCCGCGCTTGTTCCTGGTATCCAGCGGGGCTGGGGAGGGGGGTAGTCTTGGGCACGGAGGCCTCACCCTCGGATCTGATGCTACCTCCAGGTGGACAGTATCAGAACTGAAGTTGGGGACACCCAGCTGGTGTCCGCTGCAGAACCGATTGCTTGTGTATTGTTGGGGAGAAATCCCCACACATTCGGCCATAGAAGTCTTCTGTGTTGATTGTTGTAGGGTGAGAGAATAGAAAAAGCATTTTGGGCTTGTATGGGAGCTTTTTTCTATTTTTACAGCCCCAAACAGGAGTGGGGGTTGTAGGGAAGAGGTGGGCGGAGCCTGCTGCAAGTTGCAGGGCTGTGTCCCAGCAGTGCTGGGAGGGGATTGTGTGCACTTGTCCTGGGAGGGGGTCCTGGCACAGGAGCGAGCACCAAAGGGTGACAATTCTTACCCTTTACCCCACAGGGCAGGGATGCTCTAAGTTTGGCAAACCAGCTAATCCTCCTGCACACTGAACTTTAGGGTCTCCGCCACCCTCCCCTACAGCAGGCAGTTGGCATCTGGTGCACATGAAGGGGCATCTGAAGACCCCATCTCTGGAGCATCCTCAGCCACCGCACCAGAGGTGCCAGGTGTGGCCAGCTTGGTGTGGCTGCCAGTGGAAAGTCACAGCCCCACCACTGGCAGAACCCAGGTAAGACCCGGAGCAGTGAGCCCCTCATGAAACCCCCACCCCATTTTCTTTTTTTTTGAGATGAAGTCTCCACCCAGGCTGGAGTGCAGAGGCACGATCTCAACTCACTGCAAACTCCGCCTCCCGGGTTCAAGCGAGTCTCTTGCCTCAGCCTCCCGAGTAGCTGGGATTACAGGCATCCGTCATCAAGCCCAGCTAATTTTTGTATTTTTAGTAGAGATGGAGTTTCACCATTTTGGCCAGGCTGGTGTTGAACTTCTGAGCTCAGGTGATCCTCCCACGTCGGCCTCCCAAAGTACTGGGATTACAGGCGTGAGCCACCGCGCCCAACCCCTCACCCCATTTAACAAAACTTATGTGTGTGGACACTAAAATAGTTTCCTTCTGACATTTCTGATTGCAAAATTGTGCACAAACTGAAGCTGATCTTTTCCCTCCCCACCCTTCTCTTTTTGTCCCTGCTTTCCTGGTTCAATTGGGCCTTTCTAAAAACACTGAAGATTCCACTCCATGTCATACCAACGACATTTCAATGTCCCCCCAACATCAAATGCAATTTTATATTCCTATAAGTTAAATTATGATGGATTATTTGACATAAAATACACCTTATAGATCTATGAATGTTGATGTTGATTTTGTTTTCATTCGAAAGTTGGCATCAATACATCCTCCAACCCCTCCCTTTCTCTCAAGCCTCGGGGACCTTGGAAAGCTGGCACATGTGCTTATTCAGCCTTTTGGGCAATTCAGTGGGACCTGAAACATGCTGTCATCCTGCCCTAGAGAAGGCTGACAGTTGGCGGTTCCAGTCTCTGCACTTCCACAGAATCCTGGGGCACCCTGAAGGCAGTTTTCTGAAGAACTTACTCCCACGGGAGTTTGGAGTGGAAATGGTCCTCCAACTAAAAGTTTACTCATTCTGCAATCACAGTTCATTCATGCTGGGTGCAGTCCTAATGCCAACGTTTGTTTCCTTCATGACGTCGCACCTGAATCAGGGTCAGGCCAGACCTCTGAAGCCTCATCCTCATGCAACTTGTCTCACGATGGAGAGTGGCCGGTCTCTCTGCAGTACTGTCCAAAATCACCTGTACCCCCTGCAAGACTAGGCTTCTGGGAAGAAACCAGGTGGGAAACCTGGCATAAAACCAACAAGTAGAGGCAGCAGAGGGAGGATCCAGCCATGGGCTGAGACTTGCCGGGCACCTTTGCAGCTTGCTCTTGGGACCTGCCCAGGCTGGAGTGCAGTGGTGGGATCTCAGCTCACTGCATCCTCTGCCTCCTGGGTTCAAGCAATTCTCCCTGCCTCAGCCTCCCAAGTAGCTGGGATTATAGGTGCCTGCCACCATGCCTAGCTAATTTTTGCATTTTTTGTAGAGACGGGATTTTGCCATGTTGGCCAGGCTGATCTTGAACTCCTGACCTCAGGTGATCCACCTGCCTCGGCTTCCCAAAGTGCTGGGATTACAGGCGTGAACCACCATGCCTGGCCTCTGTTAACCTGATTCTTTATCATTTTAGTAAACAGGTTATAAGAAATTTCTGTATTTGAAAATGAAAGAAACATTGATTGACTCCAATATTCTGAGGAAAAAACTCCAGGAGTTTCTAGTTACAATGTAAAAGACAAAAACATCTAGCATAGAAAGGAGCCGGCTTTCTACTCCTAGACAAGTCGATTCACTTCCCTCTGCTCCTTTCTGTTAAGTGAAACTAAAAACCCTGGAAATAATTCAATGGACAATCATAAGGACCCTTGGGAAAGTAAAAAAGAGGCAGGCAGCCTGGCTGGAGAACTCAGGACTTGAGGACTGAGGTGGTGGCGAATCTCTGGGTTTTGTTTTTATCTTTGCTGTATTCTGGACTGGGTGCTGGAGGAGCCTGCAACCCAGACCCACCATAAGGCACAGATGGAAAATAAAACTTGAAGAAACGCCTTATTTCTCTAGCAGAGACAGGGAAATGGGCAGCCCACAGGACAGAAATCTTTTTTGGTAATACCCACTTTACCTTCAGCTAAGTGAACACCACAGCAACTCCAGCACTGCAGTGAAGTCTCAAAGAGAGTCTAGACTCCCATGTCCCGCCCAGCAGCAGCAGGCAGCCTGGGCTGGTGCCATCGGCAGAGGCCAGGTAGGGGGTGTGGACTCCCACTCCCACCCACCAGGGCCAGGGGACTGTTGGCAGCAAGTTCCTTCCCTACTGGCATGGTGTCCGCAGAGATGGAGTGGGGAGTCTGGACTTCTGTCCCCACCCCCAGCTAGACATGGGGCAGAGGATCTCAGATAGGAAAAAACTGGAGAAAATGATTCTTTAAGCCTGCATAGAAGGTCTGGAGCAGACAGCTGATCAAGCCAAAGGTAAAACTGACCGATTCAACACGTCAAAAGATTAGAACTGGACCAGTACGAAAGTTTCACACATGCAAATGTGCATACACATTGCAGAGTGCCCCCCAAGTAGCACACTAACAAACTCGACTACAATAGCATTACAGCGGCTCTGAAAACTCGTCATTGGAACCACAGCCTAAAGCACTTGCATCCTAAATCTAAATGGGGAGACTGCCTGCTAAAATGGAAGCTTTAAAGAAGACAGACTCTGAGTCTTCTAACATAGTACCCGAAATATCCAAGATACAATCAAAGACCACTTGTCATGCCAAGAACCCAGAAAATAACAACTTGAATGACAACAGACAACAAACAAAAGCACACATAAAGATGATTCAGCGGTTGAAATTTGCTGATGAAGATTTCAAAGCAGTCATCACAAAAAGTTTCAACAAGCAATTATAAATACTCCTGAAACAAGTAAAAATAGAAAGTCTCGGCAAAGAAATAGAAGATGCAAAAAAAGAACTAAATGAAAATTATAGAAACTAAAAATACAGGAACTGAAATAAACAATTTGCTGAATGAGCTCCGTACTAGCTTAGAGATGATAGAGAATAAAATTAGTGAATGTGAGAAGAGAGAAATAAAATTTAATCTAAATAATACAAAGAGGGCCGGCTCTGTGGCTTACGCCTGTAATCCCAGCATTTTGAGAGGCCGAGGCGGGGGATCACCTGAAGTCAGGAGTTCGAGATCAGCCTGGCCAACATGGTGAAACCCTGTTCTCTACTAAAAATACAAAAATTATCCGAGCATGGTGGCGGGCACCTGTAATCTCAACTACTCGGGAGGCTGAGGCAGGAGAACCACTTGAACCCGGGAGGTGGAGGTTGCAGTGAGCCGAGATCATGTCACCGCACTCCAGCCTGGATGACAGAGCAAGACTGTGTCTCAAAAAATAAGTAAATAAATAAATAGAGAAAGTAGCCTGGGAAAAAAATGAACAAAGTCTCATAACCTGCAGGACAATGACAAAAGAACTAGCCTTTATGTCATCGGAGTTCCAGGGTGGGAGAAAATTTGTGAAGCTGAAAAGGTGCTGAAGAAATAATGGCTGAAAATTCCCCAACGTTGGTGAAAGGCATAAACTTATAGATTCAAAAAGCTAAGTGAACCTCAAACAGAATGAAACCAAAAGAATCCACATCAAGGTACATTATAATAAAACTTCTGAAAACTAAAGACAAAAATCCCCAAGAAACACACAATTGAAAGCAGCTAGAAAGGAACAATGAATTAGTTACAGGGGATCAATGATTTGAATGACAGAGGATTCATCCTCTGAAACCATGGAGACTAGGAGGAAGTAGCCCAGCATTTTTCAAGTGCTGAAAAATAAAGAATTGTAAACCCTGCGTCCTATAACTAGTGAAAGTACCATTTACTTCTGAAGGATAAAGACATTCACAGACAAAGGAATAGAATTTGTTGCCATCAGATTTGCTCTTTTTAAAATTTTTATTTATTTATTTTAATTTTTGAGACAGGGTCTCACTGTGTCACCCCGGCTGGAGTGCAGTGGCATGCCCTCGACTCACTGCAACCTCTCCCTCCTGGGTTCAAGAATTCTGCTGCCTCAGCCTCCAGAGTAGCTGGGATCACGGGTGTGCCCCACCATGCCCCGCTAATTTGTGTATTTTTAGTAGAGGTGGGGTTTCACCATGTTGGTCAGGCTGGTCTCAAATTCCTGGCCTCAAGTGATCCATCTGTCTTGGTCTCCCAAAGTGCTGGGATTACAGGCATGAGCCACCACACCCAGCCAAATCTACTCTTAAAGAACAGCTAAAGAAACAGAATGGAAATGGTAGCAGATGGAGATGACAGAAAGAGGAAAGGAGCTACAGAATGAAAGAAAAAAACAATAGAATAAGTAAAGAGAAGGGCAAACATAATAGGCTATCCTTCTCCTTATAAAATTATATTTGATGGTTAAAACAAACGTTATAATGCCATCTGATATGGTACTCAGTTATATAGAAGAAGTACTTAAAACAATGATATTTAAAAATTGGAGAGCGCAAAGGAAAATAAAAGGAAGTAAAGTTTCTACACTTCACTGTGGTAAATGTCAATACCAGTAGACTGTGACATGCTTCATATGTATTTTGTATACCTAGAGCAACCACTAAGAAAATTATTCAAAGGAATAAACTAAAAAACATTATGAACAAATCAAAATGAAATGCTAAATAACATCCAGGTAATCCACAAGAAATCAAGAAAAGGTATGCAGAGGAACAAGAACTGGAGAAAACATACAGAAGATCAATAATAAAATGGAAGACTTAAGCCCTAATCTATTAATAATTATTTTTAATGTAAATGGTCTCTATAAAATACAATTAGTGACCAACTGAAAAACAGAGATTGGAAGAATGGATTAAAAAATGACCCATTTATGTGAAGCCCATAAGAAACTCACTATAATGAAATAAGTAGATTGAATATAAAAGAATGGAAAAGATATGCCATGCCAACTGGAGTGGCTTCGTAACAGATATAGTAGACTTCCAAGAGAAAATTACCAGGGACATTATATAATGATAAAAGATGCAACCTGGCCGGGAACAGTGGCTTACACATGTAATCACAGCACTTTGGGAGGCTGAGGCGGGTAGATCACTTGAGGTCAGGAGTTCGAGACCAGCATGGCCAACATGGTGAAACCCTGTCTCTACTAAAATTACAAAAATTAGCTGGGTGTGTTGGCGCCCACTTGTAATCTCAGCTACTCGGGTGGCTGAGGCAGGAGAATCACTTGAACCCAGGAGATGGAGGTTGCAGTGAGCTGAGATGGTGCCACGGCACTCTAGCCTGGGGGAGAGTGAGGATCTGTCTTAAATAAATAAATAAAAGATGCAACCCTCCAAAAACACACAGTGACCTTAAATGTGCATGTACCAAACATCAAAGGACAGAACATCGAAATGCATGAAGTAAAAACAGAACTGAGAAAAGAACTAGACAAATCCCCAATTATGGTTGGGTACTTGAATGCCCCTCTGTCAGCAACTGATAGAAATATTAGATAGAAAATCAGCAAAGATACAAATGAACTAAACATCACCATCAACCAACATGATCTAATGAACATTGATAGAATATTCTAAATGACAACGGCATAATATACATGCTTTTCAAGCACCATGGAACATTTAAGATAGACGAAAACCTGGATCATAAAACAAACCTTCACAAATTTAAAGAGTAAAGTCACATAGAATAATTTCCTGAATATGTAAAGAACTCCTACAACTCAACAACAATAGTAACAACCACAAGCAGCTCAATTGAAAAATGGGCAAAGGACATGAATAGACATTTCTCCCAAGGAGCTGTACAAATGGCCAATAAACACATCAAAGATGTTAAACATTATTACTAGAGAAATGCAAGTCAAAATGTGGTATTACTTCATACCCATTAGGATGACTATTACCCTCCCAAATTGAAAATGACAAGTGTTGGTGAGGATGTGAAGAAATTTAACCCTTGTGCACTGCTGGTGGGGATGTAAAATGATGCAGTCACTGTGGAAAACTGTTTGAGTTTTGCAAAAAGTTAAACTTAGAATTACCTTACAATACAGTCATTTAACTTCTGGGTATATGCTTACACGGAATTGAAAGCAGAGAATAAATAGAGAGTTGTTCATTGCTGTTCACAGCAGCATTATTCACAATAAGTGAAAAGAGCCCAAGAGGCCACCAATGGATGGATGAATAAACAAAAGGTGGCACATACATACGATGAACTGAATTATTACTCAGTCTTCAAAAGGAAGGAAACTCTGACATAAGCTACAACATGTGATGAACCTTGAAAACATTGTGCTAAGTGAAATAAGCCAGACTCAAAGAGGCAAATTGTATGATTTCACTTGTATGAAGCACCCAGGACTGGCAAAGATATAGACAGAGAGTAGAATAGAGGTTACCAGGAACTAGCAAAAGGGGGAATAAGGACTTACTATTTAATGGATACAGTTTCGGTTTGGGATAATGAAAAAATTCTGGAGATGGATAGTGGTAATGGTAACACATGACTTTTTATTTATTAATTTTGAGACAGTGTCTCCCTCTGTTGCCCAAGCTGGAGTGCAGTGGTGCCATCTCGGCTCACTGCAAGCTCGGCCTCCCAGGTTCACGCCATTCTCCTGCCTCAGCCTCCCGAGTAGCCGGGACTACAGGCACCTGCCACCACGCCCGGCTAATTTTTTGTGTATTTTTAGTAGAGACAGGGTTTCACTGTGTTAGCCAGGATGGTCTTGATCTCCTGACCTTGTGATCCACCTGCCTCGGCCTCCCAAAGTGCTGGGATTACAGGCGTGAGCCACCGCGCCCAGCCTAACATGACATTTTGAATGCACTAATACCAATGAACTGTATACTTTAAAATGGTTTAAAAGGTCAGTTAAAAAAAAATAAAAGTACACATAGCTGCATGAAAACACATCATATCAAAATTTGTGAAATGCGGCTAAAGCAGTGCACAGAGGGAACTTTACAGCACCAAATGCTCATGTTAGAAAAGAAGAAAGATCCTAAGATCAAAAATTTAAGCACCCACCTCAGGAAACCAGAAAAAGAAGGAAAAAATAAACACAAAACAAGCAGGAAAAAAAAATAAATAACAAGAGAAGAGCAGAAATCAAAGAAACTGAAAATGTAGTAGTAGAGAAAATTAATGAAATAAAAAGCTGACTCTTTGAAAATATCAGTAAGGGCCGGGCGCAGTGACTCACACTTGTAATCCCAGCACTTTGGGAGGCCGAGGCGGGTGGATCACAAGGTCAGGAGGTGGAGACCATCCTGGCTAATATGGTGAAACCCCGTCTCTACTAAAAATAGAAAAATATTAGTTGGGCGTGGTGGCGGGTGCCTATAGTCCCAGCTACTCGGGAGGCTGAGCAGGAGAATGGTGTGAACCCGGGAGGCAGAGCTTGCAGTGAGCCAAGATTGCGCCACTGCACTCCAGCCTGGGCGACAGAGTGAGACTCCGTCAAAAAAAAAAAAGAAAAAAGAAAAGAAAATATCAGTAAAAATGACAAACTTATCACAAGACTGGCAACAATAAAGAGAGTGAAGACACAAAGTAACAGTATTAGAAATGAAAAAGGGAGTATCAGTATGGCACCTGCATTCACTAAAAGGATAATAGGAAGTACTACAGACATCTCTAAGCACTTAAATTTAACAACTTAGATAAAATGGACACATTCTTTGAAAATCACAAATTACCAAATTCAACTAATATGAAACAGATAATTTGAGTAGTCTTATAACTATTCAAAATTGAATTAATGAATTAAAAGCTTCTGAAAAAATTCCAGATCCTGATGGTTTCACTGGAGAGTCTACCAAATGTTTAAATAAGAACAAGCACTAATTGTACAAATACTATCCAGAAAACTGAAGAGGAAGGAACACTTCCTATCTATTTTATGAGACCAGTATTACCCTAATTCTAAAACAAAACCCACACAAAGATGAAAGAAAAGGAGAAAGATGAAAGAAAAGAAAAAGAAAAAAAGAAAGAAAAGAAAAAGAAAGAAAGAAAAAGAAGGAAGAGGAAGGAAGAGGAAGAAAGGAAAAGGAAGGAAGGAAAGAAAAGAAAGAAGAAAGAGAAAACTACAGACTATTATATTTCATGAAATTAGATACAGAAATCTTTTACAAAATATTGGCAGATCAAACCTAGCAATGTACTGAAAGAATAATACACCATAAGCAATGTATGCAGCTATGCAAGGCTGGTTCAACACTAAATCAATCAATCTAATCCACCATATCAACAGAAGAAAAATCATATGATCATAACAATTGATTTGGTCATGCTAAAATTGACGTGATCATTTTTAATATGGTTAAAGTTTGATATAATCAAAATTAATATGATCATTGACAAAATTCAACATCATTTTATGATAAAAACTCTCAGCAAACTAGGTATGAAGGGGAACCTCCTAAACTTGATTAAGGTCATCTACAGAACAACCTACAGTTGACATCATCTCAATGGTGAAAGCTCATTTTTTTCTTATAAGATATGGAACAAGATAAGGATTCTTCTTCTCAAGTTTTTAGTCAGTAAAATAAGGCAAGAAAAGAAAATAAAAAGCATACAGCTCAAAAAGGAAGAAATAAATCTGTCCATATTTTCAGATGACCTGATTATTTAAGCAAAATATGCTAAGTAAGATATTAGTCTATTCTTATGCTGCTAACAAAGACATACGCAAGACTGGGTAATTTATAAAGGAAAAAGGTTTAATGGACTCACAGTTCCACAGGGCTGGGAGGCCTCCCAATTGTGGCAGACGGCAAATGATGAGCGAAGTCACATCTTACATGGAGGCAGGCAAGACAGATTGTGCAGGGAACTCCCATTTATAAAACCATCAGATCTCATGAGACTTATTCACTAACACAAGAACAGTAAGGGAGAGTCTGCCCCCATGATTCAATTGTCTCCACTTGGCCCTGCCCTTGACATGTGGGGATTATTACAATTCAAGGTGAGATTTGGGTGGGTACGCAGCCAAACCATATCAGAAATCTAGAAAAGCTCCTAGAACTAAGTGGGTACAGCAAAGTCCAAGATACAAGATAAACACAGAAAAATCAAATGTATTTTTATGTACTAGCAACAACATGAAGAAACCAAATTTTAAAACAAAATATTTATAATTACTCAAAAAAGATAAATGTTTAGATACAAGTCTAATAAAACTTGTTCAGGTCTGCTGAAAACTGCAAACTGCTAATTAAAAAAATCAAAGAAGATGTAAACAAATGGAGACACGCCATGTTCATGGATAGACTCAACATAGTAAAAATGTCAACTCTCCCAAATTACTCAGTAGTTTTAAAGTAATTTATATCAAAATCCCATCAAGGCGTTTTGTATACATAGACAAGCATATTTTAAATTTTATATGGAAAGGGAAGGCACTAGATAGAATAACCAATCTTCCAAAAGATGAATGAAATGAGAGGAATTGCTTTTCTCAATATTAAGGCTTACTGTAGAGCTATGCATGATATTGGCAGAGAGACTGGAACAAAATAGAGAACCCAGAAATAGGTCCACACAAATATGCCCCAATGATTGTTTACAAATGTGCAAAAGCAATTTAAGGAAAGATAACTTTTCCAACAAATGATACAGGAGCAATTGAATACCTATGGGCAAAACCAAACCAAAACAAAACACCTCGACCTAAACCTCACACTTTACACAAAAATTAACTCAAAATGGATCACAGATTTAAATGTAAAGCATAAAACTGTAAAACTTTTAGAAGAAAACCTAGGAGAAAATCTTCTAGATCTAGGGTGAAGCAAGCGTTCTTAGACTTGGCACCCAAACCACAACACGTAAATGAAAAAACAATACATTAAACTTCGTCAAAATTAAAACTTTTTTTTTTTGAGCCATAGTTTCACTCTGTCACCTAAGCTTTAGTGCAGTGGTACAATCTTAGCTCAGTGAAACCTTCGCCTCCTGGGCTCAAGCAGTTCTCCTGCCTCAGCCTCCTGAATAGCTGGGATTACAGGCACACGCCACCATGCCTGGCTAGTTTATTTTTCTTTTTTTTTTTTTTTGTATTTTTAGTAGAGATAGGGTGTTGCCGTGTTGACCAGGCTGGTCTCGATCTCCTGACCTCAGGTAATCCACCTGCCTCGGCCTCCCAAAGTGCTGGATTATAGGCGTGAGCCACCATGTCTGGCCAAAATTAGCTTTTTGTGGCTTCAGAGACCCTGGTAAGAGGATGAAGAGACATGCTACAAATGGAGAGAAAAATATTTGCAAACCACATATCTGACAAAGGACTTGTATCTAGAATACGTAAAGAATACTTGAAACTCAACAGTAAAACAATGATAAAAACCAAACCAAAGAATCCAATTAGAAAATGCACAAAAGACATGAACTTTACGTTTCACTGAAGAGGAGATGCAGATGGCAAATAAGCACATGAAAATATACTCAACATCATTGCTATTAAGGAAATGCAAGTTTAAACTACAATGAGATAGTATTACATAGCTATTAGAATGGCTAAAATAGGGGCCAGGCCTGGTGGCTCACATCTATATTCTAAGTTTGGGAGGCCGAGGCGGGTTGATCATATAGGTCACGAGTTCGAGCCCAGCCTGGTCAACATGGCGAAACCCTGTCTCTACTAAAATGTAAAAAAATTAGCCAAGTGTGGTGCCACATGCCTGTAATTCCAGCTCCTTGGGAGGCTGAGGCAGGACAATCACTTGAACAAGGGAGGCGGAGGTTGCAGTGAGTGGAGATCGTGCCACTGTACTCCAGCCTGGGTACAGATCAAAAAATAAGAAAAAAAAATTTTTTTAAGTAGCTAAAATATAAAAATAGGCATAACATGAAATCTTGGCAAGGATATTGAGAAACTGGAATTCTCACACATAGCTAGTGGAAGTGAAAAAATGGTATAACCACTCTGGAAAATAAGTTTCTTCAAAAACTAGGTATGTACAACCAGGTGTGGCCGCTCATGCCTATAATCCCGGCACTTTGGGAGGCTGAGGTGGGTGGATCACTTGAGGTCAGGAGTTCAAGACCAGCCTGGCCGACATGGCAAAACCCTGTCTCCACTAAAAATACAAAAATTAGCCGGGCATGGTGGCAAGTACATGTAGTCCCAGCTACTCGGGAGGCTGAGGCAGGAGAACTGCTCGAGCCTGGGAGGCAGAGGTTGCAGTGAGCCGAGATGGTGCCACTGCACTCCAGCCTGACTGACAGAGCCAGACTCCATCTCAAAAAGAGAACAACAACAAACTAGGCACGTACTAACAACACAACCCAGTGGTGAAATGGAAAGTTATATTCACACACAAACTCGTACATGAACACTCACAGCGATTTTATTCATAATCACCAGACAGTGGAAACAACCCAAATGTCCTTGAAAGGGTGAAGGGTTGAACAAACTCTGGTTCATCCACGAAAGAAAATACTACTCAGCAATGAAAACTATTGATACATGCAGTAGCTTGGATGGATCTTAAGGGCATTATACTTAGTAAAAATAGCCAATTTGAAATGGTTTTTTGATATGGTACGAGTTCATTTCAAAACATCCTCAAAATGACAAAACTATGGAGATAGAGAACAGGTTAGTGGTTGCTGATAGGGACAGGGGTGGGTGGATGGGTGAGCCTGGATAGGATGGGTATGAGATAGTTCCCCAGAGATGATAGAATGGCTCCATATCCTGATCATGGCATTACATAAATCTATACACAGAGTAAAATTGCATAAAACTACACACACACACACACAAAATTAATGCAGGGTAAAAAAAAGTGAAAACTGAATAAGGTTGTAGTGTAATGTAGCAGTGTTAATTTCTTGGTCCTTGGCTCTCATGTTGCAATTGAGTTATAAAAGATGTCACCACTGGAGGAAGTAAGGTGAGGGAGGGCTCAACAAACTCTATTTCCTATTTTTACAAATCCCTGTGAGTCTGCAATCATTTTGAAATAAATAGTTTTTTTAAAAAGCCAGCACTGATGCTTGTTTTTCTCCTTTAATATAGAATTTCTTAAATTCTGTAGTTAGAACTCATGCAGTTCTCCAAACTAACATCACTGAACTACAGCTAAATCATGTGCTGTACTGGTTGGAGACAGAGTGGCATTTACATAAATCCAACATTTGTAGAGACATAACCCGGATCAGATGGAGACATATTGCCTTACACATAGCACAGGATCAAGAAAACGTATCCTTACACCACTCGCACATTCGATTAAGGGCCAGAAAACTGAGCTAGATGAACGTTTTCTAGAAACTATGTTGTATGTACGTGTGTGTGCACTAGCACGTGCAGGCACGTGCATGTGTGCACATTATTGGGAGACAGAAGGAAAGAGATAAATTATTTTGATTTTCTGTTATCGCAAAGTTAGAAAAGGTTGAAGTTAAATTTGGTCATAAGAAATGAGAGCATGGATGTTGTGTGAATCGTAGAATGACTATCATAGGATATAGGCTAAGAAGACACAGAGCCCATGAAAACGTGGATAAACCAAGTCGAAAGTACCAGTGGGCAAAGGGAACTTATATCTTGGATACTTCATGGTTACAATTACCTTTATAACTACAGGGCAAAAGAAGGGACTGGAGGCCAGGCACAGTGGCTCACACCTGTAATCCCAGCACTTTGGGAGGCCGAGGCGGGTGGATCACCTGAGGTCAGGAGTTCAAGACCAGCCTGACCAACATAGTGAAACCCTGTCTCTACTTAAAATACAAGAATTAGCTGGGCGTAGTGGTGGGGCGTAATCCCAGCTACTTGGGAGGCTGAGGCAGGAGAATCACTTGAACCCAGAAGGAGGGAGAGGGTGAGTTGAGGGTCTGGGTGGAGATACCTCACCCTCCCTCCTTCCTGTCCCTGCAGGCTCATGCATGTTCCCCAACTGGGTAGTGACTTTTTCCCCCAATATCTGATTGCCTCCTTTTAGCACCTTCTTGATTTAAAAACAAAACCAGTGTGACAGCTTCTGACACTGTGGTGTCCTCAACATCTTCTCTGGAACTGGAGCTTTCCTGAGTTCTGTGTTGTTCTGATGGTGTTGACATTCCTGCCACCAGAGCCCAAGCTGCTTGTAGTAAAGTCTTCAGCCTCTAGACCCAGGTTGCCTGCATTCAAACCTCATTTTTCACATTTACTTGCTGCATGACCTTGAGCAAAACCTAACTCTGTGTCTAAACCCCAGGTCCCCTGCTGGAAAATGGAGCTAATTACAGTGTTAATGTCCTCAGCTTTGTGAGGATGAAGCTGAGTTAATTACAATTAGCTATGGTAACATCTGAAACTTTGGCTGCCTGTAGCTTGGGCACCATGGTCCTGGAAGCCTGCACTTGAGCCCACTCAGGACATCGGGGTGCCAAGCTTTTCCTCACTCAGATGCTGGCTCTGCAAGAACATGCATGCGTTTCAGCGCTGAGAAACATTGTCAGGGGAAGACGGCCCCAGGAGCTACCGAAAACATTGATGTCCCCTTTTTATTGTGTTTCAGAAAGGAATCCTTCATTCTTCACCTTCTCGCATAACTCTTTGTCCAAAGATAATTTAACACAGTATAAAGGAGCATTATAGCTTTTGCTGCAAAATTTAACTGCTACACTAGGAACTCAAACATCATCATAAAACCACTGATGATGGCGTTTGGGGTGGAAGTGTTCACAGATGGTCACCCAGCCGCCCAAAGGAAGTTCTCAGCTTCAGAGTTCAGGGGCATTGCATATCACTGCGACAAGCCTCAGCCTCACACCGCTCTCTGCCATCTGGAAGGACTCGTTCATCTCCATGGCCACCTCGCCAGCCTCTGGTGCTGACTTGGCAGAACGAATGAGAACAGTGAATGCCTGGCTACACAATTAGGACAAAATAAAACACATGCCGGGGTTTAAGTAAACCTCCATTTTTGTTTTCACAGAAGCGAACCTTGAAACAATTGGAGAGGGTAGCTTGAGGTCAGGGCAGCCCCTCTCACTTTCTCCAATTGACCAAAGAGGACCAACAGGTTTTGGCTGTTGGAGTTTATTCTCAATAACACCTCTCCTTGGTAGTGGGCCGGGCGCGGTGGCTCAAGCCTGTAATCCCAGCACTTTAGGAGGCCGAGACGGGCGAATCACGAGTTCAGGAGATCGAGACCATCCTGGCTAACACGGTGAAACCCCGTCTCTACTAAAATACAAAAAAAAATTAGCCGGGCGAGGTGGCGGGCGCCTGTACTCCCAGCTACTCGGGAGGCTGAGGCAGGAGAATGGCGTGAACCCGGGAGGCGGAGCTTGCAGTGAGCTGAGATCCGGCCACTGCACTCCAGCCTGGGCAACAGAGCCAGACTCCGTCTCAAAAAAAAAAAAAAAAGTTGTGGTGAAAAACACATACAATAAAATTTACCATTTTGGCTGGGCGCGGTGGCTCACGCCTGTAATCCCAGCGCTTTGGGAGGCCAAGGCCAGCAGATCACTTCAGGTCAGGAGTTCAAAACCAGCCTGGCCAACATGGTGAAACCCTGTCTCTACTAAAAATACAAAAAAATTAACCGTATGTGGTCATGGGTGCCTGTAATCCCAGCTACTTGGAGGCTGAGGCAGGAGAATTGCTTGAACCTGGAGACAGAAGTTGCAGTGAGCCAAGATCACGCCATTGCACTCCAGCCCGGGCGACAGAGCGACACTCCATCTCAAAATAAAATAAAATTTACCATTTTTTATTTTTAACCATTTTAAGTGTACAGTTTAGTAGTGTTAAATACATTCACAGTGTTGTGCAGCCATCCCCACTATCTATCTCCAGGACTCTTTTCATCTTGCAAAACTGAAACCCTGTACCCATCCCTTCCCTTCCCATTGCACGGCCCCTGGCAATCGCCATCTTACTTCCTGTGTTTGTGAATTTGATGACTCTAGGCACCTCATATAACTGGAATAATGCGGTATTTGTTCTTTTGTGATTAGCTCATTTCACTTAGTAGAAATGTTGTCCTCAATAATACTCCATTGTATGAATACACCACATTTTGTTTATGCACTTGTCTGTGGATGGACGCTTGGCTTGCTTCCACCTTTTGGTTAACGTGAATAATACTGCTATGAACGCGGTGTACAAATATCACTTCAAGATCCTGCTGTCTTTGGCGTATATACTCAACAGTGGAATTTTTGGATCATATGGTAATTCTATTTTTAAGTTTTTGAGGAACTGCCATCCTGCTTTACATAGCGGCTGCACCATTTTACATTCCCACCAACAGCGCACAAGGGTTCCAACTTTTCCACATCCTCACCAACACTTATTTTCTGTTTTTTTTTTTTTTTTTTTTTTTTTTTTTTTTTTTTTTTTTTTATAGTAGCCATCCTAATGGTGCAAGCTGCCCCCTTACTTTTTTTTTTTTTTTTGAGACAGAGTCTCGCTCTGTCACCCAGGCTGGAGTGCAGTGGCGTGATCTTGGCTCACTGCAAGCTCCGCCTCCCGGGTTCACACCATTCTCCTGCCTCAGCCTTCCGAGTAGCTGGGACTACAGGCGCCTGCCACCATGCCTGGCTAATTTTTTTGTATTTTTAGTAGAGACGGTGTTTCACCATGTTAGCCAGGATAGTCTCGATCCCCTGACCTCGTGATCCACCTGCCTCGGCCTCCCAAAGTGCTGGGATTACAGGCATGAGCCGCTGCACCTGGCTGCCCCCTTACATTTTAAGCACAAGCAGCTACTGCCAGCACCATTTCTCAAATGCAGGAATGGTGGTGCCTAAGGTAAGACCTGGGAGAGCAGCACGATGAGACCCTGAGAGTCCACCCGGCTCCTCCCAAGTGCCTGGGAGAATCGATACTGTCTGCTTCCAGAGGGCAGGCTGCATCTTTTGCATGTCTTTATTCTCAGCTTTTAACAAGAAACATTCAATAAATGAACTGATCAAATGAGAAGGATTTGTTCTTCCTTTCTCTCCTTTTCCTGCCCTTCTCCCCACCTCTCAGGAAGCTGAACTGCCCTCCGTCTGCCCAAGCAAAGCCTCTGGGACAGGGGACAGTGGCTCAGAAACAGCCAGGCAATTTCCGTGGACTCCTTCTTCCCACTTACTTCTTTGGCCCTCATCAGTCAGTATGGAAAAGAGCCTAGCAAAACCATTCTTTTTCCTTTTCATTTATTTATTTTTAGAGACATTGTCTCACTCTGTCGCCCAGGCTGGAGTGCAGTGGTGTGATCATAGTTCATTGGAGCCTGGAACTCCTGAACTCAAATGATCCTCCTGCCTCAGCCTCCCAAGTAGCTAGGACTACAGGTATGAGCCACAGCACCTGGCCCAGGCCCATTCGTGAGATTTGCAACCTCCGCCTCCCAGGTTCAAGGGATTTTCCTGCCTTAGCCTCCCAAGTAGCTGGGATTACAGGCACGTGCCACTGCACCTGGCTAATTTTTTGTATTTTTAGTAGAGACAGGGTTTCACTGTGTTAGCCAGGATGGTCTCAAACTCCTAACCTTGTGATCTGCCCACCTCGGCCTCCCAAAGTGCTGGGATTGCAGGAGTGAACCACCACGCCTGGCCATGCATGCAGAACAGCTAACACATGCCCGACACACAGAGTATTCAGAAAGGGTGATTTCGCTTTGAAACTCAAGTGGGCCCCTGCCAGGTGGCTCTGCACTGGGAGTGTGGTCCTCCTCCACTCCAGCGGCAGCCAGGGGAATCTTCCAGCTCTTGTCTGCTCAGGCTCTGTCTCCTGCATGTAATTTTCTTCCTTTGGTTTCTCCAGGGGTTGTCTTAGCGTCTTCTGTGCTTTCTCACCAAGGGTGTTTTGGACCTTTCTTGAGAGTCAGGCTGAGTCACCCTCCTCTGTGTCTCTCCTAAGTCTGTAGGTGCTGCCACCCTGGGGTGGGAGGGCCATGTGACCAGATCAGTCTCCTTTTTCAGGGCACACTGCCGGCAGCTGCCACCCATCAGGGCAGCCTCTGGAGACCTGTTTTCTAGATGGCATTTCAGATGAGAATGACATTGATAATCATTAGCAGAGAATGTATGCTTATCTTACCTAGGACATGTCTGTAATTTCTATAAGAAAAACATAGCAACAAAGGTTTTTGCACTGATTTCTGTTTCTCTATTCTATTACAGGCTGGCAATCTGCTGAGAACCTCAGATTCACAAGAGGCTCACAGGAGGGAAAGCAGATTTAGGACCCTTCAAAGAGCTTTTCCTGGATCATCTGTGAGGACTTTTTTTTTTTTTTTTTCTTTTCAGACAGAGTCTCGCACTGTCACCTGGGCTGGAGTGCAATGGCGCAATCTCGGCTCACTGCAACCTCTGCCTCCTGGGTTCAATCGATTCTCCTGCTTTAGCCTCCCGAGTGACTGAGATTACAGGGGTCTGCCACCACGCCCAGCTATTTTTTTTTTTTTGTATTTTTAGTAGAGACGGGATTTCACTACGTTGGTCAGGCTGGTCTCGAACTCCTGACCTTGTGATCTGCCCAAGTCGGCCTCCCAAAGTGCTGGAATTACAGGCATGAGCCACCACTCCCAGCCTCCGTGAGAACATTTTTAAGCCTATAGATGCTATAGACATGGCTACAGACAGATGAACTAGCCATTATTTCTAAGATTCTAGGAAAGAGATAGGCAGCCCATAAAAATTAGAAAATAGAAACAGAGGTGGGAGTGGAGGAAGCCCAACCTTGGTCAAGAACTAACCAGCTAGTTAGAGAGTCCAGACCAGGACGTGAGATCAGGAGGATGAGGATAAAGGGCTCTGGAAATCAAGATGCCAGGTTGCCTGGTTCTAACCTTCTGCCTGAGAGGGCTGAGACACAGGCCCTCTGTCAGGCTGCCCTGGACCTCAGGCTCAGCGGGCGTCCCCGTCACCCACCACCTTGTGCAGGCTTCGGGATGAGACCCTGCAGAGCTCTCTGAGGGATGCCGCATAACAGTGCCTCCTGCCCAATGTCCACCCACTGATCTGAAATTCTACTTTTAGTGACAAGTAGGACTTGGTGGTTGAAATATCTTCCTCCAAAGCCTCATCTTTTAAACTAAGTTGCACCTGTGTTGATGAATCCTGATGGCGTAGGTTGATGGATTCCATTATGGTTCTCAATATACCAGCTGAAGACATGAAATAAAGAGTTGCAGCAGCTAATGTCACAGGTCAACTAGACTGGATTAAGGGATACCCAGATGGCCTGTAGAGCAGCCTTTCTGGGTGTGTGAGGGTGTTTCTGAAAGGGATTGGCATTTGAATCCATTGACTAAAGATCACCCTCACCAATGTGGGTGGGCATATGCCATCCACTGAGAACCCAGACAAAACGAAAAAAGAGGAGGCAAAGGGAATTCTCTCTCTCTCTTTTCTGGATCTGGGACCTGCAATTTTTTTTTTTTTTTTTTTTTTTTTTTTGTGAGATGGAGTCTCCCTTTGTCGCCCAGGCTGGAGTGCAGTGGCACAATCTCGGCTCACTGCAAGCTCCTCCTCCTGAGTTCACGCCTTTCTCCTGCCTCAGCCTCCCAAGTAGCTGGGACTACAGGCACCCGACACCACGCCCGGCTAATGTTTTGTATTTTTATTTTAGTAGAGACGGGCTAATTTTTGGTATTTTTAGTAGAGACGGGGTTTCATCATGTTAGCCAGGATGATCTCGATCTCCTGACCTCGTGATCCGCCTGCCTCGGCCTCCCAAAGTGCTGGGATTGCAGGCGCGAGCCACCGCGCCCGGCCAAGGGACCTGCATTTTCTCCAACCCTTGAATGTCTGCATTCCTGGTGCTCAGGCCTTTGGACTCCAGGACTTACACCATAAGCTCCCCAGGTTCTCTGGCCTCTGGACTCACGCTACAGTACACCCCTGGCTTTCCCGGCCTCCAGCCTGCACACAGCCTGCCGTGGGACTACCCAGCCTGCATAATCACGTGAGTCAGTTTCTAGAATAAATCTCATTTTATTTATTTTTTTATTTTTATTTTTATTTTTATTTGAGAGGGCGTCTCACTCTGTTGCCCAGGCTGGAGCACAGTGGCACGATCTCAGCTCACTGCAGCCTCCACCTCCCAGGTTCAAGTGATTCTCCTGCCTCAGCCTCCGGAGTGGCTGAGATGATAGGCATGTGCCACCACCCCTGGCTAATTTTTGTAGTTTTAGTAGAGACGGGCCAGGCTGGTCTCAAACTCCTGACCTCAAGTGATCTGCCTGCCTCAGCCTCCCAAAGTGCTGGGTTTACAGGTGTGAGGCACCATGTCCAGTCCCTACATTTCCTCTTATTCATCTCTATATAGCCTATTGAGTCTGTTTCTCTGGAGAATCCTGACTAATGTAAAAGTTGAGTCATAGGAAGCAAAATACTCGCTTGTAAAGGGGAAATGAGATCCAATGTATTTTAGAAGTTTCCTTTCCCTTTTTGTTATACTTAATGCAGTATGAAAAAAGGAAAAAGTAAACAATCAAAAATTCAACCAATCAAATCATCAAGTCATATACCTTAAATATATGCAATGCAGAAAACACAGGCAGGTTAACATTTTGTGAAACAAATTTAAAAGCTTCCAAAGAGACACTCTGTGAGTGTGACTGTCTCACAGAGCAGGGGAATTGGAAAGGAATCCGCCTCTGAGTGTGGAGTCGTGAGCCCTCTGACAGCCATCAGCCCTGACCGGATCTGTCTCACTCCCCTCATGTGGTGTCGGAGGCCTTGTCTTCTCACACTGCAGGCTAACTCTGCCACATCCTGGTAAAAAGAAGTCTGACCAAGGGGTCATCGTCCCCTTGGTTTGTCCAAAGGTCTGCCTTAAAAGGAGCTTTTTATAAAGGATGAGGGAAATGCTCTGTTGCACAAAGGATTTATTCCAAATTGAGGGTAAAACATCAAGAATGGCTTTTGTCTGCTCTGGTGTTTGCAAAACTGCTGTATATTTGCATTGTTCAAGGTACATTGTCTAGCAACAACATATGTGTGATCCTCCAACAGACACTGCTACCTGCAGGCTCCAGGTTAGCGTGGGCGATGGCAGCTGCTCTGTGAACTGGGGCGGGGGCTGCTCTCCCACCAGGTCCTCGGTGCCGTGGTGTGTGCATGAGGCCCTCTCTCGGGAGTGCCCACTGTTTGAGTTTCTAGGCTCTTCACAAAGGTGGTGTTGGACTCTGCTTCCATATATCATCCCCGCAGGGTAGGGAAGAAAGACAATCTTTGCACAGTGGATTTTTTTTTTCCAGTTCCCATTTAATTTTGGCTCTTGGGGCAATGTCATCTTTTCAATATGAGGAAAAAGCAGCAAGTTCAACCCAAAATAGAAATCGTAAGTGTAGGATAGGACAAAACCAAGAGCAGGGGAAAGAAAGGGAATAGCAAAAGGAAGAGATGAGATGTTGCCCCATCCCCTCTCCTCTGGGGAATGACTCAAACGTTTAGGTGGCGGTACACACCTTCCCACATAGGTCAGGGATGTTACTCCTTTTAGAGGGTAAGATAAAGTGGGAATGGGGAGGGCTTTTCTAGAGGCTAAGGGACCCAGGCAGGTCTCTCCCTTTTAATCTCCTTTTCCGATTAGGAGAAAGGAAGGGATCCAAAATGTGAGAGGGGGCCAGGCGTTGTGGTTCACGTCTATAATCCCAGCACTTTGGGAGGCAGAGGTGGGCGGATCACCTGAGGTCAGGAGTTCGAGACCAGACTGGCCAACATGGTGAAACCCCATCTCCATTAAAAATACAAAAATTAGCCGGATGTGGTGGCGTGTGCCTATGATCCCAGCTACTCAGGAAGCCGAGGCAGCAGAATTGCTTGAACCTGGGAGGCGGAGGTTGCAGTGAGCCAAGATTGCGCCATTGCACTCCAGCCTGGGCAACAGAGGGAGCCTCTGTCTCAAAAAAAAAAAAAAAAAAAAATTGAGAGGGGAAGAGTGGGAGAAGGAAAAACTTCACTTGATGAAGCGGGGCAGACTCCTCCAAAGAAAACTGAAAATGGGATAATGCTGTTACCACCTCCTCTGAAGCTGAGAATTGGAGCATAGAAATACCTGGGAATCATGACTTTATGAGCCTGGATTTCCCTCTCCAAAACTGTGCTAGAATGGAAAATCCCATTCTCTTCCTTGCAGTAACTTCTTTTTATTTTTATTTTTACTTAAAAAAAAATAGAGACATAGTCTTGCTATGTTGCCCAGGCTGGCTTCAAATATCTAAGCTTAAGCAATCCTCCAGCCTCAGCCTCTCAAAGTGCTGGGATTATCGGCATGAGCCACCATGCCCAGCCCCTCGCAGTAACTTCTTCCTGCCACGTTCTGCCTTCCCAGTGCTGGCTACTATGTGGGCAGAGGATGGCGCACATTATCTGGGTTTTCAGCACCCGGTTGGTTCTTTTTTTTTTTTTTTTTTTTTTTTTTTTTTGAGACGGAGTCTCGCTCTGTCGCCCAGGCTGGAGTGCAGTGGCGCGATCTCGGCTCACTGCAAGCTCTGACTCCTGGGTTCACGCCATTCTCCTGCCTCAGCCTCCCGAGTAGCTGGGACTACAGGCGCCCGCCACCTCGCCCGGCTAGTTTTTTGTATTTTTTTTTTAGTAGAGACGGGGTTTCACCGTGTTAGCCAGGATGGTCTCGATCTCCTGACCTCGTGATCCGCCCGTCTCGGCCTCCCAAAGTGCTGGGATTACAGGCTTGAGCCACCGCGCCTGGCCCCGGTTGGTTCTAAATGGGATGTGAATGGGACCCAGCTTTCTGGAGAACTATTTTGAAAACAGAGGGACATATTAATTGGGCAGATGGGAGGAGGGTACCAGAAGGAAATACACAGTTACCCAGATTGGCAGAAAACCTAGGTTTCCTGGAGTGGACAGAGAGAGGAGCCATTCAGCACACAAATATTTATTGAGCACCTACCATGTACCAGGCACTGCTCTAGACCCTTCCTCTCCCCAGATAAACAAGGTAAAGGCAGCAAACACGACTACTGAGGGAGAAGAAAGAGGCAGCCAAGGAAGAAGGCTGAGGGAATTGAGATGTCTGAGGTGATGGGGGCTCTGCCTTAGGCCTCCCACTGGGCTTCCTCACTGAGTCCCCTTCCTCTTCTGTGGTGGTGTCCTAGACTGTTGACGTTCAGAGATGAAGTCATTCATGTTGTTCTCGGCCTCAGCAAACTCCTTCTTGTTCATGCCCTCCCCTGAATGCCAGTGGAGGACAGCCTTCCGGCAGAATACAGCAGGGAACTGCCCCGAGAGGCCATGGAGAGCTTCTGGGTGGCCGTGCTGTTGCCGATGAAGGTGACCACCATCTTGTGGCCATGAGGAAGGATGTCGCACATGGCTGTCTTGACGTTGTCAGCATCCATTCCATGAAGTAGCTGCTGGCTACTCTTGTCTTGCACACTGAGCATCTTCTCATCGACTTCCTTCATGGATAGGTGGATATTCATGGAAGAAGGCAGTCGTGGTGGGGCAGCCATCATGTTCTTGGCATCAAAGACCTGCTGGGTGAGTTTGGGCATGGTGACAGCCCTATACTGCTGGCTTCCACAACTGGTGAGAGGGGCAACGGTAGGCATGAAGAACTGGAGGTGTGGGAACGATACTGTGTTGACTGCCAGTTTGCAGAGGTCCGAACTGAGCTGGTGAGGGAAGCAGAGGCAGGTGGTGACCCCACGCATATTAGCTGAAACAGGTGGGTCAGGTCCTCATAGTTTTGTGTGATCAGCTCAAGAATGCGGAGCCTTCAATGTCTGTGCCGCAGGTCTCATCAGTGTTCTCTCCCAGCGGAGGGATGGGGAGGGGGCACTGCAGGGCTCAGCCACAATGCCAAACACGTTGAGCGAGGGCACACACTGGAGGTGTTCACAATGCAATCAGGATCCTCTTCTCAGATCTGGCTGGTGAGGAGGGTGCCCATTCCAGAGCCTGTGCCCTCACCTAGTGAGTGGGTCAGCTGGAAGCCCTGGAGGCAGTCACAACTCTTGGCTCCCTTCTGCACATATCTAGGAACGAATCAACCAGCTCAGCCCCTCTGTGCACTGCTGCCTGCGCCAGACTGACTGAAAGCAAAGTGGTCTGGTCTGCAGATCTGAGCAACAGTGCTCAATACCCGATGCACTGGAAGCCGATGCTATGACACTGGGTTTTTGAGAAAAGAAACGCTTTTTATTGAAGGTCTATCAACAAGGAGATAGGAGTCTAGCTCAAATAGGTCTCCCTGTGCTGGGCATAAGGCTGTACTTTTGTTAGAAAAGATTCAGGAAGTGAAAAGGGCGGTCTGCAAAGTCCTTGGGCATGTGCAATGATCTCTTCCTGCCTTTTTATGGGTCCCACGTGCAAATTCTGGGGGAGTTAGGATGAAACATGCAGAGGAAATTCAGGTCTTAGCATCACCAATCTCATTCTGCATAGACTCCAGTGGGCCGTATTGGTTTCAGCTGATTTCAGCCTGTTTCGTTACCTTACAGTTGGAGGGAATTTCAGCAAGCTGTTTCTTTTCTTATCTGCCATCCTGTCGGCTTTAAGAATTTCTGTGAATCACTGGTTTCTTTAACTCTTTGGGGCATGGTTTCAAAAGGATCTGAGCGGAGTCCATGATCCCAGGTTCTGAATCCACCAGGATAGGGGCAGGAACATATTTGTCCCCAGTGCCTTCACTGTGGCATGCTGAGATGTGGTCCAGCTACAGATCACGGTCCCTGGGCAGGTACTAGTGGGGTCCATGCTGTGACCATCACTGATAACTTCCCAGAACTTGGCACTGATCTGACTACCATGCTGTCCTGTCTGGATGTGCACAGTTTCCTCTATGGTTAACATTTAATTTTGTTGCTCACCTCAAGGATATATAGAGCAAGAAAATACGTCATTTTTTTTTTCTCTGCTGCTAGCAGGCTGAAGGTGCGCCTGAGGCTGGAGGAATAAGATCCGAATGCGGTGGTAGGAAGGTTCTAAGAGGGGCCACGCTGGGATGTTGCAACAAGAAATGCCAGCCCAGAACCAAACTCACGCCACCATCTCCTCTCTAGCTGAGCGTCACAGACCAGTGCGAATAGCTTCTCCCTGGGGGCCAGCTTCAAGGAAATGCTTGGAATTTCATTAGAGCTGAGGAACCCACAAAACATCCTTGTAGCAGAGCTTCATGTAATGAAACAGGGAAGGACAAAGCCCAGTATTCTGCCTGTGGAATGCATGTGAGGAAGATAGCAAAAAATGTCAGAAGGCAAGGACAACGGTCAACACTGCAAAGCAAAAGGCCCTATCTACTGACTCCGAAGGAGGAAAAACACCACAGAGATGCGGAAAAGCTGGTATCTGATTAAAAATTCCACAGAGTTGCCACGTTTGTAAAATAGGAATGCAATCTTCTCTTTTACACATATTTTGGGAATTTGATTGCCCAGATAAAATTAGAGAACAGAAGTCATCAATCCAAGCTTGAAGGAGTGGAGGTGCAGTGAAGGCAGACTGAACGCACAGGCAGAAATGGCAGCCCTGGTTTAAAGGCAACAAAATAAGCTAAGAAAATGCCTGTTAGTTGCTCAAAGAAGCTTCCTGAATGATGAGATTACTGTACCAGAGAAGGACACGAAGTGAGGGTTTCATTCATTCACCGAACAAACTCTTACGAAGAATTGGAAGACTTGGGAGGTTTGGGAGGAGCAGAAAACATCAAACCCTGGGATAAAGCCACTCGAGATGCCACTGGAAGGAAAATCAGGAATTGGATGGGGAAGCAGAGAGGAGCCAGCGTGCTGGGATACTGGTGGTGTGGTCAGGGACAGCAGATAAAGTGGCTGGGAAGGGCACAGGGGTAAGGCTGGGAAGCAGTAGAGAAGCTTCAGACATAAGTTAAGGGCACACATGGAGGGTCTTGACTCCCAGGCCAGGAGCCTGGACTCTATCCGTTAGACGCTAGGGGATGATGGGAAAATCTGTGTCAAAGAGCAGAAAAATTACATTTACAAAGTGTTTTTCTTTTTAAAAGTTTTTTTTTTTTAAATGAGTTTTAATATGCTTCTGTCCATCCGACTAAAAAGAGTTTCCCCACAAGGTTTCTTTCCCCAAGCTCTATAAGAAGGGCTGGGTCATTTCCAGGCTGACTCTTTGGTCTTTTGTGATGCAAAGACCAGGGAAGCAGGAGGACCCTGGAGTGAGAAGTGTCTCAGAGGCCGGGACTGGGGATTGGGAGAGTTTGGAAAAGAAAGCGCAGGAGAAGCCCCAGGCAGTGATGGGAGTAGGGGACAGACAAGGAGGGTGTTTGAGAAATGTTGCTATAGGCAAAGTATCCCCTGCATGGGGCTAAAAAGACGTAAAGAACAGGAGCAATTTTTAAAAATACAGGTAGACGCTGGACTGCGTTTCTTTGAACATCACATCAGCCTGAGACCAGCCCACATGAATCATGGCTTCAAAGGGGTGACAGATTAATCTGGCAGCAGAACTTACGGAGGCTGATCAGAAAGAGTAGAGGAAATACAGAGGTGAAGAAGGGACCATCGGAATAGACCTGGACTTGGGGACTGATTCACTGCAGAGGAAGAAAGAAGGAGGAAGAGTCCCAGGTTTCAGTGCAGAGTAGTCGCACAGGGGATGGGAGATGAGATTCGGATTGGATGCCTTCACCTGTTTGTAGGGGTTGTCCGGAGCACTATGTTGAAAAACATTACGAGGCCAATCTGGGAAAACGTTATGGCCAAATGGAGATCTTTGCCATGAGCTGAGGAGCTAGCTCTGCATGTATTGACCCTGAACTTAGAAAATAACAGCATTGTTGACGGCATAGATGGCATTAAGGACATTGGCATGGAAGCTGGGTTTCTGGAAAAGAGAATGAACTTGGATGAAACTGAAGCAATGCACACCACTTTTGCTATTTGTTTTTGTTTTGTTTTGTTTTTCTTTTTTTCCTCCATCGACGCATTTTAAAGTTCCCAGATTTGAACTCCACTAGCGACAGGAGTGAAGCATTGCAGTGTACCCCTGAGGCAGCCTCATCTGTTTACAGAAAACCTGAGTGCCTTCTAAAGAGGAGGTTGCAGACTGACTCTCAGAAACGGCAAATGACCAAATGGACAGCTGACATCTAAGTATTTATCCTGGACAGCTTTTCTTCCTGTGCTCTGCACTGAAGTTTACCCTGAAGTTTTTCTAAGCGTAGACAAAGATCGGATGGTACGTTTTACGAAGTGTTACTCAATTATAAGTATGAAGAGCAATCATTTAATTCTCAAACTTGTTCAAACAACTAAGGCATCTCCGCTCTGAGCTGTGAGCTCCACCAGGGCTAGGACCTCTGCTATATCCCCAGGCCCCAGTAGAGTCTGTAGTACACTAGGCAACACCTGATTGCTAACTGCAGGAACGAATCAATGTCTTTTTTTGTTTCCTCTTTCTTCTGCTCAAGGAGCCCCAAAGTTGTACTTAACAGTATTTAAGTACATTGTTCTCAATAGAAGTCTACCTTGGCTGTGGGCCAGAACAAGTTTTATTACTATTGTGGCAAATACATTTTCTAATTCAAATTAGCAAATATTTTTGAGCACCTACTGTGTTCACATCCTTTGATTTAACTATTCCACCTCTAGAAATATATCCTACAGGTGTACCTGCTCATAGGCACTTGTGTAAAGGGTATGTCTTGGTCCATTTTGTGCTGGAATAACTGAATATCATGGATTGGGTAATATATAATAAACAGATTATTATTATAGATTGAGTATTAATTAGTACTAATTGGGTAATAATAATTATTAATATTATAGATTGGGTAATCTATAATAAACAGATGACTGGTGCACAGTTCTGGGAACTGTGTGTGGGGTGAGGACCTTCTTGATCAGTCATAACGTGGCAGAAGGGCAAAGAGAAAGCGCTGGGAGAGATGAACGGGGGTGAACCCACTCCCACAATAACTGTATTAATCCATTCATGAGGGCAGAACCCACATGGCCTAATCACCTCTTAGAGGTTCCACCTCTTAGTACTGTTATAATGGCAATTAAATTTCAACATGAGTTTGGGAGGGGGCAAACATTCAAACAATAATAGGGCACATTGATTGTGATAGCAAAATTCAGAAACAACCCACATGTCCATCAATAGGGGACTGATGAGATAAACACAGTGCCCCTGTTATAAAGAATAAACCAGATCCTAGGCAAGGGGTCCAAGTTTTCAGTTTTTCCAAGTCCTCATGCAGACACAGAGAAATTAGACAGCAAACCCCACAACCCAAGGAAAATATTTATGACAAAACTAGGTGACAAATTATAACCTCAGCATATATAAATGGCCAACAGCCTCAAGCGTTGCATGGTGTCTGGGTTTGAGGGGTTGAAAGAAGTTAGAAAGCAAAGGGGTGGGGCATGATAGACCTGAGAACAGAAGAAGCCCCAGATATACCAGCTATTCACTAGAAAGTATTGTGGGCCAATCAAGACAAGCAGGTGGAGCTGGGAGAGTTGCCTCTCCAGTGCGAGGTAGTTCAGGTGCCCACAATAAGAAGGCAGGAGGAGGCAGGAGGAGGCAGGAGGAGGCAGGAGGAGGCAGGAGGAGGCAGGAGGAGGCAGGAGGAGGCAGGAGGAGGCAGGAGGAGGCAGGAGGAGGCAGGAGGAGGCAGGAGGAGGCAGGAGGAGGCAGGAGGAGGCAGGAGGAGGCAGGAGGAGGCAGGAGGAGGCAGGAGGAGGCAGGAGGAGGCAGGAGGAGGCAGGAGGGAGGAGGAGTCGAGCCCCTAGGAACTCCCAAGACTGATCAGGACAGGGCTCCACACTCAGGAGAAAGCGCTGGGAGAGGAATCAAAATTGAGCAAGACAGGGATGAAAGAAAGGAAGGAAAGAGCAGTTTCAGTCTGTATTGGGGGAAGGAAACAGCCAGGAAATCCCAGAAAGCAGGTGGCTCTATTTTTACACGTAAGCAGGAGCCCTGAGAAGTTTGAAAAGCATTCCTTAACGTGGCCTTTGTGACTGTTAGTACTGAGTGTCAACTTGATTGGACTGAAAGATGCAAAGTATTGATCCTGGGTGTGTCTGTGAGGGTGTTGCCAAAGGAGATTAACATTTGAGTCAATGGACTGGGAAAGGCAGACCCAACCTCAATCTGGTGGGCACAATCTAATCAGCTGCCAGGGAATATAAAGCAGGCAGAAAAATGTGAAAAGGCAAGACTGGCCTACCCTCCCAGCCTACATTCTCCCATGCTGGATGCTTCCTGCCCTCAAACATCGGACTCCAAGTTCTTCAGTTTTGAGACCCGAACTGGCTCTCCTTTCTCCTCAGGCTTGCAGACACCCTATTGTGGGACCTTGTGACCATGTAAGTTAATACTTAATAAACTCCTCTTTATCTATCTATCTATCTATCTATCTATCTATCTATCTATCTACCTATCTACCTATCTGCCTACCTACCTATCTATCTATTCTATTCTATTAGTTCTGTCCCACTAGGGAACCCTGACTTATTCTGAAAGTTTAGGAAAACTTGATCTCACATGAAAAAAAAAAAAAAGCACTAGAAGAGTATCAAGTTCTATCCTATGCAAAGTAATTTTAAAAGCTAGAGAGAATAAAGAACAGGATAACACTGTAACTGACAAAGAAGTCACGGCAGAGAGACGTTGTCATAAAACAGCAAGCTTCTGTTTGATCTATTTCAGAAAAAGACATTAAGTAAATGACAGACATGGCAGAACAGCACCAATCAGAATTAGAGAAACTTGGAAATGAAGTGACAACTCAGGAAAAAAGTAGAACTAAAAAATAATTACTCTGTAAGGTAGACTAATTATTATGAATCCATGGATTTGAATACATTTGATGGATGTCAATACCTGTGTTCCTGGAAGGAAGACAAAAGTAAACAAACACAAAGGGTAATGCCTCAAGAGACATAGAAAAAAATAAAATAAGAGAAAAAATAAATAAGAGAAAAAAATAAAAAAGAAATGAAGAGAGAAAGGTTTAAGAGAAAGTAATGAACATTGAAGGCTATTGTACATATGAATAATAGGTTTTCCTCACAAAGAAAACCAAAGCAAGAGAACAGAGGAAGTACTAAGAACTGTAATCCAAGAAAACTTCCTTGAAAGAGAAGATTTGATAATGTATACTGAAATGTGAACATGGTGGCTCACGCCTGTAATCTCAGCACTTTGGGAGGCTGAGGTGAGCAGATCACTTGAGGTCAGGAATTCGAGACCAGCCTGACCAACATGGTGAAATCTCATCTCTATAATAATACAAAAATTAGCTGGGTGTGGTAGCTTGCACCTGTAATCCCAGCTACTCAGGAAGCTGGAGCACCAGAATTGCTTGAACCCGGGAGGCAAAGGTTGCAGTTAGCTGAGATTGTACCACTGTACTCACTGCAGCCTGGGTGACAGAGCAAGAACCTGTCACACACACACACACACACACACACACAAAGTAAGTAAGGGTTCAATGCACACTTGAGAATATCAGCCAAGGATGACTGCTCTCAAGATATATCCTACTGAAATTATTAGTACTTAAGAAAAAAAATCTTTTGAACCTCTAGAAAAATTCTTTGGACATCTTGAAAAAATCTTATGTGACTTATACGGAAAAGAAAAATAGACTATTACCAGGATTTTTTGAGAAAAATGCTTTATACCAAAGGAGAATGGATTAGCATATTGGATTAGCATATTTAACATACTCAAGGAAAGAAAGTATAAGCCAAGAATTTTATACCCAGAAAAACTGATCTTAAGTGTAAAGGGCATAGCAAATTGCTACCAACATGCAAGTACTCATGGAATACTGCTTCAGGACCTCCAAATGATTGATTCGAGGTCTGGAGCAGGAGCTGTACAAAATGAGCCTGTAATGCTTTGTCACACTAGCTGGCAAATAAGCTATCAAGGACCAGTAGGGTCAGGTCAAAAGGACTCAGGAGACAACTTGAAGAAGCCTATACTGGCCCAAGAAAACCAATGCAGCTTCAACAGGATAATAGTGGAAAAGGATTGAAATTCATAGGATGTGTTTAAATCCATTACTTCATAATCATATTAAAACAAGAAGAATTGGTCACCTTCAGAAGATATAAGGGAGCTGAGTCTTTAACTTGAAAACTGATAAATAAAAGGAAATAATCCAGCATTTGCCTGCTTTTCCTTATGAGCTATACCTTTGGGTAACCACATAGTAGATGAGGAAAAGTGAGTCTTCATGAAAAAGACAGACATGGGTGGGGCTGGGCATGGTGGCTCACACCTGTAATCCCAGCACTTTGGAAGGCCGAGGCAGGCAGATCACAAGGTCAGGAGATCGAGACCATCCTGGCTAACATGGTGAAACCCCAGCTCTACTAAAAATACAAAAAATTAGCCAGGTGTGGTGGCACGCGCTTGTAGTCCCAGCTACTCAGGAGGCTGAGGCAGGATAATCACTTGAACCCAGGAGGCAGAGGTTGCAGTGAGCTGAGATTGCACCACTGCACTCCAGTCTGGCAACAGAGTGTGACCCTAAGGAAAAAAAAAAAAAGAAAAGAAAAGAGAAGAAGACAGTCATGGGAAATTTGACTAGCCCAGATTCGTCAATAGATAAGTTGTAAAGAAATTAAATGGATGGAGGAGGAACCATATAGATTAAAAGAGACTTAAAAGACCTAGCACACATTTTTTAGAATAGGTGGGACTAAAGTATAAGGTCTAGGGGAACAAATTTGGGTGATAAAGCTGTACAAATAAAAATGAACACAAGTCAGATTAATGTCACTTATGGTGGGAGGGAGAAGACAGGGATTAGGTAGGGAATACGGAGGCGCTTCTGGGGTGGCTGGCAAAGTTCTATTTCTTGTCCTAGTTAGTGTTTACCTTCAAATAATTCATTAAGCTATATATTTTATTTGCTTGGTTTTCTGAATCCACATTTTATTTTTTTTTCTTTTGATACGGAGTCTCGCTCTGTCGCCCAAACCGGAGTGCAATGGCGCTCTTGGCTGACTACAACCTCTGCCTCCCGGGTTCAAGCAATTCTCTCACCTCAGCCTCCCGAGTAGCTGGGATTACAGGCACTCACCATCATGCCCAGCTAGTTTTTGTATTTTTGTAGAGATGGGGTTTCACCACGTTGGCCAGGCTGGTCTTGAACTCCTGACCTCAGGTGATCTGCCTGCCTTGGCCTCCCAAAGTGCTGGGATTACAGGCATGGGCCACCAGGACCGGCCCTGAATCCACATTTTATTTAAAATAAAATGACTTTTTAAAAATGAGTAGATTTAGAGATACAGATATGGATCAATTTCCAAAGTATATGGTTAAGTGAAATAAGACAAAGGCAGAAGAGTGTGAATAACACGCCACTGACATTTACACATAGAGGAGGTATTTGTGTGCATAGACTATCCTGGGAGGAGTCACAAGGAATTCAAAGCAAGTTCAGAGGGTGGGAGGCCAATCAACTTTCGATATATACCTTTGAATTTCCACTGGGCCTATGCTTATCTCTCAAAAGAATAATTAATTAACTATATTTTAGAAAAAGTAATATTCTCAAAGAGCCTGACAATCTCGTTGCTCCAGTTTTATATTTGCCACTTGCCATACCACATTGTGGTCCATCATTTGTCCACTGCGGAGGATACACAGGCTGGTGGATGAGTGGGCCAGGAAACAGAGCGACTTCCGCAGCATTCGAGCTTCCCATAAGCTGCAAAGCTTTTTCTCAGTTTAAACGTTATCTATCCGTACATTTCTAAGCCGAGAGTGTTTGAGGCTAGCCTGCCTTTGAATACTCCTATAAATACTACGGTGTGTGTCACCTGTGCATGTCACCTTGTGTAGACCCCAGAGCACCACCTGCAGGTGCCCAGCTTTCTCACCTGCCCTTACTTGTGGTGCCAGTAAGGGCTCTTCCACCCTTTGGGGGTCAAGTCACATCATCTTCACAGGACAGCACTACTGAGCTCAAGGCACTCAGGTCTCCTTCCTAATCAGCTTCTTTAGAGTGGACTTGATTTCAGAGGGAATGGAAGGTTTTCTTTTTTTCCTAGGGAAATAGCTCTCTGTTGAGATACTTTGCCAAAAGAAATTAAAAAAAAATTGATTAAATCCCACGTTGAATTTCAAAATAAAATATTCAAAATCTTCTGAGCAGGTTACTCCTTTTCAATGTTTTTTTTTTTTTGTTATTGCTAGATATATTATAATTCCTCGGGTGAGATGTATAATGGCTTCAGGGATTTATAACAATTACTTTGAAAGTAAATTGAGAATTACTTGGTATAATATGTTATGGATAAGATGGTATCTATGTAGAAATTAAACTGTCTTAACAGTTTATTTTATCACTTTCAAAAATTATTGTGTTATAGAAATTCTTTTTTTTTTCTGGCTTATTTTAAGAGAATGAGCATTTTTAAGTTTTAAAAGACACTATCAAATTACCATCACCAAAGATTGTACCAATTTCTATTCTCAACCACAATGTGGAACATGATCCACTGGCTGTTACTTAGTCTAAAAAATTCTTGTGGCCATCTGATAGGCCGAAATCTCCTTGCCACTTTAATTTGCATTGCCTTGGTTACTAAGGAGACCGATGATCTTTTTATTCATTATTGGTATTTCTTCATTTTGTGAAAAGGCCACTCACATTCTTCATCCAGTTTTCTATCGAGTTTCCTCATGGACTCCTTTGCACATTAGGGATAGTGACCGTTTCCCCGTCATAAATGATACAAGTGTCTCCTCTCCCTCTGCTGCTCATCTAAATTTTTGGTAAGAAATTCACCATATAGATATATTTAATTCATATGTTGTCAAATGCATCCTTCCAATTAAAATTGGAGTTTCAGGCCAGGCATGGTGGCTCATGCCTATAATCGAAGTGCTTTGGGAGGCCAAAGCGGGCAGATCCACCTGAGGTCAGGAGTTCAAGACCAGCCTGGCCAACATAGTGAAACCTCATCTCTACTAAAAATACGAAAGTTAGCCAGGCATGGTGGTGTGTGCCTGTAATCCCAGCTACTCGGGAGGCTGAGCCAGGAGAATCGCTTCAACCCGGGAGGCAGAGGTTGCAGTGAACCAAGATCATGCCATTGCACTCTGGCCTGGATGACAGAGCGAGGCTCTGTCCCAAATAAATAAATAAATAAATAAATAAATAAATAAATAAAATAAAAATTGGAGTTTCACACCATTTTCTGGAGGGGCTTTGCTGTCTGCTTCTCAGTGCTTCCCAGGGTTCTCTCTTTCCCCCGAAGAGCAATCGCTGACACCCAGGCCCTGTGGGAGCGCCCCCTTGCTCAGGAGTCATCTTTGCAGGTTCTTCTCTGTTTCTATCACCTTGTCCAGTGGACCTCACACTTGAGCAAGAGGCAGACTCCCCCGGAGGGCTTGGGAAAACCCCAGTTGTTCAGAAATCTCAGAGTTTCTGATTCAGGAAGTCTACGGTGGGCCTGAGAATTCGTATTTTAATAAGTTCCCAGCAGATGCTGATGCTGCTGTTCTGGGACCAGACATGGACCACCTGCCTCAAACACTGGTTTGACATCTTGGCCTCTCTGGGAGCTATGCCTCTGTTCCTATCTCCCTTGCTTCCACCCAGGGCCACGTCACGTCACATTTCTTCTGGCATCCTTTCACAGCTGCTTCTCCCACATCCATTGTGACTCCTGCCATCCACTCACCACACTGCAGCCAGAGGGATTTCAACAGGGGCTCATGGCACTCCCTTCCAGCTCTTCCCCTGTCGTCATTAGGCCATCTGGTGATGCTTTTCATGTCTTTCTGCCCTTTGTGCTCTCCTGCATATGGGCTTTTGGTAGCTGTGAAATGCCAGGTTCTTTCTTGCCCCAGGGTCTTTGCACATGCATGTTCTCTTGGCCTGGAAACCCTTCCTTTGCAGTGATATTGGTCATTTTGGTGAGATCACATTGACTGTTAGGCTGGTGTGTGGATCTGAGCACTTAGCTCTGAATGAATGCAGCTGACAGCCAGCATTCTCTGTCAGAATGGCTTTGTGTTTTGGCTCATTAAGGAGCTCCCAGCAACACTGAAAGAGGGAATATATCCTTAGGGAAAAATGATCTCCAAAAGAAAGGCATTTTCTAATGATGGTGATAAAAGTGCAGAGAATATGAAGAGCCTAAGAATCCATAGCTAGGATATTATAGATGTAGATAAATTAATCATTTATAAAATGAATGAACCTACTGCATGCCTTATATGAAAAGAAGGAAAAAACATCCTCATCATTTTTATAAACTGTATTTTTGCGGTCAGATAAATTCATAATCAATATTATTCAGTGGTGATATAGTATAAGGTTTATTTCATTAACAGAATATTTTAATAGCTTTATAAAATATAAAAGACTTTATTCCAATATTTATAGACTTGCTAAGGATCTCTGAAAAAGTCACTTGAAATTTCCGATCATAGTTTTAATATTTTAGGGGCGAAATTATATGCCTTCATGCCATTTTTGGCCCTAAATTGGAGATTTATAAAGATTTCAAGCTCTGTGCCTCATAAATGTTAAGGCTCTAGACAGTCTTTTGAGCAGAACTCTTTTCCTTCTGTACTGGGGGAAGAAATAGAGTACATATGGTATGGGTTAAAGGGATAAAGACTAAGAGACTAGATGAGTAATACAAAATCGATGGAGAATGGAAAGGGACCAAATTGTGCCATCTCACAAAGTTCAGGCTCACATAAATGTGTATGCACGAGAGAAAGGGGTCTGCCAGAATGGATGCTGCCAACCATTTAGATGCATCTTTCAAAGTTCCAACAGGAGAATAAACTGTAAAACAAAGGGCTGACTGGGTGGCGTGGCTCACGCCTGTAATCCCAGCACTTTGGGAGGCCAAGGTGGGTGCATCACTTGAGGTCAGAAGTTCAAGATCAGCCTGGACAACATGGTGAAACCCCGTCTGTACTAAAAATACAAAAATTAGCCAGGCATGTTGGTGCACGCCTATAATCCCAGTTACTCGGGAGGCTGAGGCACGAGAATTGCATGAACCCAGGAGGTGGAGGTTGCAATGAGCTGAGATCGCGCCACTGCACTCCAGCCTGGGCAAAAAGCAAGACTCGGTCTCAAAAAATAATAAAATTATATAAATAATAATAAAATAAAATAAAGCATAGTTTTTTTCCATCTTGAATGTGACTAAGACACAACACTTGTTAGAATTCCGATTTTATGGCCGGGCACGGTGGCTCAAGCCTGTAATCCCAGCACTTTGGGAGGCCGAGACGGGCAGATCACGAGGTCAGGAGATCGAGACCATCCTGGCTAACACGGTGAAACCCCGTCTCTACTAAAAATACAAAAAACTAGCCGGGCGAGGTGGCGGGCGCCAGTAGTCCCAGCTACTCAGGAGGCTGAGGCAGGAGAATGGCGTAAACCTGGGAGGCGGAGCTTGCAGTGAGCTGAGATCCGGCCACTGCACTCCAACCTGGGCGACAGAGCGAGACTCCGTCTCAAAAAAAAAAAAAAAAAAAAAAAAGAATTCCGATTTTATCCTTATCATAGGTAGACACTGTGCTTTAAAATACATTTTTTTTTTTTAAAAGAGAGAGTGTCTGAAAAATCATACTCAGTTAGTTCCAGACCCAGACCAAGAATTGAAGTCTCTTGACTTTCAATACTCTGTTACATCTACACAGTTCTTTCTCTGGTGAAGAAAATAGAATTCAGTAAGTATTTATTGAGTATTTTTTCATACACAAGGCACTGTGGTAGGTGCTTGCGGTGAGCATGGGGAATACGTGCAGATGACTTCTTCTTTTTTTTTTTTTTTTTTTTTTTTTTGAGACGGGGTCTTGCTCTGTCACCCAGGCTGGAGTGCAGTGGCCGGATCTCAGCTCACTGCAAGCTCCGCCTCCCGGGTTCACGCCATTCTCCTGCCTCAGCCTCCCGAGTAGCTGGGACTACAGGCGCCCGCCACCTTGCCCGGCTAGTTTTTTGTATTTTTTAGTAGAGATGGGGTTTCACTGGGTTCGCCAGGATGGTCTCGATCTCCTGACCTTGTGATCCGCCCGTCTCGGCCTCCCAAACTGCTGGGATTACAGGCTTGAGCCACCGCGCCCGGCCGCAGATGACTTCTTAAGTCATGGGTCCTGCCTTCATGGGGCTCACACTGGACTTGTGAAGACAGAATACAAATACAGGCAGGCTTTGCTTCTCGTGGTTCTGATTAAGCATGAAACGAACTTATTTACCATGGTTTCATTAAATAACTCTCCCAACAACAGGTTCAAATTACAGTTACCATGGCATATTAACTGTGGGTCACTGCATGGAGTACAAATTGGGCTGCTAGCTCTTCAGTCCACAAATCACTATGTAAGTAACAGATGTGTACCACAGTCAGTTACCAATCATGACATTTCTCCCAACACCTGCAGTGCTTGGTGACCAATCGCAGCAAGTTCTTTCAAAATCTGCAGTGATTGGTCATTGTGCATCTGTCATTCAATTCATGCACTACCAGCAAAGTGTGTAGTTGTGCTGCCTCTATGATTCTCAGTGATAAACCCTGGTGGCATTTTATAAAAACAGATAATCAGAAGGTCAAATTGGTCAACAAAGATGAACGTACACCAAAGAAACAAAAAGTGTTAAAGACGGAAGTGAAATTTGAATGGGATGTAAATGGAGTTATAGAAGAAACAGCTGACCATGTGAATGTTGACCCTGTCACCTTTGGAGAAACTCTACATATACAACCAGAAGGACTCATTGACAATAAACTTACAGACATAAATGAGGGAAAAGATCATGACAAAAAGAATGAAGAAGATATCCCAGAGGAAGTAACTCTAGCACACACACAAAAAAGTGGTGGTGGTGGGGAAACACTTTAAGTTAACGGAACTCTCAGATATATTTTATGACATTGAAAGCACAAAGGGGAAAATGATGTTGGAAGTGATGTGAACTTAGAAAAGAGTATGCCAATTCACCAAGGCATAAACAAATATCAGTTTTAGTATTCCTTTTCATTTTCCTATTGTTTATAACTGCCAGTAAGAGAGATTGTAATGTTTTTTACAAGCATTAGAATGTATCATTGAAAAATCATATTTTTCCCATTGATTATTAATATTTCTTGGCATGGTTTCAGATTGCATGGTGATTTTTATAGTTCCACAGTACCATGCAAAGTGAATATTACCTGTATATGAATAATTAAGTCATAAGCTGTGTGTGGTGTCTCATGCCTGTAGTCTCAGCTACTTGAAAGGCTGAGGTGGGAGGATCACTTGAGGCCAGGAGTTTGAGACCAGCCCCAGCAATATAGCAAGACCCTGTCTCTACAAAAATAAAATAAAATAAATTATAGGTTATAAAATAAGACATCATGATACTATAGAACGGTTTCAAAGCAACATATGACACATTGCCAGTTAATGGATAGTAATTTCCCTAAGAGGTCAAGGGAGAGAGAGATCATCATCATCATATCTATGATGATGAGATGATGATAATGATGATGATGATGGGAGAGAACTGGGATGGGCTTTGGAGTTTCCAATTTGGACAGACCCAGTGAAAGAAAGGTGGCATTCTAGGAGAGTGGGCAGATGCTCATAGCAGCCCGTATAATATTACTGCCATGAATGATGTCAGTAAGGCAGACTACTTGACTCTGGAATTTCAAGCATCTTTTTTTTTTTTGACAAATTGCTTTATATCAAAGTGTGTGCCTAAAAAGTGTTTCTCAAGCCATGCATGCTCAGATTACAAAGATTGTGGAATGAAGCACAGAAAATTTGGCTCAACAAACTGAATTGTGCTATGGGCACCTTCTGTTACCAGCTGTATAGAGGCCACCCTCACCTTTACCCTGAGTGGAACGTCGCCTCTCGGGTGTTAAGAAGCCTTCCATAAGTTATCTCCAGCAATAATATTAATCACTTATTTTATGGCTTTACAGTTTATTTGTGCTTTTAATATAAAAACATAGAGATGGCTAGGAAGGTCGGGAGCTGAGGCACCTGGAGAGCTGATACTTTGCCTAAAGGGCAGGGCTGCTGCTCGGCTCTTGGAAATGTACGGACAGTACTGTGAGATCCATTAAAGTTTTTAAAGGAAGTCATAACTGTTGGCTTAATATGAAGTTTTCGAACTTGAAAAAGTTGACTCAAGCTTTTAAAACATATATCTTCTTGCAGGGTAAATGGCCCGTCCCTGTGCCTGATCTGGCTGCCAGTTTGTAACTGCTTTGTAAGGCAACGGTGCTGTCTTACACACAGTGTTCATCTAATTTGGACAAAGTAGGGATTATAATGCAGTTGTTATGATCAATTTTCACATGAGGAAATAGGCTTATGGAGCTTAAGTAACTTGTCCAAGGAAGCACTGGTGTTAGGTAGTGGACCCAGGAAACTGATGCCTAATGTGATGCTTTTTCTCCTCTATATCAGCTTCTTAAAGTTTGCTCTATCAACTGTGAGAATCAAATGAAAACCTCAACCACCAGCCTTCAGAAGGGCCTGGACCAGGGGAGTTCTAGGGAAATGGGAAGCAGAACCTCATGGTCTGTCTCTTTAGAGCATCACCATTGTGACCAATTTGAATCCATCTCTATCCTTATTAGTCTAAATGAATAGATGGTCAGTACAGCCTTCAAGTAATCCTGCATCATTATTATTTCTCTTACCTAAGCTTTCTGTGCACGCTCAGCAGCAATACATTTGAGCCTATCTTCCCTGACATGTCCTGTGATGCACGTTGCCTATTAAGTTCAAAGTTCATAGTCACATGATTTAACATTCAGTAGAGCTGAGAATATGGTTTAAAAATCCTCTTAAGAAAAATGATGGACTTACTATCAACATGTTCTAAAAAGATGAACATTCCCTGCATGGAGATGGGACGAGGAAGTACCCTTGGACTGGGTCAAGATTTTAGGTCACTTCAACAATGGATGAATGGAAGCCTCAAAACTTGTTACCATACATTTAGTGGTTTTAGTTTGAAAATTTTAAAACAGATATCATCTTAGTGATAAAATATCTCATCAGTGCAATGATAAAATAGCTTTAAACCTGCCATGACCTGATGAACCCTCAAGCAAAACTAGCTGCAAAATGTTCTCTTAAATAACTGACTAAATAAAATTTCTGAATCAGTATTATTATTACTTGTAAGCCAGTTAAATAATGGGCAGTGGCCCAAAATGATGATTTTAGAATACTTAATCTGTAGTTAAACATAATTTGTTATTAGAAAGTTGCAAGTCACAACAATAATGACATAACCCCCACACATCTACTAGAATGGCTGACATCCAACAACCAACAATACCAACTGCTAGAGGGGATGTGGAGCCACAGGAATGCCAATTCATTGGTGGGAATACAAAAATGGTACAGCCACTTTGGAAGAGAGTTTGCGCTTTCTTACAAAACTAAACCTAGTCTTTTTCTTTTTTTTGAGACAGTGGTCTCACTCTGTTGTCCCGGCTGGAGTGCAGTGGTGTGATCTTAGCTTACTGCAACCTCTGCCTCCCAGGCTCTCCATCCTCAGCCTCCTTAGTATCTGGGACTACAGGGTGCATGCCACGATGCCTGGCTAATTTTTGTACATTTTGGAAACACAGGGTTTCATTATGCTGCCCAGGCTGGTCTTGAATTCTGGGGCTCAAGCAATTCATACTCCTTGGCCTCCCAAAATGCTGGGATTACAGACATGAGCCACTGTGCCCAGCCTAAACACAGTCTTACTATCAGATTCAGCAATCACACTCAGGTGATTTGAAACTGAACTGATTTGGAAGCGTATGTCCCTACATAAACCAGCATGCCAATGTTTATAGCAGCTCCATTCATAATGGTCCAAAATTAGAAGCAACCAATATATCCTTCAATAGGTGAATGGAGGAACAAACTATAGTACATTCATACAACAGAAAATTATTCAGCGACTAGAACTGAGCTATCAAGCCACACGAAGTTATGGATGAATCTCTTTTTTTGAGACAGAGTTTTGTTCTTTTTGCCCAGGCTAGAGTGCAATGGGGCGATCTCGGCTCACTGCAACCTCTGCCTCCTGGGTTCAAGCGATTTTCCTGCCTTAGCCTCCTGAGTAGCTGGGATTACAGGCATGCACCACCAGGCCCGGCTAATTTTGCATTTTTAGTAGAGACGGGGTTTATCCATGTTGGTCAGGCTGGTCTCGAACTCCTGACCTCAGGTGATCCACCTGCCTCAGCCTCCCAAAGTGCTGGGATTACAGGTATGAGCCACTGCGCCCCACTCTAGTTATGGATGAATCTTAAATGCATATTGCTAAATGAAACAAGCTAGTCTGAAAAAGCAATATACTGTATGAGTTCAACTATATGACATTCTGGAAAAAGCAAGCGACAGAGACAGTAAACAGATCAATGTTTGCCAAGAAGTTAGAAGTTGGGGGGATGATTGAATAGGTGAAGCGCAGGCATTTTTTGTGTGTGTGTATGATTGATACTATAACGGTGTATACAAGGATTTGGCAAAACCCTATGGGGGATTTCTATGAACTTTACAGTGCAAAGTGGAAACCTTAATCAGGAAAATTAAAAAAAAATTAGGAGCCAGGTGCTGTGGCTCACGCCTGTAATCCCAGCACTTTGGGAGGCTGAGATGCGAGGATCATCTGAGGTCAGGAGTTCAAGACCAGCCTGGTCAGCATGGTGAAAGCCCGTCTCTACTAAAAAATACAAAAATTAGTTGGGCATGGTGGCGGGCGCCTGTAATCCCAGCTACTCGGGAAGCTGAGGCAGGGACAATTGCTTGAACCTAGGAAGCGGAGGTTGCAGTAAGGCGAGATCACACCACTGGACCCCAGCCTGAATGACAGAGCAAGACTCTGTTAAAAAAATTATTTAAAAAAAAAAAATTAGGATGTTGGGGAACCCAGGATGAGAGGTAGAATGTGACAAAAGGATCTACATGTACTACAAATGTATGGAACAATCTTGTTGAAGGAGATGAGGAATAAAGTGCTGGCTTAGGTATCTTTGGAAATGAATGACTAAAGGCACAGGAACTGTACATACACACTCTACTCTAGCTGACAAAGTTGTGCCCCATAGGAACATGGGCTAACAATTCTGAAACGACTGTACCCGTATACTGGGATTAAAGAATTAACTAAAATAAGTAAATGATGGAAGCTAGGCTCCTCACTGCAGGCGTGGGAGATTCCAGATAAACAAGGAGAGGAGTCTGGAAAGATCTGTGTGGTAATGGATTAGAGGTGAAGCCTTCAGTAGGAACTCATGCTTCTCAATATAGTTGCAGGTGATTACCCACAGCATTATATATATGCACAGGTATATCTATAAATGGTTACATATAGAATTATAGATGCAGACAGTTACATTAAAAGTAATGGCAAAACCACAATTACTTTTGCACCAACCTAATATATTTTGCTCTTCTGCCAGCTGAGCAGGCCTACAAGCAATGAAGCAACGACTACCCAGTAGCAAAGAGCGTACCTACAGCTCAGAGCTTGGTTTCTAATACTATTTTCAGTAGAAGGAACTGGGGCATTTTGGAGAAAGGCTGAACGTAGCACTCAGGTTGGAAATATATAGGATAAGCCAGGAGCATCTTTTAGTGCCAGAAAATAAGGAAGCGCTCACAAAATAAATTCCCATAATGATGGGGTTATGTTAAAGGGACACTTAGGCCAACTGAAAGAGTTCCCGATGTCCAAAGAACAATTTGAACACCAAAATAAAGAAGGCTATAACCCAAAACATAAATATCCATGAGACCACATTTACATAAATAAATATATGTCCAAAACATCCTTCAATAGGTGAATGGATAGATGAATTTATATAAATAAATAGTCCAGTAAATGAGTAAAGACACATTGAAGAAGAGACAAGCCCGAGCAGAAGAACTTCAGTCTGTGTAGCTGCTCTTAAGAAGGTGAAGCATAGATAAGAATTTAGATAAGGAATGCCCGAGAAGCTGACACACCACGAGGAGCTGTAGCAGACGCGACAACTAATTATACTGTGGACGTGTGTTCCGGATGGGATCCCAAAAAGAACATTAGGGAGAAAAACTGAGGAGTTCTGGACCAAGTATGGATTCCAGTGAATAATAATGCTTCAGTATTGTTTCATTGATTGTGACAAATCTAACAGATTAACGTAAGATGTTAATAATAATAGGGGAAAATGGGTGTGGAATATTTGGGAACTCTATGCTACTTCAGTAATTATTCTGTAATAGCTGCCCTAAAACGCAAAAGCTTATTTTATTTTAGTTTTGAGACGGAGTCTCACTCTGCGGCCCAGGCAGGAGTGCAGTGGCCTGAACTGCAACCTCCGCCTCCCGGGTTCAGGAGAGTCTCCTGCCTCAGACCCCTCTCCGGCTGGGATTACAAGTGTGTGCCACCACGCCTGGCTAATTTTTATTTTTATTTATTTATTTATTTATTTATTTTTTTGAGACGGAGTCTCGCTCTGTCGCCCAGGCTGGAGTGCAGTGGCGCGATCTCCACTCACTGCAAGCTCCGCCTCCCGGGTTTACGCCATTCTCCTGCCTCAGCCTCCCGAGTAGCTGGGACTACAGGTGCCCGCCACCACGCCCGGCTAATTATTTTTGTATTTTTAGTAGAGACAGGGTTTCACCGTATTAGCCAGGATGGTCTCGATCTCCTGACCTCCTGATCCGCCCACCTTGGCCTCCCAAAGTGGCTAATTTTTAAATTTTAATAGAGAGGGAGCTTCACCTCACTGGCCATGCTGGTCTCCAATTCCTGACCTCAAGTGAGGTCACCTTGGCCTCCCAAAGTGCTGGGATTACAGGTGTGAGCGACCGTGCCCGGCCCCACAAGAGTTTATTTTTTAAAAAGCAAATCAGATTGCATCATCCTCTGCTTAAAGCCCTTTCAGTCATTCACTCATTCAAAAAATTCATGAGTGACTCCTATGTTCTGGCCACCCTGTATGTTGCTGAGGATTTAATTATGAGCCAAGAAAACATGGACTCTTACAGTTTAATAGGGGAGATGAGATCTATTGCACCCCTGAAGAAGAGGTCCAAGGAGCTGGCAGAGCCCGTACAGGGACCTGACCAGGTTAGGAGCACAGGGGAAGCTGTTCCAGGTGAGAGTTGGGACATGTGTCGGGGAGGAAGCTCCTACACGCTAGGAAATTTGTAAAAGCCAAGGTGGTCAGGGGAGAACAGTGGGAGGTGAGGCCACCAGGATTGGCAGGGCCCATTAGGGGGACTAATAGACCTTATTCAGGATCCTGGCTTGTCCCAAGAGAGATGAGAACCACAGTTTATCCCCCCTATCTGTTTCAATCATATGAGTCTAGAGATACAGCCTGTTTTGCTCATAGCTGCATCCTTACCACCTTGCAAAAGGTCAGGAAGAAATTTTGATTTCCTTTTTTTTCGACCTTTTTGGAAAATGACTATAGATTCGCTAGAAGTTGCAAAAAAATGTGCAGGAAGGTCCTCTGTACCCTTCATCCAGTTTCCCCCACCATAACATCTTGTATAACTATAGTACAATATCAAAACTGAGACATTAACATTGACACAATCCATAAAGCTTATTCAGATTTCAGTAGTTTCATATGTATCTATTTGTGTGTATATAGTTCTATGCAATTCTGCCACATTTGCGATTCATGTAACCAGTATCTTGACTGTGGAATTTATGTAACAGTATCTTGATTGTGGAATCAAGATACTGTTCCATCACTACAAGCCACACCCACCACACCCTTCCTTAACAACCATTATTATGATTCCCTGGCAACCCTATGCCCCCTCTATATACATTATATTGATAATTGACATGCACAGAGAGACCTGACCCCATGTGAAAAGCATTCCCTGTTTTCGATGCATAAAGTAGATTGGAGGAGGCAAGGACAAATATGAGACTATCAGCCAAGGGAAGAAACGATAGTCAAAGGGTGAACGTTGTTGAGTGAGCAAGCTGGAAGTCATGGACAGGGCATGGGCTCTTTGTGGATTTGCTATTTTGGAGTTAGAACAGCTTCTGGTGAAGACAAAATCCTAGGTGTGCCTGTGGGAGGGGGCAGCTGAGATGGAGTGGATTGGGACATAGAGAGGAGGAGTCAAGAGGCTGTCACTGGTGGGGGAGTTGTCACGGGGATGTTGAAGTTACTCAGGGTGATGCAGGCTTGAGTGGAGAAGCTATCAGGAATGAATGAGGGCATACCAGCCACAGAGAGCAGAGAATAGAACGGGGGATTTTGCCCTGACATTAGCTTGTTAACTGGCACAGGAGGTGAGCCAGGTGACACAGTGGGACAGTATATTATAGCTAAATGGCAGGCTGTAACTATACATATAGTTATATGACACAGTTACAGAAACATAGACACAAGGTGCCGGATGCGGTGGCTCACGCCTGTAATCCCAGCACTTTGGGAGGCCAAGGCGGGCGGACCACAAGGTCAGGAGATCGAGACCATCCTGGCTAACACGGTGAAACCCTGTCTCTACTAAAAATGCAAAAACATTAGCCTGGCGTGGTGGCGGGCGCCTGTAGTCCCAGTTAGTCTGGAGGCTGAGGCAGGAGAATGGCGTGAACCCAGGAGGTGGAGCTTGCAGTGAGCCGAAATCGCACCCTTGCCCTCCAGCCTGGGCGACAGAGTGACACTTCCTCTCAAAAAAAAAAGGAAAGAAAAAAGAAACAGAGACACAAGAAACAAACAGAAGGAAAGTTCTGCAGCAGTGCTAGTAAAGTAACAGATCTGGACTGAAGAGAGATTTGCTATGGTTCTAATGTGTCCCTCTGTCTTAGTCTATTTGTGTTGCTGTGACGAGTATCTGAGGCTGGGGAATTCCTAAAGAAAAGAGGTTTATTATTCGGCTCATGGTTCTGCAGGCTGTACAAAAGCATGGTGCCAGCATCTGCTTCTGGTGAGGGCCTCAGGGAGCTTCCACTCGTGGTGTAAGGTGAAGCTGCTGTGTGCAGAGATTACAGAGATCACACAACAACAGAGGAAGCAGGAGAGAAGGGAGATGCCTGTTCTTTTGAACAGCCAGCTTTTGCAGCAACAAAGTAGAGCGGGAATTCATTCACTTCTCCCCCACCCCCCACCTGAGACAGCATTAATCTATTCATGAGGGATCCATCCTCACAACCCAAACACCTCCCATGAGATCCCAGCTTCAACACTGAGGATCGAATTTTAATGTGAGGTTTGGAGAGGTGAAACATCCAAACTATAGCACCCCCAAGAAGCATGTGTTATAAACGGAATCCCCAGTGCAACAGTGTTAAGAGGTGTGACCTTTAAGAGGGAATTAGGCCCCGAGGGCTCCGCCCCCAAAAATGGATTAACGTTATCATGGGAGTGAGTTTGAATTTGGCCTTCTTGCTTTCTCTCACCCTCTCACCATCCGCCATAGGATGACATGGTGAGAAGGCCCTCGTCAGATGTCAGGCCCTCAATCTTGGACTTCCCGGTTTCCAGAACCATAAGCCAATACATTTCTTTATAAGTTACTCAGTTTCGGGTATTCTGTTATAGCAACACAAAACAAACTAAGACAGGCCCCTTGTCTCCCTCCCTGAATGTAGACCTATAGGAATTTCATGAGCATGACTTAGCTGATTTTGGCACAGATGAGAGATGGGTTTGAAAGATCAGACCTGGCTTGAGCAAGTCCTCGCCATGCCTGGGTGCCAGCAGAACCAGGAGGCAGAGAGAGCAAGGATGGTGCATTCATCTGTGAAGGTAGCCGTAACAAAGTACCCCAAACCGGGTGGTTTAAAACAACAGAAATTTATCACTTCACAGCTGTGGAAGCTAGAAGTCCAAGATCGAGGTGTCAGGAGGGCCACGCTTCCTCTGAAACTTGCTGGGGAGAATCCTTCCTTCCTCTTCTAGCTTCTGTGTTTGCCAGCCATCCTTGGCATTGCATGGCTTGAAGATACACCCTTGGTTTGTAGAAACATCTGTGTTTTCTCTCTTCTTTTTTGAGATGGGGTTTCACTCTGTCACCTAGGCTGGAGTGCAGTGGTGTGATCGATGCCTGAATTCCTGGGTTTCAAATGGTCCTCCCACCTCAGCCTCCTGAATAGCTGGGACTACAGGTGTGCACCACCATGCCTGGCTGTATGTTTTTATTTTTTGTAGAGATGGGGTCTCCCTCTCAAAGCACTGGGAGTGCAGGTGGGAACACTGCACGCTGCCTTCTCTTTTCATGAGGACACCAGTCGTTTTGGATTAGGGCTCATGGTAGTGACCTCATTTTAACCTGATTCTATCTGCAAAGATCGTATTTCAAAATAAAGACACATTCAAAGTTACTGGAGATTTGGATTTCAATGTACTTTTTAGGAGACATAATTCAGCTCTTAACAGGTAGCAGGTAGGATGGGGGTCACTGCCCTACAGATGGGGTCTGTTCATCCATCAAATAAGTCACTCCTTTTGGGGGAGAAGCAAGCGAGGAGTCGAGAAGCCTGAGCTGTGTGTTCCGATACTGTCCCTACCAGGGCATGAAGACGGGAAATAAGTTTTCCCTTAACAACAATCTTCTAAAATTGAGTGAGTTCTTTAAAAGAGAATGCAAAACTAATTCGGCATTGATCTCAAGAAAATTAATTATTTAGAAGGAATTGATTTGCCACAGCATCTCCCAGAAAAGACAAGTTTTCTCAAATCTTTTGGTACATTACAGTGTTTTTTAAAGGTTTCAGGAAAAAAAAAGGATGTTTTTAGATAGAAAGAAATGAGAAATTGTATTTAATAATGTTTGACAGGAGATTGGTGAAAGAACAACTGACAGTAATGTTTGAAGGTTTAATTAACATGTCAGATGAATGCAGAAAGTATTAATAGCTACTAGTTTACGCAGCAGTTTGTTAAACCTCTGAAGAGGATCACATTATAACTCCCCTGGGGAGTTATTTGCATATTAACAAGAAGTTATGTTAGAACATCTATAAAGCACAGGCTTCTTATCAGTGTGTTTATGAATATTTGGCCCCTTTAAAAAACCTTTTGTGTTGTGTCTTTAAACATAACATTATATCAATCACATAAAATTTCCCTTCCTGCCCTCTTTCTCCCCTGCAAGTGTATTTTTCTTTTCTTGTTTTTTTTTTTTTTTTTTTTTGAGATGGAGTCTTGCTCTGTTGCCCAGGCTGGAGTACAGTGGCGCAATCTCCACTCACTGCAATCTCTGCTTCCCGGGTTCGAGCAATTCTCCTGCCTCAGCCTCCCGAGTAGCTGGGACTACAGGTGCTCGTCACCACGCCCGGCTAATGTTTTTATATTTTTAGTAGAGACAGGGTTTCTCCATGTTGGTCAGGCTGGTCTCGAACTCCTGACCTCAGGTGATCTGCCCGCCTTGGCCTCCCAAAGTGCTGGGATGACAGGCATGAGCCACCGCGCCCTGCCTTGAACTCATACTTGTTGCTGCTGTTGTTTTCAGAACCTGTGAAGTGAACTCTTACTTACAAATGTGCCAGGATGTGGACTGGATAATGCAGAGCTGCTCTGAAGTGGCAGGGGTGAGGGTTGGAGCGGCTGACATCTACTTCCTGACCCTAAGGTGGTCGCTGAACCTGGCCATGGAACTCCAGGCTCCTTAGAAGAGACACAACAGGACACTCAGGGAACCAGATGGCTCTGAGACCCCCTGAGGCCTTCCCATTCCAACACCCTATCTCTCCAAACCTCAGTGGCCCAGCAGCCCCTGCTGCAAGGGCATTCAAAGGACAGTAAGCTCTTCTGATCATTTTTTGTGTTGGAGGGGGCAGCATGATCATGAGGCCCATTACTGTGGGTAATGACATGGAGAAAGAAATTCACCGGGAGTGAGCTGGGTGAGGATGCTGAAGACCTCTGAACGGTGACAGTGTGTTTCAAAGTTCACAAGTTGCTTTTTCACGGATCACCTCTCTCACAACAATCCCGTGTACAATCCTCACCTTCCGGATGAGGAAACGGATGCAGGAATATTGAGCAGCCTGTCCCAGGTCACAGAGCTGGAAGGAGTTGCCAGTGGAGCCAGGTGTCTTGATTTCAAGCCTACTGTTTTTCCTCCTGTCTGTATCGCAGCTGCCTGCCTTGACTAATCTGCTGCAGACCAAGCCTGGGAGGAATGGAGCTGACATCCCCGTAGCTATAAATCTGCAGCGGGACAGGCAGTCTGTGTTAGCATCTAAAAGGCTGCAGAGGTAGCGGAGGGAAAACTGAATGCGGTGCTCGTGGCCACGGTTTCCTTTCATTCTATAAAGAGTGTGCTTGTCAAGCACCATCTGGAAGATGGCATGCAGCCCCTTCTCCGTGACGAATGAAGACACGCAGAGGCAGATTCCAGAACGGCATCGACATCTTTGTTCAGTGATGTCAGACACAAAACGGAGTTGTTTAAAAACTCGCTCTCAAATACAGGCACAAAAGTCACGGTGCAGGAAGGACATATGGAACTTGGACAAGCCAAGAAGGCGAGGTTTTAATCTGAAATTGTAAACAAACATGCTCTGGGAGAGATTTTAAAAACCTTTTTATGGAAAGACAAAACAGGCACAGAAATCCACCCAAATCAAGTGTGGAGCTGGATAAGTTATTGTGAGGTGAGTGAGTTTGTAATCACCCTCTCTGGTCAAGAAATTAAACTTCACCAGCTGCCCCAGAATCTCCTCCATGTGCCTGGACCCAGTGACAATCCCCTTTCTTCTCTTTCAAAGTACTCACTCTCTGGTTTGTAGTAATCACTTCCTTTCATTTCTGTATAGTTTTATCACTCAAGTAGCTATCCTTAGACACTGTAGTTTAGGCTTTTTAAAAAAATTAATTAACTTATTTTTATTTTTTTTGAGACAAGGTCTCGCTCTGTCACCCAGGCTGGAGTGCAGTGGCACAATCATGGCTCATGGCAGCCTCGACTTCCCAGGGCTCAAGTGATCCTCTCACTTCATCCTCCTGAGTAGCTGGGACTACAGGTGCGTCCCACCATGCCAGGCTAATTTTTTTGTATTTTTTATAGAGACAGGGTTTCGTTATGTTGCCCAGAACTCTAGGCTCAAGCGACCTGCCTGCGTCAGCCTCCCAGAGTGCTAGGATTACAGGTGTGAGTCACAGCCCCAGCCCATAGTTTAGTCTTGTCCATTAAAAATTTGTACTATGTCATCAAATCTCTTTAATGTACCGGTTTCCTCTTTCTCTTTCCTTCCTTCTTTCCTTCTTTCCTTCTTTCCTTCCTTCCTTCCTTCCTTCCTTCCTTCCTTCCTTCCTTCCTTCCTTCCTTCCTTCCTTCCTTCCTTCCCTCCCTTCTCCTCTCCTTCTCTCTCTCTCTCTCCCTCCCTCTCTCCTTCTCTTCCTCTCTTTCTCTCTTTCTTTGTTTTTGATACAGAGTCTTGCTCTGTTGCCCAGGCTGGAATACAGTGGCACAATATCTGCTCACTGCAACCCCCGCCTCCCAGGTTCAAGCGATTGTCCCAGGTTCAAGTGATCCCGCCTCCCAGGTTCAAGCAATCCTCAGCCTCCCAGGTAGCTGGGATTACAGGCGCCCACCACCCTCTATCCCTTTCTTTTTCCTACAATTTACCTGTTGAAGTGTCCAGGACATTTGGAGTCTGGAGCTTGCCAAGTATACCCTCTTGGTGCAGTTCAACATGATTACTGTGTCTTCTGAGTTTCCTGAAAATTGGTACCTGGAACCAGACTGAATTGGAGTCTGGCTTGATCCCCATTGCAGGATATAAATGGCTGTTCTTTCATCAGGAGGGGTTCATGTCTTGTTTCCACACTTTTTCAATGTTAGCCACTGTTGATCCTCAGTGCCTGTATCTGTTAACTAATTGTGATTTGCAAAATGAAGACTTTTTAATTCAATATCTTTTTCTTTTCTTTTCTTTTTTTTTTTTTTTTTTGAGACGGAGTCTTGCTCTGTCACCCAGGCTGGAGTGCAGTGGCGCAATCTCGGCTCACTGCAACTCTGCCTCCTGGGTTCACGCCATTCTCCTGCCTCAGCCTCCCCAGAAGCTGGGACTACAGGTGCCCGCCACCACGCCTGGCTAATTTTTTTTGTATTTTTAGTAGAGACAGGGTTTCACCATGTTAGCCATGATGGTCTTGATCTCCTGACCTCGTGATCTGCCTGCCTTGGCCTCCCAAAGTGTTGGGATTACAGGTGTGAGCCACCGCACCCAGCACAATATCTTTTTCGATTATTGTTTGCAATATTATTACAAAAAGACACTTTCAGCTGGGCATGGTGGCTCACACATGTAATCCCAGCACTTTGGGAGGCTGAGGCGGGCGGATCACGTGAGGTTAGGAGTTTGAGACCAGCCTGGCCAACATGGTGAAACCCTGTCTCTACTAAAAATACAAAAATTAGCCGGGTGTGGTGGTGCGTGCCTGTAGCCCCAGCTACTCGAGAGACTGAGGCCAGAGAATTGCTTGAACCAGGAGGCAGAGGTTGCAGTGGGCTGAGATCATGTCACCACTCTCCAGCCTGTGTGACGGAGTGAGATTCTCTCTCAAAAAAAAAAAAAAAAAGAGAGAAAAAGAAAAAAGAAAAAAGACACTTCCTCTCATCTACTAACTGGTTTCCCAGTGACACACTTCATATAGAAAGGCAAGATAATAGTTTTCTAATTTGCCAGGTTTTAAGATAATGAGTTGTTTTCCTATCATCCTCTGAGGGCAACCAATGAGTTTCAAAAAATATGATTATAAACTTCTGAATTTAAATATATTTGGTAGGTTTGAATGCATTGCGATGAGTATTCTTATTGGCACTCACAAAATTTTTTTTAATCTTTAGCAAATAAGAACATCTAAAGTGGGCTCTTGAACCCTTTTGTCATCGCTCTAGTGTAACAGTCTTTCACAGCTCTTTTGCAGTCCTGTATGATCCCAAAGTTCAGCTCAGCCATTTCTTTTATTGAGAAATGGTGTAATATTTCAGGATCACAGTCAGGACCCTTGGGATATTCATTGCTACTAGGTTGGTCATTGTTTTTAGATTTTTTTCAGTGGGCAGAGCTACGAAACACACACACACACACACACACACACACACACACACACAGTTAGCTACACAGATAAATAGCCTATCTCATGAATTCATATTCCCATTTTTAGTTCAAATTCAGGACTACAGAGTTCTGTATGTAACCTAGCCTGGGTATGTCTCCAACTCCTTTCCTCTACCTCGAGAATTTGGTTTTCAAGAACACAAGGGATGGTAGAATATCCCATAATACCTCATTTGCTTAATCCTGTATTATGCTAAGTATTCCCCCATGCTAATGCTAATACTACCAGAATCATTTGATTACTGCAAGTAGTTCCCAGTTTTACATATGCTTTCCCCATTCAACTCGTTTTTAAAAATAGCCAAATTACATCTACACTGTCAGAGCATATAACTAGGGCATAGTATACTTTCCTTTTTCTTTTCTTTCTTTTTGCTCTGTTGCCCAGGCTGCAATGCAGTGGCATGATCTCGGCTCACTGCAACCTCCCCTTCCTGGGTTCCAGTGATTCTTGTGCCTCAGCCTCCTGAGTAGCTGGGATTACAGGTGTAAACCACCATGCCCGGCTAATTTTTGTATTTTTTGTAGAGACGGGGTTTGGCCATTTTGGCCAGGCTGGTCTCAAACTCCTGACCTAAAGTGATTCACCCACCTCAGCCTCCCAAAGTGCTGGAATTACAAGTGTGAGCCACTGTGCCCAGCCTATACTTTTTTTTTTTAACCCTCCATTGGTCTTTTAGAAAATAACACCTTTACAAAATAAAATTCACTCTTTTAAAGTGTACAATTCATTGGTTTTTAGTATAGTCACAGAGTTCTGCAACCATCACCACTATCCAATTTTAGAACTTTTTTGTCACCTGAAAAAGAAACCTCTACCCATTAGTAGAGATTCCCATTTCTCCTCCTTCCAGCCCTCACAACCACTAATCTATTTTCCTTCTCTCTGTGGATTTGCCTTTTCTGGGCATTTCATACCAATAGAATCATGGTCTTTTGTGACTGGCTTTTTTCACTTAGCATAATATTTTCAAAATTCATCAGTGTTATAGCATATATCAGTACTTAATTACTTTCTGTGGCTGAAAATATTGTCTAGTTGGGATATCCCACATTTTGCTTGTTCATTCATCTGTTGAGGGATATATAGGTTGTTACCATTTTTGGCTATTATGAATCATAGTGCTGTCAATATTTGTGTATGAGTTTTTGTGTGAAAATACATTTTCAGTTCTCTTGGGTATATACCTATGACTGAAATTGCTGAGTCATATGCTAAATCAACATTTAACATGTTGAGAAATTGCCAGACTGTTTTCCAAAGTGGTTGTGCCATTTTCTATTTCCACTGGCCGTATAAAGATTCCACCTTCTCCATATCCTCACCTGCACTTTCTCTTGTCCATAGTTTTGATTATGATCATCTTTTCGGTGTGTGTGAAGAGGTGTCTCACCATGGTTTTGATTTGCATTTCCCTAATGACTGATGATGTTGAGCATCTCTGCATGTGCTTATTGGCCATTTCTTTTTTTAGAGGGTTTCACACAATTCAACATGATTTGAAAATGATCAGAGAAAAATTTCAGTGAATCAATAATTTTGAAAATGGATGTTCTTCTCTGAAAAATTAGGCATGATGTTGAAACTACTATTTAAGTGTATATAGTGTTATAAAAGTATATAATAAGTGTATGAAAAGATTTCTCAGTTAGCTTCAATTCTTGCTCTCTTATAAAGCACTCATTTTCATGTATTTTTCTGCGGGACATATTAGCTGTCTGATGTAATTAGGTGTATATAAGAGGAATGCAACATAGTTTGTATTCATCTTTAACTTTACATTGAATGGTCAAACAACTAAATCATTCTATCCATCATCTATCTATCTATCTATCTATCTATCTATCTATCTATCTATCTATCTATCTATCTATCTATCCATTCATCAATCTTTGAGTTTACTGTTTATATTTTTCCAGCTCTATTGAGGTATAATTGACAAATAAAATTGTATATATTTAAGACATGCAATGTGATGACTTGATATACATACACATTATAAAACTGTTTCCACGATTAAGTAAATTAATACATCCATCATCTCACATAGTTACCATTCTTTGTGTGTGTGAACACAAGATCTGTCTTAGCAAATTTCAAATATAAAATACAGTGTTATTAACAATAATCAGCATGCTGTACATTAGATTCTCAGAACTTACTCATCTTATAAGTGAAAGTTTTTGCTCTTTGACCAACATCTCCTCATTTCCCCCACCCCGAAGTCCCTGGCAGTCACTATTCTACTCTGTTTCTGTGAGTTTAACATTTCTAGATTCCACATGTAAGTGAGATCATACACTGTCCTTCTCTGCCTGGTTTATTTCATTTAGCATAATGTCTTCTGTGTTCATATATGTTGTTGCAAATAAGAGGACTTCCTTCTTTTTTATGGCTGAATAATATTCCATTTCATACACACACACACATGTATACACATGCACACACGTGCACACATACACCACATTTTAAAAATTCCTTCTTCCATCAATGAACACTTAGGTTGATTCTGTAACTTGACTATTGCGAATAATGCTGCAATGAAGATGAAGTGCAGATATCTCTTCAAGATATAGATTTTGTTTTCTTTAGCAGCCATTTCTTTCCTTTGTTGGAGAAACACCACTTCACATCTTTTGCCCGCTTTTCAATTGGGTTATTTATTTCCTTACTGTTGAGCTGCAACAGTTTATAAATACATATGTTTACTGTTTTTGTAGGATAAATATATGCATTTATTTTCTGATATTAGACCCTTAAGAGATACATGATTTGCAAATATTTTCTCCCTATCTGTGCATTGTCTTTTCATTTTCTTGATAGTGTCTTTTGAAAAAAGGTTTTAATTTTGGTGAAGTCCAATTTATCTATTTTTCTCTTTGGTTGCTTGTGATTTATGTTTCATAGCTAAGAAACCACTTCCCAATCCAGGGTCAAGTACAATGTATACCTATATTTTCTTCAAAGAGTTCCATAGTTTTCGTTCTTACATTAGGCCTCTCATGGATTTTGAGTTAATTGTTGTATATGGTGTGAGGAAAGGGCCCTCATTTAGTCTCAGTTCTAAAAGGAGCAATATATTAATGCTCACTATCTATACTTATGTCAGTATCTGTCTACTTATTTTGGTTGTTTGAAGCACATTAATACAATTCTTCAGAAAGGGATTATGGAGAACAAGATTCCTTGAATTTTTGCACATTGATAGTAGTTTATCTGCATCCTTTCTTTTTTAAAAAAATATTATTAGTTTTTAAGTTCCAGGGTACATGTATAGGATGTGCAGGTTTGTTACATAGGTAAACGTGTGCCATGGTGGTTTTCTGCACCTATCAACCCATCACCTAGGTATTAAGCCCAGCAAGTATTAGCTCTTTTCCCTAATGCTCTCCCCTCATTGCTCTCCCCTGACATGGCCCAGTAAGTGTTGTTTCCCTCCTGTGTCCATGTGTTCTCATTGCTCAGCTCCCACTTATAAGGAAGAACATGCGTGTTTGGTTTTCTGTTCTTGCATTAGTTTGCTGAGGATAATGGCTTCCAGCTTCATCCATGTCCCTGCAAAGAACATTATCTCATTCCTTTTTATGGCTGCATAGTACTCCCTGGTGCATATGTACCACATTTTCTTTAATCTATCTGTGTCCTTTCTACTTGAAATTTAGTTTTACTGGATATAAAATCTTTGAGTAATATTTTCTTTTCTTGATTTTCCTTAAAATGCTTTCACATCATTTTTCTGGCATAATGAATTATTGTCCACTATTTTATTTCCCTCTTAAGGCACCTGGTCTTTTTGCCTTGATCCCCCAAAATATCTTCTTTTTTTTTAGAGCTCAGAAATTTTATTCCAGTATATTTGGTCATGACCATTCTGGTTTGATATTGGCTGGTACAGAGTATCCTCCTTTAATATGAAATTTCCAATCTTTCTAAAAATTCAGGGCTGGGTGTGGTGGTTCACACCTGTAATCCCAGCACTTTGGGAGGCCAAGGCTGGTGGATCACGAGGTCAGGAGTTTGAGACCAGCCTGACCAATGTGGTGAAACCCCATCTCTACTAAAAATACAAAAATTAGCCAGGCGTGGTGGCACCTGCCTGTAATCCCAGCTATTCGGTAGGCTGAGGCAGGAGAATCGCTTGAACCCAGGAGGCAGAGGTTGCAGTGAGCCAAGATTGCACCACTGCAGTTCAGCCTGGGTGACAGAGTGAGACTTCATCTCAAAAAAAATTAATAATAAAATAAAATAAATTCAGGATTATTTTCTTGAGTGACAGTTCTTAATATTGGTTTTGTTCCCTTGCTTTGGTTTCCCTTTTCAGAAACTCCTTTCAGCCACATGTTGGATCTTCTTTAACATGCTTCAAATATTCCACTGTCTGAAATCTTTTCTATCTTTATAATTTTTTTATGATCTTAAAAATTTTCCTCCTTTTTGCTTTTCATTGCTCCTCAGGTTTTTATTTATTGTGTTTATTCACTCTTGTATTGCTTTTTGTTTAGTTTTTATTTCTGAAATTCTTTTTTCCTTTCATTTCTGTTTTATATGTAAGCCCATCCATGATTCATTTTGAATACATTGTTGTATAAAGTGTGAGATTTAAATAGAAGTTGGTTATTTATTTGTTTTTGCTTATAGATGTCCAATTGCTCCAACACCATTTGTTGAAATGGTTATTTTCCTCCTGTATTGAATTGCTTTTGCACCTTTGTCAGAAATCAGTTAGCCAGCCTGGCCAATATGGTGAAACTCCATCGCTACTAAAAATACAAAAAAATTAACCAGGCATGGTGTTGCATGCCTATAATCCCAGCTGCTCAGGAGGCTGAAGCATGAGAATCGCTTGAACCCGGGAGGCAGAGGTTGCAGTGAGCTGAGATTGTGCCATTGTACTCCAGCCCGGGCAACAGAGCAAGCCTCCATCTCAAAAAAAAAAAAAAAAAAAAAAAAAAAATTTTCAGCATATTTTGGGGGTCTATGTCTGGGTTCTCTATTCAGTTACATTGAACCGTGTGTCTATCCTTCTGCCAACACCACAATATATTGATTACTCTATCTCTATAGTAAGCCTTAATATCAAGTAATTACTCCCACTTAATTCTTTTCCCAGATTATTTTAGCTATTCTAGAGCCTGTGCCTTTTTGCATACATTTAAAAATAAATGTACCTATGTCTTAAAAAAAAAAAAAAAACACCTTGCTGGGATTTTGATAGGAATTGCAGTAAACCTATCAGGAAATTTGGGGAGAATTTACATCTTTACTATGTTGACTCTTGCAATTCATGAATACATTATGCCTCTCCATTTGTTTAGGAGTTTTAAAAAAATTTCATCATTGTGGTGATTAATTTTATGTGCCAACTTTGCTGGGCCACAGTACCCAGATATTTGGCTAAATATTATTTTGGGTATTTCTGTGAAGGTGTTTATGGATGAGATGGAAATTTAACCCAGTGGACTTTGAGTGAAGCAGATTCCCCTCCATAATGTGGGTGGCCCTCAGTCATCTAATCAGTTGATCTATTTTGTGGTTATGTCTTTTATGTCTTTCTGGTATGCTCTCATTGTCTATAGGGATGTTATTGTATTTCTCATTGCCTTTTTGAATATCCTTCTTAAGAATCTAATTATACTTAATCCCTACCAGAAAAGAGTAGAAAAGCGATTTCCACATCCTTTCCAGGTTAGGGGATGATTATAATCAAATCTGAAACCTCCTAGAAAGTTGTTTCTGTTTAGACCCCACATTTGTATCACTGAATGATTTTTGAAATTTCATTACTTGGTCTGTTTATTCTAAAGATATTGAAATAGTGATGTAATTAGAAGACTAAAACTAATAAAGCCATTACAATAATGACTACTGAGTTATAGGCAGAAATTAGCTCATAAGAAATATGAGGTCTGGTGCAAGATTTTATCGATCTTTACATGGCTTAGGGTAATGTCTTGTATATTATTTCACTCAATAGCTATTTATAGAATAGATGGGTTAAAAGGGGAGCATTTTAAATACTTTCTTGGTTTTAAGACATCAATATACAAATATTTACTCTAGCTTTTATTCTAATAAGGTGTTATTCTGTGGACTGTGGGAAATTCAAAGAAATACCCATTGCGAAGTCTCTTCTCAAAGTTTTTTTTTTTTTTTTGATTTAAAAATAATGATTTTTATTATTATTTATTTATTTATTTATTTTATTTATTTATTTATTATTATTATACTTTAAGTTGTAGGGTACATGTGCATAACGTGCAGGTTTGTTACATATGTATACTTGTGCCATGTTGGTGTGCTGCACCCATCAACTCATCATTTACATCAGGTATAACTCCCAATGCAATCCCTCCCCCCTCCCCCCTCCCCATGATAGGCCCCGGTGTGTGATGTTTTCCTTCCTGAGTCCAAGTGATCTCATTGTTCAGTTCCCACCTATGAGTGAGAACATGCGGTGTTTGGTTTTCTGTTCTTGTGATAGTTTGCTAAGAATGATGGTTTCCAGCTGCATCCATGTCCCTACAAAGGACACAAACTCATCCTTTTTTATGGCTGCATAGTATTCCATGGTGTATATGTGCCACATTTTCTTAATCCAGTCTGTCACTGATGGACGTTTGGGTTGATTCCAAGTCTTCGCTATTGTGAATAGTGCCGCAATAAACATACGTGTGCATGTGTCTTTATAGCAGCATGATTTATAATCCTTTGGGTATATACCCAGTAATGGGATGGCTGGGTCATATGGTACATCTAGTTCTAGATCCTTGAGGAATCGCCATACTGTTTTCCATAATGGTTGAACTAGTTTACAATCCCACCAACAGTGTAAAAGTGTTCCTATTTCTCCACATCCTCTCCAGCACCTGTTGTTTCCTGACTTTTGAATGATCGCCATTCTAACTGGTGTGAGATGGTATCTCATTGTGGTTTTGATTTGCATTTCTCTGATGGCCAGTGATGATGAGCATTTTTTCATGTGTCTGTTGGCTGTATGAATGTCTTCTTTTGAGAAATGTCTGTTCATATCCTTTGCCCACTTTTTGATGGGGTTGTTTGTTTTTTTCTTGTAAATTTGTTTGAGTTCTTTGTAGGTTCTGGATATTAGCCCTTTGTCAGATGAGTAGATTGCAAAAATTTTCTCCCATTCTGTAGGTTGCTTGTTCACTCTGATGGTAGTTTCTTTTGCTGTGCAGAAGCTCTTTAGTTTAATTAGATCCCATTTGTCAATTTTGGCTTTTGCTGCCGTTGCTTTTGGTGTTTTAGACATGAAGTCTTTGCCCATGCCTATGTCCTGAATGGTACTACCTAGGTTTTCCTCTAGGATTTTTATGGTATTAGGTCTAACATTTAAGTCTCTAATCCATCTTGAATTAATTTTCATATAAGGAGTAAGGAAAGGATCCAGTTTTTCAGCTTTCTACTTATGGCTAGCCAATTTTCCCAGCACCATTTATTAAATAGGGAATCCTTTCCCCATTTCTTGTTTCTCTCAGGTTTGTCAAAGATCAGATGGCTGTAGATGTGTGGTATTATTTCTGAGGACTCTGTTCTGTTCCATTGGTCTATATCTCTGTTTTGGTACCAGTACCATGCTGTTTTGGTTACTGTAGCCTTGTAGTATAGTTTGAAGTCAGGTAGCGTGATGCCTCCAGCTTTGTTCTTTTGACTTAGGATTGTCTTGGAGATGCGGGCTCTTTTTTGGTTCCATATGAACTTTAAAGCAGTTTTTTCCAATTCTGTGAAGAAACTCATTGGTAGCTTGATGGGGATGGCGTTGAATCTATAAATTACCTTGGGCAGTATGGCCATTTTCATGATATTGATTCTTCCTATCCATGAGCATGGTATGTTCTTCCATTTGTTTGTGTCCTCTTTTATTTCACTGAGCAGTGGTTTGTAGTTCTCCTTGAAGAGGTCCTTTACATCCCTTGTAAGTTGGATTCCTAGGTATTTTATTCTCTTTGAAGCAATCATGAATGGAAATTCATTCCTGATTTGGCTCTCTGTTTGTCTGTTACTGGTGTATAAGAATGCTTGTGATTTTTGCACATTAATTTTGTATCCTGAGACTTTGCTGAAGTTGCTTATCAGCTTAAGGAGATTTTGGGCTGAGACAATGGGGTTTTCTAAATATACAATCATGTCATCTGCAAACAGGGACAATTTGACTTCTTCTTTTCCTAACTGAATACCCTTGATTTCTTTCTCTTGCCTGATTGCCCTAGCCAGAACTTCCAACACTATGTTGAATAGGAGTGGTGAGAGAGGGCATCCCTGTCTTGTCCCAGTTTTCAAAGGGAATTTTTCCAGTTTTGCCCATTCAGTATGATATTGGCTGTGGGTTTGTCATAAATAGCTCTTATTATTTTGAGGTACGTTCCATCAATCCCGAATTTATTGAGCGTTTTTAGCATGAAGGGCTGTTGAATTTTGTCAAAAGCCTTTTCTGCATCTATTGAGATAATCATGTGGTTCTTGTCTTTGGTTCTGTTTATATGCTGGATTATGTTTATTGATTTGCGAATGTTGAACCAGCCTTGCATCCCAGGAATGAAGCCCACTTGATCATGGTGGATTAGCTTTTTGATGTGTTGCTGAATCCGGTTTGCCAGTATTTTATTGAGGATTTTTGCATCGATGTTCATCAGGGATATTGGTCTAAAATTCTCTTTTTCTGTTGTGTCTCTGCCAGGCTTTGGTATCAGGATGATGTTGGCCTCATAAAATGAGTTAGGGAGGATTCCCTCTTTTTCTATTGATTGGAATAGTTTCAGAAGGAATGGTACCAACTCCTCCTTGTACCTCTGGTAGAATTCAGCTGTGAATCCATCTGGTCCTGGACTTTTTTTGGTTGGTAGGCTACTAATTATTGCCTCAATTTCAGAGCCTGCTATTGGTCTATTCAGGGATTCAACTTCTTCCTGGTTTAGTCTTGGAAGAGTGTAAGTGTCCAGGAAATTATCCATTTCTTCTAGATTTTCCAGTTTATTTGCGTAGAGGTGTTTATAGTATTCTCTGATGGTAGTTTGTATTTCTGTGGGGTCGGTGGTGATATCCCCTTTATCATTTTTAATTGCGTCGATTTGATTCTTCTCTCTTTTCTTCTTTATTAGTCTTGCTAGTGGTCTGTCAATTTTGTTGATCTTTTCAAAAAACCAACTCCTGGATTCATTGATTTTTTTGGAGGGTTTTTTGTGTCTCTATCTCCTTCAGTTCTGCTCTGATCTTAGTTATTTCTTGCCTTCTGCTAGCTTTCGAATGTGTTTGCTCTTGCTTCTCTAGTTCTTTTAATTGCGATGTTAGAGTGTCAATTTTAGATCTTTCCTGCTTTCTCTTGTGGGCATTTAGTGCTATAAATTTCCCTCTACACACTGCTTTAAATGTGTCCCAGAGATTCTGGTATGTTGTATCTTTGTTCTCATTGGTTTCAAAGAACATCTTTATTTCTGCCTTCATTTCATTATGTACCCAGTAGTCATTCAGGAGCAGGTTGTTCAATTTCCATGTAGTTGAGCGGTTTTGATTGAGTTTCTTAGTCCTGAGTTCTAGTTTGATTGCACTGTGGTCTGAGAGACAGTTTGTTATAATTTCTGTTCTTTTACATTTGCTGAGGAGTGCTTTACTTCCAATTACGTGGTCAATTTTGGAGTAAGTACGATGTGGTGCTGAGAAGAATGTATATTCTGTTGATTTGGGGTGGAGAGTTCTATAGATGTCTATTAGGTCTGCTTGCTGCAGAGATGAGTTCAATTCCTGGATATCCTTGTTAACTTTCTGTCTCGTTGATCTGTCTAATGTTGACAGTGGAGTGTTGAAGTCTCCCATTATTATTGTATGGGAGTCTAAGTCTCTTTGTAAGTCTCTAAGGACTTGCTTTATGAATCTGGGTGCTCCTGTATTGGGTGCATATATATTTAGGATAGTTAGCTCTTCCTGTTGAATTGATCCCTTTACCATTATGTAATGGCCTTCTTTGTCTCTTTTGATCTTTGATGGTTTAAAGTCTGTTTTATCAGAGACTAGTATTGCAACCCCCGCTTTTTTTTGTTCTCCATTTGCTTGGTAAATCTTCCTCCATCCCTTTATTTTGAGCCTATGTATGTCTCTGCGTGTGAGATGGGTCTCCTGAATACAGCAGACTGATGGGTCTTGACTCTTTATCCAGTTTGCCAGTCTGTGTCTTTTAATTGGAGCATTTAGTCCATTTACATTTAAGGTTAAGATTGTTATGTGTGAACTTGATCCTGCCATTATGATATTAACTGGTTATTTTGCTCGTTAGTTGATGCAGTTTCTTCCTAGCCTCGATGGTCTTTACATTTTGGCATGTTTTTGCAATGGCTGGTACCGGTTGTTCCTTTCCATGTTTAGTGCTTCCTTCAGGGTCTCTTGTAAGGCAGGCCTAGTGGTGACAAAATCTCTAAGCATTTGCTTATCCGTAAAGGATTTTATTTCTCCTTCACTTATGAAACTTAGTTTGGCTGGATATGAAATTCTGGGTTTAAAATTCTTTTCTTTAAGAATGTTGAATATTGGCCCTCACTCTCTTCTGGCTTGTAGAGTTTCTGCCGAGAGATCTGCTGTTAGTCTGATGGGCTTCCGTTTGTGGGTAACCCGACCTTTCTCTCTGGCTGCCCTTAAGATTTTTTCCTTCATTTCAACTTTGGTGAATCTGGCAATTATGTGTCTTGGAGTTGCTCTTCTCGAGGAGTATCTTTGTGGCGTTCTCTGTATTTCCTGGATTTGAATGTTGGCCTGCCCTACTAGGTTGGGGAAGTTCTCCTGGATGATATCCTGAAGAGTGTTTTCCAACTTGGTTCCATTTTCCCCCTCACTTTCAGGCACCCCAATCAGACGTAGATTTGGTCTTTTTACATAATCCCATACTTCTTGCAGGCTTTGTTCATTTCTTTTTCTTCTTTTTTCTTTTGGTTTCTCTTCTCGCTTCATTTCATTCATTTGATCCTCAATCGCTGATACTCTTTCTTCCAGTTGATCGAGTCGGTTACTGAAGCTTGTGCATTTGTCACGTATTTCTCGTGTCATGGTTTTCATCTCTTTCATTTCGTTTAGGACCTTCTCTGCATTAATTACTCTAGCCATCAATTCTTCCACTTTTTTTTCAAGATTTTTAGTTTCTTTGCGCTGGGTACGTAATTCCTCCTTTAGCTCTGAGAAATTTGATGGACTGAAGCCTTCTTCTCTCATCTCGTCAAAGTCATTCTCCGTCCAGCTTTGATCCGTTGCTGGCGATGAGCTGCGCTCCTTTGCCGGGGGAGATGCACTCTTATTTTTTGAATTTCCAGCTTTTCTGCCCTGCTTTTTCCCCATCTTTGTGGTTTTATCTGCCTCTGGTCTTTGATGATGGTGATGTACTGATGGGGTTTTGGTGTAGGTGTCCTTCCTGTTTGATAGTTTTCCTTCTAACAGTCAGGACCCTCAGCTGTAGGTCTGCTGGAGATTGCTTGAGGTCCACTCCAGACGCTGTTTGCCTCAGTTGAAAATGCAGAAATCACCGGTCTCCTGTGTCGCTCGCGCTGGGAGTTGGAGACTGGAGCTGTTCCTATTCGGCCATCTTGCTCCGCCCCCCTCAAAGTTATTATAACATGTTTGAGCAAACAGCTTAACCCCTTTTGCCTTCTGCTGACCTAGAAGATGGCTGCCAGATACCAAGCCGCCTTTGCTGAACATCTGTACTCTGTTCTTAGTCTACCAGTGGTGTTAGCTCTCACCCTTCCTCCTATTTTGGTTCAGTCTGGCATTTGAGGTTCTAATTTAACTTAGTCTTCTGGATGCAGACCCTGTGGGCCTAACTTTTGCTTTGGTCTTTTCCAGCATAACCTGTTCTGCTGCTATAGGCCAGGGAAAGCTACCTAATGGGAGCGTGTTCAAATAGAAGTACTGACACAATAATAGAAAAATAACTGGCACTTAGTGTTTGCTATATGTCAGGTGCTGCTTCAAGAACTCTAGATAAATGAAATCATTTAATCCTCATACGAAATTTATAAGATAGGTATTATTACTATCTTCATTAGGAAGTGGAGTTGGGCTTTTTACTAAGGCAGTGTGACACTAACATGTGTGCCCTAACCATTCTGCTGCCCTGACTTTCAGATGTGAGAGAAGACCTAAGGGAGGGATTGAATTTGCAAAGGTGATGAAAGAGGTCATTCTCAGCAGGAGTGACCCATTACTGTCCAGAAGCTTAGAAACCAAAGGCCAGGCTAGGTGTGGTGGCTCACGCCTGTAATCCCGGCACTTTGGGAGGCTGAGGTGGGCCGACTGCCTGGCTCAGGAGTTTGAGACCAGCCTGGGCAACGTGGAAAAACCCCCTCTCTGCTAAAAATAAGAAAATTAACTGGACGTGATGGTGGGCGCCTGTAGTCCCAGCTACTCTGGAGGCTGAGGCATGAGAATCACTTGAATACAGGAGGCGCATGTTGCAGCGAGCTGAGATCGCGCCGCTGCACTGCAGCCTGGGGGACAGATCAAGACTCCTTCGAAAAGGGAAGGGGAGAGGAGGGGAGGGGAGGGGCGGGGCCAAAGGCCAGTATTTTGCTGGAGCAGAGGATTAGAGAAACATGTTGGAGAGAGTGAAGAGAGAAGTGGGTATTGCTGAATGGTCCAGGTTACCACTGAACATATAGCTTGCTTGCATGAAAAAAGCCAACATATGCCATAAAAATGACATCTCAGCAATTTGCTGCTGCTGCTCTTGCTGTTGCTATAAACACATGGGGCCAATCACATAACACCAAAAATGAGTGCATCCTAATGCTTATTTCTCTTTGTCTATGGATAAATCTTTCCATTTATCCATAAGCAAAGTGTTTTACTTTTGCTTCTTACTAAAAAAAAAGTGAAGGAGTTCTGGTTGAAGGTGACTCATACTTCAGAGCCAAATGATAAATTTTACTCCATTATTTTTTGTTCAGTTGATGGATGAGAATTATCAAATCTCATGAGGCTTGACTCATAATTTTCATAGTTTTTCCCTAAAGGCGAAACATTTCTTTCATGTGGAAGTTTGAGTCTGAGCATATGAATAATTGCTTATTCTAATGAAACCATTAGAATGCATAGGTTTCTAATAACCTGATTTAATAGTGCTAGTTGAGTTAACTGGAACTCACTTCTTAGCCTTATTACCCTCCTTGGATAATCCAGTCATTTACTTCTCAGGGGCTTTTCACAAAATTCTAGTCAATAGTATCCCAGAAGTGCTAAAAATTTCAATTTTAACATAGTTTAAGATACAGAATTAGCTTGAGTAAATAGTAACTGAATACCACTATCTGCTAAGGACTGTGCTAAGTGCATTAAGATACTTCAAACGTGAATGATTCCTGTCTGTAAGGAACTTAACTACTAACAGAATAATGCCAGCATTCATAAAGTGTATAATGTTTGAAAAATACTTTTCTATATTCATGATCTAACTTAAATCTCATCACAAAACCTATGAAGTAATAAGCATTTCAAGTCCTGTCAAAATTAGATTTCTTCTCTCCTTGTACTTAGTTGACCTTTAATTATTTTGGTAGCAATGAGACAGACATTTTAAACCTAAGGAACAAAGACAAGTCAAAATTCTATACGTGCCTGATTCTCCACCAGCGTCCAGGGAGTCCAGCGTGCTTCCAGCCCTCCAATGACAACCACCTGAACAAACGTGCTCCACGACACTGGTGCATACGTATCTGATCTAGTCACTGCTTTCACTTCCCTTGGGTATATACCTAGGAGTCGAACTACTGAGTCATGTGGAAATACTACATTTATTTTTGAGGAACTGCCAGACTGTTTTCCACATTGGCTGCAGCATTTTACATTCATTCCAGCAACATACAAGTGTTTCAATTTCTCCACATCCTCTCTAACACTTGTTATTTTCGTTTTTTTTATTATAGCCATCCTCGTGGATTTGAGAATTTCATTGTTTTTTTCTTATTGTGGTAAAATATACATAATATAAAATTTACCATTTTAACAAATTTAAGTGTGCAATTCTGTGGCTTTAAGCACATTCCCATAGTTGTGCAAGTAGCACCACCAACCATCTCCAGGAATTTTTCATCTTCCGCAACTGAAACTGTACCCACTCAACACTAACTCCCCATCCCACCACCCCTCAGCCCCTAGCAACTGCCACCCTACTTTCTGTCATTATGAATTTGACTACTCTAGGTACTTCATAAGGTAGATCTGTACAATATTTATCCTTTTGTGACTGCCTTATTTCACTTAGCATAATGTTCATGGTTTGTTCATGTTGTAGCATGTGTCAGAATCTCCTCCCTTTTAGAGGCTGAATAAGATTCCAGTGTATGTATAGACCACATTTTGTTTACCCATTCATCCAAGGACGGACACTTGGTTTGCCTCCACCTTTGGCTATTGTGAATAATTGATGCTATGAACACAGGTAGTATGCCTGTAATCCCAGCACTTCAGGAGGCCAAGGCAGGTGGATTGCTTGAGCTCAGAAGTTTGAGACCAACCAGGCAACATGGTAAAACCCCATCTCTACAAAAAATACAAAAATTAGTCAGGCACGGTGGTGCACACCTGTACTCCGAGCTACCTGAGAGGCTGAGGTGAGCGGATTGCCTGAGTCTGGGAGGTCCGGGTTACAATGAGCCGTGTTTGTGCCACTGCACTCCAGCCTGGATGACAGAGTGACACCCTGTCACAGACGTTCTCCTTTCTCTCTCTCTCTCTCTCTCTCTCTCTCTCTCTCTCTCTCACACACACACACACACACACACACACACACACACACACACCTCTTTGAGTCCCTGCTTTCAATTCATTTGGGTATAAATCCAGAAGTAGAATTTGTTTGATTTTTTTGAGGGGTCACCATGCCATTTTCCACATGGCTGCACCATTTTACATTCCCACCAGAAATGCACAAGGGTTGTAATTCCTCTATATCTTCATCAACACTTGCTCCTTTCTGTGTGGTTGGTTTTTTTTTTTTTTTTTTTTTTTTTTAAAATAATGTATCTGGCCGGGTGCGGTGGCTCACTCCTGTAATCCCAGCACTTTGGGAGGCCAAGGTGGGTGGATCATGAGGTCAGGAGATCGAGACCATCCTGGCTAACACGGTGAAGCCCCATCTCCACTAAAAATACAAAAAAAATTAGCCGGGCATGGTGGCGGGCACCTGTAGTCCCAGCTACTTGGGAGGCTGAGGCAGGAGAATGGCGTGAACCCAGGAGGCGGAGCTTGCAGTGAGCTGAGATCATGCCACTGCACTCCAGCCTGGGTGACAGAGTGAGACTCTGTCTCAAAAAATAAATAAATAAATAAAATAATACAGCTATCCTGATGGGTGGGAAGTGGTATCACATTATGGTTTTAATTTGCATTTCCCCAATGATGAGTGATGAGCATCTTTTCAGGTGTTCACAGGACACTCGTTTATCTTCTTAGGAGAAGCGTCTATTCAAGTCATTTTCCCACTTTTAAATTGGGCTCTTTATCATTTTGTTTTGAGTTCTATTCATAATCTGAATACATGGCATATATCTCTGGTCAAGATAAATGCTTTGCATTTATTTCTTTCCATGTTATAGTTTGTCTTTTCACTTTCTTGACAATGTGCTTTGATGTACAAAATTGTTTAACTTTGATGAAGTATAATTTATTTTTCTTCATTGCTCATACTTTTGTTGTCATATCTAAGAATCTACAGCCGAGGGTTTATGCCTGTGTTTTCTTCTAAGACATCCATAGTTTTTGCTCTTTTATTTAGGTCCATTTTGAGTTAACTTTTGTATATGATATGAGCTTGGGGTCCAACTTCTTTCTTTTGTAAGTACAAGTCCAGTTGTCCCAGCACCATCTGTTGAAGAGACTATTTTCTTTCTGCCATTGAATGACCTGGGCACCCTTGTTAAAGATCAGTTGTGTTTAGATGTATGGATTTATTCATGGACCTTCAATTATATTCCAATGGTCTAGATGTCTACTCTTATGCCAGTACCATGCTGTTTAGATTACTACACCTTTGTGGTAACTTTTGAACTCTAGAAGTATGAGTCTTTCAACTTTGTTCTTTTTCAAGACAATTTGGCTATCTGGGGACTCTTGCAATTCCATATGATTTTGAAGATTGGCTTTTCCATTTCTGCAAAAAGGGCTGTTGGAGTTTTGATAGGGATTGCTTTGAATCTGTAGAGAATATGGGGAGTTGTCATCTTAACATTGTCTCTCTATCCACGAACATAGCATGTCTTTTCATTTATTTAGGTCTTTAGTTTATTTGAGCAATGTTTTCAGTGTACAAGTCTTTCATTTCCTTGGTTAAATTTATTCCCAGGAATTTCATTCTTTTAGATATTATTGTAATTGTCTTATTGTTTTCCTTTTCAGATGGTTCATTATTGGTGTACAGAAACACAACTAATTTCTATGTGTTGATCTTGTACCTGGTAACTTTGCTGAATTTATTAGTTCTAGTAGCTTTCTTGTGAATTCTTTGAGATTTTTTATGTATCAAATCATGTCATTTGCAAACAGAGATAGTTTTGGTTCTTCCTTTACAATTTGGATGTCCTTTATTTCCTTTTCTTGTCTAATTGTTCTGGCTGAACTTCCAATAAAATGTTGAACAGCGGTGGTGAATGTGGACATTCACCACATGTCAAATTCCTGATCTTGGGAAGAAGCTTTCAGTCTCTCACCATTGATTATGATGTCAGCAGTGGGTCTTTCGTAAATGTCCTTTATCATGTTGAGGAAGTTAAGGGAAAGTGAGTTTTAAAAATGCTATTCATAGAAATAATTGGAGGCCTAGAATGATAACATCTTTCTTTAGAGAGAATTTTCTATTGCTTTTGCTAGCTCCTAGGTGCTTGAGCAAGACAGGATTGGGGTTTCTGGGTACCTACAAAAAGAGGGAAGTTTGACTTATTTCCTGCTCCAGGGGTACAGCCATTTGGGGTTCTGTCACAAGGCAGGGGACTGGTTTACTGGGTCCCCACCCTTGGAGACTCCTGGACTCAAATTCATCTTTCTGATTCTGTGTGCAGCTGCCAAAGCTGGAAAGGCAGCCCACGTGCTGCACACAGCTCTCCGCATTCCTTCTCCTATGGGATCTAGGCCTACTGTTCCCTCATTGTCTCCATAATCTTTGATACTTTTAAGGAGATACTTAAAAAATATTCCCCCTGGTTTCTAAGTTGTCTTTAGTAGGAGAAGTAGCTGTCTGCCATTCCTAGAAGTAGAGTTTCTCCCCTATTACTCTTCCAGAGGCAGAAATTGTGAGATCCAAGTACAACTCTCTGCTGCGTTAGAGAGGCTGCCAGGGTCTAGATTCTTTCTCATCCATTTATGTATAGAGAGGTGCAGGTCAAAAAGAGCAGGAATCTGAAACACGCATGTGGTGAGCGAGGCATTTGTAAGTTTTCCTCGTCTCCCCTGGTGCAAGCAGCCCTGAAACCCGTCTTTCAGCAAGAAGCTCAGCCACCTTGTCGTGCTCTGCTCAAGAACAATGGTCTTGGCCGGGTGTGGTGGCTCACGTCTGTAATCCCAGCACTTCGGGAGGCCAAGGCGGGCGGATCACCAAGTCAAGAGATCGAGACCATCCTGGCCAACATGGTGAAACCCTGTCTCTACTAAAAATACAAAAATTAGCTGGGCATGGTGGTGGGCACCTGTAGTCCCAGCTACTCAGGAGGCTGAGGCAGGAGAATCACTTGAACCCAGGAGGCAGAGGTTGCAGTGAGCCGAGACCATGCTATTCCACTCCAGCCTGATGACAGAGTGAGACTCCATCTTAAAAACAAACAAACAAACAAACAAAAAAACAAAAAAAACCCAAAAGAACAATGGTTTTGTCTATTAGTCCCATCTGATCTAGGGAGAAGAAAAGCTGTAACTTGGTTCCAGGTGTCTCCAAGAATCTTCCATAACACTAGGACATGTATTATTTTAATGCTTTTATAAGAGACAAACACTGAAGATCAAAGAGAGTCAATGAGTTATCCTGATCAGTGCCAGGGAGGCTAAGCTCAGGCCAGCACCCTCTGTCCCTCCTTTTCTCCCTCCCTTCTTTCTGTTCTTTTCCTCCTTTCCCTTTCATTCTTCTTTCCTTTCTTTATGATTCACTCCCATGAAATCAATTCAATTTAACTACTTTTATTTCCCTATCTATATCTTCAAATTACAAGTGTTCATCAAGGTAACTTTGGCCGTTACATTTAATACAACAGGACTAAAAAATTCTGTAAAACATAGTATGGAATAAAATTTTTAGGAGGCCATTGATTTGGACAGAGCTCCCACTGACAGACCAAATTAAAATGGAGTCAGTCATGCTAAAGTCCTAATCCACCAAGCTGAAACTCAGTTGTTTAGTTGACTCTATGAGAAATCAGGAGAAGGAGAGGAAGAGGGGTTGGGGGAAAGACAGAGAGAGAGAGAGAGAAAGAGAGAGAGAGAAGAGAGAGAATAGACAAATGTCCAAAAAGGCCAGTTTGAGCAGACATGATAAGGAAGTTCCCTGTTTTAACCATTATAAGTAAAGTAGCTTTGAAACAACTAATCTGCATTTTGTTCCTCATTTCTACTTTCTTCAATCTTTTTCTGTCTATACTGCCCACATGGCAGAGTGGAGTTCTCTGAACCTCTTATGATTCTGAGGGCTGCCTTATTCATGAATGATTCATTGTTTAAGTAAACTCTGTTAAATTTATTTGTCTAAAGTTTTTCTTTTATCAATAGAACTGCTTTTTTATCAACAGAAATGCGAAGTAATTTTAATTTCTAGATCAGTCTCTTTCTCTGGATGCAAACGAAATTTTACAGCAAAGGTAGATCCCTCTCCTAACCCACCTTCACCAAAATCTCCTGCTGTGCTGCTTGGCGCTTTCTTTCCATACCTTTCAAAATAAATAAATAAAACAAATCAATTCACATATATTTTGAAAGCATCTCTCAATCATAAATGGGAGATCACTGGAGGTCACCAACTGGCTCCCTTCTCTATTTAATTCATCACTGACACCTCCTAAACATCTCCCAAACACACCCAGTTCTCAACTTCTCCACTATCCCTACCTTAATCCAAAACACTATCACCTCTTGCCAGCAGACAGTAACAGCCTCGGAACACTCTTTCACTTGGGCACCGCTCAACCCATTTTTTGGTATTGTGGTCAGAAAGCTCTTTTCAAATCTCCTTATCATCTGATTCTTTTTTTCTGGCGGGGGGGAGGAGTTGGGGGGGAACTGTGTAGTATTCTCCATAACACTGAACCCAGTGTGCGAGCAGTCTTCCCAGTAGACTGAAAGTTCCCTGAGCACAGGGGACTTGCAACTCATTCTTCGATCTTCAGTGCCAGGCACATAGTGGGTGTATACTATTTTTTGAATAGCATACAATGTCAATACAATGTAATTCACTAATTTATTAGGCTATTGTCTCTTTCTCTCTGAGTCCCTTAAAGGCAGGGATTTTTGTGTTTTGTTCACTGATGTACCCTAAGAACATAAAAAAAAAAAAAAAAAAAAAAAAGCCTTATGATTAGAGAGCTCTTTATGAACGTTTTTGTTGGAGGAATGAATGAATGGATGAATGAATGAATGAATGAATGAATGGAGGAGATGATCACAATGCGAACCTAACTTCCTGCCAGTCCAGGGTCATGCCTTGTATTGTTTCAAGCTCTTAAAAAGTGCTGCACTACGAACTTCTAGGCAGAAAGTGTCTCCAGGAAATTGGAATTTGCACTGGAGTGCTCTAAACAATGCTGGCCAGAGGCTTAGTCCTGTTACAGATAAGAACTGGGGGAGAAGGCAGCGTTTGGCCACGGGCCAGCATTTTGAGATCAGCCAGTTTATCTGTGGAATTCCCTACCCCCTGTTCATCCCTTGGCCATCTCGTTAAATTGGAAAATAAATCCCATCCCTGCTAAGGTGTTGGCTGATAAAGGCTTGAGCTATAGCCCCTTCAAGGGGAATTTGCATTTTAATAGAGGATCGTCAAGCCCCAAAGGAATCAATATCTCTAACGGTGAAATTTCAAGCACCAGCAACTGAGATATTTTGGGACGACACTCTCCAGCGTTTCTCATCCAACAGTAAGGTCTGCCAGAAAGCCACGGAAGAATGGTCTCAGGAAATGACCGGCCGTTTCCCTTTATTACTCTGAACTTTGCCTTTTCACGTCTGGTCCCTTCAGACTCCCTAACGCTGGTGGATCTCTTAATCTGTCAATGCAGCCCTTTTCAACACAAGCAGCGTCTTAAAGGTAGCTCATCAACGGGCCACAAAGGAATTATGGCAATCAAAACCTGCAGGTTTTCCTGGTATTCCAAAGGAGCCAGTACTTAACTATTTTAAACTCTATGCTGGCAAGAGGGAGTGGAGATGGTTTAATCGGTTATTAATGATATTGCGCATTTAAATTCGTTTTGTGCAAATTTTTGTAAAGCCCAAACTTTTAACTTGTATCAAAAGCATGCAAACCAAAGGTGGGTAAGAGACATCGTATGTGTCCAGGCAATGTTCTCAATGTCCTCCGGGGCTGAGCTCTCGGCGGATGGCTTGGGATTCTCCAACTGCAGAAAAGCGGCATCTTGGATCTTGGATTTCTGCATTCGAGAGAGGCTCCTGTCCGCCACACCTGCGGCCCAGCACCCGGAATTTCCCTCCTGTCTGCTCCCAGCCCGTCTTCCCATCCTCCGCGCCCCGCGCGCCCATCCCGCGCCGGCCCCAGGCTCTCAGGGCTCGGCCTGCCCGCCGCCCGGCTCCCGGGCCCCTCCGCGCCGCCGACCTACGGCTCCGCCGCGGAGGCTGGTGCCCTTGCCCTTGATGCGCTGCCGCCCCCGCTCTCCTTCCGCAAACCCGCTGTAACCAGGGCGCGAGGCGTGAGCGCGGAGGCTGGGCCGCGAGGACCGCACCTGCGCCTTCCCTGCCCGGCTCCCGGCTCCCGCTACGGCCCCAGCTGGGGCCCAGGGCACGGCGGCGGGGCTCGCGCCCGGGGACGGCAGCGGCTCGCGCCCGGTACAGCAGCGGCGGCGGCTCGCGCCCGCGCTCGGGCCGGGGAGCGCGCGGGGCGGGCGGGGGAGGGCGCGGCGCGGCGCGGCGCGGCCGGCGGGCGGGCGGCGCGGCGGCTGCGGCATGGGCGCGGGCACCGGCGGGGGCGGCGGGCTCCCGGCTCCCAGCCCGGCCCGGCCCGCTCCCGGCGCGCGGCCGCCGCGGCCCCCGTAGCCGGCTGGGAGGCCGTCCCCGCACCCGGCGCAACTTGCCTCGGACCCTCTGTGAGGAGAGGCGGCGGCGGCGCGCGCCGGGCCGGGCGAGAGCGGGCGAGGCGTGCGGGCGCCCGGCGCGATGCCTCCGGCCGGCAGCTCCCGAGCGCCGCGTCCCGCCGCGCTGCCCCGCAGCCTGTCCCGCCTGCGCGAGTGCCCGGGCCGCTCCCGCATCGTGCTGGCGCTCGGGGCCACGCAGATGGCGCTCGGATGCCTCATCGTGGCAGTCAGCTTCGCCGCGCTGGCGCTCACCACCTCGGCCCGCGTCCGCCACTCCTGCCCCTTCTGGGCAGGCTTCTCGGTGAGTGTCCGCGGCCAGACGGGGACGGGCTCCGGGTACTGCGCGGGCCGGGGGAGCGAGGCGCTGCGGCCGCCGGGACGCCACCGCGGGCGGCAAGTTCCGGGCTCCAAAGCCGGGGCCGAGCAGCTGCAGCGCGGGGCGCAGTTCGAAACTCCGAGCAGAATAACTCCAGGGCCCGGCTCGCCGCTCTCGGAGCATCGCGTTCCCGCTCCTATTGCGCTGATTCCCGGAGTTACTTTTCTTAGAGGAAACAGCAGCCAGGCGCCCGCCGTCCTCCGAGCCCGCAGCGGCCGGAGGGAGCGCCGGGGACACGACCTCGCCAGCCGAGCGGCGGAGGCCGAGGCGAGGAGGTGGAATCTGACCCGGAGCGGAGCAGCGTGTGGGCGCGCCTCTTGCCTTCGCGGCTGCCCTGGCCAGGGGTGTGAGGGGGTGGGCGCGGGGCGCGTCCCGTCTGGTTTTGGGTCAGTCCGGCTATCGGGGACCGGCCAGCCCCTGTGGTCACTCGCCGACTTGGCTTCGGGGACTTGTGGTTTCCCGCGTCCGCCCAGAACGGCGTGGTTTGTGGGCAGCGGGACTGGGCAGGCGACCCGCATCCGGCATCCTGGGGCAGGGGCCAGGGGGCGGGGGCCGGGGGGCGGGCAAGGTGCGGGGGCCGTGGCTGCTTTCTGAGCTCCAGACCTTAAGGATGACCGATTTTCAGACTCCTAACCACTAAATCAGAGAAGCCAGTGATGAACACATCTCCATAGGAGAAAGACGCCAGTACATCTCTATTAAAGTGACTGTCCCCAAGAGTTAATTTTTGGCGTTTTGTAGCATTTTGATGCAAGTTGTTTTTTTCCCTATATTAACAAAGAATGGACGTTATGGGAATGGGAGAGATACATATGCAGAGCAGATATTTATGAAGAGTGGCGCTTGTTCTGAGAACTCTTGACATCTGTAACTGCATTTGGTGTATCGTGCTGAAATACATCGCATAGGCTTGTTAACTCAGTATGTTTTAATTCCATCTACAGAAATCCAAACCATTCCTTTATAACTAATGTTTGCTATTTGTTCTTGAGTTTTAAAATTTGAAAACATTCGTCCAGCCTTGCTTATTTGTTTTTTCATAATAGTCTTTGTTCTTTAAGTTCATTGCATGGCTTTATACAAGATCTGAGCAAAATTGCCTCTGGAAACCTCTATCGATACAGGTGTGGTTGTTCATCCTAATGGGGGTATTAAGTTTCAAAGCTTATTTCAGATCAAGGGTGAGCCTTGGAGAGCTGAATAGGAACAACGGACTGTGTGGTCACAGCTGGGAGTGTTCAAAGGAAAGAGAGGAGGTTGGAGGCAAGCACACGGGAGCCGTGATTTAAATGCCCCTCTCTATATAGTTTTCACACATCTGTTGCTCAGTTTTTACCATTGTTTAATATACATTGTTTTCATGTCTGTCGAGCGGTCATTGAGGTTAAAGTCTGCTGGATCCAGCCTACAGGTGGCAGACTGGTGAATTAGCTCCACGTCCTGGCTCCTCCCTGAGCCCCCCCCTTCCTGGTTTAGCCTTGGGTTCCCAGGGGTGTGGAGAGAGAACTGCCTCTTAATGATAAACCTAAAGGCGAAAACATGAATTGGACACAGTAGAAAAGCTTATTTATGTGAAAAGTGCACATCCCCTACATTTTAGTTTAAAGAGTTAAATAAATGTGTAAAACAGTTAATTCAGTTTGCATTTACAGTGTTATTCTCTTCAACAACTCTAACCTGTTTTTTTGTTTTGTTTTTTTGTTTTTCTTTTGCCTTAAGAGGCAGGATCTCGCTCTTTTGCCCAGGCTGGAGTGCAGTGGCACTATCATAGCTCACTGCACCCTGGAACTCCTGGGCTGCAGCGATCCTCCTGCCTCTGCCTCGCAAGTAGCTAGGACTGCAGGTGTGTACCACCATGCGTGGCTAATATTAAAAACTTTTTTTTTTTTTTTTTTTAAAGAGATGGGGGTCTCATTATGTTGCCCAGGCTGGATTCAAGGGATGCTCCTGCCTCGGCCTCCCAAAGCACTGAGATTACAAGCTTGAGCCACTGTGCCCGGCCTATAACCTGTTCTAACTTCTTATGATTCAGAGTAATTCCACACAGTTCTCCTACGTATGGACGTTCCTCTAGGCTCTGGAGATCAACAATGAACACAGCACACTCTGCTTACGTTTTGGAGATTATAAGATGACTTCTGTCCTGGGTCCTCCATCTCCCACCCACCTATTTTTTCATGGGCTTCTTTTCTGTCTTCAAACTTACTTTGCTGCAAGCACCTTGAAAGTTCTTTCAGTATGGTACAGTGTATACCATTTTTCACCTGTTGTCTGCAACCCTTTGCAGAAATGATGATTCGTTCCTGCTGTATTGAGACAGGTTTGCATGTTAACATGGTTGTGAGTAGGGAACGCTGACCCATTGCCGTATATATGTCTGCCTGCTGGGATTGGTGCAACTGCCTTGCCAAGGTTTCTTCATTTAAGAATGGCAACTGGGCTGGCTGGGCTGGCTTCATACAGAAATGCACACTGTGGGGCTTAGGGCTTCCCTCTGGTTTCTCTGAATCTTCTAAAATGAGACCTATGTGCTCTTTAGCAACATATGGCTTTCTAGGCCCTCTCTTTGGTTTGCACATGGTGAAAACCCATTGTAAAAACAACTCTCCTAGCTTTAAGAAACAAAATTATTAGCTAAGACAGACAGCCCATGCTTAGTGAGCACTTACTTATTGTGTGTGTAACAGCCCATTACTCTGGTGGCCTCTGCCTGCTGGTGCTCAGGGTTTTGTGTGGTTCCCTCTGCTTGAGTTTGGACTGGGCCTCTGATTTGTCTTAGCCAGTGGAACACAGTGGAACTGAGCCTGACTCTGTTCTGAGCCAAAGCCTTAAGAAATCTTGGTGCTTCTGCTGAGTAAACTGAGGGGAAGAGGGATGAGTGACTTACCCAAGGTCACTCAGCTACGAAGTAGCTTTGAACTTAGTTGCTCTGACTTTTTAGAGGCCAAACTCCTGCTAACCTTTAGGCAGAAGGGGATGAAATAAAGCATGCTGGTAAAGGGGTCCACTTCAGCAAGGAGGCTCTCTGTTTCTTAGGAAAAGCATAAAACATGCCTGGAAAGGTGAAGATACAAGAGAAATTTAAGGAGCCGTTCCATTGGGCCAAGTTGAAGAAGTTTAAGGTTGAGAGGGGAGGACTCGGCAAGGTTGGAGACAGGAGTGGATGGCAGGCCTGGCCGGAGGTCTGTGATGAACGCAGAGCTATGCAGTTGCCGTTGTTTGAGTACCCCTGCAGATGGTTTTCTTGTGCTGGGCTGTGCCAGCCAGTGAGTCAGCAGGTGGATCAGTTCCCTTGTGGATAGATGTCCTGCCCATTTTGAGAGGTAATGAGCTGTGTTCATAGTTTAGAAGACTGAGAGCTGGATAGAGGTCTTGAATAGTTATCCTTTAATAGAGTAGTTTGTTATTTCTCTTGGAGATTTTATCAATGCCCAGAACTCAGGGGCAAACAGGTACATTGTGAGTTATCCACATTACCAGTCACATATGTTGATAAAGACATAGCCATTGTGAGCTGACACTGTCTCTCGCTCTGTGTGTGTGTGTGTGTGTATTTTTCCTTTAAAAAGCAACTCCACTGGATTTTTTTCATACTCTGAAAGTAATATATAAAAAGTAAAAATAACTGAAAATAAAAAAGTGGCTGGGCATGGTGGCTCACACCTGTAATCCCAACACTTTGGGAGACTGAGGCGGGTGGACCCCCTGAGCTCAGGAGTTGGAGACCAGCCTGGCCAGCATGGCGAAACCCTGTCTCTACTAAAAATACAAAAATTAGCCAAGTGTAATGATGAGTGCCTGTAATCCCAGCTACTTGAGAGGCTGAAGCAGGAGAATCACTTGAGCACAGGAGGCGGAGGTTGCAGTGAGCCAAGATCATGCCATTGCACTGCAGCCTGGAGGACAAGAGTGAAACTCCATCTCAAAAAAAAAAAAAAATATATATATATATACACACACACACACACACACAATATATATAGCTTTTGTCTACCCCAATTCTCTACCCATAGACCACCGGTATTACCAGTGTTGTTTAATGTAGTCCTTCCACGCTTTCCTTTATGATCATAAAATGTATTAGAATATATATATATGTGTAAGGAAAATGTTTCTTTTCTTTTTAGAAACAATTTACAAAAATGACATTATATCACCCATATTACTCTGTAACTTCTTTTAAAAATTTAATGTATAACGAATATTCCCAGCCATAACTCATTATTATTATTTAACACATTTTTTTTAATGGCTGTGGAATAGTCCAAAGTATGAATTATTACAAGTTCCTCAGTTATTCTCCTGCTGGGAATCATCTCTGCCAGTTCTGTGTCTCTGCAAACAGTGCTGCTTATCCAGCCCGAGATGCCACTGCTTTTTTATTTTGAGCATAGATTCCCCCAAGTGGAATTGTTAGTCAACGAGTATTCAAATTGGGAGTTTTGTTAGCTATTTCTGGATTAATTTTCACAGAAGAATGTAGGCACATCCACCCACAGAAGCCTACAGTGTGTGCCCCTTTTCCTGTCCTCTTGCAGTGTGGGATATCAGCAATGCTGAGCATTTTTATTAATTTAATAGAGGCAGAATGATATTTCATTGGATATGGATTTCCATGGATACTTTATTATGTGTTGCAAATATTTTCTCACTTTGCTTAATTTTTGGTGTCTTGCCAGATAGAAAAATTTAAAACTTTTAATATAATGCATCAATTTTGGGAGTACTGACAGTTTTATCATATTAAATCTTCCAATTCAGAAACAGAGTATGTCTCTTCATTTCTTTGTTCCTTGTTTTATGCCCGTCAGAACATGTTTTATGGGGATGTATTCATGGTGGCAAAGTAGTTTTTCAGTCTCCCCTGAACTCCTCCTGGAAGCTAAACCAATCAGCAAGACAGCCGTAGATAAAGCCCAAAGAGGATGTGTCAACAAAAGTGATGGGGACTCTCTCCCCTGCCCCCATTCCCAGGACTGGGTGGGTGTGCCCGAATCACCAGCATCAGAAGGACCTGGAGAAGAGCCGCGGTGACCCCAGGGGAGTGATGGGAAATGAAAGGAACTATTGACAGGTGGTGGAACCCAAAAACTACCACGAGCTGCTCACCCCTAAAAGTAGGATGGAAGTCTGGTGGACAGACCTGAGAGCAACTGGCAAAACTGGAAAGGGACTCCTAGGCTTCTGGCGACAGGTGAGAGCAACCAACTGTGTGTGGATGTGGGAGAATCAGCATCGATGTGGTGGCACAGGCCTTGGAGAATCTTAGAAACATACAGTAAGTCCTCCCTTCTAGAAGGACAGCACCTCACCTTGAGCAGAAATTACTGGAAACATACGCCAAGTTGAGCAGAAGACAGATGGCAAGAGAAAGTAAGTTCAGAGGGTGGAGGTGTGGAGGGGGACCCCCAAGGAAAAAGATCTCAAAAACTGCTTTAACAGTGAAAGATAATATCAAAAGCTGAGAGCATATAGCCTTGGAAAAGAAAGAAGTTCTAGAGCCGGAGCAAAGGACTAAAGGCAAGAGATCTTTCTGAGCTTTACAAAGATTCTGGACTTGATGCTGGGAAACAAGTGGATACATGGAGAATTCCTATTTTGAGTCTTTCACAGATCAGTAGAGCCAAGTGGGAAAGCTATCCTAGTCCATCCCTTCATTAGGAACTTTCCTGTTCTATTAGGAACTTCTTCCTCATTTAATCATGGACAGCAAAAAAGGAATACGTTCCCACCTCATGCAACATTTATTCAATGAAAACGTGATGAAAATGAACATAGTGGTACTACTGAAAATGAGAGCACACCAGAAAAATTATAAATTAATATTTCAATATAAGCTAAAAGAAAATAAAGTTTCGTAAGAGTAGTATGAATCAGAAACTTTATTTTACTTATTTATTTATTTATTTTTATTCCTTTATTTCTGAGGCAGAGTCTCACTGTGTTGCTCAGGCTGTTGATCTTGGCTTACTGCATCCTCTGCCTCCTGGATTCAAGTGATTCTCCTGCCTCAGCCTCAGCCTCCCAAGTAGCGGGATTTCAGGTGCATTCCACCACACCCAGCTAATTTTTGTGTTTTGAGTAGAGATGTGGTTTTGCCATGTTAGCCAGGCTGGTCTCCAACTCCTGACCTCAGGTAGTCAGCCCACCTTGGCCTCCCAAAGTGCTGGGATTATAGGCACGAGTGACTGCTCCCATCCTGAATCAGAAATTATAAAAACTACAAAAGATATGGCTAGATAACAGGAAATTATGAAAGGCGAACAGAAAGATGTCAGAAAAGAGTTTGGAAAAAACGAGTTTCAAAAATGAAGACTAAATTAGAAGGAACACAGGAGCAGATATTCTTAGGAAGCATGGAAATAAAAATAGAGGATGAAAAGGAGAAAAATAATAAAAAAAGAAGGGAATAAAGTGAATTAAAGGAATGTAGGACACAGGCAAAGGAGGTCCAATATATGTATAATTAGTGTCCAGGGACAGAAAAACAAAGCAATAGAATAGCATAAATATTTAGAACTATAATGCAAGAAAACTTTCCTAAAATAAAAGAAGACTTGAAAGGATGCATTGTGTAACTGGGAGAAATCAATGGAGAATAGTCAGCATTGACATGTTTCCCTGTAAAATAATGGATTTTATTTATTTATTTATTTATTTATTTATTATACTTTAAGTTCTAGGGTACATGTGCACAACGTGCAGGTTTGTTACATATGTATACATGTGCCATGTTGGTGTGCTGCACCCATTAACTTTTCATTTACATTAGGTATATCTCCTAATGCTATCCCTCCCCACTCCCCCCACCCCACGACAACCCCTGGTGTGTGATGTTCCCCTCCCTGTGTCCAAGTGTTCTCATTGTTCACTTCCCGCCTATGAGTGAGAACACGCGGTGTTTGATTTTTTGTCCCAGCGATAGTTTGCTGAGAATGATGGTTTCCAGCTGCATCCATGTCCCTACAAAGGACATGAACTCATCCTTTTTTATGGCTGCATAATATTCCATGGTGTATATGTGCCATATTTTCTTAATCCAGTCTATCATTGATGGACATTTGGGTTGGTTCCAAGTTTTTGGGGTTTTTTTTTTTTTTTTTTTTTTTTTGGAGACAGAGTCTTGGCTCTGTCGCCCAGGCTGGAGTGCAGTGGCGCGATCTTGTCTCACTGCAAGCTCCGCCTCCCGGGTTCACGCCATTCTCCTGCCTCAGCCTCCCGAGTAGCTGGGACTACAGGCGCCGCCACCTCGCCCGGCTATTTTGTATTTTTGGTAGAGACGGGGTTTCACCGTGTTAGCCAGGACGGTCTTGATCTCCAGACCTGGTGATCCGCCCGCCTCGGCCTCCCAAAGTGCTGGGATTACAGGCGTGAGCCACCGCCAAGTCTTTGGATTTTAAAGATAAGAAAAAAAACAAACCTGACAGAGTGTGGTGGCTCACGCCTGTAATCCCAGCACTTCGGGAGGCTGACGTGGGTGGATCACATGAGCCAGGAGTTGAAGACCAGCCTGGACAACATGGCCCATTTCTACTGAAAATACAAAAAATTAGCTGGACATGGTGGCACGTGGCTGTAGTTCTAGCTACTTGGGAGGTGGAGGTGGGAGGATCACCTGAGTCTGGGAGGTTGAGACTACAACGAGCTGAGATTGCACCGCTGCACTCCAGTCTGGGTGACAGAGAGACACCCTATCTCAAAAACAAAACAAAACAAAAAACACCAAAAAAACCCAAAAACCCAACAACAAAACACACACACAGAACCCTCCCTTGGGCATCAGGTAAAAAGTCCTAGTCATTTGGAGATATGGTGCACTGGAATGCTCGTAGCCAAATTCTATGCTAAAAAACAATGAAACTCTCTCTCAATATTGTTTTCTGGATATGTTTTGAAATAATTTCTAACTTATAGAAAAGTTACACAACAGAACCAAGAATTCCTGTCTCTCTTCTCTTAAATTCCCGAGTTGTAAACATTTTATTGCATGCACCCCATGGCTTGAGCTTGTGCACATTCTCTTTCTCAAGGTAAAAAAGATCTCAATTATCATTAGTTTTTTCTCAGTGTTTTGGGAGAAAGTTGTGGATGTGACGCTGCTTCACCCCCAAAAAACTCAGTGTATATTCTCACCACTCATGGATGCTCTTTATGTACTCATCATGAGCCTCTCCAAATTAGGAAATCAGCTCTTTATGTACTCATCATAAGCCTCTCCAAATTAGGAAATCAACATTGGAAGAATATTGTTATCCAATCTGTAGACCCCATTCCAATTTCATCACCTGCCCAGATAGTGTTTCTTTTTCTTCTCTGGCCCACGGTCCTGCCCAGGAGCATGCGCACTTCTCATGTGCCTTCATACTCCTCAGCCTTTCTCTCTGTGTCACGTTTTCCACAGTTTTGAAGGGCACAGGCCTTGCATTCTGTAGGATGACCCTGAACCTAGATCCATCTGATTTATCCTCATGGCCAGACTCAGCTCATGCATTCTTGGCAGGACAATCCCAAAGATGATGCCCTGCTTTCCTCAATGCATCGCATCGGAGGCCTTGATGTTAGCCTTCCCACCACTGGTGACATTCACCTTGATCACTTAATGATATTGCTGTCCGCCAGGTGTTATTATTTTAAATTCACCATTTCCCCTTTGATTATAGTTTGTGTGAGGAAGTCTCAGATTATGCCAGTATCCTGTTTCTGGTCAAACCTCTATCTTTCAACTTCACATCTGTTGATGATTGCCATCCGAACCAGCCTCCTCTATGATGGTTGCCAAGTCATAACTTTCTCTTTCCATTCCTTTGACAATATTTATTTTATTATTATTATTATTATTATTATTACTATTATTTTTGAGATGGAGTCTCGCTCTGTCGCCCAGGCTGGAGTGCAGTGGCGTGATCTCGGCTCACTGCAAGCTCTGCCTCGCGGGTTCACACCATTCTCCTGCCTTAGCCTCCCTAGTAGCTGGGACTACAGGCGCCCGCCACCACACCTGGCTAATTTTTGTGTATTTTTAGTAGAGACGGGGTTTCACCGTGTTAGCCAGGATGGTCTCAATCTCCTGACCTCGTGATCTGCCCACCTCGGCCTCCCAAAGTGCTGGGATTATAGGTGTGAGCCATCGCACCTGGCCCATTCCTTCTACATTTATTAATTGTTATTCTACTGTAGGAAGAGCTTTCCCATTCTCTCCTATGTATGTATGTATATATGTATGGATTTATGAATTCATTTTAGAACATGGGGGTGCAGATATCTCTTCATTCATACGGTTTTCATGTTCTTTGGTTATATACCCAAAGGTGGAATTGCTGCATGGGACAGTTCTATTTTTAAGTTTTAAAGGAGCTTTGGTACTGTTTTCCATAATGGCTGTACTAACTTACCTTCCCACCAACAAAGAAATTGTTCCCCTTTCTCCATATCTTTGCCAACACTTACTGTCTTTTGTCTTTTTGAGAATAGCCATTCTAACAGGTGTGAGATGATATCTCATTGTGGTTTAGATTCGCATTTCCCTGATGATTAGTTATGTTGAGCATTTTTTCATATCCCTGTTTGCCATTCGTATGTCTTCTTTTAAAAAATGTGTATTCATGAACTCCAGCCACTCTCTCCTGTGCGTCTCCATTCTTCTAGCGGTTACACTTTCCTCTTTAACCATCTATTTAAATCTGTGTTTTCTGTTAGTACACCAGACTAAATGACAGCTGTGATCACAATCCCCCTTGCTGAAGCCAAATGGTTTCTTTATACTTTCACCGCCCCCTCCTTGCCATCTTCTACTCTGTAGCCCCACAGGAAGAATCCCTGCTCTGGTTCCTTTAAAATAATTCTTCAAAAGAAAACGGACCTTGAACATTATACTGGGGTCTACATAATTTGAGTGTGTGAAAGAGATTTTTTTTTTCCTTTGTATTTCACCTTTTTATTTGGGGGAACTTTGAACTGGAATTTTGAAAAGGTCAAAAGTACTGTATCTGATAGTTTTGTTGAAGAGTAAAGAAATTATGATAAAACCTAGGATGGTTTCTTCAGACTCTGTTGTTTCCATGTTTGATAGTGAGTTTAGACCATGTGGTTTTTTTTTTTTTTTTTTTTTTTTTGTCATTACAGAGCTCTTCTCAGGGTGACAGTTATGGAAGGAAGGATATTGACAGACAGCAAAGGCTAGAACAGGGCTTCCTCTAAGTCCCCAGGACCTCGCCCTCCTTGGTTCTATTCCTGCATTTAGGCATTTAAAATTTTTTCCCCAGGTTTTTTTTTTTTTTTTTTTTTTTTGAGGCGGAGTTTCACTCTGTTACTCCAGCTAGAGTGCAATGGTGTGGTCTCTGCTCACTGCAACCTCTGCCTCCCCGGTTCAAGTGATTGTCCTGTCTCAGCCTCCCGAGTAGCTGGGTGCCATCATGCTCAGCTAATTTTTGTATTTTTGTAGAGATGGAGTTTCACCATGTTGGCCAGGCTGCTCTCGAACTCCTGACCTTGTGATCTGCCCACCTCGGCCTCCCAAAATGTTGGGATTACAGGTGTGAGCCACCACACCCGGCCTTTCCCCAGTTTTATTGAGGTGTGATGATTGACAAAAAATTTGTCATATTTAAGGTATATGTCTAAGGTATACAGTATGGTGTTTTGATGTAAGTATACCTGTGTAGTGATTCCCACAATCAAGGTAACTAACGTATCCATCACCTGACATAGTGACCTCTGTGTGTGTGAACATTTACAATCTACTCCCTTAACAGACTTCAGGTATACAAGACAGTATTATTAACTGTACTTGCCAGGCTGTACATTAGAACCCCGTACAGATTCATCTTTTAACTGAAAACGTGCACACTTTGACCAACGTCTCCCCATTTTTGATAGCATGTTTTGGAATTGTAGTTTCAATTTATAGGCTTGGACTGCTCTTAGCTCCACTTCCAACTGCTGATAAAAGTGTCATAATTTACCTGAAGGACATGGTACAGTGAGGTGGAGGGTGATGCAGGCAGCCCACAGGAATGGAGGATGTTAAAACACTGGCATTTGCGGGGGAGGAAGGGGTGTTGGTGAGTCAAGTATTTAGGGTATAATAAATGTAAAAAAACTACTTCTTTTACATCCCAGCTACTAGAGCCTATGACATAATTATTACATAAACATTCAAGTTATTTGTTCTAAAATAAATCCATAAAGTTTAAGCTCACTGTTTTGCAGAGAAAACAGAGAACATGTGGAACTTCATGAAAAAGCAAATTTTTATTTGAAAAGTAAACCTCGAAGTTAACTAATTATAAGAGATGTGCTGGCTTCTCATCTGTAATGAGAAATTACAGATAATGGCTTTGATAGTGAATAGGGATAGTGATTTTGAAAGACATTTTTGGAACCCTCAGCAGAATTTGAAAGGATTATGATAATGATACCTACTTAACATGTTAATAAGCAACTTAGCCACAGTGAGCATGTCCTTATCAGTCTCTTGATTTTAAAAAAAACCACATCTTTTTTCAATTATACCCAAGTTCTTTTCTACCATTTACAAAGGGATACTATGTTTTTAGAAACTGATTTCTGACCCAGTGTCAGAAAAAAGCAGAGGAACATAGCATCTGCTTTGCACCTGCCAGTTCATTAAATCCAGCATTGGTGACACCCAGGTCCTCTCTCTGGGCCTGCCCCTGTCTTGGTGCCTTGAGAGAGTATGAGACACTCCAGAACGGACTCTTCAAGAAGAGGAAGTAACACCTAGGAAATGCGAGTAGGTTAACAGGGCTGTGAGTCTGTCATAACATAGTCAATAGCTGCTCCTCAAGATCAGCTTTCTCTTTGGAAAAAAGAGAATGTGTTTAAAAAGTGTACATATAATTATATATACATTTCATGATACTTTATGGCTTTATTGCCATATCATCAATAACAACAACAACAACAAAAGAAGAAAACAAAAACCTTTGAAACCCCCTGAGCAAGGCACCTGTCCATTGATTTCAAAAGTTCTACCTATGGTTGCTCCCACTGGCCCTGATGCATGCCTCTTGGTGAGTGGGGTGACATCCAAGAGAGTTTAAGGAAGTGGAGAAGCACTGTGTCTGTGTGGAGAAAGAGCCCTGCTGTGACATGCTCCCCTGGTACTGAAAGCACATCTGTCTGTCTGTCTATCTATCTGTCTGTCTGTCTGTCTATCTGTCTGTCTATCTGATGTCTGGATGTGGGCAGAGCGTGTCAGCTGACGGCCTCACCTTTGGATGCATGGGCTGGGCATCGGCGTAGGTGAACTGCCTCTCCTGCCTTATCTTGGCCTAATATGAAGAGTGTCTGCTCTGGGGTATGACTTCTCAGTTGGAAAGCGGAAGAGGCCGATGGCTCATTTCTTTGGGGAGTGCAGCATTCTTTTCTTCTGCCTAAGAACACATACTAGTGCTGTATGTGTGTGTGTATGTGTGTGTGCGTATAGTAATATATATTACTATATATAGGAACCTATATAGGCAGCTCATCCTATCACTCTAAAGCCTCTCTCTTTCATGTGCTGAATTGAGACTCTTCTCTCTGCTTCCTCTGCCAGTAATAATGTATATTATATATTATATAATGTACTTTTCATATATTCTGTTATCTTTTTCATATATAATCTTTTCATATATTACTGATTGTTTTCATATATTTCTGTTAGCATCATCACCATAAAACATCCATGTATGTATTAAAATATATATGTATGTATCTGTATAAAACCATATATATGTGTGCTTTATGATGGTGATGATGATGATGATAATGATGATAACAGCAGTATACGTTCATGGAAATAAACATTCAGACAGTATGGAAAGATACAAAATGAAAGGCAAAACCTACTCCTCATCTCCTGCCCTCCCTATTCCTCAGAGTTAAATATTTCAACCCTCTGTTGTTACTTCTTTGGTGGCAACACACCATTGTCTTCATAATTGACATCACTGAAGAAGCATCTAATGCTAGCCTGGTTCATCTTCTTTTGCTGGTAACCTAACTCGCTCTTCTGGAGGCTGCTAGGGTCTACTCTTTGTTTTTGATTTTCTGATATTTTGCAGAACTTAGTGATGGGTCTTAGCTACTCAGTGTGTTCTTTCTTTAATGCCGAAAAGTTTGTTTCTTGAGTATTTCCTCAACTTTCGTTTCTGTTTTATGGAACTCCTGTTAGTTAGGTGTCTGACTTTGTTGTTGTTGTTGTTGTTGTTATTTGAGATGGAGTCTCGCTCCGTCGCCAGGCTGGAGTTCAGTGGCATAATCTTTCTCGGCTCACTGAAACCTCTGCCTCCTGGGTTCAAGCGATTCTCATGCCTTAGCCTCCTGAGTAGCTGGGACTACAGGTGCCCACCACCATGCCTGTCTAATTTTTTGTGTTTTAGTAGAGATGGGGTTTCACCATGTCGGCCAGGATGGCCTTGATCTCCTGACCTCAGGCCTCCCAAAGTGCTGGGATTACAGGCGTGAGCCACTGTGCCTGGCCAGGTTGACTTTCTATGTTGATCATCCAGGTGTCTTAACTTCTCTCTCACAGTTTCAACTGCTGTGCTTTTTGCTTTGTAATCCAGGAGATTTCTTTAATTCCGTCTTCTGGACCACCTATTGAATTTTAATTTTTATTTATTTACTTTCAGTTGTATAGATTTATGGGGTAGAAGTATAGTTTTGTTACATGCACAGATCGCATAGTGGTGAAGTCAGGGCTTTTAGGGTATCCATCACCCAAATACTGAACATTGTACCCATTAAGTACACAGTGACACAGGGTTGGACAGTTGAAAGGACTCTGAGACTCCCCAGAGTATACTTGGGCAAGGCTTTCCTTTTTTTAAGAGTCGGGGTCTCGCTGTGTCACCCAGGCTGGAGTGCAGTGGTGTGATCACATTTCACTACAGCTTCAGACTCCTAGGCTCAAGCGATCCTCCCAAGTAGCTGGTACTATAGGCACTCAGGAGCATGCCCAGCTAATTTTTAAATTTTTTGTAGAGATGGGTTCTTGCTGTGTTGACCAGGCTGGTCTCAAACTCCTGGCCTCAAGCAACCCTCCTACCTCGGCCTCCCAAAGTGTTGGGATTATAGGCATGAGCCACTTTGCCTGGCCCTAAGGCTTTCAGAAAGGGAAATGGTGCAGGGCAGGAGGAGGAAGGTCACACAGGCCAATACCAGAGAGGTCCAGCCTTCCCATGTGCTGCTCCCAGAGGCCTTTCTCTGTCACACGGGATGCACTTTGTCTTCAGATTGTGAATCATTAAGATGTTGGCGAGACTCTTGGCCTTGGGAGCAACAGGCTCATTGGAGGAGGAGTCTTTCCTACCCCTTTGGTCAGGTATCTAGAACCAGGATGCATGATGAGTTCAATAACAAAAACTCAGAGAACCAGGTGCAGACCATTATGCTGAACATTTTGTATAAACAATCTGACCACACAGGTTGCCGCCTGGTCAGTCTTGGACCCAACCATGGATTGACATTAGTTGCTGGTTGTTACATTTCACCTGGTTTGGCTGAAGATCTGAGTGGTGGTTCTAAGCCTCCTGGAGACTTTAGCACAGGGTTGCAACAGAACAGGTGAGATCAACTTGTTATTTTATACAGTATTTTTAATTCTCATTTATATTTTCTGCTACTTTCTCTTAGTGTTTGTCTTACCTTTTGGTTGCATATTTTTTTCATTTCTACCTGAGGGTACTAATTGTAATTAAGTAAGATAAGTTTTGTAGTTTCCTCCGGGGTCAGTTTTTCTGTGTTGCTCTAAATCTTTATCTTTGATAGTTTTGGTTTTCCTTAACAGTCTGGTAGCCCATGGTTGTCCTTTAATGTTTATACGGTTGATTAAAAGGTGCTTGGCATGTTTTCTTCTATGTCCCTGACCTCCCCATCAAATGAGGGAGTGGCCTAGCTCTGTCTGGATGTGGGCAGAGCATGTCAGCTGGCGGCCTCACCTTTGGATGCTTGGACTGGGCATCGGTGAGCTGCCTCTCCTGCCATATCTTGGCTAATATGAAGAATGTCCGCTCTGGGGCATGACTTTTCAGTTTGAAAGCGGAAGAAGCTGATAGCTCATTTCTTTGGGGAGTTCACATTATTTTTTCCTCTGCCTGAGAATGCATATCAGTGCTGTAAGTGCTTGCATGAGGCATGGGGGTCTGGAGACCTGGAATCCCTCTATATTTCTGCAGGTAGCCTTTAGTCACCTGGTTTTTGATCCCATTTTTTGCTTTTGCTGTTGGAACCTGTGGACTCTGGGGGTTCCTAGGTGCAGCTCATCCTATCACTCTAAAGCCTCTCTCCTTCAGGTGCTGAATTGAGACTCTTCTCTCTGCTTCCTCTGCCAGTAACTAATCTTAACTCTTATTCGTGACTTTCAATGGCCGTCTTTCTCTCCTCTTCCACCCAAATGAACTCCATCAGCAGGAGAACTCCAGGGGAGCAGCTCACAGTCTCAGAGACTGATTAGCAGGGCCCATCTCCAGCTGGCTCTCTCTTGAGTCCTGACCCAGTTTTCGAAGTTTCATGCTATGTCTCTCTTTCCTTAGCCTGGTGGAAACTGTTTGGACCTCACTCTAGTTATTGCAAGAATAATAGTTCTGAAAATTTAAATTGACCCATTTTTTTTTCTTTCTGTAAATCATATTGCCCTGCAGCTCTCCCACCCATTAAATCAAGGGTGTGCATTGCGTTGGGGGAAGAGTAGGTACTATCTAGAACAAAGACCTCATTACTCCGCTTTGAGTCTCAGCACTGACTTTCTTCAGTCTCAAGAGAGACTCCAGTCATGAAAACCAGGCTTTGTGGCAAGAGAAAAAGAATCATATTCCAAAAGTTTTCTGTTATATACTGAGAGCAAAGCTAGGAGGCCTGAAAATGGTTTTATTCTTCAGTCCCAAGGTGGCGGGATGGAGGAGATGACGGGAGAGAAGTTCCCCTGCAGCAGGGAGTGGTGGAAAGCAAGGGGAAGGAGAAAGCCATGTGAGTCTGGGAGGAAGGACTCTGAGCAGGTGGAGAGATTTGGAGGTGAAGAAGCTTCTTGGGTCCCTAAGAAGGACATAGCATCATAGCACCCTGTACTACTCCACATGATTGAATGAATAAGGACTGGACATTGGCCATCTGTCCCCTTGGCCTCCATGTCTTCCACCATGATGGAGGAGCCGTAAGATAGCACTGGGGGAGGAAAACGTGTATACCAGAGATAGACAAACTTTTTCTATACAGAAGAATCAGTGTTTAGGCTTTGTGGTCATCTGATCTTCTGTGGCAACTACTCAACTCTGCTGTCATAGTGTGGAGGCAGCCATAGACCATTCGAAAATGAATGGATATAGCTGTGTTCCAGTAGAACTTTGTTTATAAAAGCAGCAGGCCAGATTTGTCCCAGGGATCATAGTTTGTTGACCTCTGGTCTAGAAGATTGGGTCTGAAATTTCCCGTGGACAGTGTGTAGAATAAAGACACCTGCAAGTTTCCATGTTGCTGTGGGACATGTTAAACATAGCGGAGAGGGAAGAGACAGGTGCTGCCACTCAGTGGTGGGCAAACAGACCTCCCTAGATGAGGCTGTGGGGCAGACCTCCATAGCTGGAACCTGTGGAGACTGTAGCCCAGTCTCAGAGAATCCTCAGGGCCACCCAAAACAGAGGTGTGGTGGAGCAGCAAGGGGAAATGGCCACGCTCCCTGGGAATGATGATTGTGCAGTGAGTGCCCCTGCAAGGGACACCCTGGCAGTGGACACAGCAAGGGCAGGGCTGACACTGAGAGATGGGGCCAGTGGAGCTTCACTGCAGCTGGTTAGCAGGAGGACATTCCTGGGCCCAGACTCCTGTCTCTGCCCTACCGGCCACTTCTGTCACTCACACAGGTCTCTGCATTTGAAGCTGTTACCTCTCTCCTCCTGACATCCCCCATTACTGACTTTACATCTGCACTTGGGCAAGTCATAGACACTTAAAATTCAGGATGTCCCCGACCAAGTTGCTCAGTTCCTCTCCAAATTAAGTGTCTTCTCCTCTGTTTTCAAGGAGTGGAACCACCATTCACCCAGTTCCTCCAACCAGACACCAGTGGTCTTTCCAAACATAGCCTCTTGTCATCCCACTGATTCTTCTTCAGAAATACTGACTTCTGCCCACTGTGTCTCTCTTACCCAGATTATTCTGGTAGCCCCGTAACTGGCTTCTTCACCTCTGCTCTTGTCCTTTCAATCTGCCCTTCACACAGCATCTGGGGAATCTTTATGATGCAAATGTGAAATGTCATATTCAGTTCCAGTTTTGGCCACTGTGGACCAGGTATTGGGACTAACCCAATGTCTAAGCTAGCAGAGCTGGATACGTTGAATATGGGTTAGGTCAATGTGGTGGGCGGAATTGTCGTCCCCCAGAGGAGTCCACATCCTAATCCCTAGAAGCTGTGAATCTGTGTCTCACATGGCAAAAAGGGACTTCATGGATGTGATTCAGTTAAGGATTTTGAGAGAGGGAGACTATCCTGGATTATGTAGGCAGGCTCTGTGTAATCATGGGGGTCCTCCTAAGAGGGAGACAGAAGATCTGAGTCAGTAGTAGGAGGTGGGTGATGAACGCAGCGACTGGAATGATGAGAGGAAGAGAGTTATGAGCCAAGGAGGCCGGGCGCGGTGGCTCACGTCTGTAATCCCAGCACTTTGGGAAGCCGAGGCGGGTGGACCATGAGGTCAGGAGATCAAGATCATCCTGGCTAACACAGTGAAACCCTGTCTCTACTAAAAATACAAAAAACTAGCCAGGCATGGTGGCGGGTGCCTGTAGTCCCAGCTACTCGGGAGGCTGAGACAAGAGATTGGCTTGAACCCGGGAGGCGGAGCTTGCGGTGAGCAGAGATCGCGCCATTGCAGTCCAGCCTGGGCGACAGAGCAAGGCTGTGTCTCAAAACAAACAAACAAAAGAGTTATGAGCCAAGGAAGGCAGGCGGCCTTGGGAAGCCCAGAAAGGCAGGGAAGCAGTTTCCCCCCTGGATCCCCCAGGAGGAGCCCGGCCTGCGACCCCTGGAATTTAGCCTGGTGAGACTGATTTGTACCTCTCACCTCCAGAATGTAGGATGATAGCTGTGTGTTGCTATAAGTCACCAGGTTTGTGGCAGTTTGTTACAGCAGCAATAGGAAACTAATGCCGCTGAGGCACTGGGGGGACATAGGAAGGGAGGGTTGTTTACCTGCTGGTGGTCCAAAGATGGTTAGTCAGAAATCCAGGGGGGCTCAGCCACCTTGCACACAGGCCTGTGTGAGGTGAGGGGAGCAGGCGTGGCTTCCATACTGTTTAGATCCAAGGGCCTCCTCTGGTGAGTGCTGGTGGGGTGGGGACAGTCATCTGTATGTGAGACTGTAACTCGATCAATCACAAGAACTAATGAGTGCTTACTTTTTGCCAGATGCGATTCTAACAGTGTTTCACATCAACTCATTTAAGCCTAGCAGTAGCCCCTGAGGAATGGGTACTACGTCTGGTCCTCATTTTGTACAGCTGACCCTTGAACAGTACAGGGTTAGGGGCACCGACTCCCTCTGCAGTTGAAAATTCATGTATAACTTTTGACTCCCCCGAAACGTAACTACTAATAGCCTCGTATTGACTGGAAACGTGAATGGATGATTAATACATCGTTTGTATATGTGTTATATGCTGTATTCTTACCATAAAGTAAGCTGGAGAAAGGAAAATATCATTAAGAAAATCATAAGGAAGAGAAAATATATTTACTGTTCATTAAGTGGAACTGGATCATCATAAAGATCTTCATCTTTGTCATCTTCCCATTGAGGGGGCTGAGGAGGAGGAGGAAGAGGAAGACTTAGTTTTGCTGTGTCAGGGTGGCAGAGAAGGGAGAGGTGGAGGAGGTGGAAGAGGTGGAAGAGGAGTTGGAGGAAGTGGAAGAGGGAGGAGGAGGTGAAGGAGGAGGTGGAGGACCAGGTGGAGGAGGGGTTGGAAGACAAGGTGGAGGAGGTGGAGGAGGTGGAAGAGGGTGGAGGAGGTGGAGGAGGGGTTGGAAGACAAGGTGGAGGAGGTGGAGGAGGTGGAAGAGGGTGGAGGAGGTGGAGGAGGAGGTGAGGAGGAAGTGGAGGAGGAGGTGGAGGACAAGGGGGGAGTAGGAGATGGTGGAAGTGGAGGATGAGGTGGAGGAGGTGGAGGAGGAGCTAAAGGAGATAGAAGAGGAGGTGGAGGATGAGGTGGCGGAGGTGGAGGACGAGGTGGAGGAGGTGAAAGAGGAGGTGGAGGAGGAAGTGGCGGAGGTGGAGGATGAGGTGGAGGAGGTGGAGGAGGAGGTAAAGGAGGTGGAGGAGGAGGTGAAGGAGGAGGTGAAAGAGGAGGTGGAGGAGGAGGTGAAAGAGGAGGTGCAGGAGGAGGTAGATGAAGTGGAGGAGGAGGTGGCAGAGGTGGAGGACAAGGTAGAGGAGGTGGAGGAGGAAGTAAAGGAGGTGGAGGAGGAGGTGAAGGAGGAGGTGAAAGAGGAGGTGGAGGAGGAGGTAGATAAGGTGGAGGAGGAGGTGGCAGAGGTGGAGGACGAGGTGGAGGAGGTGGAGGAGGAGGTAAAGGAGGTGGAGGAGGAGGTGAAGGAGGAGGTGGAAAAGGAGGTGGTGGAGGAGGAGGTGGCGGAGGTGGAGAATGAGGTGAAGGAGGAGGTAAAGGAGGTGGAGGAGGAGGTGAAGGAGGAGGTGGAAAAGGAGGTGGTGGAGGAGGAGGTGGCGGAGGTGGAGAATGAGGTGAAGGAAGAGGTAAAGGAGGTGGAAGAGGAGGTAGAGGAGGAGGTGGTGGAGGAGATAGATGAAGTGGAGGAGGAGGTGGAGGAGGAGGTGGTGGACAAGGTAGAGGAGGTGGAGGAGGAGGTGGAGGACGAGGTGGAAGAGGTGGAAGGGGAGGTAGAGGAGGAGGTAGACAAGGTAGAGGAGGTGGAGGACAAAGTGGAGGAGGTGGAGGAGGAGGTGGTGGACGAGGTGGAGGAGGAGGTGAAGGAGGTGGAGGTGGAGGAGGTGGAAGAAGTGGAGGAGGTGGAAGAAGAGGTGGAGGAGGTGGAAGAAGAGGTGGAGGAGGTGGAGGAGGTGGAGGAGTAGGTGGAAGAGGTAGAGGATGAGGAGGAGTAGGTGGAGGAGGTAGAGGATGAGGTGGAGGAGGAGGTGGAGGAGGTAGAGGATGAGGTGGAGGAAGTGGAGGAGGAGGTGGAAGAAGTGGAAGAGGTGGAAGAAGAGGTAGAGGAGGTGGAGGAGTAGGTGGAGGAGGTAGAGGACGAGGTGGAGGGGGTGGAGGAAGTGGAGGAGGTGGAGGAGGAGGTAGAGGAGGAGGAGGTGAAGGAGGTAGAGGACAAGGTGGAGGAGGTGGAGGATGAGGTGGAGGAGGATGAGGTGGAGGAGGAGGAGGTGGAGGAGGAGGTGGAAGAGCAGGTGGAGGAGGAGGTGGAGGAGGAGGTGGAGGAGGAGGTGGAGGAGGATGAGGTGGAGGAGGAGGAGGTGGAGGAGGAGGTGGAAGAGCAGGTGGAGGAGGAGGTGGAGGAGGAGGTGGAGGAGGTGGAGGAGGTTGAAGAGGTGGAGGAGGTAGAGGAGGTAGAGGAGGTGGAGGAGGTGGAGGAGGAGGTGAAAGAGGTGGAGGAGGTGGAGGAGATTGAAGAGGTGGAAGAGCTGGAGGAGGTAGAGGAGGAGGTGCAGGAAGTGGAGAAGGAGATGGAAGAGGTGGAGGAGTTGGAGGAGGTTGAAGAGGTGGAGGAGGTGGAGGAGGTAGAGAAAGTGGAGAAGGAGATGGAAGAGGTGGAGGAGGTTGAAGAGGTTGAAGAGGTGGAGGAGGTGGAGGAGGTGGAAGAGGTGGAGGAGGTGGAGGAGGTAGAGGAGGAGGTGGAGGAAGTGGAGAAGGAGATGGAAGAGGTGGAGGAGTTGGAGGAGGTTGAAGAGGTGGAAGAGGTGGAGGAGGTGGAGGAGGTAGAGAAAGTGGAGAAGGAGATGGAAGAAGTGGAGGAGGTTGAAGAGGTGGAAGAGGTGGAGGAGGTGGAGGAGGTAGAGGAGGAGGTGGAGGAAGTGGAGAAGGAGATGGAAGAGGTGGAGGAGTTGGAGGAGGTTGAAGAGGTGGAAGAGGTGGAGGAGGTGGAGGAGGAGGTGGAGGAAGTGGAGAAGGAGATGGAAGAGGTGGAGGAGGTTGAAGAGGTGGAAGAGCTGGAGGAGGTAGAGGAGGAGGTGCAGGAAGTGGAGGAGGAGGTGCAGGAAGTGGAGGAGGAGGTGGGAGGGGAGTCAGGAGAGGCTGGTACACTTGGTGTAACTTTGACTGAAACCAATCCACGTGTAAATGCACCTATACAATTCAAACTCGGGTTGTTCAAGGTCAGCGGTAGATTGGAGATTGCCTGGGAAGCCCCACCTGGGCGAAGTGTTTGAGGGGAGGTTGGGGAGGGATGTGTGCAGAGGATGGTTGGATGGCCAGGCTGGTCTGGGAGGTCGTGAAGAGGGCAGGCATGTACTGAGTCTGGGTGCTAGGGGCCAGCTTGGGGCCTGTGCCATGGTCTGCAGAAGTTAAGCATTTTTGGAAGTCCATGTGGCATCACTCATCCTACCTGGTGGGCTGGGATGCTGGAGTGGGGGAGGGAGACCCCAGGCATGGGAAACAGCAGAGCCATTCTCCCGTGGGGTGGCTTCAGAGGCCTGCTAGGCATCGTGGGCAGTGATCACATGACAACAGGCTGCTCCTGTCTGAGCGCCCTCACACCTCTTTCTCTCCATTTTCCCCTACTCTTCTTGTTTCCAGAAGCAAGAAACCCCACCCCCACAGCTTTGGGGAGGGGAGTATTTTATGAGGGGCCGGCATCCCCTGGCACAGGTGGGTGTTGAAGAAAGTTTGTAGAATGACTGACTGTCTAATTCTTTAACCTCTCTGAGCCTCATTTGATCATTGGTGAAAAGGGGGATTGACTGTTACTGCTGTTTCCAAACCATTCTGCACTGTGGCTTAGGAGAGCTAGAGCAAGTTGTCACTTTACCCATTGCAGTTATCCAGGTACCTGATAGTGTGATGCTCTGAGCTAGGCGTTAGCGGTTGGCACAGGTTTCTGGGAATAATGGCTGGGGATAATTCCTGAGAGTTCCCAGGGAGGGGAAACAGAGGGACTTGGTAAGGGCAGGCTGAGCTCTGAGGGGAGAACGGGCACCTGCCTAAAGATCCAGGTGGTGAAACAAGGTCCCACTAGGTATTTTTACAACACGGATCCTGTAAACAAGTTGTCATTTATTCCTTTTCGGCCCCAAAGGAGCGCTACACAGTGCCTGTTAGGGCAAACATGAAGTGGGTGTGGGTATGAAGCAATCCCACCACTCCTCCCCTCCCGTGTCTCCAGTGAGGATCCTACGTCATCCAGGCAGGCAGCTTCTTGGTTCCAGCAGCGGTCTCTGAATTATGTAGATGCAGCAGGTGGCACTTTTGGGGAGGATGGGGAGAGGGGTCTGTGACCAGAATTGTTTGCATCTCAACCCCTGCTCTCCCCCGTGGGATCCTCAGCTGCAGATCTCGTCCCTGGGAATGAGGTGGATGGGTGAAGGGCAGATTGGAAGGACAAGAACAGAAGTGGAGAAGCCCTGGGAATGAGGTGGAGCAGCTGGCATCTGCGCTTTGGGCTGTCAGAGAGAAGACACTAAAACCCTGTAGCCGCTCCCTGAGGGAGAGTCAAAGTTCAGGTCACCTAAGGTGGTATTGATCCAAGTCTCTTGACCTGAAAGAGCCCTCGAAAGCACAATGGGAACTAATCAGACAGGAGGTGAGCCTGGGCCAGAGACCCAGCATTAACACAAGGGCCTAGGATGGGGCTGGGGCCAGCCAGGTTTGCTGGTGAGGGGCTGTTGTAGATTTCTGACACATGCCCGGCAGTGTGTGAGAAAGACTCATTTTTTACATCTGTGTTCTTTCTAAGTCAGGCTAGCTCTGTATGCACTGGCTGCCCTCGCAGAGGAACTAGTGGATTATTTGCTCGTAGGCAAACTTCTCAGCTTTGAAGAAGGAATAGCTTGAGCATTATGCACTCCCAGGTGTCTCCGGGCAGAGTGTCCACCCCTTTGGCCATGGGATGGAGCGCTCTGGGGCCTGAGGTGGCTGCCCCATCCTGCGCCCAATTACACTGTGCCCAGGTCACACTGGCGGTGGGCGATGAGAGCCTGAGTTGGAGTAGAACAATCATGGGGACCATAGGTGGGGAACTGAATCCACATGTGGGGCGAGGGACCACCTACATGGGGCTGAAGCCAGGGGAGAGAGAACTTTAGAGGACAGAGCCTTGCCTGGAACTAGAGACATTGATGGAGACGGGGAGATTTGAGCAGGCGGAAGAGACAGAAATGAGCGGGAGTCAGCTGGGTGTGTGCCCTGAGAGATCTTGCAAGAAAGGCTCAGAGTCATTATCTGCTTTTATTATTCTTGGCAAAACTGGTTGTTGACATTTTTTTGGGTGTGAAAATACTGAGTAAACTAATGAGTAAGGAAACATTTAAACATGTTCTCGTTCTTTGGGAATTTCACAAGAAATTTTCCTCCCTCCCTCCCTCCCTTCCTCCTTCTCTCCCTCCCTTCCTTCCTTTCTTCTGAAGAATGACTGCCTAATTCTTTAATCTCTCTGAGCCTCATTTGATGATTTGTGAAAAGGGGATTGGCTCTTATTGCTGTTTCCAAACCATTCTGCACTGTGGCTTAGGAGAGCTGGAGAAAGTTGTCACTTTACCCATTGCAGTTATCCAGGAGATAACTGTTGGGTCTCTCTCTATGGCCCAGGCTGGAGTGCAGTGGCGGATCACGGCTCACTGCAGCCTCAACCGCATGGGCTCGAACGATCCTCCCACCTCAGTCTCCCAAGTGGCTGGGGCTGCTGGCATGCCACCACTCCCGGCTCATTTTTTAATTTTAATTTTTGTAGAGAGGAGGTCTTGCTGTGTGGCCCAGACTGGTCTCAAACTCCTGGCTCAAGCGATCCACCCACCTTGGCCTTTCAAAGTGTTGGGATTACAAGCGTGAGCACTGTGCCTGGCCAGGAATTTCCCTTCTTTGGGAAGAAGCTGTCCTACCCATGCTGAGGTTCAGAGATGGGTGTGGGGGAGCTTTGACAGGGGTTGCGGGTGCAGGTGGTGATGAAGAACGAATGGGTCCGTTTGTGCGCCGAAGTGTGTCTGACTCTGACCCCCAGGTCGTAGGGGCCCAGAGCATAGTGGGCTCTGTAAGGAGGAAAGAGGTGGGAAAGAAGGATGCAACCCTCAGAGGGGAGTTAGGGAGGGCTTGGTGCCTTTCTTCCTGGTGCCCATCTTTTCTGAGCTGATCTGGCGTATGCCTGCCCGATGCAGGTGGGGGATCTGGGAATCTGAGCTCGCTGGGATGGGTCACCCTGAGCAGCGCGGAAGGGCTGCGTTTACAGAGTGCTGCTCATCACGGTGGCTGCTGCAATGGGACCATGCAGGCTTCCTTATAATAGAATATATTTTAACACAGTTTAATACTTTGTTGTTAGAGGGCTTTCTTCTTTAAAATTATTTGATGAAAAAAATACCATTCAGTTATTTTTGGAAATACAGAGTACCAAAAGACAAAACCAACCTTGTCCGGTCTAGTAGCCCTGACTCTTCCTTTGGGGAGAAGCTGTCATACACTGATTCGTGGTCCAGGTAACCCCAGTGGGCATTTAAAGGACAAAAGTAAAACTTGTACAGCATCTTGTTAGAAAATTCAGGTGCCACGGAGAGGCACCAAATGAAAAACCCAAGTCTCTCTCCTCTCCCCAGAGGTGTTCCCCGAGGAAAGGAGGATTTCTTCCAGATCGCAGTCGAGTATCCTTCCCTCCTCCCCTGGCACCTTCTCTCTCTACGAGTCAGAAGAGGAGATACTGCGCACACAGTTCCAGCCTTTCTTACCGTCACCAACAACGTCTCCTGTAGCTAACTGTTTGTCAGTGGATATGGCTCATGTAATTTTCAAAAAATCTTCTGGTGCTCTATTGAATGACTATAATGTAATTTATTTAATAAGCTCCCATTGAGCTGACATTTTTGTGTATCTCGTTTTTGTCATAACATACTTGCAAGTATTGCTAACGTTTGTAGGAATGTTCATTGGGCAATTTCCCAGCCAAGAGGTTTCTAGGTCAAGAGGTACGTGCCTTTTAGATGGAAATAGATTTTTCGGATTGCCCCCAGGACAGGCTGAACCGTTTGCAAACCCCACAGCAGTAGGTGAGAATACCCAGGCCCTCCCTTGGCTCAGCTCCACCACCACCTCCTCCAAGAGGCCTCTGTGAGCACTCTCTTTTTTTTTTTGGGTTTTTTTTTTTTGAGACGGAGTCTCGCTCTGTCGCCCAGGCTGGAGTGCAGTGGCCGGATCTCAGCTCACTGCAAGCTCCGCCTCCTGGGTTCACGCCATTCTCCTGCCTCAGCCTCCCGAGTAGCTGGGACTACAGGCGCCCGCCACCTCGCCCGGCTAGTTTTTTGTATTTTTTTTAGTAGAGACGGGGTTTCACCGTGTTAGCCAGGATGGTCTCGATCTCCTGACCTTGTGATCCGCCCGTCTCGGCCTCCCAAAGTGCTGGGATTACAGGCTTGAGCCACCGTGCCCGGCCGAGCACTCTCTTTTAAGGAGAACTTTCTCTTATCCTGATTTTTATTTTCCTTCAGCGCACTTAATACTGTCTGAAATTTGTCTTTTTCACTGAAATCTAAATCCCATAAAGACAAAGATTTTGCACAACACGGTGTCTCTCTAATGCCTAGCTTGTGGACCTGTAGACCTTCAATATTTGTTAAATGAATTTATGAATGGATTTTGATTCATTATGTCATAAGATGTGATAGAGCCAATCCCCTTCAGCTCTCCTTCCCCCTTCCCACCCCTTTCGTTTCTTCCTTCCCTCCTTTCCTCCTCCCTCCCTCCCTTCCTTCCTCCCTTCCTCCCCCCATCCTGTCCTTCCTTCCTTACCTTCCTCACTTCTTTCCTTCCTTTTTTTTTTTTGAGATAGAGTCTTGCTCTGTTGCCCAGGCTGGAGTGCAGTGGTGTGATCTCGGCTCACTGCAAGCTCCACCTCCTGGGTTCAAGTGATTCTCCTGCCTCAGCTTTCTGAGTACCTGGGATTACAGGCGCCCGCCACCACGTGCAGCTAATTTTTGTATTTTTAGTAGAGATGGGGTTTCAACATGTTGGTCAGGCTGGTCTCAAACTCCTGACATTGTGATCTGCCTGCCTCGGCCCCCCAAAGTGCTGGGATTACAGGCGTGAGCCACCGTGCACCGCCCCCTTCCTTCCTTTTAAATGGAATTCCAGTTACTGTTGTGACATCACAAGTTATCCTCAAACTTAGCAGTTTAAAACAGGTGTTTTATTTTGTTTATGATCTTGTTGGTGAGGAATTTGGAACGGCTCTGCTGGGTGATTCTTGCTTGAGGTCTCCTGTGATCGTGTTGGATATCGGCTGGGGTTGTAACTCATCTGAGGACTCGATGGGGTGGGGCATCCCAGACGCTCCACTCACATGGCTGGCAGTTGTGGCCAGCGGGCAGCTGGGGCCGCAGCCACGTGTATCCTTGTAGCTCCTCCAGCACTGTGGTCTCAGGGTAGTTGGACTTCCTACGTGATGGCTGCTTCCCCCAGAGCAAGTATCCCAAGAACACCAATGGAAACTGTTGGCTTTTCCGAGATTAGGCTCACAGGTCTCCCGAGGTCATTTCCTCTGTACTCAGTTGGCTGAAGCAGTCACAGATCTGCCAGCATTTGAGGGGAGGGGACATAGGCCCTACCTTTTGATAGGAGGGAGTCAAGGGTCACACTGCAGAAAAGCATGTGGAAAATACAAACGGCCACACCTGGTAATTCTCATGTATTTTTTTTCAGATTACTATTAGTATCATTTTGCTGAGTTCCAAAGTAAGCTCCCAAATCCTCCTGGCATTTTAATTGGTTTGCAGTAAATTTATGAATTGATTTAGGGGGAATTAACAACTCTACAGGTTTTTTTTTGGACAGATTCTTGCACTGTTGCCCAGGCTGGAGTGCAGTGGTGCGATCTCAGCTCACTGTAACCTCTGCCTCCTGGGTTCAAGCAATTTTTATGTCTCAGCCTCCCAAGCAGCTGGGATTACAGGCATGTGCCACCATAAGTGGCTAATTTTTGTATTTTTAGTAGAGACGGAGTTTCGCCCTGTTGGCTGGGCTGGTCTCGAACTTCTGGCCTCAGACGATCTGCCTGCCTCGGCCTCCCGAAGTGCTGGGATTACAGGCGTGAGCCGAGTTACAGTGTGAAACATTCCAATCCAAGCACATGCCCACATCTGGTTCAGATGTGCTGTTCTTTTCAGGAGTTACTGTGAGTGGGGTCTTAACCAGCTGTTTTCTCAATCATTTTGCTTGTTTATAGGAAAAAAGATACTTTAAAATTCTGCAGTCAGCCAGCTTGCTAACTACTCTAATTCTTTCTAATAATTTACAATTTGGATTCTCTTATCTTCTAGATGTGTAGCATATCATTTTCCAATAATAATAATAATTTGTCTCATCTGTATCTATTGTTAACACAGATATTTTAAGTCCTAATTATCATCTAGTTTGTGGGGTTTTTTTTGGTTGCCAATTTTCCTCCTTTTTTGTTATTATTTTTAGAATGGGGTCTTGTTATGTTGCCCAGGCCAGCCTTGAACTCCTGGGCTCAAGTGATCCTCTCACCTTGGCCTCCGGAATAGCTGGGACTACAGGTCTACATTCTGGCATCCTGCTTCCCTTTTTGTTATTTGAGTACGTGCATGCACCGTTTCCCTTCTGGTGCTTTGGACGGTTTAGAGTCTACTTTTACTTTTTCCAGTGGTTACTCATATAACTCTGTATATTTGTTATGTATAACCTTCTATTTCTTGATTTAGCAACTCTTAAATTATATCTATTGTTCACTTGCTATGAAAAATGAAAAAATTACCACTTTTCCCCTTCTGTCTCCTGAGTTTTTTTGTTTTGTTGTTGGCTACATTTTCGCTTTAAATCCCAGGCCTCCTCTCTTTCTAGGTTTATGAATTTTAGGCCGTATCTGAAGGACTGCTCATCAAGATGGGGAGAGGACAGGAAGGCCCTTCTGTGTCTTCGCATTTCCCACTCCATGCTGTCCAATTAAGGAGACTGTTCCTTTGACATTGTCACGTTCAGGCATTTACCATCTGTAACCACAGGGAAGCGTTTCTTGCTTTCCTTCCAGCAGGGAGTCACAGCAGTTTTTCCATCTCTGCAAAAAATGGATGACATGAAGGTTTTGGGGAAAACGCTGCTTATTCTCTGGAGGCTGCCTTCAGCTATTTCCCTTCTGTTATTCTCTAAGATGGGAGCTGTTAGGGAAATTGTTCAGGATTTTGTTTACTTCCTTCTCCCTTGCTTCTTGCTTCCAAAGAGCCACGAGGACCTGCTGTGTGCTGCAGAGGCTTGGAACCGGCTTTGCTTTGCTGTTAGATTTTGGTGAAGGAGTATTTTGATACTGGGATTTGCTCTGCCACCGTCTTGATTTTTTTTTCTTTTTAAAAAGGCACTTGATAATTCAGCATATGTTGTTAAAAGTGAAGTAGTCCCATCACTGTCTTATCTTTAATAGAAAAGAACCATTTATTTTTTAAAAAGTCTTAAGACTTGAATAGATAGATGACAACTGGTATCTTATGATGCACAGTGAAATTTTGAGCAGAGGCTACTTTTTTTTTTTTTGAGACGGAGTCTCGCTCTGTCACCCAGGCTGGAGTGCAGTGGCACGATCTCGGCTCACTGCAAGCTCTGCCTCCCGGGTTTACGCCATTCTCCTGCCTCAGCCTCCTGAGTAGCTGGGACTACAGGCGCCCGCCACCACGCCCGGCTAGCTTTTTGTATTTTTTAGTAGAGACGGGGTTTCACCATGTTAACCAGGATGGTCTCGATCTCCTGACCTCGTGATCCGCCCGTTTTCGGCCTCCCAAAGTGCTGGGATTACAGGTGTGAGCCACCGCGCCCGGCCGGCTCCCTTTATTTTGTACATAGCTCCAGGCATATGTATTGAGCGTGTAATTACGAAGCCCAGAGGTCAGGGTTCTTAGATGCAGCCCCCGCCCCAGAGTCCATTTTAGTCAGTTTCACAGAATCCTGCATAACCAGGATCAGTGCCCAAACCTCACCGCTGGGCAATGACAAGTGAAGGCAGCTCTGTGACCATCGCTCCGCACAGAAGTGCCAGCTGCCTGCAGGTCCAACACTAGAAGCTTTGCCACTGCTGCCTACCCTGCTTGTGCCCACTGTGTCACACTGCTCCTCTGATTGGCAGAGCCAAGCCATATGCCTGGGCTCTAGCTGCAAGGAGGATTGGATGAGCTTTTGCCCCTGCATTTCAGGAGAAGGATCTCATATGGGAGATCTTCCAGTTGTAGGAAGGATGTTCAAACCATGCTGGGTGGCCACAAATTTGATAGCTATTGATATTTACTACAGTAGTGTTCTCTGCTGGAGGCCGATTGCATCAGAGACCTGCTGTAGCCAAGGAAACATGGCAGGGTGGAGAATGGGTCAGGCCAGAGGTGAGGAAATCTGATCGCACCCATGGCTTCTCATATTTGCTGTGTGACTTTGGGCAGATCACTCACTCTTTTTGACCTCAGTCTCCTAATCTGTAAAGGGAAGAGGTCAGGAAGGATGATGTGTGAGGTCCCTTCAGGCATATGTAGAGCACTTACTAAATGTTTGCTGTATGAGTGAATGAATGCATCTGTTATTGACTGGGCTTCAAAGAAGATAAATGACACAAGGAAACATTGTGTTTAGGTGGGTTCACTTTTGGTTATGAATTTTATTTTAAATTAGAGTGTCTTTATATTCTAATGGTTTTAAGGTCCTGGAAATTCTTCAGATTTTAGCTTTTTAAAAACAGTTAATTTATGGCAAGAACAAGCAATCAACAGTTGCCAAGAAAGTTTCAATCTGGGTGCATTATTAATGATTTTCCTAGCATTGAAAACATGAGGATTTTTACTCGCTTTGGTAACTGTCAGACTTCGGAACATCAAGATCAGATAACATTCAGATAAAATAATGGAGAAGATCCTTTCCTAAGTGAGTTAAATTATTTACAATTCTTGGTTTTGCAATAAATGGCATAAATGAGCATTTATTGAGTGAGTTCCCAGAGGACCTTTTCAGCCTCTCTGCCATCTTTGGTAGGACTTGCTCATTGGCAGTCAACTCTGTTTGAATATGTACTTGCTTTCCCTTAGTTTTTTTTTTTTTTTTTTTTTTTTTGTGAGTGTCAGGAAGTGAGGGATGATTATTTCTAATTTGTTCTCTTTCTCAGATGAGTGCTATCAAAGTTGTCCTATCTGTAAAGAACCTTGTGCCTTTTAGATGGAAGTCACTATACATATGTGACAGAGTCAGGGCCTAGATGTGTCCCCACTGCAAGTCCCGATGAGTCTGATCATGGATCATGTCTGGAGGGTTTGAAGGAGCTCAGCAGAGGAACAGTGTCTGGAGGGTGAGGAACAGCCACCAGAACTATGGTCTCTGCTGTCCTTGTTGTAGGTGCCTTACAGAACCCATTTCTCCTTCATTCACCTCAGTTTCCCTTTTTCCATTCTTAGGGTTGATTCCACCCCAACTCCCTCTGTCTCTGAATCATTGAACCTCACTGTCTTGACACAGCAATTGTTTCAGGACCCAATTTCAGTCAGCCTGAGAGAGGGAGTTCCAGGAGCCTGAACGGGAGTTTCTAGAAGCAATGCCCTTGCTTACCCTGGAATGAGGATTTAGGCTGGGACTGCTATAGACATTTAATCATGGTCATACGAGAGTCTGAGGGGTTCTGTGAGGAGCCCGGGGATGAACTTGGCAGAGCAGAAGGTGGAAAAGAATTGGGACTAGGTGATACCGAGCTCCTGGCTCAAGCTTTGCCCCAACAACAGCACTAGTCTTTGAACTCTTCAATTATGGAAACTGCTAGAAGATGAATGTATAACAAATCTAGTTTTGCAGATTTTAATCGCCTTTTATTTGTGATTCTAGAATCAGGCAGCCCTCAGAACCAGGGACAGGTTCAGAGAACTCCAGGGCTGCAACATGGTCTAAGAGCATTTATGGATAGCAGGGAAGTGAGGTACAGAAACAGAAGTGAGGTAGAGAGACAGCTGATGGCTAATGGCTCAGTGTTCATCTTGTTTGAACAGGATTGGAACAGTTGTCCTGGCTGCCTGCAGTTAACTGGAGCTCAGCGGCTATGATTGCCTGAGACTCAGCAATTTCCTCCCAAAGTATCCTCCTGAGTTAGGCTTTCCGTTAGTTTGCATACTAAGTTAAGCTGCAGTTCATTACACAAGTACCTTCTCAGCCCAAATTTAATTTAACAGAGCCAGTAGGTTCTCTTAATCGTTTGTGGGAATGTGTGATCAAATCTTACAAGTGTATAGACAAGTATAGAGAATAATAAAACAAATCCTCATTTATGCACCTGTTATGATGAAAAATATAACTCTTTTCTTATGTGCTTCAAGGTACAGTTGTTTCCCTCTTAAATAATTGAAGCATGACAAATAGTGCTGGAAGTCCTTTCTTATGATTTTGTGGTCCCCTTATCCTTTCTTCTTTAATAATTTTACTAGAATATGTCTTGTTATGGCTTCTGTGAATTGTTTTTCTTAGGTATGTCATGTACCTTTTCAATATACAGTTTAATTCATTTTTTAAAAAATTGTGGTAAAATACACGTAACATAAAGTTTACCATCTTAACTTTTTTTTTCTTTTTAATTCAATCAGATTTTTAAATTATTATTATACTTTAAGTTCTAGGGTACATTTTTTTTTTTTTTTTGAGACAGAATCTCACTCTGTCGCCCAGGCTGGAGTGCAGTGGCATGATCTCAGCTCACTGCACCTCTGTCTCCCAACTTTAAGCAATTCTCGTGCCTCAGCCTCTGAGTAGCTGGGATTACAGGCATGCACCACAATGCCTGGCTAATTTTTTGTATTTTTTTTTTTTCTCAGTAGAGATGGGGTTTCGGGGTTTTGCCATATTGACCAGGCTGGTCTTGAATCCTGGACCCAGGATAGCCACCTGCCTTGGCCTCCCAAAGCACTGGGACTATAGGCGTGAGCCACCGGGCCCCATCTTATCCATTTTAAATGTACAGTTCAATATTGGTTTTTTTTTTTTTTTGAGTTCAGTATTGTTAAGTATATTCACACTGTTGTGCAACTAATCCCTAGAACGTTTTCATCTTGGGAAACTGAAACTCTGTACCCATTAAATGATTTCCCATTTACCCCCACCCCAGCCCCTGATAACTCCCCTTCTACTTTCTGTTTCTGTGAATTTGGTTATTTTACGTACCTCTTAGAAGTGGAATCACATGGCATTTGTCCTTTGGTGATTGCCTTATTTCACTTAGCCTCCTCAAGATTCATCCACGTTTAGCATGTATCAGAATCTCCATCCTTGTAAAGGCGGAATTCAGTTGTATGTCTATACCACATTTTATTTATTCATCTAACAGTGAATCCTTGGGTTGCTTCTACCTCTTGGCTATTGTGAATAGTGCTGCTATGAACATGGGTGTACAGATATCTCTCTTAGACCCTGATTTCCATTCATATACCCAGTGGTGGAATTGCTGGATCTCATGGCAATCCTAGTTTTAATGTTTTGAGGAACAGGCAAATTGTTTTCCACAGTGGCCACACTATTTTATATTCCTACCAGGAGTGTATAAGGATTTGAATTTCTCCACATCCTCTCCAACACTTGTTGTTATGTTTCGTTGTTGTTGTTGTTGTTAACGATAGCCATCCTGATGAGGGTGAGGTGATACCTTGTTGTGATTTTGATTTACATTTCCCTAGTGATGAATGATGTTGAACATCTTTTCATATGCTTGTTGACCATTTTATATTTTCTTTTGAGAAATGTCTATTCAAGTCTTTTACTCATTTTTAAAAATTGAGTCAATATGGGCTGGGTCTGGTGGCTCATGCCTGTAATCCCAGCACTTTGGGAGGCCAAGGCGGGTGGATCACAAGGTCAGGAGTGGGAGACCAGCCTGGCCAATATGGTGAAACCCTGTCTCTACTAAAAAATACAAAAAAAATTAGCCAGGTGTGATGGCGGGCACCTGTAATCCCAGCTACTTGGGAGGGTGAGGCAGGACAATTGCTTGAACCTGGGAGCAGAGGTTGTAGTGAGCCAAGATTGCGCCACTGCCCTCCAGCCTGGGTGACAGAGCAAGACTCCATCTAAAAAAAAAAAATTTGAGTCAATATGTAGTTTTCAGTGGTGGTTCTGTTTCTTTCTTTGCAGAATTCCTATTATACATATGTTGAGCCCTCTTTACCTGTTTTCTTTATCCCTTTCTCTTGAATGCTCCATATCTCTTTCTTTATTATTTTTTATTATTAAAATTTTCGATCTTTTCATCTTCTAATTTTATCTGTTTATAAGATAGATTTCTAGTTTCATAGCTCTAGCACACATTCTCGTTATTTTCACAAAGTGACGATTGGTTTGGCCATGTACTTTTTGACATCTGGCTCCTCTTCTCTAGCCTGCCACTTGTATCATCTTTTTCCTTCTTTTTTTTTGCCCCTATTACCTAGGTTCTTCCCAAGTTGGTTTCTACTCCCAGTAGTTTTGTTTTGCAAATTGGACTCTGCGTTTTTATACTGGCTCCAGCACTTTGCACTGATTATCTGTTGGCGATTTTGTAGTTCTTTTGTTCTCAGGGTCTGCAGATGTTTCATTGCTTTCCTTCCCCTGCCTTCCACTGTGCAGTACTTTTATCTTAAAGAAGATGCTTGCTTTAATATTAACAGTGTCATAGGGTAGGACTTTCCCTTGTGTATTAGAGCTGTCAATTTTGGTAGCATTTCAGGCTTTCTATTTTGAGTTTCCAACATAAAGTGATCTCCCAGTGTGTCGTATCGGAAGTCTCCTAAGTTTCATTGTTGAGATAGAGGGCAATGAGATAGAGTTTCATTGTTGAGATAGAAGGTTCTGTGGTAAAGGCAGCAGAGCTTCCTCAAGTTGTTGAATCTCTTTGTGAAATTTAAATGTCTAGTAGCGATACAGAATTATTACGTATCCTTTGAGTCTTTCCCTTGGTTAGTCACGTGTTTTCTTCTCAGCTAAGCATAGTCAGTGACATCAGTCTTAAACATTAAGCATTGCTTAGTGTTTATTTAGGATTAACATTACCAGATGTTTTCCATTGCTTATCCATAGTACTGGAAGTTAGATTTATAGTGCCCACATTTGACTAACTTAAAAAAATGTATTCTAACTTCATCAGAAGAGTTTGCATTGGTTTAATAATGAAAAGTGAGAGACAAGGGTGGCCTTCAGTAGCTATTGTACACTGTGGCAAAAATGATGTGGCTTATCACAAACTAAGTCACTGCAGCAAAAGACTGGTCATGTACCTACTCTTATAAAACCCACCCTCCACTATGCAGCATTGTTTTAGAAAAAAGAAATACTATAATAAACGTAGCTTTCATAAAATATCTAACCAGTGGCAGCTACATTTATCCCCATACATCATACTGTTGTACTCAAGATCACAAAACTGGTCTCTTAAGCTTTCTTTTCATTCATAGGATAATGTTTTCTGTTACCTCTTTTGGCCATTGATAGCTTTGCCTGACAGCTTTAATACTGTTCATATTCCATGCTCATGTTCTTGACCTTTTGTGTCCTTTTAGCATTGACAGCATAATTTCAAGGCATGTTAAAAACTACCAGATGTCTGCATTTCTTCTTCGGTAAATAACAGATTTTCATTTGAAGGGGTGGCCTACCCCTCCACACCTGTGGGCGTTTCTCATTAGGTGGAACGAGAGACTTGAGAAAAGAAATGAGACACAGAGACAAAGTATAGAGAAAGAAGAAGTGGGCCCAGGGGACCGGCGCTCAGCATACCGAGGACCCACGCCGGCACCGGTCTCTGAGTTCCCTTAGTATTTATTGATAATTATCTTTACCATCTTAAAGAAAGGGAAGTGGCAGGATAATAGGATCATTATAGGGAGAAAGTCAGCAGTAAGACATATGAATAAAGATCTCTGTGACATGAATGAGTTTAAGGAAAAGTGCTGTGCCTTGATATGCATATGTAAACATCTCCATAAACCTTTTTAGTGCATAAAGAGCAGCATTGTGCTAGCAAGTCCCGCCTTTCGCCCTAAGGCGGTTTTCTCCTTTCTCAGTAAACAGAACATACAATAGGGTTTTACACGGAGATGTTCCATTGCCCAGGGATGGGCAGGAGACAGATGCTTTTCTCTATCTCAACTGCCAACAACGGCCAAGAGGCCTTCTTTCCTCTTGTACTAGTCCTCCTCAGCACAGACCCTTCACGGGTGTCAGGCTGGGGGACGATCAGGTCTTTCCCATCCCACGAGGCCATATTTCAGACTATCACATGGGGAGAAACCCTGGACAATACCTAGCTTTCCTAGGCAGAGGTCCCTGCAATCTTCCGCAGTGTATGTGTCCCTGGGTACTTGAGATTAAGAGAATGGTGATGACTTTTAACCAGCAAGCTGCCTTCAGGCACTTGTTTAACAAAGCACACCCTGCACAGCCCAAAATCCTTTAAACCCTGAGTCACCATAGCACATGTCTCTTGCAAGGACAAGGTTGGGGGTAGGGTCACAGATTAACAGCATCTCAAATACAGAACAAAATGGAGTCTCTTATGTCTACTTCTTTCTATACAGACACAGTAACAGTCTGATCTTTCTTTTCCCCACATCATTTTTTCCATAACTACATTATGTATCTGTGGAAATTAAACAACAGTCATAGAAAGTCAGTTGGAACTTAGGACAGAAAAATGTTCAGTGGTAGTCCTTACAGTGTGTGAGTCAGTCTCACCAGCCTGTCCTGACTTTGAACATTCTATGATCTGCCCAAAAGATTTGGCAGTTTTTACTGATTTCAATTGTGGAGCTTAGCCCAATGGAAGGCAACCTTCTGTCCACACAATAGTGTTTAATCTCAGTTGTATATCATGGTGAAATCTTTCTGGAGACATTTACGTGACAGTTCAAATTCAACCACATGGCAGTGCTCTGTGGTACTGTGACACGTGTCACTAGGAACACTTTTTGCCTGGTTGAGTTTATGCATGCACAGGCAGGCACAGCTGTTTCTCAGTTTCTTTCTTTGCTTGGCAGATAGCATATTTCTTTTGACATTGCTTGTGTGAGGCACCTGAACATCAGAACTGTTAGCATGTGAAGAATGTCAGTGTTAGACCTGAAGAAATTCAGAACCTAGGCCAGGCGCGGTGGCTCAAGCCTGTAATCCCAGCACTCTGGGAGGTCGAGGCAGGTGGGTCACGAGGTCAGGAGATCGAGATCATCCTGGCTAACACGGTGAAACCCCGTCTCTACTAAAAATACAAAAAATTAGCCAGGCGTGGTGGCGGTGCCTGTAGTCCCAGCTACTCAAGAGGCTGAGGCAGGAGGACGGCGTGAACCCGGGAGGCGGAGCTTGCAGTGAGCAGATATTGCGCCTCTACTCCAGCCCGGGCGACAGAGAGACTCCGTCTCAAAAAAAAAAAAAGGAGAAATTCAGAACCTAAAATCAGTGCTGCGCCACTTAGGCTCCCAGGCAGATGTGGCACCTTCCTCTAGTAAAAGATCTCTGTTGATTTGCCTGAGGAGTTATGAAGGGTTTCCTTGCCCTCAACCACCTTTGGAGCAGCTTTTTCCTGCTGACCAGTGACCAGTCCTGCCTAGCATTTATTATTTAAATAACTACTGAATTTTTTATTTGAAAACATTAAGAAAAAAATGTTAATTGTGGTAAAATACATGTATAAAATTTACCATGTTAACCATTTTAAAGCGTGCAGTTTAGTAGTTGGTACATTCACATGGCTGTGCAGCCATCACCATCATACACCTCCAGAATTTTTCATCTTGCAAAACTGCAGCTGTGTACCCCTGTAACATTTAGCTATTCTCTGCCCCCAGCTGCTGGCAACTGCTGTTCTACCTCCTATCTCTATCAGTCTCACTACTAACTGTGAATTATTCTGCTCCAAGTATCAATTCATATTGAATGTGGAAATGTCCTTACTCTAATGTCTATTTTTCTGGCTTGGAGAATGTTCTTAACAGTAAAACTTCGGCCGGGCGCGGTGGCTCAAGCCTGTAATCCCAGCACTTTGGGAGGCCGAGACGGGCGGATCACGAGGTCAGGAGATCGAGAGACGATCCCGGCTAACACGGTGAAACCCCGTCTCTACTAAAAAATACAAAAAAACAAAATAGCCGGGCGAGGTGGCGGGCGCCTGTAGTCCCAGCTACTCGGGAGGCTGAGGCAGGAGAATGGCGTGAACCCGGGAGGCGGAGCTTGCAGTGAGCTGAGATCCGGCCACGCACTCCAGCCTGGGTGACAGAGCAAGACTCCGTCTCAAAAAAAAAAAAACAAAAAACAAACAAACAAACAAAAAAAAAAACAGTAAAACTTCTTATGTCTTTCTTCTGCAGTGTTACTGTATTTTATAAAATTATTAAATTCCTTAAAGGGCCATGGCAGCAATTTTTTATATTTACATGTATGGAATACAATTATTCAGAGCAAAAATACTTTTAATAAAATCTATTTTATAAATACAAATTTATATAAGATAAAAATAAAAGAAAATATGAAATACAGTTGTATTTAATAGAATGTGTTTTGTACACAGCTCTGTGGTTTTTTTTTTTTTTTTTTGAGATGGAGTCTCACTCTGTCGCCCAGGCTGGAGTGCAGTGGTGCAGTTTCGGCTCACTGCAAGCTCCACCTCCCAGGTTTACGCCATTCTCCTGCCTCAACCTCCCGAGTAGCTGGGACTACAGGTGCCTGCCACCACGCCTGGTTAATTTTTTGTATTTTTAGTAGAGATGGGGTTTCACTGTGTTAGACAGGATGGTCTTGATCTCCTGACCTCGTGATCCGCCTGCCTCGGCCTCCCACCGTGCCCGGCCGTAAACAGCTCTGGTAAAAGTTCAATTTCATTTACATAAAATCTGAGTGGAAATAAAAAGTAAAGGACAAAGAAAGATAATGGAAAATGTGACATTATTTTGGTAATAGACCAAGTCAATCTTTGTTGATCACCTTCATTATGAAATTTAAAGTCAGATTGTGGGTTTGTAAAAGTTTTTTGGGGGATTTTTTTTTTATTTTGAGACAGAGCCTTGCTCTGTTGCCCAGGCTAGAGTGCAGTGGTGTGATCTTGGCTCACTGCAACCTCCGCCTCCTGGATTCAAGTGATTCTCCTGCCTCAGCCTCCTGAATAGCTGGGACCACAGGTGCCCACCACCACACCTGGCCAATTTTTGTATTTTTAGTAAAGACTGTGTTTTTCCATGTTGGCCAGGCTGGTCTCGAACTCCTGACCTCAAATGATCCACCCGCCTCAGCCTCCCAAAATGCTGGGATTACATGGGTGACCCACCGCACCTGGCCAATTTTGCTGTCTTTTTTTAAAGCCTGAGATATGTAATTGGTTTCTGAAGCTGAATTAAAAATTCTCCCATCAAACCTGACATTCTTTCTCTGCTAAGTGTCTTTGGAGGAAAAATGGAAACTCTCCTCACTAAGTTCTTGAGACCAAATTATGTTGTGTGTTAGAATGGAGGTAGTGATCTGTGTCTGCAGTGCTGAGTTTTGTGTGGTCCTGGGAGCAGGTGTCTGCTCCTTTGTTCACTGGCACCGTAGGAGTCCTCTGTGTAAGTACAGCATTAATGGACACTATTCACCCAGCCTACTCTTCCCTCCTGTTGTAAATCACATATGACTGACATGTAGAGAGTCTCATTAAAAGCAAGAAGTTGACATGTAGAGAGTCTCATTTAAAGCAAGTCTGGGGCCGGGCATGGTGGCTCATGCCTGTAATCCCAGCACTTTGGGAGGCCAAGGCGGGTGGATCACGAGGTCAGGAGATGGAGACCATCCTGGCTAACACGGTGAAACCCCGTCTCTGCTAAAAATACAAAAAATTAGCTGGGCATGGTGGCAGACGCCTGTAGTCCCAGCTACTCGGGAGCCTGAGGCAGGAGAATGGTGTGAACCCAGGAGGTGGAGTTTGCAGTGAGCTGAGATCACGCCACTGCACTCCAGCCTGGGCCATGAGCAAGACTCCATCTCAAAAAAAAAAAAAAAAAAAAGCAAGTCTGGGTATATACCCAAAGAATTAAAAGCAGGGACTTGAAGAGATACTTGTTCATAACAGCATTAGTCAAAATAGTTAAGAAGTGGATGCAACCCAGGAGCCCATCATTGGATGAATGGATCAATAAAGTGTGGTCTTTCCGTACCCTGGAATATTATTCATTCTTTTTCTGGGGGGTGGGGGAGGGGACTGAGTCTCGCTCTGTCACCCAGGCTGGAGTGCAGTGGCGCCATCTCAGCTCACTGCAAGCTCCGCCTCCCGGGTTCCTGCCATTCTCCTGCCTCAGCCTCCAGAGTAGCTGGGACTACAGGTGCCCGCCACCACGCCCGGCTAATTTTTTGTATTTTTAGTAGAAACGGGGTTTCACTGTGTTAGCTGGGATGGTCTCGATCTCCTGACCTCATGATCCGCCCGCCTCGGCATCCCAATGCTGAGATTACAGGCGTGAGCCACCGCACCCGGCCTATTCATTCTTAAAAAGGAAGGAAATTCTGACACGTACTATGACATGGATAGACTTTGAAGGTATTATGCTGAGTGAAATAAGCCAGTCCCCAAAGGACAAATACTGTGTGATTCCACTTATATGAGGTACCCAGAGTAATCAGACTCATAAAAGCAGGAAGTAGAATGGTGGTTGCCAGGGGCAGCAGGGGAGCAGTGTTCAGTGGGAGCCGTTTCAGTTTTGCATGATAAAAAGAGTTCTGTGCATGTTTGGTGGTGATGGTTGCCCAACAATGTGAATGTACGTTATGCCATAGAACCGTCACTTAAAAATGGCTAAGGAGCAAATTTTTTGTTGCTTCTATTGTGTCACCATGTAAACATTTAAAAAAATTAACAATAAAAAAATTACCAATAATTTTTTTAAAAGCAAGAAGTTAGGAACATTTCCTGGGTGGAATGAAATACAGTAAACTGGCCAGGCTAGCTGACTCACGCCTGTCATCCCAGCACTTTGGGAGGCCAAGGCAGGCAGATCACCTGAGGTCAGGAGTTTGAGACTAGCCTGGCCAACATGGTGAAACCCCATCCCTTCTTAAAAAATATAAAGATTAGCTGGGCATGGTGACACACGCCTGTAATCCCAGCTACTCTGGAGGCTGAATGAGGCGGGAGAATTGCTTGAACCTGGGAGACAGAGGTTACAGGGAGCCAAGATCGCACCACTGCACTCCAGTCTGGCAAAAGAGCAAAACTCTGTCAAAGCAGACCAGACCAGACCACACCACAGCACACCGCACCACACCACACCACACCACACCACATTAAACCAAACCAAACCAATTCAAGCCAAAAAATAGAGTAAGCCCTACCAATTCAAGCCAAAAAATAGAGTAAGCCCTACCAATTCAAGCCAAAACAGGAGAACCACCTAATTCAGGAGCGCATAAAAGATAGGCCTGTTTGGAAGAAGAAAGACCTGTTACGCTTTTCTGTTGCGTCGTGGTTCTGACTGTGTGGGCCCCAGCAGTTTAAAGCCCTTCCCCTTCCTCCCCAGGACCTCGCTGTCCTGGCTCTGCCGCCACCAGCAGACCTGTCTGGTGCAGCTCCTGTGTGCTCTCTGTGCCCAGACACAGTGGCCTCTCGCAGTCGCCTGAACTCTGCCTGTTCCTCCCATTGTAAGCACGGGTGCCTTTTCTCCCCTATCTAGAAAACTTCTCATTCCTTTTTTCTAAGACAAAGTTGTGAGATTCTGCCCTTAAGCTGACTCCGAGGTCCCAGTAATGCCTTCTTATGCTTCAGGTCTCACCTTCTCTGAAAACAGTCCCTTTCAGAGAAGGCTTTCCCTGCCCCTCCTCTGGGTGACAGGCCCCTCTCCCAGCCTGCATTCCTGCCCTGCATCCTCCCAGCTTGCTCTGTCTTCTGCTACATGCTCCTCACTATATGAAATTAAATTCTGTTTCTCATCTGTCTTCCCTCCTGGAACATGGGCTCCCTGAGGCTGAGGCTGAGGCCTCGGTGGCTGTGTCCGTCGTGTCTCTAAGACGGTGCTTGGCCTAGGGCAGGTGCTCAGTACCGATTTATGGAAGGAGCGAGTGAACAGATGAAATAAGCTGAAATTTCCGCAGTGTGCTCTGGGTCAGGCGTTGGGTCCCCCGAGGTGGGTCTGGTGAGTTTTGGCAGCTTGCTGTGCCTTTTTTTAACCATCCACATTATGTCCAAATGCCTGACACGGGGAGGGAGGGATGCTTCCTGGTCAGTGCAGACTCAGTGAATACCTGGAGGTTTGTGATCCGCAGGCCCCCAGCCATAGCAGTGACAAAGAACTGCTGTGGCTCTGTCATTTTGAGAAGGCAGCTGGATTCTTTTGATGGGCGTTGTTATTTTAAAAAAATATTTCCCTCATATCCACAGAGTCTATTTCTAGTTCAGCAGGCACTAGGACATCATCTAGGATAAATACTCAAGGCTGTAGGACAAACTTGTCTACTTTTCATTTATTTTAAGATACCTTTTTGATGCTTTTGTTTACAGAAAGCTTTTTAAAATTCCAGTGGTATCAACTGTGTGAGCCCTGGCTGGTGCTGGCACTTTCTCAGATCACACTGTTGAGGGAAGATCCCATGTGCCATTGGTAGTATTACATCACTTTATCAATGCCTGAGAATAAGATGATGGACAGTTAGTTGTCTGTTACATGATCAATTATGCTGTCAAGCAATTATAGGTGGCTGGCAGAGCGTTAGGTTTTCCTCTCCTGACGTGCTAAAGCACCCTTTCTATTTCTATTCAGATAGCCGGATCACCATAAAGTTAGCCACAGGTCTACCTGTCTTGGCGTGTTTCTGTCGTGAACTTGCCAGTTTTCCTTCTCTCTTGTGTGATGTCCAAGAAGAGTTTCACTGGGCCCTGGTGGGCAAAAACAGAGTTGTCAGGTTTGTGTTTTGTTTTTGAATGCCTTCCACTGACCTCTTTCTTTCTTCTTTCTTTCTTTTTTTTGATACACAATATTTGTACATATTTATGGGGCATAATCATACAGTTAGATAGAAAAAATAAGTTCTGATGTTCGATAGCAGAGTAGAGTGGCTGCAGTTAACAACAGTGTGTATTATACATTTCAGCATAGCTAGAAGAGAGTTGAAACGTACCCAACACGTAGAAATGGTAAACCCTGGGGTGATGGATACCCTGGATACCCTGGCTTGATTATTATACATTCAATGCACTGGCCTGTCTTTGAGGTCTACCTTCTTTCTTTCATTTAAACTGGAAGACTGTGGATAAGGGTCCCAGACAGGCTGGGGCGTCAGGAGTATGCGGTGCAGGGAGGCAGTGGGCTATGATATGACCTAAGCTGAGTTATCCCTGTACATCCTGGGTGCACGGGAGCCACTGGCCTGCCTGGACCACATCTGCCTACACTTTGTCTCTTGGGAGCCAGTGAGGCAAACAGAGTGAGAAAACTGATGGTGGCCATGTTTGCAGCTAGGTGGGCTTCCTGGGCAGCCCTGGCATGGTGTGAGGGCTCGCCGGGGCTTGGCTTGGAGTGTCATCTGTCATCTGTCATTTGTCCCTGAGGGTATTTCGTCTGCTCTGGGCAGGACTTGGGGAACTGTTCTTGGCTCTGTAGCCTTTAGGCTTTCCTTTTGCCCTCCTAGTGATTCTGGGCCCTCTCCAACATTGTTTAGGTAAATGCCATTTTCCACCTTGCTCTGCCAACTTGATTCTGTCGCTTGGAATCAAAACCCAGAACAAGGCAGGATTGGAATAAGGAGTGGAGGCAGGCGGTAGGCCCTCCAGGAAATAGGGGCAGGGCGTCTGGGACTGGTAATTTGCCCAGTTTAAGGGCAGAGCTAGTGGAAGTACAGCTAGGGTTGAGTGGTGGGCTCCTCACCATCCATGGCAGGCAGTGGGGAATTGGATATTCAGGGGCTCCCGCTGATCAGCTTAAAGAAAAAGAATGCGGAGCCCACATTCTGAAACCTTCAGCTCCCGGCATGTCCTGAACATGAAGGGCTTGCAGTGATTGCACTGAAACAAAAGGTGGGGGCAACAAGAAAGGAGCGGAGGGTTTCAGAGCCTGATCCTTCTGGTTGCTGAGCACACCAGCAGTTGTGTTCGTGGCCTTGCCTGGTTCCCGAACACTGTCGTTGATTTAGGAAGCATGAGGTCTGACACTCTGGTGGATTCTGGTCGGGGTGGGGCTGGGGAGAGTATTGGAAAGCCTCAGGATCCCTCTCAACTGTGCTTGCCAACCCAGGCAGGCTGGGACCTCTGTCGGGTACAGTGTTTCCCCCGGGCCCCAGCACCTCACCTGCGAAGGCAGTTTCCCAGTGTTTCTCCCTCACTACCCCTTGTCATATCCAGACTGAAGTCAGACCCCAGCAGGGAAGGTGCAGCTGCCATTATAAAGTCCACAGGGAGAAAGCTTACATGCCACATGCCACTTGAACTGAGATTTTGCTAATTTACATGGATGCAAATTTGGCTAATATATGTGCTGGTGGAACCTGAGGGTGTTAGACCAAGGAGGAACAAACACAATTTTAGATTACACAAAAATTATCAATGTAGGTGCACCTGCCCCAAAAAGATCTATCTATCTATCTATCTTTCTTTCTTTCTTTTTTTTTTGAGACAGAGTCTTGCTCTGTCACCCAGGCTGGAGTGCAGTGGCGTGATCTCGGCTCACTTCAAGCTCTGTCTCCCGGGTTCACACCATTCTCCTGCCTCAGCCTCCCGAGTAGCTGGGACCACAGGTGCCCACCACCATACCTGGCTAATTTTTATTTTTATTTTTTGTATTTTTAGTAGAGACAGGGTTTCACCATGTTAGCCAGGATGGTCTCAATCTCCTGACCTCGTGATCCGCCAGCCTCGGCCTCCCAGAGTGCTGGGATTACAGGCGTGAGCCACTGCACCTGGCCCAGAAAGATCTTAAACCCCACACTGATCTATAATCCTTCGATTATCTTTTCATGTCCCCCTCTCTTCATGCCCTCACTTCCTTCTTTACCTAACTTATAATAATCTCTGAGTTCAGCCATTGTGATCAGTCATTGTTTTGCCTCTTCAGCTCTCTGGCTCTTCTGTCCCTTCCTTATACCCTGTTGGCAAAACTGCAGCCCTGCTGAATCCAACTCTCTGCTTCCCGCAGGCCTGTGTCTGCCCAGCTGAACGTGACTAGGACAACACACAAGGCCGTGCTAAGTGACCTAACCGACCACATGCATAGTCACCCACCTCTTCTTTCCTCTCTTTCTCCCTCGTTGGAGCACGTGGCAGACCCCATCCCAGACACTGCTGTGGGATGTAGCAGGGTTGGCAGAAATCCGCACGCTCCTGCAGCATGCATGCTAGTGGACATGAACGTGACGCGTAAATAAAACGTATAGTGTTCAATCCAGGAGAAGGGGCGTGAAGGGTCAGTGGAAAGGGGTTGGGAAGGCCCCGGAAGCCCTCATTAATGAGGTGGTTTTTCAGTAGAGACCTGAAGAAGTGTGGGGAAGGGCAGAGCGAGTACAGAGGCCGAGGCAGGAACGGCCTTGGGATGTTCATGGGACAGCAAGGAGGCCAGTGGAGTGCACTGAGGAAGAGGGGGAGCAATGGGAAACAATGACAGGACAGGGATCCCCATCAGCAGGGCCCTCCTAAGTCCCTGGGAGGATGGTGGCTTTTACTCTGAATGAAACAGGAGCTACTGGAGGGTTTTAAGCAGAGGAGTGACCCCAGCTAACTTAGATTCTAACTGGATCATCGTGGCAGCTCTGTAGAGTGCTTTGAAGGAGGGCCAGGGTAGCAAAGCGGACATACCAGTTAGGAGGCTAATGCAGTGATCCAGGGAGAGACGGTGGTGCCCTGGGCCAGGCCAAGGGTTTGAGGAGAAATAGTTGGATTTGCATGAACTGTATCTAGGGTGTGTGGCTGGTCCTCAGCTTTACGGTTTAATCTCTACATTAGACTAAAAGAAGAATCAGGGGGAAACCCAAAGGGAGGTGGACCTCTCCTGAGGTCCCGCACTTGTTCTAGAATTTGTGGTGTGTGCTTTTGGTTGTATATATAAAGATAATGGCACGCTGTGTGGAGCAGCAATTTGTGTCTGTGTCTGGCAGTGTGAGTTTGGGATGAAGGAAGAATGTTGGTACTGGCTGGTTAAAGGGGCGGGTGGGCTCTAGTGGGCGTTGGCTCCTCTAGGACCCTTTCTCTGCTTGGTAGTCCCCTCCCTTGGGACCAGTTGGTCAAGTTGCTTTCAATTGCAAGTACTGACATCATCACTGAAAGTGGCTTAAGCAGAAGGAAAATTTATTAATTTACATATTTATGTATACATAAAAAGGTCCAGAAGAAAGAAGGTGTATTAGCTTGCTAGAGCTGCCAGGATTCGGTGGCTTAAAACAACAGAATTTCTTCTCTCACAGTTCTGGAGGCTGGAAGTCCAACCTGAAGGCATCAGCAGAGCTGTGCTCCCTCTGAGACTGCAGGTAGACAGATCCTTGCCTCACCTTTCTCCTGGCTTCTGGTGGTGGCTGGCAGTCCTGGGCATTCCTTGGCTTGCAGTCTCAGCAGTCCAGTCTCTGCCTCCGTCTTCACGTGGGGCTCTCCTGTGTGTCTTCACCACGTCCTTCTGTGGTATGTGTGTCCAAATTTCCCCTTTTTTTTTTTTTTTTTTTTTTTTTTTTTTTTTTTTTTTTGAGACGGAGTCTCGCTCTGTCGCCCAGGCTGGAGTGCAGTGGCCGGATCTCAGCTCACTGCAAGCTCCGCCTCCCGGGTTCGGGCCATTCTCCTGTCTCAGCCTCCTGAGTAGCTGGGACTACAGGCGCCCGCCACCTCGCCCGGCTAGTTTTTTGTATTTTTTTTTTAGTAGAGACGGGGTTTCACCGTGTTAGCCAGGATGGTCTCGATCTCCTGACCTAGTGATCCGCCCGTCTCGGCCTCCCAAAGTGCTGGGATTACAGGCTTGAGCCACCGTGCCCGGCCTAAATTTCCCCTTTTTATAAGGACACCAGTCATCTTGGGTTGGAGCCCACCCTAATGACCTCATCTTAATTTGGTTAAATCTGCAAATACCTTCTTTCCAAATAAACTCTGATTCTGAGATTCTGAGGTATTAGGGGTTAGAAGTTTGACTTTTTTTTTTTTTTTTCTTTTGAGCCAGAGTCAGGCTCTGTTGCCCAGGCTGGAGTGCAGTGGCACGATCCCGGCGCACTGCAACCTCCACCTCCTGGGTTCCAGTGATTCTCCTGCCTCAGCCTCCTGAGTAGCTGGGATTACAGGCATGTGTCACCATGCCCGGCTCATTCTTTGATGTATCTTTTATGGGGTCAGAATTCAACCACAACAGGTTTTCAGGTTGTGAATTTAGTGCCTCGGTGACATCAAGTACCCAGGTATTTTCCATCTTTCTGCTCTGCTGGTAACAGTATCTTAATTTATCCTGAATCCAGCTAGAAGGCTGCTGTAGTTTTAGGCATCGGAATCAGAGGCCACACGTACGCAAAAGAAGAGGAGTTACTGATCCCTGTGTCTCTTCTTAGTGGCAAAGAAATCTTTCCCAGAAGCGCCCCCACCAGACTTCCCTTCAGTGGTCAGACCTAAGTCATGTGATCATCCCTGAACCAATCACTGGCAAAGGGAATGAGCTAATACTGACCTTTTTCTTAGAGTGGCAGGTGGATTCACTTGACCTTGAGTCACATGGGAAAAGGATCCTCTAACAAAGCTGGGAATCTGGCCGAGGGAAGAGGGAACGTGGCTGTTGGGCAGGGTGCTCTGTCGCCTGGGTCTGCCTCCCTGCCCTGGGGACTGTTTTCCGACTAGTCCCTGTGTCTTGGAGTTCCGTTCTTCTTCTTGGGATTGTAGCCAGTGTTTCAAGCAGTGGTTCTCACACCGTCAGATTTTGTAGTTAAAGTGAAAGTTCAAGAATATTTGGGGTTCTGGACTGGGCGCGGTGACTCACGCCTGTAATCCCAGCACTTTGGGAGGCCGAGGCGGGCAGATCATGAGGTCAGGAGATCGAGACCATCCTGGCTAACACGGTGAAATCCCGTCTCCACTAAAAATACAAAAAAAATTAGCCAGGCGTGGTGGCCGGAGCCTGTAGTCCCAGCTATGCGGGAGGCTGAGGCAGGAGAATGGCGTGAACCCAGGAGGCGGAGCTTGCAGTGAGCCGAGATTGCGCCACTGCATGGGCGACAGAGAGAGACTCCGTCTCAAAAAAAAAAAAAAAAAAAAAAAAAAAAAGAATATTTGGGGTTCTGGTGAGCTGAGATCGTGCCACTGCACTCCAGCCTGGCCGATAGAGTAAGACTCTGTCTCAAAAAAAAAAAAAAAAAAAAAAAATTTGGGGTTCTGACATAAAGTTGCTAACTTTTTGGGTTGTTTGTTTTTTGAGACAGGGTGTTGCTTCATCACTCAGGCTGGACTGCAGTGGCACAATCACGGCTCACTGCATCCTGCACTCCCAGGCTAAAGTGCTCTTCCTGCTTCAGCTTCCCGACTAGCTGGGACTATAGGCGCTTATCACCATACCTGGCTAATTAATTTTTTTTTTTTTTTTTTTTGTAGAGACAGGGTCTTGCCAGGCTATTCTTGAACTCCTGGGCTCAAGGCTTAAGCAGTCCCCCTGCCTTAGCCTCCCAAAGTTGTGGGATAACAGGCATGAACCACCATGCCTGTCCTTACTGTTTTGTTTTTATTCACACTGAAACTGTTGTCTTTTATCACACCATTTCATTATATAAAGAAGAATATTTTATTAGGAGAATGTTATAAGGGACACTCTCAGGTTCAACTTTAGCTTTTTACTTTATTATTATTATTATATTTTTAGAGACAATGTTTTGCTCTGTTGCCCAGACTGGAGTGCAAGGGGCACAGTCATAGCCCACTGCAGCCTTGAACTCATGGGCTCAAGCGGTTGTCCTGCCTCAGCCTCCTGAGTAACTGGGACTACAGGCTTGCCCCACCATGCCTGGCTAGTTTTTAAGTTTTCTTTTTTTTTATAGAGACGAGGTCTCCCTGTGTTGCCCAGGCTGTCTCAAACTCGTGACCTCAAGTGATCTTCCTGCGTCAGCCTCCCAAAGTGCTGGGATTACAGACGTGAGCCACCATGCCTGGCCCCAGCTTTATTTTTAAGGATTGTTCTTCACATGTAATAAATTATCTCTTGACTTTTGAAAAGTATACAGTATCAGTCATTCACTTATCAGTCCCTCAGTCTGCAGATACTTATTGGTGCCTTTTTTTGTGCTGGGAACTATTCTTATTTTTGTCTTGGCCAGTGAAAACTTTGCGCCTGGCCACAGTGTGGTAATGAGGTTCCAGGAATTGGCACCGTTGAGGCAGAATGCAGGGTGCATTCCATGATGCCTCGCCCTGGGCTTGCTACGTTTTTATAGGGTGCCTCTGTGGACCGAGAGTACCATGGGCTTAGCTCATCTCCCACTTAACAATAAATAAGCCCTCATGCCTTCAAAAGAATTTTTGGAATTTACTCTTATCTTGGCATTTCATTGCTGAAAGAGATTAAGTGTTTTACAAACTTGGAGACTAATCTGGGTCATTTTTAGACATTTAAAGAAGTATACTTGTTTGCCCTGTTGCTAAAGCAACCCTTTTTTCATGGTGAAATAAAACCTGTTAAATATTCTTCAGAACCAGGAGGGGTATAAATAAAGTAGCTAAGTACAAAACAGTATAATATCCTGGAAGCCCAGTTTTCCATTTTGGGTGCTGGAATTCATGAGCCACATTTATAAAGTCTAACTCCAGTATCTCCACGGAACCCTTTTTAGTGTGTATTTCTCCATCCTCTCAAAGACTCCAGTGAGAAAACAGATTCCCAGTAGTTAGGGTTGTAAAAGCTGGAGCCAGTTTAGTTTGGTTGGCTCCAGCATTCCTGTGAGCTCCTGATTAGGAAGGAGAGCAAGGCTACGTACCCTTCTTCTTTTTTTTTTTTTTTGCCAAGGGGCACTTGCACATGTGACCCACTAGTGTGGTGTTAGGTTGGACATAGGACACTCCTCTGTGGGTCACAGATTGTTCCTGTAGGCGGTAGTGCATGTTACCACCTAATGTGTCTCCATACGTTCCTGAGCCGTGGGCAGTCCTGGGGTCCTGGCATTTCGCAGTGGAAGAGATGTAAAGCAGACCCCAAACTCTGTCCTGTTTCTCATTGTTTGGGCCCAGTGGGGTCTGCTGTTGGCTCATTGCAGGCATGAGGGGTGTTTCCCTGCTTCCTTTCCAAGAGAGTGTTGAATCTTGGTCTGCCAGAATGGGAGGTTCCCTTTCTACAGGGGAGAAATGCCTGACTTCTGTTGTTTACTGGTGTCAGACTGGTTCATTTAAGAAGGGAAATTCCATGGTGAGGATGGCCACAGATGTCTGTAGACAGAACACTTTCCAGGGTCAGGGCCTCTAGACTGGACCTTATGGGCAGGGAGCTCAATGGTGATCATCATGGACGCTTTGCCAAATTTTCTGGGTTGCATAAACCACTTAAGACTCCTGTACTCTGTGAAGAAATGCAATTTCTCACCAGATGGACAGGTGGAGGCTTAGAAATATTTAACTTTGGGGAAAGATAGAGAAGTATTTCTTATCCCTGAGTCTAGTCCAGCTGCTGTGTCCTGGTCACTTTTCAAGCTATTGTATTCCATGCCCCTTTATCCCACCATTGCAAGTGCAGCATCTGCTTTGCAGAGAGCCTCTTTCTGGTCATAAGTCTACTCCAACCAAAATGCGTAATTTTTGTGAAACAAGACAAATATAGACAGGGCGACTGGACATTTTCTGGAGAGTTGAAGCTGTGTGTGCTGTGGGTTTTGGAGTGGATAGACATGGCGCACTGCAAGAGAATGGAGGCCTCGTCAGACCCGCTGGGCGGGTGCTTCCTGGGTGGGCAGCCTTGAGGGGAGTTGCCAGGCCTCAGTTTCCACGACTGTAGAGTGCTGCTAAGAAGCCTATCCTGTGGGAAATCCAGAGAGAGAAAATTGAATAAAGTAGCTCGTGTACAATCCCTGGCTTGGAACACACACTCAGCACATGGTCATCTCCCCTTCCTCCCGGAGAGGCTCCAGCACACGGAGGGTCTGCTGTCTTTGGGTAGTAAATACAGAACCGAGTTTCAGTTGGATAGTTGAGTCTTGGCTGTAATCTTTGTCTTGCTGTTTAATGCTTTCTGTTTATTTTCTGTGAAATGCCATTGAAATTTGTATGTTTTATAAATATTTCAACCTGAGAATTGCCTTTAATTCTTGGGGAGATCTCAGATTTTGTAGATTTAAAAATCTAGCAGGAATCAATTCTATTGGCAGTCTCTCCTTTTTGTGTTAAAGTCAGATAAATCCACATTTGCTAGTATAGCATATACAGAAAGTTTTAAAAATTGGAACTTAGACTTAAGCATTGGTTCCGCTAATTTAATTTGGACAACCCACTTATCAAAGTGAGATTTTCGTTTTTGGTTAGAAGACGGTGCTGTTTGGCACATCGGTGACCAGGAGTCAGTCTACAGTTGCAGCTTCTCTCGCTAGGTGCTAGAACAGCTGGTGTTGTAATTACTCAAACAAGTGTGTGGGATGCACCAGCTTTGTGTCTGCCAGTAGGAAGGTATGATCATGTTTTATGCTTATGATTTTGAATAAATGCCTAAATCGAGTGGATTTTTAAATAGTGTATCTCGGCCATGAATGCTACAAATCAGAAAACACTGCCTCTTTGTATAACTACATTTTAATCAGATTTTAATGCAGAATATGTGTACAATATATTTCAAAGTTTTAGTAAACACAGATCACTTCTTGAGCTGTTTGTTTGCCAGTGATGTTTTCTGAATAAGATATTTTCTCTAGGTCACAGTTCAGTGAAATAAATTCAAAATTGCTCTGTGTAATATAGGTTAAAAATTAGAAACAGAGGTATACAAAATTTCAGTTCGATAGGAGGAGGTTCACGAGATCTCTTTTACAACATGGTGGCTGTAGTTAATAGCATTGTCTTCTTGAAAATTGCTGAGTAGATTTTAAGTGTTCTTACTACAAAAAATAAGGATGCAAAGTAATGCATATGCTTATTAGCTCAGTTTAACCTTCCAAGCCAGGTGCGGTGGCTCACGCCTATAATCCTAGCCCTGTGGGAAGTAGGGGCAGGTGGATCACCTGAGGTCAGGGGTTCGAGACGAACCTGACCAGCATAGTGAAACCCCATCTCTAGTAACAATACAAAAATTAGCCACGCGTGGTGGTGGGCACCTTTAGTCCCAGCTTCTCCCGAGGCTGAGGCAGGAGAATTGCTTGAACCTGGAAGGCGGAGGTTGCGGTGAGCCGAGATTATGCCACTGCACTCTAGTCTGGGCAACAGAGTGAGACTCTGCCTCAGAAAAAATTTTGCCTTCCATAATGTTTACATATTTCAAACAACATGTTGAAGTATGTGCAGTTGTACAAATTGTACAATAAAAATGTACAATTTTTATTTGTCAATTAAAAATGAATTAAAAAATTTAAAAATGGGCTTCCCATAGCCTTTTGCCTTCCGTCCCCCTGGTTGGCTCTCGCCAGGGCTGCCCTTCGTGTTCTTCCCAGTTTCAGACGTCAGACAGGAGTCAGCCTGTCTTCTAGGCTCTTGTCAGAGTGGGACCTGGCCCTCCCCACGCCAGCCCACTTTCAGTTACCAGAAGCTTCTAATGTGAAATCCTGAAAGACGTTTAATGATGATGGCTAGTTTGAAAGTCTGGCGTGTGTGCAAAGAGCCCTGGTAAAAGGAATAGTAGGCATTCAGATTGTGTTTCTTGAATGAATCATTGATGGGTAAAATTGCTGTCTACCCGTCCCCTACCTCCCTGTCTTCTCAGGAAGAGACTGTCACGCATAAAGGATTTGCAAAGACAGGCGAAATCAAGAGCCCTTGTAGGTAAGAAGAAAGCGAGGGGGAAGGTAGAACACAGCCTACCTGGGGCTGAGAACAGCGCACAGGGGAGCCCACGACTCCACGTGTGGCCATGGCCACTGAGGGGAAGAATGCAGGCAGGTGCCTCCCTCTTCTCTCCGTCATTGGTCCCAGACTTGGGTGCAGCACCGTTTTGGGATGGGTCTGCATTTTGACTGGATCGAGATCAAGGACAGGGCTCAAAGGAAAGGCTGCAGGAGCTGTCTGGCAGAGCCTGCTCTGGGCCTGTGGTTGGAACTCTGTCAGATCCACAGCCCTTTGTCACGATGTTTTTGCTGTATCCCCAAATGGAAGTCATAGAAAGTGCACGGTATTCTCACTTACGATTTCAAAAAGCATTACAAAGCCCTAAATGTAATTTTCAGTAATTTAATTTTCACCGAAAATCATGTGTGTTTCCGTGCTTAGACATGTCGACCCCTGGGAGACACAGGGAGCGACTGGGTGCTTGCACCTCCACCCTGTCACCACAGACATGATGGCAGCCGCACAGCGGGACAGGGTGTTGCACTGGAGTGTCCTTGTCAATGGTGACATGATTTTCCAAAGTGGTAAGCTGCTCTTGGTAGAGTTGCAGACATGTTGAAGTTCCCTTGATCGATCTGGTAGTTGCAGTGCCGAGCACCTTAGTGTATATAAAAACAATGAGAAAACCCCTGGGAGTTAAAAGTGGAAGCCGGTTTTAGATTGTGAATATTATAAGTTGGTGTTTAACTACATTAACATGTAAAGGTTAACACTCCTTGCATTGATGGATGACTACCATCCCTGGCCACCTTTCCCCAAAGGTCAGGAACTGCACAGCCATTATGACAGCCCCACACCCCCACAGATTCCCAGAGAACCGTTGCTCTGGGCGAGGCTCAGAGAGCACCTGAGTTGTTCAGTCCAGTTCCCTGGGGTGAGAAGGCAGCTGCAGGTGGAATCTAAAGCCTTGTTCCGAAGAGCATTGCATTTTCTGGGGCGTCCCCTCCCCCCCAGGCGCTTTCTGCACATCTGAGCATGGGAGATGTGAGCAGGAAAGACCACCCCAACCAAGACTTACAAGCACGAGGGGACTTGGGCTTTGTCCATCAGAATGGAGCTTTAGGTGGGGCCCGAGGTCTGCAGAGGCAGTGTGGTGAAGAACCTGTGCAAAAGGCTAGACAAGAAGATGTAGCTTCATTTTAGCTCTTATCGTCTTCAGTCACACGACCAAAGAAACGCCGCTTAGCTTCTCTGAGCTTCGGTTTTCCTGAGATTCAGAATGGCCATAAACCTGTGATGTTTTAGAGTTTTTACTAGATCTAAAATGAGGTAGTTTGTAAGTGCTGTGTAAACCCTGAGGTAGAAATTTTATTAGCTCATTTGAACTTGGTCAAATCAGTTAGCCACTCTAGATGTCATTCTCTGTGAGACAAGGTTTTGGTGTGTGTTCATTGTACCCTTTTATTTTCTGTATTTGGGTGCTCTGGTATCTGGGGCTTTGCTGAGGCTGGAGGGACTGCCCCTCCCAGGCTAGCTCACTCCTGCAGGTGGTAATGACTCGCCTGTGAGTGAGCCTTTCAGAATGCAAACCAGCCAGCCGACAGCCCAGTTCCCAGTACTTCTTCCGGCTCTCACCTTCTGGGCCACGGTCCACTGGCCCTAAACACCTCAGAGCCAGGTACCAGACAACTCAGGACAGCCCCTCCAGCCCAGAGGCTGCTGGATTCTTCAAACTAGCCAATCCTAACTGTGCTTAACCTGCCTCACCAATGGCACCGATCATCCTCAACTTCTTTTGACTTCATAGAGAAGATACTCAGAAACTGTGTGAGCTGTAGCCTTCCTGTGCCTTTACTGGGATCAGCTACCACACACCCCTCCACGCCCTCCCACACCCCTCCACGCCCTCATACAACCCTCCACGCCCTCCCACACCCCTCCACGCCCTCATACACCCCTCCACGCCCTCCCACACTCCTCCGCCCCCCATACCCCTCCACACCCCCACACACCCCTCCACGCCCCCATACCCCTCCATGCCCAACCACACCCCTCCACGCCCCCCCACCCCTCCATGTCCCCACACACCCCTCCACGCCCCCACACACCCCACCTTTATGTGGACCCTCTGCCACTTAACAGCTCTTGGGAGCTTATGTGCCCACAGCTGCTTGACCAGAGAAGAGGCTTTTGTTTTCCAGGTTGGAGAATCCCAGGGACAACTCAAATAGGCTGGTGTCATGTCATGGTCCTATCTCTGGACTGGCCACAGTGGCTGGGGAGGGACTAGAAAGAGTATATTTGGAAGTTTCAAGTACAATCACATGGGACAAAGGTGAATTTACAAGAAGAATAGAGTTTTAGGCAGATAAAACAATACATATCACTTGAGTAACATAGTTTTACCCAGTTATTTTTAACGGTTGTATATACAACATTTTATGAACATAATCTATGTAACTGTTCTGCGATTGATGGAGTTTAGATAGTTCCATTTGAAACATAAAAATGTGATTTTCAAGTGCAGAGATCTGAAATTAAGTGAATTACCTGGGAGTGGGCCTTTAAGTGAATTACACAAGAGCATTGGCATATGGATTTCATGGTGGAGCTAATCCTCCTACTATCTAGAATTACAGTTCTTTGTAATGAGACCTTTGGACTTGATTTGCTATCAGAAGATGTGTTTGGTGAGGAAGTATCATTTGACTCATTTCAGGGGCTCTGTTTTTACATCTTTATTTTTGGGTTCCTTTACCGTTGGAAACTGGCTTGTTATCTTTCAAGTGGGCACAAGGCCAGTGTACCAGATGGTCTGTACTGTAGGCTTGCTAGGCAGGAATGTGTCACTCTCACTTGGGTACTAGCGGCTGGATTTCTACTGGGAGTGGGGAGCCAAGAGGAGGAGCATCACTTCGTTAGTTGAGAGGGACATGTAGCTTCTCTTCCAACTCATCCTATTTTTTTTTTTTTTTTGGTCAACCCTTAACATTGAGACAGTATCTTCTTCTTTTTTTTTTTTTTTTGAGACAGAGTTTCACTTTTGTTGCCTAGGCTGGAGTGCAGTGGCGTGATCTTGGCTCACCACAACCTCTGCCTCCCGAGTTCAAGCAATTCTCCTGCCTCAGCCTTCCGAGTAGCTGGGATTATGGGCATGTGCCATCGTGCCCGGCTAATTTTTTTGTATTTTTAGTAGAGACGGGGTTTCACCATGGTGGTAGTCAGGCTGGTTTGAACTCCCAACCTCAGGTGATCCCCCACCTTGCCTCCCAAAGTACTGGGATTATAGGCATGAGCCACTGCGCCTGGCCGAGACTGTATCTTCTTATTTTGAAGGACTTGGAGGTTTTACAAATCTCGATGGGATTTTTATGGAATGCAGTCTCTGATACTGTCAAATGATACTACTGACCACCCAGTATCGAGGAGCTGACCCTGTCACGTGACCCCTCGAATTTTGGTATAATGCCATCACAACCTGTCATTCGTTGTGCTTATTGTTCGCGTCCGTTCACCAGGAGGTCTGCTCCCCAAGGGCGAGGATCATGGAGTGTGCCATCTTCACCTAGCACAGCACCTGGAATGTAGGGGAGCTCAGTGAGTATTTGTCAAATGGATGAATGCGCGGTGTCTGCAGGGCGGATGTGTGCAGAGAGGCCTCAGTTAGGATGCACTGGTGTGTTGCTGGAGTGAAGCAAGGTCTCATCAGCCCTAGTTTGTCATAATCTTAGCAGCAAACCCAGGAAGGTTGTGAGAATGGAGGCCCCTGTGAGTCAGAGGGGTCTGCTGAAGCGTCCTCACTGAGGGGGGCTTAGTTTGAATTCATGGACCCTGGGGTGAATTTCTTGGGGTGGAACCTTGAGATTACATACAGATCCTTCTGTGTGGTGTGTGTGTTTGTTTTTCTGGAGAGGAAAGTCCAGCTTCCATCAGCTTCTCCACGGCTCCTGAAGATTAGAGGGTCTGCAATGGATGCCTTCTGTTTTCACGTCTCTGATTTTGTGCCCTGGAGAGGAAGTGAGGCAGGTGATCTTCGGAATTACCTAGGAGTAAAGTAGTAAATTCTGTTTCATTTCACACGAGACTAAATTTCAGTGGGGAAGATGAGAAGGATTTTGTTAAATACCTGAGCCTACAACAGGGACACTTTGATTTCAGGGAAGTCAAAGTTGGAAGACTCACATTTCCCGATTTTAAAACTTTTACAAAGTTTAGAAAAACAGATTTGTTTTTCTAAAGACTCATCAGCTGATGGTGGGGTGGGCGGGGCGCATCATGTGAAGCAGTGTTTCTCAAAGGTATTTTCCCATGGAACCCCCCCTTTTAATGGGACATCTACTTAGATCTCACAGACCGATTAGAAAATGTCCTGAAACCCAAAGGACATTTGTTTCACTGGCCCAGCAAAGGTTGGGCCGGTGAAACAAAGTGAGCAGGTGCATACAGGTGCATTGGATGCAGGCAGGCAACAAATTGAAGAGCGTGGAGAAGCCGGGGCTTGGCCTGGCCATGAGAAATTTCCTGAGTGTTTAGAAGCTCAGGAGAGCAGGCTCAGCTGCTACAGAAAACCAAGAAAGTGTGGCCAGATCTGGGGGAAAAGCAGGAGGATGTGGTGTCAAGGATGTTGAAAACAGAAAATATCGGCAGAAGGGAAGTGTGGCCAAATGGGTTGGTGACATCTGAGAAGCTGAGTGAATGGACAAACACGTGTCCCTGGATTCCACAGCATGGAGATCGTTAGAGACATTTCGGGACAGGTTTTGTGGAAGATCAGTGAGGAGGCCACATGGGAGTGATGGAAGGGAGAGTGGGAGTGTGGAGGCAGACATGCTTCTCTGGGGGTGTTAGGTTTGCACGACTGGAAAGATGGGAAGGTGTGGGGGGCAAACATGATCCTTTCCAGGCTGGGCACAGTGGCTCACACCTGTAATCCCAGCACTTTGGGAGACTGAGACGGGAGGATTGCTATGGCCCGGGAGTTTGAGACCAGCCTGGGCAATATCGTAAGATCCCATCTTTAAAAAAAAAAAATTTTTTTTTAAAGTAGCCAGGTGTGGTGTCATGTGCCTGTAGTCTCAGTTACTCAGGAAGCTGAGATGGGAGGATTGCTTGAACCCAGGAGTTTGAGACTGCAGTGAGCTATGATCGCACTATTGCACTCTAGCCTGGGTGATGGAGTGAAACTCTGTCTCTGAGAAAAAGAAAATACTCGGTACAGGGGGAGATTAAGAAGTAGCAGTCTGCGGGCTGGGGCTTGCTTCCAAGGTGGGAATTTATCAGTGGGGGTTGGAGGAAAGAGGGAATGATTTGGAGAGTCAGAAGCTGTCCAGCAGGGACACCATCTTTGAGAAGCGTGAGGGAAGCACTTGGTTTTTGGAAGATGGACCCTTTCCCTGTAACAAAAGAGAGTTGTGATGCTATTTTTAATTTTTTAACCAGATGATTGAATTGTTTGGAAGTGGCTTTCAGTTCACTGTACAGAAAAGCTTTTTGCCAAGTATAGCATTATATCACGTACATGGAATTTTAATTTTACTTTTTGCATCCAAGCTGGCACAATCAATTCTTGTACTTCTTGTACTTTCTCCTGCCATAGCATATTAAATCTACCCATTGGAAACATTTGCATTTAATAAATACAGAATTGATTAACTCATTCTTGAAACAAGTCAGTTAAACTTGTGGTTTTTGGAGTTGAAGAAATTACTTTCATAGTTACTAAAGCATGTGCATGTCAGGAAAGGAGGGCCTTATTTCTGTGTCTTTACTTTCTGTTTGTGGTTAGGTTTTTATTTTTGTTTTCTGGATATACGGTTCTGAGAATCGTATTACACGTATTGATTCCTGTTACCACCACCAAAATCAGGCTAGAGACCAGTTTCATCACCTTATAAAATGGCTTCACCTTGTGATAGTCCTCTCAAACCCCTGCCAGCCACCAACTACTGACTTGTTCTCCATACTATAGTTCTGTCTTTTGAATATCATGTCAATGGAATTATACAGCATATAACCTTTTGAGACTGGCCTTTTTCACCCAGCAGAAAGCCTTTGAGATTCATCCATGTTGTTTCATGTGCCTAGTTTAGCCCCTTTAATCGCCTAGTAGTACCCCAGTGGGTGACTGCACCACAGTTTGTTACTCATTTACCTCTTGAAAGAATTTTACTAGTGGTCTGGTTTCTTAACACTTAGCAAAATGTTTTTGAGGTTCGTCCATGTTGTAAGCATCTAATAATACTTTATTTCATTTTATGGCTGAATAGTATTCCAATGAACAATTGTGTATTCCATTGTTTATCCAGGCATTGCATGATGGACATTGGTTGAGTGATGCTGCTGTGAGCATTCCAGTACAAGTTTTGGAGTGAACATATGTTTTCAGTTCTTGGGGACGTACCTAGGAATATGTACACAGTCGTATGTAACTCTCGGTTTAACCATTTCAGGAACTGCCAAATTGTTTTCTAAAGTGTCTTCATCATTTTACATTCTTACTGAGAGACAGGACTAGTAGGATTTCTTAGGCCGACTAAGAATTCCTAAGCCTAGCTGGGATAAGTGACCGTACCTACCTTTAAACACAGGGTTTGTAACTCTGCCCACCCCCGACCAATCAGGTAGTAAAGAGGGCTCACTAAAATACAAATTAGGCTAAAGCAGGAGGTAAAGAAGCGGTCAAATCATATGTCACCTGAGAGCACAGGGGGAGGGACAATGATCGGGATGTAAACCCAGGCATTCGAGCTGGGAGTGGGTAACCCCCTTTGGGTCCCCTCCCTTGTATGGGAGCTCTGTTTTCACTCTATTAAATCTTGCAGCTGCACACTCTTCAGGTCCGTGTTTGTTACGGCTTAAGCTGAGCTTTCGCTCATCGTCCACCACTGCTGTTTGCTGCTGTCGCAGACCCGCCACTGACTTTCACCCCTCTGGATCCTGCAGGGTGTCCGCTGCGCTCCTGATCCAGCGAGGCGCCCATTGCTGCTCCTGATCAGGCTAAAGGCTCACCATTGTTCCTGCACGGCTAAGTGCCCAGGTTCGTCCTAATGGAGCTGAACACTATTCGCTGGGTTCCAAGGTTCTCTTCCATGACCCATGGCTTCTAATAGAGCTATAACATTCACCGCATGGCCCAAGGTTCCATTCCTTGGAATCCATGAGGCCAAGAACCCCAGGTCAGAGAACAAAAGACTTGCTGCCATCTTGGGAGCGGCCTGCCGCCATCTTGGGAGCTCTAAGAACAAAGACCCGCCTGTAACATCACCAACAATGTATGAGGGTCTCTACTTCACATCCTCACCAACACATGTATTTTCTAGTATTTTTTATTACAGCCATCCTTGTGCTTGTGATTTGCTTTCTTGCTATGGTTTTGATATGCTTTTCCCTCATGAGTAGAGATGCTGAGCATCTTTTCATGTGTTTATTGGTCCTTCAGATCTCTTTGGAGAAATGTCTGTTCAAATCCTTGGCTCATTTTCCAATTGAGTTGTCTTTTTTATTATTGAGTTTTAATGGTTATTTATATATTTTGGATACTAGACCTGTACAGACATATGGTTTACAATTTTTTTCTCCTGGTCTATAGATTGTCTTTCACTTTCTTGATGGTGTCCATTGAAGCACAAAATTTCTAATTTTGATGATATCCAATCTATTTTTTTGTTTGCTTGTTCTTCTGGTATCATAGGTAAGAAAACATTGCCTAATCCAACATCATGAAAATGTACATCTATATATTTTTCTAAGCATTTCATAGTTTTAGCTCTTATATTTAGGTCTTTGATCAATTTTGATTTAAATTTTGTGTATGGTGTGAGACAGGGGTTAAATTTTTTCTTCCACATGTGGTTGTCTAGTTGTCCCAGCACCATTTGTTGAAAACACTGTTCCTTTTGCGTTATACTGACTTGACTCTCTTGTTGAAAATCAATTTACTATAAATGTATGGGCTTATTACAGTAGCTTTGTAGTAAGTTTTGAAATTGGGAAATGTGAGTCTTCCAACTTTGATTTCCCAAGATTGTTTTGGCTATTCTGGATCCAAGCATTTCCATATGAATTACAGGATCAACTTGTCCATTTTTGCAAAAAAAAAAAAAAAACAAAAAAAAAACTAGCTGGGATTTTTATAGGGGTTGTGTTGAATTTGTAGAGCATTTTGGAGAATATTGCCATCCAAACAATATTGTCTTCCAGCTCAGAAGCGTGGGAGGTCTTTTCATTTCTTTAAGCTTTCTTCAGTTCATTTCAATGATCTTTTCTAGTTTTTAGCGTACAAGTTATATCTCTTTTGTTAAGCTTATTCCTAAGTATTGTATTTTTGATGCTGTTATAAATGGAATTGTTTTCTTCACTTTAGTTTTTGATTGTTTATTGCACATGTACAGGAATCTCAGATTTCTGTGTATTGATTTTTATACCCTGAAATCTTGCTGAACTCATGTATTACCTCTAACAGTATTTTTGTGGATTCCTTAAGATTTTCTAAGGAAGTCATCTGCAAATATTACTTTACTACTCACCCAGGCAGTTGACAGAGGTGAGAGCTTAGGGCCTTCCCAGGCCTTTCCTGAGCATGAACACAGTGCTTGGCATGTGCACAGCCCTTTGCGTGCATGTGGCCTTTTAATTTTCAGCACTTTATTGGAGCTTTTCAAAGGACCTACGGACATCTCATTCCATGGCTTTTTCCTTTAAGCTTTTTGGGTAGCTCCTTTTTGCCCCTTTGTTAACCACTGCCTCTGGCAGCTGTTGTGGTTAATGATCACCTTCCATTGTTTTCAGCAAATGCCCCGAGGCTAAAGACATGTCACACTGAGCAAGGTCTGAGTCAGGTCAAATAAAGACAGGCTTCTGGGTGGCTTCTTGTAGAGAAACATCAGACGGGTCATATCATGTCAGTTCTCTGGGAATGAGACTTTGAAGGAGCTCCAGCCATGTTTTGCCAGGGTTCTGACGTGCACTGTGATTGTGGGATGTTGGTTTGCAAGGCTCCTGCTGAGAGGGGGAGGTGGGAAGCGAACGGCACCAAGCTGATGTGCCACAAAGCTCACCTCTTCTTACCAAGATTCAGACATTTTTCTTGAGGAAGCACTTATCAGATTGCTGCAATCTGTTTTTAATTTCTAGGGTTCTGAAAAAGTAGATTTCTGCCAGTTTTCTCATTGATTTTATGGAAGAGAGAATTTTCATTGGTCTTTAACTCTGGCATTTTTGTTGACATCATTTTTATTAAAGTTTGAGGATTCTTTTTATGTTCTAGGTACAAGACCTGTGTCAGCTATATGCTTTTAAATATCTTCTCCTGGAATGTGGCTTATATTTTCATTCCCTTTACAGTGTCTTTTGAAGATGCCACATTTAAAATTTTGTTGTCATATGTAATAAATCTTTGCCTAATCCAGAGTTATAAAGATTTGTTTCCATTCTTTCCTCTACAGATTTTGTAGTTTTATGTTTTCCATTTACGTCTGTGATTCATTTGAAACTAACTCCTTTATGTGGTATGAGATATGGATTGAGGTTTATTTCATCTTTTCCCCAGATGGATATTCAGTTTTTCCAGCACTGTTTGTTGAAAAGACTGTCCTTTCTTCACAGAATTGCTTTTGCACCTCTGTCAAAAGATTTTTTTTGTGTGTACGTGTGGATCTATTTCTGCAATAGAGATTATGCTGTATTGGTCTACTTGTCTGTCTTGATGTCAACACCACACTGTCTTAATCTGTTTAAAAAATGTGTGTGTGTGTATGTGTGTTTGTGTGTGTGTGTGTGTGTGTTTGAGTGTATGTATATATTCTGATGGGGAACAATGTCTCTGGATCAGAGGGAATATTTTATATTCACAGTGTAACTAGTGTCAGTTCCCCATGGGACAGTGTGGTCAGTGCCACTTACTCCCCTGTGCATGCAGTGGAGAAGCCCCTGAATTGCTCTAGGGTGTCTAATACCTTGCCCTTTTTCTGCCCCAGAGACAAAGAGGGAGAGACTCTTACTCTGCAATCTAAACAAATCCTCTCTGGGGAGAGGAGGGGGAAGTTCCCTAGTTTTGTTTTACTGAAAGGTAGTAAATGATTACAAGAGAGATATGTCTCTGAATCTCTCCTGGGCAGTATACTACTTCTAGCTTTCAAGGCATTCAAATTCTCTATCCCTATTTTTACCGTGCTGCTTGTTTAGAAAAATCAGATATGCAGAGGTTCATGGAGAATTGTCTCTTAACATCCTTTGACTTAATTCTTGAAACCTCTTGAAAGGTGATGTTAATTCTCTAACTTTGTTCTTCTTCAAAGTTGTTGCGGCTATGCTGTGTCCTTTGAATTTCCGCGCACATTTTAGAATTAGTTTGTCAGTTTAAGGACAAAGCCTGCTGGGATGTTGAATGGAATTGCACTAAATCTGTAGATCAGGATTTTTCCATCTCGGCACTGGGAGTGTGGACATTTTGGGCTGGATAATTCTTTGCTGCGGGGCTGTCTTCTGCACTGTGGGATGGGTAGCAGCATCCTATCTTTTACTCATTAGATGCCAGTAGCACCTTCTGCCACCAAGGAGGGACAGCCAACAATGCCTCTAGACATTACCAAATACCTCCTGGCAGGAGAAAATCACCCCTGGTTGAAAAACACTTCTATAGATCAACTTGGGGAGAGTCGATGTTGTAATAATATTGAGTCTTCTGCCCTATGACTACATTTTATCTCCCCAATTTTTGGTCTTTCATCTTTCTCTACAGTAGAGTGTACAGTAGAGTACAGTGTACAGGAGTTACTTATCTTTTGTCAGGTTTCTATTTACATATTTTGATGCTATTGTAAATGGTATTGTTTTTAAATTTAACTTGCTGATTACTTATTCTAGTGTATAGAAATACAGTTGCATCTTGTATATTGCTCTTGTATTCTGCAGTCCTGCTAACCTAAACTCACTTACTAGTTCTTGTAGGTTTTCACAAAATACTTCAATTTTGTTTTTTATTCCAATGCAGTTTTTTAGCTTTACGTTGTATGTGGATTATTCTTTTATTCTTCTAATTTTTTTTTCATAGGAAACATGGGTGGTGTTTTGTAGAATTGATGGGTACAATTTAATATAGGGTCAGGTGACCAGACTCAGGATGGCATTGTTTTTTGGTGGAAAGTATTGATAGTGAGTAATCCCGATAATTTCGGAAGTGTGAAGGTAGAAAGTGAATTCATAGGTCACATATCACAGGTTGAATGCGTCTCTGACAGTCTAATTGCTATTTGATCACCTAAATCAATGATTGTTTGCATTGGTCAGCTTTAGTTGAGACTTTTAAAAATGTATATCTGCCTGCTATTTTTATGGAGAATATTATTTTCTTCAATAACATTTCAAATGAAGCTAGAACTATTCTTCAATTTGTAGGTTGCAGACTTTGCCATTTAAAAAAACATTACTTTTTATCCATGTCACATAATGCACATTTGGCCCTTTGAACAATGCAGGGGTTAGGGAACCTGTCATGCGCGTCTGTGTGAAGACAGTCCACCAACCAGGCTTTGTGTGAGCAACAAGGCTGTTTATTTTACTGGGGTGCAAGTGGGCTGAGTCCGAAAAGAGTCAGCGAAGGAAGATAGGGGTGGGACAGTTTTATAGGATTTGGGTAGGTAGTAAAAAATTACAGTTAAAAGGTGGTTATCTCTTGCGGGCAGGGGTGGGGGTCACAAGGTGCCAGGTGGGGAGATCATGGGAGATCATGAGACTCATTGTCCAGGGGAGGAATGTCGCAAGGTCAGTTGATTAGTTGCGTGGGACAGGAACAAATCACAATGGTGGAATGTCGTCAGTGAAGGCAGGAACTGGCTATTTTCACTTCTTTTGTGGTTCTTCAGTTGCTTCAGGCCATCTGGATGTATACCTGCAGGTCACTGGGCATATGATGGCTTAGCTTGGGCTCAGGGGCCTGACAGGACCCAACCTCCCTCACAGTCAGAAATCCATGTATAAGTTGTGACTTCCCTCAAACTTAATAGCCTACTGTTGACTGGAAGTCTTACCAATAAACACAGTCAATTAACACATTGTGTAGGCTACATGCATTATATACTGTATTTTTGCAATAAAGTAAGCTAGAGAAAAGAAATGTTACTAAGAAAATCATAAGGAAGAGAAAATATATTTACTATTTATAAGTGGAGGTGGGTCGTCATAAAGGTCTTCATCTTCGTTGTAGTCTTCATGTTGAGTGGGCTGAGTAGGAAAAGGAAGAGGAAGGCTTGGTTTTGCTATGTCAGGGGTGGTAGAGGAGGAAGAGGTGGAGGAAGTAGGAGGGGAGGCAGGAGAGGCAAGCACACTCAGTGTAACTTTGATGGGAAAAAATCCACGTTTAAGTGGACTCGCATAGTTCAAACCTGTGTTGTTCCAAGGTCAGCTGTATATTTATAGATAATCCTGAAGTTGTACCTGACCTCCCAAATTTAGCTTAAAGGGGACTTTTTATCTACTCTGTGTGTGTGTGTGTGTGTGTGTGTGTGTGTGTGAGAGAGAGAGAGAGAGAGAGAGAGAGAGAGGTGTACATTATTTTAGAATACCAGGAAATGTAGTGCTCCAAACAAATATGCAGGCTTGTTTTCCTGACTTGCTAAGAGGACTTGGTGCTTTTTCTGAGAACAGCTTGGGGAGCATTTCAGGCAGTCTCTGAAGTACTTGCTGGTGGAGAAGGATTTTCTTCCATAGGGCAAGGGTCTGCTTTTGTGCCGCAGTAGCGCACACCTTTCTTTGGAGAACAGTTAGCAGTTCCTCTTGAAACGCCCTTGATCTCTGTTGTCCTTGTCATCTGTGACCTTCCTCTCTGTTTTTGCTATAAGAGACCTTGTCAGGTGGTGGTCTTTTTCGTTTTGACATTCTGGGAGAATTTCTAAAGCTTTCCGCTGTGTCACTAGTTTGGTTTTCCAGGGTGTAGGTTCTGATCTTTACTTCCTTCAGCATGGGTTTCCCCCCTGTGGTTATAGCTGTTGTCTCCATGGCATTCCTGCTGACCTCATCTGGCTCCGTGCATGTGGCCTTCCTCCTGCCCTGACCGGCTGTCTGCCCTGGGTTCAGGGAGGCGCTGTCTGCCTGTAGTCCTCCGGGATGCAGGTCTGGAAAGACCGTCCTGGATCCTACCGATCATTTTAGAGGCGTGTTCTCCCTCCTCATGTCCATGGCGCTCCTCTTTTTCCTTGTGTATCTATAGGAGGTGCATTTACTGGTATTTTCTCTTCTATTTGTTCTTTTAGAAATGTCATTAATGGAACATTGGTTGTGAAAAATCATGAATACCTGCTATAAAACATTCCAGCAATACAGAGAAGTAGAAAGAATAACAATACTAAGTATCAGTTATGCAGGAGGAATGAGTTCTGAAGATCTAATGTACACATGGTTACTATAGTTGAGAATGCCGTGTTGTGGACTTGAAATATGCTAAGAGAGTAGTTTGTTTTATTTTGTTTTGAGACTAGGTCTCACTCTTTCACCCAGGCTGGAGTGTAGTGATCATAGCTCACTGCAGCCTCCAACTCCTGGGCTCAAGTGATCCATTTCCTCAGTCTCCCTGCTACAGGCATGTGCCACTACGCCTGACTAATTTATATTTTTTTTGTAGAGATAGGGTCTTGCTGTGTTGCCCAGGCTGGTCTTGAACTCCTGCCTTCAGCCCTCCTGCCTCAGCCTCCCAAAATGTTAGAATTACAAACATGAACCACCGCACCCAGCGGTATGGTTCTCACCCCAGGTACAAAACATCAGAGCTATGTAAGGTGATGGACATGTTAATTAGCTTGAGTGTGATAATTATTTTGCAAGGTGAATATAGAAACATCATCTTGTACACCTTAAATACATGGAATTTTTATTTGTCAAGTGTACCTTAGTAAAGCCAGAGAAAAACAGAGGAAGAAAAATCACATAAAATACCACCTTTCACAAATAACCCCTCATTGACATTGGTGAGCAGGATTTCCGACATCACACTGTTCATGGATGTGGAGGGAGGATGTGTGTCCAAAGAGTTATATATTATACATTTTACTTTCAGGATAAATGGTAAGTTTGAAATTAACAAGAAAAAGAATATGAATATGCTTCACAGTCGAGTAGAAAAGGCTATAGAATTTTTTACGTGGTTGGAGTCCTATTTTTACGACTAGAAGTTCAAATGTAGAAGTGCAGAGGACATTAGTGCAAGCATACCTAATACCTGATTTCAAAGAACAGTATAGTGTAGGGGTTAGCATATGGGACCCAGAACAGCCTGGGTTCAAATCCCGTCTTGGCCACTTGACCTTAGGCTAATCGCCGAACTTGCTGTGACTCAGTTTCCCTCTGTTACGTCTAAGAAGTAATAGCAGTATCTTGTAGAATTACTCTAACAGTTGAGTTATTATAATTTATAATGTAAAGCACTTAGGACAGTGTCTGGCACACTAATATTATTTCCCTCCCGCGGCTAGATTGTTGCGAATTGTTACATGTGTGGGATGAGGTTGATAGCGTTTGCTCTCTGCTGCTCCCCCGCTTCCTGTGGTATCTCCTTATAGTCCTATGTTTAAGTGCTCAGAGAGTGCTGCCAACCTGCCTCTCTTCCTCCTGAGCTGCTTCCTTTACTGAGGCCATTCCTAACTTCTGTATTTTGCCTGATCATCTTTGGCCAGATTTTCTTGTTCAGTAGTTTTTTTTTTTTTTTTTAGGGCTCATAATTGTTTTATTCCCTTAAATTCTGGAGGAGAATTGGCTTTCCATTGGAAGGAAAACCTACTAGGAATAAATTCCTCAATATGACATAGCCTAACTCACCCCAGAGAGCCAACCTCTGTGCTGCCCACCCTGGGATAGACGTTTCCTGCCCGGAGACCCATATATTGGTCTCTTTTGCTATTATGAAAAATGTTGTACACCCAGAAAAGTATACAGAAAATATGACAACACACTTGTGTTTATAACATGGAGCTACAACAAGTAATACCACTTTACCATAGTTGCTTCACATCTGTTAAAGTGAAATAAATTGCTGCATGGAGTTGAAGCTCTTTGTACGTGGGCCCCCCCACCCCATCCTTTGCTTTCATTTCCAAGCAGGTTGCCCCCAGCTTGCAGTTGGTATGTGTTTTTCTTGCCCAAGTTTTTATGCTTTTTACTATATGTGTTTATAGTCAACATGTAGTATTGTTGTGTACACTTCCAAGTTCATAGACATGATACTGTATTGTTACGAGTGTTTTTCCTCTCCTTTCGTAAGTCAACTTTGTGTTTTCTGTATTTACCCTTGTTGATATGTGTAGATCCATGCATTTATTTTAATTGCTGTGGACATTCTATTCCATTGCACGAATGGAAACCTTAGAGTTTGCCATTTGTTGGTATTCCAAGGCAGGGGTTCAGTTACCATCCATGTATCTGACTGTGTGTACCCCCTGTGACCGTTTCCCTGGGTCACTGAGTCTCAAACTTGGCTGCATGTTGGAGCCCCTGGAGAGTTTTAAAAATACCAATGCCTGGGTCCCCTACCTTAAGTACTATCTGATTTGATTGATCTGGGAGGCAGCCTGGGCATCAGCATTAAAAAAATCTCTCCAGGAAGTCCTAATATGCAGCAGTGTTTGAGAACCTTTACTTGAGGCTCTGCTGTTCATTGTAGGAGCCACTGATCACCCATGGCTATTCAAGTTTAAGGTGATTAAGATGACCTGTATTATAAATTCATTTCCTCAGTCACACTAGCCATATTTCAAGGGCTTAACGGCCACAAGTGGCTACCATATTTGATGGCATAGGTATAGAACATTCCTACCACTGTGGAGAGTTCGATAGGACAGTGATGCTCTCAGGCACACACCTGGGGATACTGCCAGGTGATACATCCCTCATCAGTTGTACTAGCCACCTGGGCTGCTCATTAAAGTGGCTGTATTAGTTCCTGCTGCTGCTGTTACAAATGACCACACATTTAACAGCTTAAAGCAACACACATTTATGTTCTTTCAGTTCTGTAGATTAGAACTACAACACAGGACTCACCGGATTACAGTCAAGGTCTTGTTTCTTCCTGTAGGTTCTTGGGGAGATTCCATTTCCTTGCTCATTCAGGTGTCAACAGAATTCATTCCTTGTGGTTTGTGATGTTAACTTTATGTGACTGGGCTAACAGATGCACAGATAGCTGGTGAAACGGGTGTTTCTGGAAGAGATGAGCGTTTGAATTAGTTGCGTAGAGAAGATCATCCTCATCAATGCAGGTGGGCATCATCCGATTTGTTGCCAGTCTTAAAGAACAGAGAGGCAGAGGCAGGGTGCGTCCTGTCTCTCTTCTTGAGTTGGGACATCCATCTTCCCCCCGACCTTTGGACATCGGCACTCCTGGTTCCTGGGTCCCTAGTGCATCTTGTTCATATTTGGGGTCTCATATCTACCTCCAGAAAGCAGTCCTCGGGTCAGGACTCAGGTCTGACCCACTCTGGCTGCTCCGCACTGTCTAGCTGGGGGTTCTGCTTCGCAGTCAGGATTTGTTGCATGGTTGAGTAGGTTGTGTCATGATTATTTGAGACCTTGGGAAGTCCCCACTTAATTGTGAATTCTTGAAATTCCTTTAACAGGTGTCAAAACGTTTCTTACCAAAACTTTGAAGAAAGTGCTCATGGTGGGTTTTCATGCAGACTGAGATTCCATCAAGGGGCCATGCTTTCCTAGGCAGTAAGGACGGGCAGCCCTTGGGAGCATAGGTGACACTGTCCTGTCCATCCTGCCGTGTTGAAGGGCATGATGAGGGAATATCTTTTGGGGGAACTGACAAGTGCCTCTGAAAACACAGAGCCAACTGCTCACGTTCATGATTCGTGTTTTCATTCTCCATTCCTCACTCTTTTATTGCACTCTGGTCCAAACAGCCCTGTGCTTTGAAGAAATCCATCTTTAGAAAATAGGTGATATTGAGTCCTCTGTAGTCTGTGGGAGTTGTTCTGAACATGCAGGTGTGGGTTGCATAGCTACTGATGAAACAGTGCCAGGAAATAGATTAAAGTGGGAGTTTCCCCCTACACAGAAGGTGGACAGAGGGCTGCAGAGGAAAGGAAAAGCATGGAACCACACTGACAGCTCTGTTAAAACTAGGCCTTCACTGAAAGCAGGGAATCGAACAGATGTTTGCAGACCTATGTTCATGGAAGCCTTGTTTACAACAGCCGAAAGGTGGGAGCTACTCAAGTGTCCATCAGTAGATGAGTAGCTAAACAAAATGTGGTCTGTATACACGGTGGAACATTGTTCAGTCTTCAGAAGGAAGGACATTCTGACACAGGCTACAACATGGATGAACCTTGAGGACATTATGCTAAGTGAAGTAAGCCAGCCACAAAAAGACAAATGCTGAATGATTCCACTCATCTGAGGCACCTAGAGACAGCAGAATGGTGGTTGCCAGGGGCTGGAGGGAGGGCGAAAAGGAGAGTTGTTCATTGGATGTAGAGTTTCAGTTTTGCAAGATGAAGACGTTCTAGAGATCTGTTGTCCAACAGGGTACATGTAGTTAACACTATAGTACTATACACTTAAAAATGGTTAAGATGGTAAATCTTACATGTTTTTTACCACATAAAAACCACAACTGAAGCAAAACACTTGACCCAGCACCCCCTGCTCCCCCTCTCTGGGCTCTGTTTTTCTCCTGGAGCACTCATCATTCTTTTGTGCCCAATTTAATCACTTAGGAGGTTTCTCCCCTCTAGAATGTAGACACCGCGAGGGTAAGATTGTTGTTTCTTTTGTTCACAGAAGGTCAAGAACAGTGCCAGGTATTGATGAGGCACTTTATAAATGTGTTGAATACAAGAATGTGCTCCAAATCTGGCTGGGGCCATACTGCAGAGAGGTGGACATGGACTCAGAGGTGCTCCTGGCGAGAGCCTCCTTAGTGTGTCCATGAAGCGGAGAGCTTGCATTTGGGTGGGAATGTTCCTTGTGGAATATGGACAGGGAGTTAGAGGTGAGACAAGGCTGCCATTTGTTTTTAAAGTGGAGCACATGTTCACCATTGGCTGAATGAAGATTCTAACAGTCTTGCTAAAATGAGAATTGCCTGTTCACCCCACGCCTTTTTAAATGTGTGTCATGCACGCTCCCCTGTATCATGGCAGGTATGTGTGTCAACACTGTGTGTGTCTTCCCTCCATGGACAAGGTGGAGGGGACATGGCTTTTGCAGAGGGAAAAATTCCTCATTCTGTTTGCTTCTTGCTAATGTAGACCAATGGTTTTCAAACTAGGTTCTGTGGAACCTTAGGGTTTTTTTTTTTTTTTTTTTTGAGACAGAGTCTCGCTCTGTTGCCTGGGCTGGAGTGCAGTGGCCGGATCTCAGCTCACTGCAAGCTCCGCCTCCCAGGTTCACGCCATTCTCCTGCCTCAGCCTCCCGAGTAGCGGGGACTACAGGCGCCCGCCACCTCGCCTGGCTAGTTTTTTGTATTTTTAAGTAGAGACGGGGTTCACCGTGTTAGCTAGGATGGTCTTGATCTCCTGACCTTGTGGTCTGCCCGTCTCGGCCTCCCAAAGTGCTAGGATTACAGGCTTGAGCCACCGCGCCCGGCCGGAACCTTAGGGTTTTTAAAATTCCTTTTCAAATAGAGCATATCCACTTACAGTGGCTTCATATTTTAATGCAGCCCAATAATTAATTTGACAAAGTGTTCTGTTGCATTTGGCTTTAGGGTGCTTTGGGTTGGGTGTACCAACTAGCTTTGTCACTTGGCCCCTTTACTGCTGGGCAGTTCAAAGCAGGTGGCCCTCATGGTCCCTAAGATTTTTCATTTTGCCATTTTGAAAGGTCAGGGAGAGCATATCTAAAACAAGGCAGTGAGTGGAAAACAGCTTTTCTTTAAGGCTCAGTACTTAAGGCTAAGACATCACACAAAAGGAGTGTTTAAAGAAGGATTTAGAGAGAAAATCTCATTGCAGATGAAAAGAGGCTGACTTTTTAAAGAACATGAGAGATTTCAGAGAAAAGAAAGAACCCTTGGGTGAATATTCCCCATAGCATTGCTACAACGTTGGCAGTTCATTATTTACTTGTAAAACTTCAACAGAACCAAACTGTAGAGTGTGGTGGTGGCTTCAATATCTGAAAGTTGACCAGTGGATTTGTGCATTACCAGTTATAATCACTAGAGATGTAGTATGGGGGTGTCTTAGTCAGTTCGGGCTGCTCTCTAACAGGATACCATAAACTGGGTAGCTTAAACAGTAGACATTTATTTCTCACGATTTTGGAGGCTGAGAAGTCCCAGGTCAGAGTGCTTGCAGATTCAGTTCCTGGTGAGGGCTCATATCCTGGTTTGCAGATGGCCGCCTTCTTGCTGTGCCCTTACCTGGTGGAGAGAGAAAGCTCTGGTGTTTCTTCCTCTTCTTATAAGGTCACTGATCCCAACATGGGGCCTCCACACTCATGGCTTCATCTATCCCTGACCACCTCCCCATCTCCTAATACCATCCCATTGGGGTTAGTGCCTCAACATATGAGTTTTGGGGGGACACAGTTCAGTCCATAGCAGCAGGAGTGATAATTAGGAAAGGGAGAGGGATTATTGGTCTTGTTGCCTCGATGTGGTTATCTGGGCTTGCTTGTGTCCTCACTTAAGCTGAAATGTTTTTATTTCTCTCTGTCTTTTAAAGCAGTCCACGTGGACTTGTTAGGTACTCCGTATTTGTTGAATCCAAGAGAGATCATAGCTTTATGGGGCCTGAAGCACGTGTAGTTTGAGGGGTTGCTTTTATGACAAGTAACAAAAAATACAAATACAAACAAACTAGGGCTTCTTCCAGGAGCCTTTGGAAGGCCACAAAGCTTTAGTTTCATTAGGTTCATGGTAGTTCTGGTTGGCTCATTTAATTTTTTTTCTTTAAAATAATGTTTATTTACCATTTTTCAAATATTGGCAGTAATATCGTTCACCATAGAAAGTTTAGAAAATACAGATGAGCCAAAGCACCTGCCCTGATTTCATAATTCTGTGACAATCACTGTTAATATTGTAGTATGCCTGAGGTGTTTTGAATGCTGGATGCGCATGTTTTCACATTTCAACACTGCCAAGGCCTGGATGCTTCTTTACAATAGATAGCACGTCAGCATTTATTGGCAGCATACTTTTTCTCTTGTGGTGTGCCTTATAGTTGTTGGCGTTCTAGATATGCTGGGGTAAGGGGTTTGTTATGCATGTACTAAGCTCTGGGAGCACCCTTCGAGGTTGGAAGTGATGGAAGACCAGAAACCAATGGTGCAGAGGTGACAGGTCAGTTTTTATCATTCAGAAGTGGCCTGTGAGGTTCCAGGCCAGGATACTTGCTGGCCCTTTGACAAATCTCTGACACTCTCAGCTGGGCGTGGTGGCTCATGCCTGTAGTCCCAGCACTTTGGGAGGCCAAGGCAGTCAGATCACTTGAGGCCAGGAGTTAGAGACCAGCCTGGCCAACATGGTGAAACCCTGTCTCTACTAAAACTACAAAAAAAAAAAAAAAAAAGAAAAGAAAAGAAAAGAAAAAAATTAGCTGGGCGTGGTGGCACATGACTGTAATCCCAGCTACTTGGGAGGTTGAAGTGGGAGAATCACTTGAACTCAGGAAGTGGAGGTTGCAGTGAGCTGAGATCGTGCCACTGGGCAACACAGTGAGACTCTGTCTCAAAAAAAAGAAAGAAAGAAAAAAAAAGAAAAATCTCTTATAATCTGGATATAAAGAGGCTGCTTTGGGATTCCTATGTCAAAATGAGCCCTTCTCTGCAGGAAGTCCACTTAACACATGGGAGCATGTTTTTCCTTCCCTCCCTCCCTCCCTCCCTCCCTTCCTTTCTTCCTTCCTTTCTTCCTTCCTTCCTTCCTTCCCTCCGTCCTCCCTCCCTCCCTCCCTCCCTTCCTCCCTTCCTTCCTTCCTTCCTTCCTTCCTTCCTTCCTTCCTTCGTTCTGGGATACATGTGCAGATGCGCAGGTTTGTTACATAGGTATACATGTGCCATGGTGGTGTGCTGCACCCATCAACCCGTCATCTACATTAGCTATTTCTCCTAATACTGTCCCTCCCCTTGCCCCCCACCCTCAGACGGGCCCTGGAGTGTGTTGTTCCCCTGCCTGTGCCTATATGTTCTCATTGTTCAACTCCCACTTATGAGTGAGAACATGTGGTGTTTGGTTTTCTCTTTCTGTGATAGTATGCTGAGAATGATGGTTTCCAGCTTCATGCATGTCCCTGCGATGGACATGAACTCATTGTTTTTTACAGCTGCATAGTATTCCATGGTGTGTATGTGCCACATTTTCTTTATCCAGTCTAACATTGGTGGGCATTTGGGTTAGTTCCAAGACTTTGCTATTGTGAATAATGCTGCAATAAACATACATATGCATGTGTCTTTATAGTAGAATGATTTATAACCCTTTGAGTATATACCCAGTAATGAGATTGCTAGGTCAAATAGTATTTCTAGTTCTAGATCCTTGAGGAATCGCCACACTGCCTTCCACAATGGGTGAACTAATTTACACTCCCACCAGCAGTGTAAAAGCATTCCTATTTCTCCACATCCTCTCCAGCATCTTTTGTTTCCTGACTTTTTAATGATCGCCATTCTAACTGGTGTGAGATGGCATCTCATTGTGGTTTTGATTTACATTTCTCTAATGACCCGTGAGTTTTTTTCATACGTTTGTTGGCTGCATAAATATCTTCTTTTGAAAAGTGTTCATATCCTTCGCCCACTTTTTGATGGGGTGTTTTTTTGTTGTTGTAAATTTGTTTAAGTTCCTTGTAGATTCTGGATATTACCCCTTTTTCAGATGGATAGATTGCAAAAATTTTCTTCCATTCTGTAGGTTGCCCGTTCACTCTGATGATAGCTTCTTTTGCTGTGCAGAAGCTCTTTAGTTAAATTAGATTCCATTTGTCAATTTTGGCTTTTGTTGACATTGCTTTTGGTGTTTTAGTCATGAAGTCGTTGCCCATGCCTATGTCCTGAATGGTATTGCCTAGGTTTTCTTCTAGGGTTTTTATGGTTTTACGGTTTTAGGTCTTACGTTTAAATCTTTAATCCATCTTGAGTTGATTTTTGTATAAGATGTAAGGAAGGGGTCCAGTTTCAGTTTTCTGCATGTGGCTAGCCAGTTTTCCCAACACTATTTACTAAATATGGAATCCTTTCTTCGTTGCTTGTTTTTGTCAGTTTTGTGAAAGGTCAGATGGTTGTAGGTGTGTGGTGTTATTTCTGAGGCCTCTGTTCTGTTCCATTGGCCTGTATGTCTGTTTTGGTACCAGTACCATGCTGTTTTGGTTACTGTAGTCTTGTAGTATAGTTTGAAGTCAGGTAGCGTGATGCCTCCAGCTTTGTTCTTTTTGCTTAGGATTGTCTTGGCTATATAGGCTCCTTTTTGGTTCCATATGAAATTTAAAGTAGTTTTTTTTTTTCTTCTAATTTTGTGAAGAAAGTCGATGGTAGCTTGATGGTAATAGCATTGAATCTATAAATTACTTTGGGCAATATTGCCATTTTCATGATATTGATTCTTCCTATCCATGAGTGTGGAATGTTTTTCCATTTGTTTGTGTCCTCTCTTATTTCGTTGAGCAGTGGTTTGTAGTTCTTCTTGAAGAGGTCCTTCACATCCCTTGTAAGTTGGATTCCTAGATATTTTATTCTCTTTGTAGCAGTTGTGAATGGGAGTTTGCTCATGATTTGGCTCTCTGTTTATCTGTTATTGGTGTATAGGATTGCTTGTAATTTTTGCACATTGATTTTGTATCCTGAGACGTTGCTGAAGTTATTTATCATCTTAGGGAGTTTTTGGGCTGAGATGGTGGGGTTTTCTAAATATACAATTATGTCACCTGCAAACAGAGATAATTTGACTTCCTCTCTTCCTGTTTGAAAATGCTTTATTTCGGCCAGGCGCGGTGGCTCAAGCCTGTAATCCCAGCACTTTGGGAGGCCGAGACGGGCGGATCACGAGGTCAGGAGTTCGAGACCATCCTGGCTAACACGGTGAAACCCCGTCTCTACTAAAAAATACAAAAAACTAGCCGGGCGAGGTGGTGGGCGCCTGTAGTCCCGGCTACTCGGGAGGCTGAGGCAGGAGAATGGCGTAAAAACCCGGGAGGCGGAGCTTGCAGTGAGCTGAGATCTGGCCACTGCACTCCACCCTGGGCGACATAGCGAGACTCCATCTCAAAAAAAAAAAAAAAAAAAAAAAAGAAAATGCTTTATTTCTTTCTCTTGCCTGATTGCCCTGGCCAGAACTTCAAAGACTGTGTTGAATAGGAGTGGTGAGAGAGGGCATCCTTGTCTTGTGCCAGTTTCAAAGGGAATGCTTCCAGCTTTTGTCCAGTCAGTATGATATTGGCTGTGGGTTTGTCATAAGTAGCTCTTATTATCTTGAGATACATTCCATCAACACCTAGTTTATTGAGAGTTTTTAGCATGAAGGGGTGTTGAATTTTATTGAAGGCCTTTTACTGAATCTGTTGAGATAATCATGTGATTTTTGTCATTGGTTCTGTTTATGTAATGAATTACATTTATTGATTTGCATATGTTGAACCAGCCTTGCATCCCAGGAATGAAGCCGGCTTGACTGTGGTGGATAAACTTTTTAATGATCACCATTCTAACTGGTGTGAGATGGCATCTCATTGTGGTTTTGATTTACATTTCTCTAATGACCCGTGATAACAAGTTTTTTTCATATGTTTGTTGGCTGCATAAATATCTTCTTTTGAAAAGTGTCTGTTCATATCCTTCGCTCACTTTTTGATGGCATTGTTTTTTTTTTTGTTTTTGTTGCTGGATTCGGTTTGCCAGTATTTTATTGAGGATTTTCGCATAAGTGTTCATCAGGGATATTGGCCTGAAATTTTTTTTTTGTTGTGTCTCTACCAGGTTTTGGTATCAGGATGATGCTGGCCTCATAAAATGAGTTAGGGAGGAGTCCCTCTTTTTCTGTTGTTTGGAATAGTTTCAGAAGGAATGGTACCAGCTCCTCTTTGTGCCTCTGGTAGAATTCGGCTGTGAATCCGTCTGGTTCTGGGCCTTTTTTGGTTGGTAGGCTATTAATTACTGCCTCAATTTTAGAACTTGTTATTGGTCTATTCAGGGATTCAACTTCTTTCTGGTTTAGTTTTGGGAGGGTGTATGTGTCCAGGAATTTATCCATTTCTTCTACATTTTCTAGTTTATTTGCATAAAGGTGTTTGTAGTATTATCTGATGGTAGTTTGTATTTCTTTTTTTGTTTGTTTTTTTGTTTCTTATTTTTATTTTTATTTTTATTTTTTTAAAATTTATTTTTATTATTATTATACTTTAAGTTCTAGGGTACATGTGCATAACGTGCAGGTTTGTTACATATGTATACTTGTGCCATGTGGCTGTGCTGCACCCATCAACTCATCAGCACCCATCAGCTCCTCATTTACATCAGGTACAACTCCCAATGCAATCCCTCCCCCCTCCCCCCTCCCCACGATAGGCCCTGGTGTGTGATGTTCCCTTTCCCGAGTCCAAGTGATCTCATTGTTCAGTTCCCACCTATGATGAGAACATGCGGTGTTTGGTTTTCTGTTCTTGTGATAGTTTGCTAAGAATGATGGTTTCCAGCTGCATCCATGTCCCTACAAAGGACACAAACTCATCCTTTTTTATGGCTGCATAGTATTCCATGGTGTATATGTGCCACATTTTCTTAATCCAGTCTGTCACTGATGGACATTTGGGTTGATTCCAAGTCTTTGCTATTGTGAATAGTGCCGCAATAAACATACGTGTGCATGTGTCTTTATAGCAGCATGATTTATAATCCTTTGGGTATATACCCAGTAATGGGATGGCTGGGTCATATGGTACATCTAGTTCTAGATCCTTGAGGAATCGCCATACTGTTTTCCATAATGGTTGAACTAGTTTACAATCCCACCAACAGTGTAAAAGTGTTCCTATTTCTCCACATCCTCTCCAGCACCTGTTCTTTCCTGACTTTTGAATGATCGCCATTCTAACTGGTGTGAGATGGTATCTCATTGTGGTTTTGATTTGCATTTCTCTGATGGCCAGTGATGATGAGCATTTTTTCATGTGTCTGTTGGCTGTATGAATGTCTTCTTTTGAGAAATGTCTGTTCATATCCTTTGCCCACTTTTTGATGGGGTTGTTTGTTTTTTTCTTGTAAATTTGTTTGAGTTCTTTGTAGGTTCTGGATATTAGCCCTTTGTCAGATGAGTAGATTGCAAAAATTTTCTCCCATTCTGTAGGTTGCCTGTTCACTCTGATGGTAGTTTCTTTTGCTGTGCAGAAGCTCTTTAGTTTAATGAGATCCCATTTGTCAATTTTGGCTTTTGCTGCCGTTGCTTTTGGTGTTTTAGACATGAAGTCTTTGCCCATGCCTATGTCCTGAATGGTACTACCTAGGTTTTCCTCTAGGGTTTTTATGGTATTAGGTCTAACATTTAAGTCTCTAATCCATCTTGAATTAATTTTCGTATAAGGAGTAAGGAAAGGATCCAGTTTCAGCTTTCTACTTATGGCTAGCCAATTTTCCCAGCACCACTTATTAAATAGGGAATCCTTTCCCCATTTCTTGTTTCTCTCAGGTTTGTCAAAGATCAGATGGCTGTAGATGTGTGGTATCATTTCTGAGGACTCTGTTCTGTTCCATTGGTCTATATCTCTGTTTTGGTACCAGTACCATGCTGTTTTGGTTACTGTAGCCTTGTAGTATAGTTTGAAGTCAGGTAGCGTGATGCCTCCAGCTTTGTTCTTTTGACTTAGGATTGTCTTGGAGATGCGGGCTCTTTTTTGGTTCCATATGAACTTTAAAGCAGTTTTTTCCAATTCTGTGAAGAAACTCATTGGTAGCTTGATGGGGATGGCATTGAATCTATAAATAACCTTGGGCAGTATGGCCATTTTCACGATATTGATTCTTCCTATCCATGAGCATGGTATGTTCTTCCATTTGTTTGTGTCCTCTTTTATTTCACTGAGCAGTGGTTTGTAGTTCTCCTTGAAGAGGTCCTTTACATCCCTTGTAAGTTGGATTCCTAGGTATTTGATTCTCTTTGAAGCAATTGTGAATGGAAGTTCATTCATGATTTGGCTCTGTGTTTGTCTGTTACTGGTGTATACGAATGCTTGTGATTTTTGCACATTAATTTTGTATCCTGAGACTTTGCTGAAGTTGCTTATCAGCTTAAGGAGATTTTGGGCTGAGACAATGGGGTTTTCTAAATATACAATCATGTCATCTGCAAAGAGGGACAATTTGACTTCTTCTTTTCCTAACTGAATACCCTTGATTTCTTTCTCTTGCCTGATTGCCCTAGCCAGAACTTCCAAGACTATGTTGAATAGGAGTGGTGAGAGAGGGCATCCCTGTCTTGTGCCAGTTTTCAAAGGGAATTTTTCCAGTTTTTGCCCATTCAATATGATATTGGCTGTGGGTTTGTCATAAATAGCTCTTATTAGTTTGAGTTACGTTCCATCAATACCGAATTTATTGAGCGTTTGTAGCATGAAGGGCTGTTGAATTTTGTCAAAAGCCTTTTCTGCATCTATTGAGATAATCATGTGGTTCTTGTCTTTGATTCTGTTTATATGCTGGATTATGTTTATTGATTTGCGAATGTTGAACGTGCCTTGCATCCCAGGGATGAAGCCCACTTGATCATGGTGGATAAGCTTTTTGATGTGCTGCTGAATCCGGTTTGCCAGTATTTTATTGAGGATTTTTGCATCGATGTTCATCAGGGATATTGGTCTAAAATTCTCTTTTTTTGTTGTGTCTCTGCCAGGCTTTGGTATCAGGATGATGTTGGCCTCATAAAATGAGTTAGGGAGGATTCCATCTTTTTCTATTGATTGGAATAGTTTCAGAAGGAATGGTACCAGCTCCTCCTTGTACCTCTGGTAGAATTCAGCTGTGGTAGTTTGTATTTCTATGGGATCAGTGGTACTCTCCCCTTTATCATTTTTTTATTGTATCTATTTGATTCTTCTCTCTTTTCTTCTTTATTAGTCTGGCAGGTGGTGTATCTATTTTGTTAGTTAAAACCAGCTCCTGGATTCATTGATTTTTTTTGAAGGGTTTTTCATGTCTCTATCTCCTTCTGTTCCAATCTTAGTTATTTCTTGTCTTCTGCTAGCTTTTGAATTTATTTGCTCTCGCTTCTTTAGTGATTTTACATCTTTCCCGCTTTCTCCTGTGGCCATTTTAGTGCTATAAATTTCCCTCTAAACACTGCTTTAGCAGTGTCCCAGAGATTCTGGTACCTTGTGTCTTTGTCCTCATTGGTTTCAAAGAACTTACTTATTTCTGCCTTAATTTCATTATTTACCCAGTAGTCATTCAGGAGCAGGTTGTTCAGTTTCCATGTAGTTGTGCAGTTTTGAGTGAGTTTCTTAATCCTGCGTTCTAATTTGATTGCACTGTGGTCTGAGAGATTGTTTGTTATGATTTCCTTTCTTTTGCATTTGCTGAGGAGTGTTTTACTTCCAATTATGGGGTCAATTTTAGAATAAGTGCTATGTGGTGCTGGAAAGAATGTATATTCTCTTGATTTGGGGTGGAGAGTTCTGTAGATATCTATTAGGTCTGCTTGGTCCAGAGCTGAGTTCAAGTCCTGAATATCCTTGTTAATTTTCTGTCTTGTTGATCTGTCTGATATTGACAGTGGAGTGTTAAATTATCCCACTGTTATTTTGTGGGAGTCTAAGTCTCTTTGTAGGTCTCTAAGAACTTGCTTTATGAATCTGGGTGCTCCTGTATTGGGTGCATATATATTTAGAATAGTTAGCTCTTCTTGTTGCATTGATTCTTTTACCATTATGTAATGCCCTTCTTTGTCTTTTTTGATCTTTGTTCATTTAAAGTCTTTTATCAGAGACTAGGATTGCAACCCCTGCTTTTTTTTTGTTTTTTTGTTTTTGCTTTCCATTTGCTTGGTAAATCTTCCTCCATCCCTTTATTTTGAGCCTGTGTGTGCCTTTGCATGTGAGATGGGTCTCCTAAATACAGCACACCGATGGGTCTTGAACTCTTTATCCTATTTGCCAGTCTGTACCTTTTAATTGGGGCGTTTAACCCATTTACATTTAGTGTTAATATTATTATGTGTGAATTTGATCCTGTCATTATGATGCTAGTTGGTTATTTGGCCCATTGTTGATGCAGTTTCTTCATAGTGTCGATGGTCTTTACATTTTGGTTTGTTTTTGCAGTGGCTGTACCAGTTTTGCCTTTCTATATTTAGTGCTTCCTTCAGGAGCTCTTGTAAGCCAGGCCTGATGGTGACAAAATCCCTCAGCATTTGCTTGTCTGTAAAGGATTTTATTTCTCCTTCACTTATGAAGCTTAGTTTGGCTGGATATGAAATTCTGGGTTGAAAATTCTGTTCTTTAAGAATGTTTAATGTTGTCCCCTACTCTCTTCTGGCTTGTAGGGTTTCTGCAGAGAGATCCGCTGTTAGTCTCATGGGCTTCCCTTTGTGGGTAACCCAACCTTTCTCTCTGGATGTCCTTAACATTTTTTCCTTCATTTCTATCTTGGTGAATCTGACAATTATGTGTCTTGGGGTTGCTCTTCTGGAAGAGTATCTTTGCAGTGTTCTCTCTGTTTCCTGAATTTGAATGTTGGCTTATCTTGCCAGGTTGGGGAAGTTCTCCTGGGTAATATCCTGAAAGGTGTTTTCCAACTTGGTTCCATTCTCCCCATCACTTTCAGGTACACCAGTCAGTCGTAGGTTTTGTCTTTTCACATAGTCCCATATTTGTTGGAGGCTTTGTTCCTTTTCATTGTTTTTTCTCTAATCTTGTCTTCACGCTTTATTTCATTAAGTTAATCTTGAATCTCTGGTATCCTTTCTTTTGCTTTATAGATTGGGCTACTGATACTTGTGTATGCTTCACGAAGTTCTTATGTTGTGTTTTTCAGCTCCATCAGGTCGTTCTTGTCTAAACTGGCTATTCTAGTTAGCAATTCCTCTAACCTTTTTCAGGGCTCTTAGCTTCCTTGCATTGGGTTAGAACATGCTTCTTTAGCTAGGAGGAGTTTGTTATTACCCATCTTCTGAAACCTACTTCTGTCAATTCGTCAAACTCATTCTCTATCTTGTTTTGTTCCCTTGTTGACAAGGAGTTGTGATCCTTTGGAGGAGAGGAGGCATTCTGGCTTTTGGAGTTTTCAGCCTTTTTGCGCTGGTTTTTCCTGATCTTCGTGGATTTATCTATCTTTCGTCTTTGCTGTTGGTGACCTTCAGATGGTGTTTTTGCTTGGTTGTTCTTTTTGTTGATGTTGATACTATTGCTTTTTGTTTGTTTATTTTCCTTCTAACGGTCAGGCCTCTCATCTGCAGGTCTGCTGGTGTTTGCTGGAGGTCTACCCCAGACCCTGTTTACCTGGATATCACCAGTGGAGGCTGCAGAACAGCAAAGATTGCTGCCTGCTCCTTCCTCTAGACACTTCGTCCCAGAGGGGGACCTGCCAGATGTCAGCCAGAGCTCTCCTGTATGAGGTGTCTGTCAACCCCTGCTGGGAGGTGTCTCCTCATCAGGAGGCATGGGGGTCAGGGACCCACTTGAGGAGGCAGTCTGTCCCTTAGCAGAGCTCGAGCACTGTACTGGGAGATCCACTGCTGTCTTCAGAGCTGGTGGGCAGGAACATTTAAGTCTGCTGAAGCTGCACCCACAGGTGCTTCTTCCCCCAGAGGCTCTGTCCCAGGGAGATGGGAGTTTTATCTGTAAGCCCCTGACTGGCACTGCTGTTTTTCTTTCCGCGATGTCTGCCCAGAGAGGAGGAACCTGGAGAGGCCGTCTGGCTACGGTGACTTTGTGGCACTGCAGTGAACTCTGCCCAGAGGGAGCCTGTTTTCTGAGTGCTTAAATGTTCTCCATGCCATTTTTGTTGTCTTTGTAAACATCCACTGTATGTTTATGGTTTGTCTAAGAAATTCCAATTTACCAAACGATTGTTGGAAATTTTCTTTCCTTGTTTTCTCATCATCTACAAGGTGACTTGGCACTGTACATCCTTGTATCAAAATATTTGCACTTCAGGAGAATCTGCTTATGAGAAGCAGCCAGATTAGACCTGCTTCTGCAAAGGGATAAATATGTTTTCAAGTCTTTCTAAGGACCTAACATGACAGTACCAGCCCTGGGTATCATCATGGAAGACAGGGTATTTCATGATAGATGAAAAATGTTCTGAATGCATTATTATTTTACTTAGCATTTCATGAATTACTCATGACTGCTTTCCCCCTTCTTTATTGGTGAGTTTGATCTTTAAGATTCAAGTATTTCCTCCATTCAGGTAAAAGCATGATGCAGAATTTGTGGATGCCTAAACTTGGAAACACACTCTTCAGTGCTTCTTCATGGTGTCTCAAAATATCACAGATGAAGTTATAGTCTCTCATGCCCTTTTCCAACCTGTCTATTCCCTCCATAAACAAAGAGGAATTTCTCTTTTACTTCATTTCTTTATCCCTGGAATCAATATGTAGTACTTGTGTGCATGTTTCAAAACATCACACAAATGGTTTTAACTGTGCATGCCATTCTGAAACTTGCTTTTTCTCAGTTGGTATTGTTTTCTACTTCCATCTGGGTTGATCTGCATAAAGTCATTTAACTCCTCTATAGAGTACCCTTCTGAGAATGTATCCTAATCTTCTGTGTTGTGTTGTTTTTGACCATTTAGCCTGTTTCTGGTGTTCTGCCTTTACAACATGCCGCAAGGGTGCATAGGTAGAAACATGTTGGTAGAGCCTGTCTCTAGAAGTAGAATTCCTAGGGCACCTTAATGTCACTAAAATCGACAAACTGCTGTTCAAATTGTTTAAATCAATCTGTACTTCTAGTAGGGGCCAAGGAGAGTTAACATTTGTCTACTTTCTCTCCAATACTTAATATTATTAGACTTTTTAATTTTAGCTACTCTGGTGGTCGTGAAATGGTGTCTTCAGTGGAAGATTCAAATTTTGTAGGGCCATCTCAGTTCTTTTAACAGAAAGAATACCAAATTATAAATACAAATTTAGTCATGACAGTGGGTATTTATTTGGAATGAAAAAACAAATCGCAACAAATTATAAACTTAAAAATGCTTTTTTTTTTGTTTTTTTTTTGTTTTTTTTTTTTGAGACGGAGTCTCACTGTGTCTCCCAGGCTGGAGTGCAGTGGCGTGATCTCGGCTCACTGCAAGCTCCGCCTCCCGGGTTCACGCCATTCTCCCGCCTCAGCCTCCCAAGTAGCTGAGACTACAGGCGCCCGCCACCACGCCCGGCTAGTTTTTTGTATTTTTAGTAGAGACGGGGTTTCACCATGTTAGCCAGGATAGTCTCGATCTCCTGACCTCGTGATCCACCCGCCTCAGCCTCCCAAAGTGCTGGGATTACAGGCTTGAGCCACCGCGCCCGGCCGTTAAAAATGCTTTTAAATGCATGAAATATACCACATAGTTGAGAAAAATAACATTTACAAATTAAAGAATTGCATGACCCATCTTTGTAATAGTTTTTTGCTGCATACTCATTGTCTATTAGTATGATAATTTTGTAATTTTATTTTCTCTAGATCCTAAAAAGATATTTAGCTTATTTTTGCTCTAGCATAGCTGGCTGGTTAAGATGATTTTATTTTTCTTATATCTTTTAATTATTGAGGTATTATTCACATAATATACAAGTTACCATTTTGAAGTGTACAAGTTAGTGTTATTTTAGTATAGTCACAGTGTTATGTAATCACCATCATAACCTAATTCCAGAACATTTCCATCACCCCAAAAAGAAATCTCATACCTGTTAGCAGTCATCTCCAGTTCCCCAATCCTCTAACCCTTGGCACCTCGAATCTACTTTCTGTTTCTATGATTTGGCCTATTCTGGACATTTCATATAACTGGAATCATACAATATGTGGCCTTTTGTATTTGGCTTCTTTTACTTAGCATAATCTTTACAAGGTTCATCCATGTTATAGCATGCAATAGCACTTCTTTTTTATGGAAAATGACATTCCATATGTATATACCACATTTTGTTTAACCATTTATCAATTGATGAACATTTGGTTTCTTTCCACTTTTAGACTATTATGATTGCTGCTGTGAACATTTAGTATACCGGATTTTCTGTGAACATATCTTTTCAATACATCAATATATGTAAGGGTAGAATTACAGAGTCGCATGGTAATGCAATGTTTAACATTTTGAAAAACTACCAGACTGTTTTCCAAAGCAGCTGCAACATTTTACATTCCTATCAGCAATGTATGAGAGTTCCAGTTTCTTCATATTCTTGCCAACATTTATTTTCTGGGTTTTTTTTTCCCTTTATTCTAGCCATCCTAGTGTGTGTGAAATTGGTATGTCATTGTGGTTTTGATCTGTATTTTCCTAATGGCCAATGATGTTGAACTTCCCTAAAGATCTTTTCATGCATTTGTTGGCCATTCGTATATCTTCTTAGGAGAAACTTTTGTTCAAATCCTTATCCCTTTTCCTAGTTATTTGACTTCTTGTCGTTGAGTACTAGGAGTCCTTTATATATGCTGGTTACTAGACCTTTATCAGACATATGATTTGTAAATGTCTTCTCTCACTCTATGGGTTGGTTATCTTTTCATTTTGTGGATAGGGCTGATTGAAGCATAAAAGTTTTAAATTTTGATGAGGTTCAATTTATCTATTTTTTCTTTGGTCATATATGCTTTCAGTGTCCTTTCCAAAAACTTTTGTTTAATTAACTCAAAGTTGCACAGATATATATCTTTTCTTTTTTTCTAGGATTTTATAGTTATAGCTCTTACATTTAGGCCTTGATTCATTTTGCATTAATTTTTATATATGGTATAAAGTGGGGTCCAACTTCATTCCTTTGTATGTGGATATCTAGTTTTAGCACCATTTCTTGAGAAAATTATTCTTTTCTTATTGAATGGTCTTGGCACTCTTGTTGAAAGTTACTTGGCCATAGATCTATGGGCTTATTCCTAGACTCTCAGTTCTGTTTCACTGATCTATTTGACTGTCTTATACCAGTATCACACTGTCTTGATTACTGTAGCATTGTAGTAAATTTGGAAATCGGAAAGTGATTCCTCTCACTTTGTTCTTTTTTTTTTTTGAAACTACTAAATTTTTATTCCTTCCACAGAAAACACTAGAGAAACTTCGAGCCAGAAATACATGCTGACTTTCTAGAAACAGTGTAAAGAGGTTTTTTTTAAATTGTGTATATGTAGCATTAGACAAAATTATTTAAAGTCAATAAATTTTTATTCAAGGAATTCCATGTTGTGATTTCTTCCACTGTCCATCAAGGTCACTTGAGATCCCCTAAAAAGCTGGAGTCAAAAGATCTTCAAGTTTGCCCTTTTTAATGAAACTGATCCAGCTGTCCTGTCAGCCCTACATAACAATATAAAAGTAAATTTTACATTTCCAGAGATGATTGTACATGAATGAGTGAACATGAATGAGTGAACATGAATGAGTGAGTGAACATGAATGAGTCCTAGAACCAGCCCGAGTTAACTCTACTACAGACTGCTTGGTTATTAGCATCCCACAAGGGTTACAATACAAAGGCAAAGCACATTTGCATGATTCAAGAGATCTAGCAGAATTTTAAAATTTCATTGATTACTGATGAAAGTTATTAGAAAAAAAAGAAAAATCACGTGATTCACATTGTATTTGTATTGCATTTCTATTACAGTTAATCAACTGTTCCCAATAAGCTGATTGCTAGCAAAGTAGCAGATAGAAAACCTACTGGGAAATTTTTTTATGGTCATGTCCACAGCAAATGAGAAACTGCATTCTAAAAGACTTTGTTGTTTTTCAAGCTTATTTTGACTTGTCTGGGTTTCAGGAATTTCCATATGAATTGTAGGATGAGTTTGTTGATCCTTGCAAAAGAAAATCTAGATAAGGAATTAGATTTGAATGACTTTGAATTCAAAGGAATTACTTTGAATTTGTCCATTAAGATTAGATATATTTTCATTTATTTTGATCTTCTTTAATTCATTTCAACAATGTTTTATGGTTTTCAGTGTATATGTCTTGCACTTTAGTTAGATTTTTTCTGAATATTTCATTCTTTTTACTGGTATTATTGATGGAATTGTTTTTTTTTCATTTCATTTTCAAATTTTTCATTGTCAGTGTATACAAATACAACTGATTTTTGTGCATTGAACTTACATCCTGTCACCTTGCTGAATTTATTACCTTTAATACGTATATGTGTTCATTATTTAGGGTTTTCTCTATATAACATTAGGTCATCTGTGAACAGAGATAGTTTTACTTCTTGCTGTTCAGTATGGATGCATTTTATTTCATCTTCTTGCCTAGAACATTCTTTTTTGCCCTGGCTATAACCTCCAGTAAAATGTTGAATAGAAGTGGTGAGAAGTAGACATCCTTGTCTTCTTCCTGATCTTAGGAGCAAAGCTTTCAGTCTTTCCCTGTTAAGTATGATGTTAGCTATTGGTTTTTCAAGGATGCCCTTTATCAGGTTGAGAAATTTTCTTTTCTGTTTCTAATTTGTTGAGAATTTTTATCATGAAAAGATGTTGGAATTTGTCAAATATTTTTTCTGCATCTATTGAGACGATCATGTGGATTTGTGCTAATATGCTTTATTATGTTGATTAATTTTTATGTGTTGGACCAACCTCACATTTCTGGTATAAACTCCACTTGGTCATGGTGAATAACCCTTTTCATATGCTGTTAGATTCCATTTGCTAATATTTGTTGATAATTTTTGCATCTGTAGTCACAACGGTTTTTGATCTGTAGTTTTTACTTTTGATGTGTTTCACTTCTGCAGAATGAATTAGGAAGTATTCCTTTCTCTTCTACTCTTTGTAAGAGTTTGAGAAATATTGTTGTTAACTTTTCTTTAAACATTTTGTAGAGTACCCCAATGAAACCAGCTTGTTGAGGCTTTCTTCATTGGAAGATTTTTTTAAGAAAAATTGACTCATTTCTTTATTAGCTACAGGTATATTACTTCTTGAGTCAGTTTTGGTAGATTGTGTGTTTCTAAGAATTTGTCCATTTCATCTAGGGTATCTAATCTGATGGTATCCAGCATTCATAGTATTTTCTTAGAATTATGATATCCTCTCTTTCATTCCTGATTTTAGTAATTGGAGTCTTCTATTTTTTCTTTGCTCAGCCTAGCTAAAGTTTGTCAGTATTGTTGATCTTTTCAAAGAACCAACTTTGGTTTTGTTGATTTTCTATGTTGTTTTTCTATTTTCTAATATATTTTGGCTCCAGTCTCTTTTGTGTGTGTGTTTGATTTAGATCTATTTTACTCCTTTTTAAGTTTCTTATGGTAGAAGATTAGATTATGGATTTGAGAGTTTTTTATTTTATTAGTGAGGGCATTTACAGATATAAATTTCCCTCTGAGCACTACTTTTATTCAAATGGATTAAACTCTGATATGCAAGATTAAGCTTTAGTATGTTGCATTTTATCTTTATTTTATCTCAAAGTATTTTCTAAGTTCTCTTGTAAATTCTTCTTTGACCCATTGGTCTCTTAATTTGCATGTTAATTTGCATGTATTTGTGAATTTCCAGTTTTCCTTTTGTGATTGATTTCTAAATTTATTCTTTTGTGATTAGAGAACATATTTTGCATTATTTGAATCTTTACAAATTTATAAAGACTTGTTTTTTGGCCCAATATATGTTTTGTTGGGAAAATGTTCCATGTACACTTGAGAAGAATGTGTATTCTGCTGTTGTTGGGTTGAGTGTTCTATAGATGTCAAGTTGATTGGTTTATAGTGTTGTTCAAGTCTTCTGTTTCCTTGCTGTTATTCTATTTGTTCTAGCCATTATTGAAATTGAGGTACCTAATTCTCTAACTATTATTGTTGAATTCCCTATTTTGTCTTTCAGTCCTGTCAATTTTTTGCTTTGTGTATTTTTAGGACTCTGTTGGTAGGTGTGGTATATTTATAATTGCAGTATCTTCTTAATGACTTGACCATTTTATTAGTGTATATTGTGCTTCTTTGTTTTTAGTAGCAATTTTTATCTTAAAGGGTATTTCATCTGATATTAGTATGTACACTCCAGCTCTATTTTGGTTTCTGTTCACATGAAATATCTTTTTATGTCCTTTTACTTTCAACCTATTTTTGCCTTTTAATCTAAAGTGAGTCTCTTGTAGACAGCATATAGTTCCACAATTTTCTAATTCATTCTGCCAATCTCTGCCTTTCTCTTAGAGAGAGTTTAGTTCATTTACACAATATGTAATTACCAATTAGGAAGAATTTACTTACACTTCACTATCAGAAAGTAGTGTAGAGGTTTTGTATGTTATCAAAGTTAAGTTTTTGGCTGGGCGTGGTGGCTCACACTTGTAATCCTAGCACTTTGAGAGGACAAAGCAAGAGGATTGCTTGAGCCTAGGAGTTTGAGATCAGCCTGGGCAACATAGTGAGACCTCATTTCTAAAAAAAAAAAAAAAAAAATTAGCCTGGTGTGTGCACCTGTAGTCGCAGGTACCCAGGAGGCTTGGGTGAGAGGATTGCAGAGTTAGAAGCTGCAGTGAGCTATGATCATGGCACTGCACTCCAGCCAGGGCAACAGAGCAAGCCTCTGTCTCAAAACAAATAAGTTGAGTTTTTATCAGCTTAAACTGTTATAACTATAATATGCTTTATGTAACCCTCATGGTAATGACAAAGCAAAAACATATAGTAGGTACAAAAAAGATGAGGAGAATCAAAGCATACTGCTACAGAAAATCGTCAAGTCACAAAGGAAGACAGCAAGAGAGGAAGAAAGAATGAAGGCATCCTCAAAACATCCAGAAACAAATTAACAAAATGACAATTGAAAGTTCTTATCTATCAATAATTACCTTGAATGTAAATGCAATAAATTATCCAATCAAGAGACATAGATTGGCTGAATAGATTTAAAAACAAGACTCAACTATATGATGCCGTAAGAGAATCACTTCAGCTTTAAAGACATACATAAACCGAATGTGAAGGAATGAGATATTTCTTGCAAATAGAAACCAAAAGAGAGCAGGGATAGCTATATTTATATCAGACAAAGTAGACTTTGATTACAAAACTTTAACAGAGACCAAGAAAGTCATTATGTAATGAAAAAGGGATCAATTCATTAAGAGGATACAATAATCGTATATGTACCCAACATCAGACCACCTAAATAATATATAGCAAATATTAATAGATCTGAAAGGAGAAATAGACAGCAATACAGTAATAATGAGGGACCTCATTACCTAACTTTCAACTACAGACAGAATATCCAGAGAGAAGATCAGTAAGGAAGCATTAGACTTTAACTACACTTTATACCAAGTAGACCTAACAGATATACACAGAACATTCTATTCAACAGCAGCAGAGTACAAATTCTTCTCAGGTGTACATGGAACGTTCTTCAGGATAGATTATACATTGGGCCACAAAACAAGTCTTAATGTATTTAAGCAGATTGAAATTATTTAACATTTTAATTGTATATCAAATTATATAATATTTCTTTCTGATCATAGTGGTATGAAACTAGAAATTAATAATGGAAGGAAATTGGGAAAATTACAAATATCTGGAAATTAAACAACATACTCCCAACCAATGGGTCAGAAGAAATCAGTAGGAAAATTAAAAAATATCTTGAGACAAATGAAAATGGAAACACAGTATATCAAAATTTAGGGTATATTAGTCCATTTTCACACTGTTATAAAGATACTGAGACTGGGTAATTTATAAAGAAAAGAGGTTTAATTGACTCGCAGTTCCACATGGCTGGGGAGGCCTCAGGAAACTTACAATCATGGCAGAAGGTGAAGGGGAGCAAGGCACATCTTCATAAGGCAGCAGGAGAGAGAGAGTGAGGAAGTGCCATACTTAAAAGCCATCAGCTCTCATGAGAGCTCAGTCACTAACACAAGAACAGCACGGGGCAAACCACCTCTGTGATCCAGTCACTTCCCACCAGTTCCCTCCCTCAACGCACGGGGATTACAATTCAAGATGAGATTTGCATGGGGACACAGAGCCAAACCATATCATAGGTGATGTAGCAAAAGCAGTTTTAAGATGAGAGTTTATAGTGAAAAATGCCTACATGAAGAAGAAAGAAAGATCTCAAATAAACAAACTATCATTACACATTGAGAAACTAGAAAAAGAAGAGCAAACTAAACCTAAAGTTAGTAGAAGGAAGGATATAGTAAAGATCGGAGAAGAAATACATAAAATAGAATGTAGAAAAATAATAGAAAAGATCAGCAAAACTCAGAGTTGGTTTTTTGAAAAGATAAATAAAATTGACACATCTTTAGTTAGATTAAGAAAAAAGAAGACTAAAATAAAATCAGAAATGAAAGGGAAGACATTACAATTGATACCACAGAATTACAAAGGATCCTAAGAGAGTACTACAAACACTTACATGCCAATAAATTAGCCCAGAAGAAATGGATAAATTCCTAGAAACACACAACCTACAAAGACTTAATCATGAAGAAAAAGAAGTCTTAACAGGCTAATAATGAGTAAGAAGTTTGAATCAGTAACAAAAATCTTTCTATCAAAGAAAGGTCCAGGATCTGATGGCTTCACTGATGAATTCTACCAAACATTTAAAGAAGAATTAATACCAGTGCTTCTCAAACTCTTCCAAAAAGATTGAAGAGAAAATGTCTCAGTCTATTTTGTGTTGCTATAACAAAATACCACAGACGGGGTAATTTATACAGAAAAGATATTAATTTCTTATAATTTTGGAGACTGGGAAGTCCAAGATCTAGGGGCCCACATCTGGCAAGGACCTTCTTGCTATGTCATTGCATAGCAGAAGGCAGAAGAGAAAGAGAGTGTGAGAGAGCAAGAGATGGAACGCACAGTTTCAAGCTCTTTTATCATCAGCATTGATGCATTCATAAGGATGGAGCCCTCATGACCTAAGCACCTCCCATTAGGCCCTGCTTCCTAACACTGTAGCATTGGGGATGAAGTTTCTAACACGTTAACATTGAGGAGCATATTCAAACCATAGTGAGAAGGAACACCTTCCAAGTTGTTTTATGAGGCTAGCATTACCCTGATAGCAAAGCCAGGCAAAAATTCTACAAGGAAAGAAAATTACAAGCCAATATCCCTGATGAATATATATGCAGAAATCTTTAGCACAATACTGGAAAACTGAATTCAATAGCATATTAAACAAATAAGTCGGATTTATCCCTGGGATACAAAGATGGTTCAATATAAATAATCAGTAAGTGTGGTACAACACATTAACAGAAAGGATGAAGGACAAAAATTATATGATTATCTCGATAAATATTTAAAACAACATTTGACAAAATTCAACAATCTTTTATGACAAAAACTCTAAACAAATTTAGGTATAGAAATAATATACCTCAACACAATAAAGGTCATATTTCACAAGCTGCCATCATAGTCAACCATAAATGGTTGAAAGCTTTTCCTCTAAAATCAGGAACAAGAACAGGATGCCCATTCTCACCTTTTATTTAAAGTAGTGGTAGAAATCCTAGTCAAAGCAATTAGGCAATAAAAAGAATTTTATTTCTTTATTTTATTAGGCATCCAAAATGGGAAGGAGGAAATAACATTGTTTCTGATTGCAGGAGGTGTGATCTTGTAATAGAAATTCCTAAAGACACTACCCCAAAACTAATTAGAACTATAAATGAATTTAGTAAAGTTGCAGGATATAAAAACCAGTTGTGTTTCTGTACAGTAATAACACATTATCTGAAAAAGAAATTAAGATATCAGTCTGATTTACAATAGCATCAAAAATAATAACATATAAATAAACTTAAGGAGATGCAAGATCAATACACCAAAAACTATGAAACATTGATAAAAGAATTGGAAGAATACACAAATGGGAAAATATCCCATGGTCATGAATCAGAAGAATCAATCTTATAAAAATATTCATAATACCCAAAGTGATCTACAGATTCAACGCAATCTATCAAAATTTCATTGGCATTTTTCACAGTAATAGAAAAAACAATCCTAAAATTCATATGGAACCACAAAAGACCCCGAATAGCCCAAGCAGTCTTTAGCAGGAAGAACAAAAATGAAGTCATCACATCTCCTGATTTTAAATTATGTTACAAAGCTATAGTAGCCAAAAAACGTGGTACTGGCATAAAAACAGACACATAGACCAATGGAACAGAATAGGAAGCCCATAAATAAATCCATGCATATATGGTCAACCAGTCTTTGACAAGGGTGCCATGAATACACAGTGGGAAAAGGATCATGGTTTTCAATTAATGGTGTTGGGAAAACTGGATATCCTCCTACAAAAAAGAAAAAAAAAGGAAAGGAAAAGAAATTGGAGAATTACCTGACACTGTACACAAAAATCCAGTTAAAATTGATGAAAGATTTAAAGTAAAGGCCTGAAACCACAAAACTTCTAGAAGAAAACAGAGAGAGAAAGCTCAATAAGATGGATCTTAGAAATGATGTTTTGAATATGACACCAAAAACACCAGCAACAACAGTAAAAACAAATAATTGGGACTACACCACACTAAAATATTTCTTTAGAGCAAAGGAAACAATGACACGTAAAGGCAACTCACAGAAAATGTACAAACGGCAACAGGTATGTGAAAAAATGCTCAATATCACCAGTCATCAGGGAAATACAAATCAAAACTAAAATGAGATGGGATCTCACATCTGTTAGAATGGCTGTTATCAAAACACCAACAGATAACAAAGTTGGTGAGGTTGTGGAGAAAAGGGAACCCTTATGCATTGATGCTGGGAATGTGAATTGGTGCTGCCATTATGGTGAACAGTATGGAGGTTCCTCAAAAAGTTATAGAACTACCACATGATCCGGCAGTTCTCCTTCGGGGTGTATATCCAAAGTAACTGAAATCAGTGTTTTGAAGAGAAATCTACACCCCCATGTACATTGCAGCAGTCACAATAGCCAGGATAGGGGAACAACCTAATGTCCATCAGTGGATGAACTGATAAAATGTGACATACATGCAAGCACACAGACACACACACACACAGAGAAGAACACACAGGCAGAGGAGTATTATCCAACCTTCAAAGAAAGGAAATCCTGCCTTTTTGAACAACATGGATAAGCCTGGAGGATATTACAGTAAGTGAAATAAGCAAGCCAGGGAATGATAAATACCACGTGGTCTCACTTATATGTGGAATCCAGAGACATGGCTCATAGAAACAGAGAGGAGAATGATGGTTGCAGGGGGCCGGGCCTGTGGGAAATGGGCAGGTGCTGGTCAAAGGGAACAAACTTTCAGTTACATGATGAGTTAGTTTTGGAGACCTAATGTTGCTATAACTAAAATAATAATGTTGTGTATACTTGAAATTTGCTAAGAGAGTAGATTTTAAGTATTCTTACCACAAGGATAAAAATGGTAGCTACATGAGGTGATGGATATGTTAATTGTCCTGATTGTGGTCATCATTTTGCAGTGTATATGTGTATCAACTTGTGTTGTACACCTAAAATATATACAAGTTTTATTTGTCACTTATACCACAATAAAGCTGGAAAAGTTGAATACATTTTAATGTATTTTGGCACAATTTTTTGTGTATAAAGTTCTTGTGTCTTAGTTTTTTTCTAGGTACCTGGTGGAGGTTATTGCTAATTCTAAAAATTGTTTTAATTGATATTGAAATATTGGAAAGCGTTTTTAAAGTTTTTTTTTTCCCTATAGTCTTTCCAAACTCTTATTAGGTCTGATACTTTGTATATGTTTTTGAATTTTATACGTAATCATTCTGTCAGTGAAGAATGATAATATTGTCTCTTTTCCATCCTTGTTACTTATTTTCTTAATTGTGCTGGCTGGGAATTCCCATGAAATATTGAATAGTAATAGGGAAGGTGAGCATTTTTGCTGTGTCTTCATTGGGAATGCTTTCTTTAAATTTTTTGAGACCGAGTCTCACTTTGTTGGCCAGGCTGGAGTACAGTGGTGTGATCATGGCTCTCTGCAACCTCTGCCTCCTGGGCTCAAGCAACTCTTCTGCCTCAGCCTCCTGAGTAGCTGGGATTACAGGCATGAGCCTCCACCCCGGCTAATTTTTTGTGTTTTTAATGGAGATGAGGTTTCACCATGTTGGCCAGGCTGGTCTTGAACTCCTGACCTCAGGTGATTTGCCCACTTCGGCCTCCAAAAGTGCTGGGATTACAGGCCTGAGCCACCGCGCCTGGCCAAGAATGCTTTTGGTATCTCTCTCTCTGTCTATCTCTCCATCTATCTATCTGTCTGTCTGTCTGTCTGTCTGTCTATCTATCCATCCATCCATCCATCCATCTGTCTTCATTCTGTTTATTTCTATCTGATCTATTTATTTATTTTTAGAGACAGGATCTTACTCTGTCACACTGGCTGGAGTGCGGTGGTGTTATCATAGCTCATGGCAGCCTTGAATTCCTGGGCTCAAGCAATCTTTCTGCCTGAGAATGC